>NC_089240.1:93955786-95155786 GCF_963924675.1 Phocoena phocoena | reverse complement strand
AGCTATTCATGAAGGGTGGGAGAGCAGTAGAGTCCTTTTGGAGGAGACAGAGCAACAGAAAAATTAATTTGGTGAAGTTGGCAGGGTTTTTTTTTTTTTGTCTCTTTCCACAAGGGGAGAGTGTTGGAAAAGATTCCTTTATTTATTAATACACTTATTCATTCAGCCATTCATTCAACAAATATTTAATATGGGTCTACTATGTGTCAACCACCATTTAAGGAACTAGTGATACAAACATGAAAAGGAAAAATTTCTAGGTTTTATGGTGCTTATATTCTAGTGAGGAAAGATCTACTGCAGAATCCCGTGGTTTGGATTCAGTAACATGGATCAAGACCATGGCCTATTGACTCACTGAGGTCACCACAGGCAGTGAGCCTAGGATCTCTAGTGGCTGAAGATCAAAACTGGGAGGCTAAGCTATGATCATTTGGATGTCCTTCTCCCTCATTAGTTCTGGATCAAAACCTACTTGTCCCTCAACATCTCCTTCTATTCCACTGCCTCCATAAAGCCTTCTGTAATGACAACAGCCCCCGATAAAGTCTCCTTCCCCTGCTTTCAAAGTCTGCACTCTTGCACTTGATTATGCAAGGTCTCATTTCCTAGCCATTTTTGTGTTCATTCTTACCTTGCTGGTGGTAGGAGTAGGTTGAGGGAGTTGTAGCTGATAAAAGGAAGACGAAGTCTGATTCTTCAGAGGGATCCAAGATCCCTCAAGATCTTCCTCTGTCAGCTTCCCTGCAGATGCTAGCCCCATCCTGAACCTCAAATATGACAGTGTGCCAGTATCAAGGGAGTCATGAAGACAATTCACTTTTCCAAAGGATCCAAGGATTCCTTATCCAATCTTGTTTCCTTAATGTCCTAACGGGGGATGCCGATCTATGTAGTCCTGGGAGCTGGAGTAGAGGGGAGGAAGAGATGCATATCAGTCAGGGTTCTTAGTTGTAAAGAACTAAAATCTAAATCTGACTAGTTTAGGCAGAAAACAAATTATTTGAGGCTCGTTAGAAGCTTATACAATCCCGGAGAAAGCCAGAGAACCAACTTGGAGTCAAGAGAGTCAAAAATAATACTCAAAATCACAAGGCAAAAGTGGAGATTCCCCCTGACGCTGCTGCTGGGCACAAATACCACAGCTTGAACTGTGAGAAAGAAAAAGGCAGACCCTGACACGAGTGAGCTGACCTGATGCTATCACCCACGCCTTGGTGTTGCTGGGAGCTAGTCTGGCACTCACAGCTAGGTCTTGGTGTTCTCCTGTTAAATATCAAAAATTTCACAGGACAGCAACATCAGACAGAGTCACCCTGTGATGGTGATGGATCAAGACATAAATGTAAACATTGTCCAAATCACAAAAATGATAAGACATTCCCCTACCCTGGCTAATGGGGAATGACTGCTGCTTCTTTACCAATTATAGCTTTAGCTTTGGGTTAGCAGTCCCTCCTCCTAGGTAAGATTTATTAAGATACCCAGTCATGGAATTACCACTGCTTCCTAACAGCATCCAATCCAGAACAAAGCCCCTCTTCCTCACCCCCCCAAATCACCTAACACAAGTCCAAATCCTATAGTAAGTCCTCTCTAATATCCTCCCTGTGGTATGCATTTTCCCTTACATCAATGAGTGATAAACCCAATTTGTTAAACTACAAGATGTACTACTGGTAGTCTTTGTCTGGAAGGCATTGACAACTGCCAATATCATTCAATGTGGGCACCAGACACTACTCCTGGAACCTTTGCAAATGCTGCCTCTTAAAAATGAAATGGAACTGCCCCTATCTTGGCCAGAATGCAGTCCATATTATATCTGCTCCTCTGCATCACTAGCTTCCAATTCCAGGTCTGAGTAGGTACACGTGACTGAAAGAGCGTAGGTCACATGCCTGTACTCAAGCAGTAGGGAGGCTTGGGAAACAAACGTCTGGTTTCTTTGAGGAGTCTGGGACTTCTAAGGTGAGGAATTCTTAAAACATAGGAAGGGTGTTCACAAGTGCTGAGTAGTTGTAGCAGACATTGTAAATGCTCCATCCAGATCCCCAGGGATTCTTTTTGGTGGTCTGGTGCGCCCATCCCCCAGCTGCTGTAATTGCTGCTGCTAAAAGTTTACATCTATAACCTTCTCTGTAGGACTGCCCTTGAGCAGCTGAAACTACCTCACCTAGGAGTTCTGTCTCCCAAGGCTGACCATAGCCAATGACAGAGTGGGGCAGTAGTACAAAATCCCCATCCCTTTCGTCTCAAGGTAGGATGGACTCTTTTGAGCCATTTACATATATCCAGAGCTACCTGTGGGATCAGGGCGATGCTAGATTTCATGCGAAATAACATCCTTGCTTAGCTTCTTCCCTTGCCCTCCCTTGTTTCCCTCACAGTTTTCATTCTCCAAAAAAATCACTTGCATAGGAATCCTTTCTGAGGAACCAATCCTAAGACAATGTCCACACCTTTGGCTGACCAATATCAACATATATCCTTTTGCATACATAAACTTCACAACAACAATAGTCTCCATGTGATATAATGCAACTATTTCTGATATAAATGCAAACATGTCAAAGAGTGGAATCTCAAATTCTGACTAGTTACTAAATATATTCAGACCTCAATCCAGGGTCTTTGGATGCTGTGCATTTAGCCTCTGGTTCCGTCACAATTGCATCTTGATTTTCTATAAACTAGAGACTCTATGTAAAGTTAACCACTATGTATGAAATAGTATAATGGGAGGGGGAAATGAAATATGTCACAGCAAGGAAGAAACTCTGGGTAGATATTATAGTCTTCTTTCTGAAACTTTTCCTATACCACTCTGTCTATATTTCTTTTGCCTTCCTTAGTATCTAAGCTGCTAAAAGTTCTTTACCTCAGGCATGACCTACAACTGCATTCCTGAGCTTTTCGGTGGGCCTGCCTGTATGTGGTTGTCCAAGTCTCCCTTTTTAACTTTACCACTGGAATGGTAGCGGAAGGAAGTGCCTTGAAGGATCCTCTGTGTCCCAGACACACTCCTCCCCACCTTCACTCTACAGTAGCAGCCCTGTGTCATACCATCTAGCTCTGAAAACTCCCATCTTGGGTGTTATTCTGGTGGCACAAACAGTCCAAAATAGCCAGATGGCTGTCTCCTCTTTTAGGTAACAGACATGCTGTTGTGTGTCTGTCCAGAAGAAGCATGTCTTCCTCAAGTACTGAAACCTCTCAACCAGCAGAACTATACAATTTTGTGTGTAGGCTAGTAAATGTAATAGTGGGAAGAGCCACTCCAACTTCCAGCCCTTGGTTCCTAGAATACTTGCTCTAACAGCAGCACTATCTATTGACCACTAGTTCAGAGCATATGCCGCATCCTATAGGATAACATCTCCAGTTTTCAGATCTTGAGCCCCAGAGACTCTGTAATTGAGTTTTAATAGACCATTGCATTGCTCTACCAGGATAACTGCTCCTGGTTTATGATGTCTGTGGTAAGATCAGTGAGTCTTGTATTAGTCCATCAGCTTCATTCTTTCTCTGTAAAATGAGTTTCTTGTGAGGGATAAAATGGCAGTGAAAAGGACATTCATTAAGTCTATGAGTGGTGGTGCTGGCAGAAGCATTGCTGGCTGGAAAAGCAAATCCATGTCAGAGTTAGTATCATTTCCAGACAGGACAAATGGCCTTCTCTTCCGTAATGGAGGGAATCCAAAGTAATTGACCTGCTACCAGGTCTCTCTGCAGAATGGGGCCCAACTGGGGGCTTAGCCTGGGCCTCCACTGTTGGCAGTTTGGGTACTTGGCAGATACAGTAGCCAAGTCAGCCTTGGTGAGGGGGAATCCATGTAAATGATGCCATGCATAACCTCTATTTCTGCCCTCATGGAGCTCGCCACTTCATGTGTGAGCTCATTAAGTAAGCACTGGGGGGACGGGGAAAAGAGGCTGGTTGACATCCATGATTATTACGTTTTGTTCACTTGATTATTGAGAGATTTCTCCAGAATGGTGGCTTTTTGGTGAGCCATCATAGAGGACATAAATATTCTCATGAATTCGAACTAATACTGGTCCTGTAAAGTTGAGATGATGCTGGGGGTCAGGAAATACAAAACGAAACAGTACAGGAACAACCTCCAAGTCAGTTTTAAAGTATGGTTCAGATATCTATACTCAGCCCCTTGAGAATGACTAAGCCAGGAAGCATTTGAGTGGTGAGTCAGCTCTGACACCTGACTGATGAGGTTAGACCTCTGAAGAGAGGAAAGTTCTGAGAGGAGTTTCATTGACAGAGAGGTAGAAGGAGCCTAGGGCTTAGAATCTGAAAACCTGAATTTGACTTTCAGCTCTGTCATTTAAGCTATATGACCATAGGAAACATGCTTTGCCTCTCTCGGTTTAACCTTCCTTGTCTATAAAACAGGGTTAATAATAGTTTCTTTGCCAACCTCATGGAATTTTAAGGTCTAAAATGTGATAATGCGTTTGGAAGCACTATGAAGTAGTGCTTCCAAAGTGCTAAGAAATAAGCTATGACGTGCCATACAAATATAAAATGAATTTTTGCCATAAAGGAAGGACTTCCATGAACTCTGTTGAACTTGGAGGAGAAAGGAAAAGGACCAGGTCAGACACTGTGACTTCCTTGGAGCATGGGCCAGGCTGATGGACAGGTCCATAATTTCTAATCTCATTGGCTCTCTGCTTTAGACCAAGAGTACTGTGGAGCTGGCAGAAGTACCATAATCTGGAAGAGCCCATCTGAGAGAAGGCTTAAAGTCTACTTCCAATTGTGCCTTTTGAATCTGTCTCAGTAAACAGAGAAACAAACATGTTCTAGATTAATAACTCCCTTGACGGTTGATTCTGAAAACCGTGGGAGCAGGTAATGAGGAAGCCACAGAGAGTTTTTGTTGGCTCAGGAGCCAAAGGATTTATATTTTGAAAAAAAATGTGATGTTCTGAAACAAACTCCCTTTCTTCCCAACCTAAATCTTGGAATATTTCTCCTGAATACAGAGTGAGATGGGTAACTGGTGAGTCTGCATCCTTGGGTTCATGTAGATGATCAGTTTAAATAACCCACAAAAATAGTCCACTTTGGGGCTGTGTGTGTGTGTGTGTGTGTGTGTGTGTGTGTGTGTGTGTGTGTAAGTAATCCATACTCTGTGTGCATAGCCCTCCTGAAAACAAAAAACACACTGCTGTACCCTTGTTGTGCAACGTTGTTAGATGAGAAAGCAGAAGGCTCTAGGGAACAGTGGAAGTGGATGATCCTGCAGAAGAAGGGAGGCTTGATCGGAGATGCATAGACTATGGATGGGCATAAGGGACAAAAATAACTTTGGCTAAGACTACAGGATTTCTGTTATGTTGGTAGCTTATAGGTAATCTGGGAGATAGTTTGTCCTGCACACACACTCCAAAAAACCAGTCCAAGATTTATATATGCTCATTCTGTATGGTGGAAAGGAAGTCTGGCTGAAATGACTGACTGGTTGATAATTTTCAGTATAAAAGACTAATACAGACCTTCTTCAAAGCAAGTCATCTTAATATTAGCAGCAGCAGGAGCAGCAGGTCCTATACTAATTGATTTACATGTCATTTAAGCCTTACGACAAATCTTGTAAAGTTGATACTATTATTATCATCCTCATTGTACAGAGAAGGAAGTTGAAAGACTAAGGGACTGCCAAGGGCACACAACCTCTTAGTAAGTGTAGAGAAATTCCTTCTTCTACCTTGATCACTGATAAAGATTATTACTTTACTGCATCTGAATTAAACTTGGAAGGAGGATTTCCCTCCTCCTCACCAGTCCAAGCCTGTAGGATTGCATTAGTTGGCAAAGAAATGGTGGCAAAATGCCCGAGGATTTAAGATTTAGGCTATTGAGTATTAGCTGGTCCTTTTGGTCCGGTCCATGTCTGGATTGATAATAACTGCACACTCCCTGCTTGGCTCTTGGAGATGTTTTTCCACAGATGGTTCTCTGCATATATCATGGTCTGTTTCATCTGTTGAAAAGATGAACCATCAATCATGATCGCTGCCCTTGAGACGCCTACCATCTAGACAAATAGTAATGTTGTGTATGGGTAGCATAACTGCTTTCATGGTTAAAAAATGTGAAAACAGCACACAGATGCAATCCTAAATCCTTTGCAGTAAAGAAAGAACATTTTGCATAAATTGAAAGTTTTGGGAGAGTGAGTGTGAAGGGGCGTTATCTGTTTGGAAAGTACCCAGGAAGATTTTGCACTAACTTTTGACTGTGTGGAAGTCAATTGTAGGAGCTATTTGAGAAACAGGAAAGAATGGAGTGAACATGTCACATAAAGGTATGAGAGAAAATCTCGATATTGGAAATGTTGAGAGAAGGCTTGAAAGAAGAAATGGAAAGCCTGACTATGGGAGTATTCAGGGGAGAACACATATAGTTCTGAATTTACTGGATAAGTAAGCACTTGTGTTTATGAAAGAGAGAAGGCAGATAGAAAGTGAGAAATAGTTTAAAGAGTTTTCTTACTCAGGCTGGGAGGTAAATATGGATGTTGGATATTTTAGAGTAGGAGGAAACTAATATGGCTCTCTGGACTGAACTGATCAGTTGTATTATTGCCTCTGAGTTCTTCTTGCAGGTAAAGGCCAGCTTCTCATACTGAAAATAACAAGCATTTATTGTCTACTTTTCATGTGCTGGAATCTGGCTAAGCCCATTACATGTATTATCTCATATCATCCTCAAAACAACTTCACAAACTACAGTCCCTAACAGATGGGAAATTTAAGGCCTGTGGAGATTAAGTGACAAGTCCAAGTTTATACAGATTGTAAGTGGCTGAGCTCAGGGCTGCTTGACTCCAAAGTCCACATGCTTTCCCAGACTCTCCATCTTGGGCAGGGTACCAATATTTTCTCCTTTACAATATGGGACAGAACTCAAGAAACTAGTATGGCTGGCAGGCAGACTAGTAGCTCTGTGATGAGTCTTCTTGTAAAGGACATATGCAATCATTTATGATTCCACCTACCTCTATTTTTATTTTATTTTTTATACAGCAGTTTCTTATTAGTTATCTATTTTATACATATCAGTGTATATATGTCAATCCCAATCTCCCAGTTCATCCCACCCCCCGCTTTCCCCCCTTGGCATCCATACGTCTGTTTTCTACATCTGTCTCTCTATTTCTGCCTTGCAAACCGGTTCATCTGTACCATTTTTCTAGATTCCATATATATGCGTTAATATACAATATTTTTCTCTTTCTGACTTAACTTCACTCTGTATGACAGTCTCTAGGTCCATCCAGGTCTCTACAAATGACCCAATTTTATTCTTTTTTATGGCTGAGTAATATTCCATTGTATATATGTACCACATCTTCCTTATCCATTCGTCTGTCAATGGGCATTTAGGTTGCTACCGTGACCTGGCTATTGTAAATGGTGCTGCAATGAACATTGGGGTGCATGTGTCTTTTTGAAATATGTTTTTTTCTGGTATATGCCTAGGAGTAGGATTCCTGGGTCACATGGTAATTCTATTTTTAGTTTTTTAAGGAACCTCCATACTGTTCTCCATTGTAGCTGTATCAATTTACATCCCCACCAACAGTGCAAGAGGGTTCCCTTTTGTCCACACCCTCTCCAGCATTTGTTGTTTGTAGATTTTCTGATGATGCCCATTCTAACCAATGTGAGGTGATACCTCACTGTAATTTTGATTTGCATTCTCTAAGAATTAGTGATGTTGAGCAGTTTTTCATGTGCCTCTTTGCCATCTGTATGTCTTCTTTGGAGAAATGTCTATTTAGGGCTTCTGCCCATTTTTGGATTGAGTTGTTTGCTTTTTTAATATTGAGCTGCATGTCCTGTTTACATATTTTGGAGATTAATCCTTTGTCCATTGATTCGTTTGAAAATATTTTCTCCCATTCTGAGGGTTGTCTTTTCATTTGGTTTATAGTTTCCTTTGCTGGGCAAAGCTTTTAAGTTTCATTAGGTCCCATTTGTTTTTTTTGTTTTGTTTTTATTTCCGTTACTGTAGGAGGTGGGTCAAAAAATATCTTTCTGTAATTTATGTCAAAGAGTGTTCTTCCTGTGTTTTCCGCTGAGAGTTTTATAGTGTCTAGTCTTACATTTAGGTCTTTAATCCATTTTGAGTTTATTTTTGTGTATGGTGTTAGAGAGTGTTCTAATTTCATTCTTTTACATGTAGCTGTCCAGTTTTCCCAGCACCACTTATTGAAGAGACTGTCTTTTCTCCATTGTATATCCTTGCCTCCTTTGTCATAGATTAGTTGACCATAGGTATGTGGGTTTCTCTCTGGGGATTCTATCCTGTTCCATTGATCTATATTGCTGGTTTTGTGCCAGTACCATAATGTCTTGGTTACTGTAGCTTTGTAGTATAGTCTGAAGTCAGGGAGTCTGATTCCTTCAGCTCCATTTTTTTCACCTCAAGATTGCTTTGGCTATTCGGGGTCTTTTGTGCCTCCATACAAATTTTAAGATTTTTTGTTCTAATTCTGTAAAAAATGTCATTGGTAATTTGATAAAGATTGCATTGAATCTGTAGATTACTTTGGGTAGTATAGTCATTTTCGCAGTATTGATTCTTCCAGTCCAAGAACATGGTATATCTCTCCATCTGTTTGTGTCATCTTTGATTTCTTTCATCAGTGTCTTATAGGTTTCTGAGTACAGTTCTTTTACCACCTTAGGTAGGTTTATTCCTAGGTATTTTATTCTTTTTGTTGCAATGGTGAATGGGATTGTTTCCTTAATTTCTCTTTCTGATTTTTGTTGTTAGTGTACAGGAATGCAAGAGATTTCTGTGCATTAATATTGTATTCTGAAACTTTACCAATTCACTGCTTAGCTCTAGTATTTTTCTGGTGGCATCTTTAGGATTATCTATGTATAGTATCATATCATCTGCAAACAGTGACAGTTTTACTTCTTCTTTTCCAATTTGTATTCCTTTTATTTCTTTTGCTTCTCTGATTGCCGTGACTAGGATTCCAAAACTATGTTGAATAATAGTGGAAAGAGTGGACATCCTTGTCTTGTTCCTGATCTTAGAGGAAATGCTTTCAGTTTTTCACCGTTGAGAATGATGTTTGCTGTGGGTTTGTCATATATGGCTTTTATTATGTTGAGGTAGGTTCCCTCTATGCCCACTTTCTGGAGAGTTTTTATCATACATAGTTTTGAATTTTGTCAAAAGCTTTTTCTACCTCTATTGAGATGATCATATGGTTTTTATTCTTCAGTTTGTTAATATAGTGTATCACGTTGATTGATTTGTGTATATTGAAGAATCATTTCATCCCTGGGATAAATCCCACTTGAGCATGGTGTATGATCCTTTAAATGTGTTATTGGATTCTGTTTGCTAGTATTTTGCTGAGGATTTTTACATCTATATTCATCAGTGATATTGGTCTGTAATTTTCTTTTTTTGTAGTATCTTTTTTTTTTTTTTTTTTGCGGTACGCGGGCCTCTCACTGTTGCGGAGCACAGGCTCCGGACGCGCAGGCTCAGCCGCTCCGCGGCATGTGGGATCTTCCCAGACTGGGGCACGAACCCGTTTCCCCTGCACCGGCAGGCAGACTCCCAACCACTGTGCCACCAGGGAAGCCCTATTTTTTTGTAGTATCTTTGTCTGGTTTTGGTATCAGGGTGATGGTCGTGTTGTAGAATGAGTTTGGGAGTATTCCTTCCTCTGCAATTTTTTGGAAGAGTTTGAGAAGGATGGGTGTTAGCTCTTCTCTAAATGTTTGATAGAATTCACCTGTGAAGCCATCTGGTCCTGGACTTTTGTTGTTGCAAGATTTTTAATCACAGTGTCAATTTCATTACTTGTGATTGCTCTGTTCATATTTTCTATTTCTTCCTGGTTTAGTCTTAGAAGGTTATACCTTTCTAAGAATTTGTCCATTTCTTCCAGGTTGTCCATTTTATTGGCATAGAGCTGTTTGTAGTATTCTCTTATGATGTTTGTATTTCTGCTGTGTCTGTTGTAACTTCTCCTTTTTCATTTATAATTTTATTGATTTGAATCCTCTCCCTCTTTTTCTTGGTGAGTCTCTCTAAAGGTTTATCAATTTTGTTTATCTTCTCAAAGAACTAGCTTTTAGTTTTATTGATCTTTGCTATTGTTTTCTTTGTTTCTATTTCATTTATTTCTGCTCTGATCTTTATGAATTCTTTCCTTATAGTAACTTTGGGGTTTTTTTGTTCTTCTTTCTCTAGTTCCGGACCGGGACACGAACCCGCGTCCCCTGCATCGGCAGGCAGACTCCCAACCACTGCGCCACGAGGGAAGCCCAGGTAAGATTCTTTACTTGAAATTTCTCTTGTTTCTTGAGGTAGGATTGTATTGCTATAAACTTCCCTCTTAGAACTGCTTTTGCTATATCTCATGGGTTTTGGATCATCATGTTTTCATTGTGATTTGTCTCTAGGTATTTTTTTATTTCCCCTTTGATTTCTTCAGTGATCTCTTGGTTATTTAGTAATGTATTGTTTAGCCTCCATGTGTTTTTTTTACATTTTTTTCCCTGTAATTGATTTCTAATCTCATAGCCTTGTGGTCTGAAAAGGTGCTTGATATGATTTCAGTTTTCTTAAATTTACCAAAGCTTGAATTGTGACCCAAGATGTGATCTATCCTGGAGAATGTTCCATGTGCACTTGAGAAGAAAGTGTAATCTGCTGTTTTTGGATGGAATGTCCTATAAATATCAATTAAATCTCTCTGGTCTATTGTGTCATTTAAAGCTTGTGTTTCCTTATTAATTTTCTGTCTGGATTATCTGTCCATTGGTGTAAGTGAGGTGTTAAATTCTCCTGCTATTATTATGTTACTGTCAATTCCCTCTTTTATAGCTGTTGTAATTTGACTTATGTATTGAGGTGCTCCTATGTTGGGTGCCTATATATTTATAATTGTTATATCTTATTCTTGGATTGATCCCTTGATCATTATGTAGTGTCCTTCCTTGTCTCTTGTAACATTCTTTACTTTAAAGTCTATTTTATCTGATATGATTATTGCTAATCCAGCTTTCTTTTGATTTCCATTTGCATGGAAAATCTTTACATGGAAAGATTCCCAAATTTGGATGGAAAAACTTTTTCCATCCCCTCACTTTCAGTCTGTATGTGTCCCTAGGTCTGAAGTGGTTTTCTTATAGACAGCATATATATGGGTCTTGTTTTTGTATCGATTCAGTGAGCCTGTATCTTTTGCTTGGAGCATTTAATCCATTCACATTTAAGGTAATTATCGATATGTATATTCCTATTACCATTTTATTAATTGTTTTGGATTTGCTTTTTTTTAGGTCCTTTTCTTCTCTTGTGTTTCCCACTTAGAGAAGTTCCTTTAACATTTTTTGTAGAGCTGGTTTGGCGGTGTTGAATTCTCTTAGGTTTTGCTTGTTTGTGAAGTTTTTGATTTCTCCGTTGAGTCTGAATAAGATCCTTGCCAGCTAGAGCAATCTTGGTTGTAGGTTCTTCCCTTTCATCACTTTAAATATATCATGTCACTCCCTTCTGGCTTGTAGAATTTCTGCTGAGAAATCAGTTGTTAACCTTATGGGAGTTCCCTTGTATGTTATTTGTTGGTTTTCCCTTGTTTCTTTTAATAATTTTTCTTTGTCCTTAATTTTTGTCAGTTTGATTACTATGTGTCTTGGCATATTTCTCCTTGGGTTTGTCCTGCCTGGGACTTTCTCTGCTTCCTGGAATTGGGTGGCTATTTCCTTTCCCATGTTAGGGAAGTTGGTGACTATAATCTCTTCAAATATTTTCTTGGGTCCTTTCTCTCTCTCTTCTCCTTCTGGGACCCCTATAATGAGAATGTTTTTGCATTTAACATTGTCCCAGAGGTCTCTTAAGCTGTCTTCATTTCTTTTCATTCTTTTTTCTGTTCTGTGGCAGTGAATTTCACCATTCTGCCTTCCAGGTCACTGATCCATTCTTCTGCCTCAGTTATTCTGCTATTGATTCCTTCTAGTGTATTTTTCATTTCAGTTATTGTATTGCTCATCACTGTTTGTTTGTTCTTTAATTCTTCTAGTTCTTTGTTAATCATTTCTTGCATCTTCTCAATCTTTGCCTCCATTCTTTTTCCAAGGTCCTGGATCATCTTCACTATCATTACTCTGAATTCTTTTTCTGGAAGGTTGCCTATCTCCACTTCGTTTAGTTATTTTTCTGGGGTTTTAGCTTTTTCTTTCATCTGGTACATCGGCTTCTGCCTTTTAATTTTGTCTGCCTTTCTGTGAATGTCGTTTTCATTCCACAGGCTGCAGGATTGTAGTTTTTCTTGCTTCTGTTGTCTGCCTTCTGGTGGATGAGGCTAAGAGGCTTGTGCAAGCTTCCTGATGGGAGGGACTGGTGGTGTGTAGAGCTGGGTTTTACTCTGTGGGCAGAGCTTAGTAGAACTTTAAGCTGCTTGTCTGCTGATGGGTAGAGCTGAGTTCCCTCCCTATTGGTTGTTTGGCCTGAGGCGACCCAACACTGGAGCCTACCTAGCTCTTTGGTGGGACTAATGGTGGACTCTGGGAGAGCTCGCACCAAGGAGTACTTCCCAGAACTTTGGCTGCCAGTGTCCTTGTCCTCACGGTGAGACACAGCCACCCCCCACCTCTGCAGGAGACCCTCCAACATTAGCAGGTAGGTCTGGTCCAGTCTTCTATGGGGTCACTGCTTCTTCCCCTGGGTCCTTCTGCACACACTACTTTGTGTGTGCCCTCCAAGAGTGGAGTCTCTGTTTCCCCCAGTCCTGTTGAAGTTCTGCAATTGAATCCTGCTAGCCTTCAAAGTCTCATTCTCTAGGAATTCCTTCTCCCGTTGTCTGACCCCCAGGGTATAAAGCCTGATGTGGGGCTCAGAACCTTCACTCCAGTGGGTGGACTCCTGTGGTTATAAGTGTTCTCCGGTTTGTGAGTCACCCACCCAGCGGTTATGGGATTTGATTTTATTGTGATGTGCCCCTCCTACCACCTCACTGCAGCTTCTCCTTTGTCTTTGGATGTGGGGTGTCTTGTTTGGTGAGTTCCAGTGTCTTCCTGTCGATGATTGTTCAGCAGTTAGTTGTGATTCCGGTGCTCTTGCAAGATAGAGTGAGCGCATGTCCTTCTACTCTGCCATCTTGAACCCTGGCTCCAATCTTTGCTTCACCTGCCTCTATTATTGAAATCCACATGTAATCTGTAGTAATAGCATCACTCTCCTCTCCCCACTATTAAACTTCTTATCAGGCTGACTCATAAAGAATAATACTGATTGATTTTTGCTCATCATTTCTCTTGGTGGAAGAATATATGTGCAATAAATCAGTTGACAAACAGAAAACAGGAAGAAGGAAGGGAAATAAAAGAGGCCTTCCGGCTATTAAGCTTCCACTAGGCAGTTAACACATGAATTCATCCGTGGCTCCCCATTAGCTATAGGAAAATATAAACATAGATCTAGAAAATTTGGGGTACCACCTGGTTCCAGATAACATTAGTAAAATGGGGTGATACAATTGACTTTTCTTCTAAGAGAATAAGTCAGATGGTTCTTTTTTTTAAAATAAATATGTCTATTTTTTAATAGGAGTCTCTAGTAGAGCCAGAATCCCTAGGATTCCACCTCTTAGATCCCATATATATGTTGTTTAAATGTGGTGAAAGCACACAATATTTACCATCTTATCTAGTCTCTGAGCAAATTTGAAATTTATAATATAGGTAACCCTTGAATATCACAGGTTTGAACTGTGAGGGTCCACTTATATGTGGATTTTTTCAATAAATACATAATACGTACAAATGTATTTTCTTTTCCTTAGTGATTTTCTTAATAACATTTTCTTTTTTTACTTTACTGTAAGAATACAATATATAATAAGTATAACATATAAAAAAATTTACTAGCTTAACCATGTTAAGTGTACAGCTCTGTAGTGTTAAGTATATTCACATTGTTGTACATCAGATCTCTGGAACTTTTTCATCTTGCAAAATTGAAACTCTATATGCACTAAACAGCAATTCCCTATGTCACCCTGCCCCCAGACCCTGGTAATCATTATTCTACCTTTTGTCTCTATGTGTTTGACTAGTTAAGATACTTCATATAAGTGGCATCATACAGTTTTTGTCTTTTTGTGACTGGTTTAAGTCACTTAGCATAATATCCTCAACGTTCATTTAGATCCTATTTTAAAACCTCTTGAAGGCCCTCCTTGTATAAGTGTGAGTTATGACCTTTTTTCATTGTAGTGAAGTACATATAATATAAAATTTAACATTAGTGACATTTAGTATATTCACAATGTTGTGAATTATCACCACTATCTACTTCCAGAATATTTCACCACCGCAAAAGAAAACCCCATATCCATTAAGCAGTCAGTCTCCATTCCTCCCTCACCCTAAATCCTCACAACCACTAATCAGCTTTCTGTCTCTATGGATTTACCTATTCAGGATATTTTGTATAAATGAAATCATATATATGTGGTCTTTGGGGTCTGGCTTCTTTTACTTAGCATAATGTTTTCAAGTTTCAGCCGTATTGTAGCATGTGTCAGAATTTCCTTCCTTTTTATGGCAAGTTAATATTCCATTGTATAGATATATCACATTTTGTTTATTCACTTACCAGTTGATGGACATTTGGGCTGTTTCCACCTTTTGTCTATAGTATATAGTGTTGCTGTGAACATTTGTGTACAAGATTTTTTTGAACACCTTTTTTCAATTCTTTATGGTATATATCTGACAGTTTTGACATTTTATTAGGGGATATTTTTCCTGACTGCCTTGCTAGGAAGCTGTATAACTTTCTACATCCTTTCACTCTCAGGATAGTTGCTACTGTGTCCCCAATGGGATTCTCCAGCACATGCTTTTAAGAAGGTAATTCTATAAGCCAATTTAGAGTAAAACTATGATAATCATTACCCACTACCTTCTAAATACTATTCTAGTCTTACCAGTTCCATGAATCCTCCTCCCATAGTACTAACATACACCCCACACATTCTTATCCCTAAGCATGGTGTATCATATTTTTATTTAAATACATCATATGTGGATGCCTACCTTCTCAAACTAGAAGCCAATCAATTCCTTCCATTGCCAGAACTAATTTTCTTATCTCTCATATGTCCTCAGATGCACATAGAAAATATCTTACTCAAAATATTGGGTAAGAACATGAGTTTCTGTACCAACTTCATCACTCACCAGCTATGTGACCTTGAACAAGTTTTTGCTTAACCCATCTGAGTCTTGGTTTCCTCATGCATAAACTGAGGATAATAGTAGCATCTATCTCATTGGAGTTTTGTGAGGACAAATGACTTAACACATATGTAAGTCCTTTAGAATAGTACCTGGGACATGGTAAGTACTCAGCAAATATTAGGTGGTGGTGGTAGTAGTAGTAGCAGTAGTAGTAGCAGCAGTAGTAGTAGTCATAGTAGTAGTAGTAGTAGTGGTAGTAGTAGTAGTGGTAATAGTATTTAGGGTCAGGTGGAACTGAGTTCAAATCTCAGCTCTGTCAATGATTAACAAGAAGTATTGCTCCCACTTGCATGCTCTGTCATTGCAAGATTTTTGCTTACAGTACACACATGTATACACAGGTGCAGGCTCCTGTGTTACGTCTCTGTGACAAAGACAGGCTAATTTTTCACCACCAACTGTCATCTGTATTCTCTCCTTTGGTATCCCATAAGACAGGATTGCAGTTAGCTGGGGCCTTGTGACTACATTCTGGTCAGTGGAATGTGGATGGAAGGGGTGTGCATGATTCCCAGGTCTGGTCCATAAAATCTGGCCTGAAGTCCTCCTCACATTCCTCTCCCTTCATCTCCTGGATGCATGTGGAGTCTATAGTAGAGGACACTAAGCCACTAGAAGATGATGGGAGGAGACTGGGTCTACCTGCCAAACATGTTATTGGATTATGGAGTGAGTGAGAAATAAACCCTTTACTATGTTAAGTCCCTGAGATGTTGAGTTTGTTTCTTACAGCAATTAACCTTTAAGACTGATATAATAATCCTCTAATTTGCATGCTCAATGCTCGACTAGATTAAAATTATAGAAACCTCAACTGAAATGCACAAATTCAGGTGTAAAATTCATTTCCAACCCAGGGTCTTTTCTTCAGTTCTGTACAAACTGATCCATCCAATCAGGGCTAGGATGATGATGAAGCAAGTGAGGTGTCTAGGGCTCACACTTTAAGGAGGTGCTTACTCCCAGCATTGTGCAAGTGTGAGGTCAACACCCAAGGATGACTCCTTAAAGTTGACACCCTAGGTGCCTCACTTGCCTCACCCTAATCTTGATCCTGCATCCCAGTGCCCCTAGTAGTGACGTCACCCTATATGCTGTCCCACTTCTTAACTCTGATTCTAAGCCAGGCATCTTCCTGAAAGCTGATTTAGCACTAATTCACTGTTACTGGAAGCAAGTTAATTGGCTTCTCTGGGCCTCAATTTCCTCTTCTGAAAAGAAGAGTACCTGGTTCATAGTGCACAATATGTGGTACTATTGTTATTCTCAAAATTGCAGAGGAGAATGAGTGAATTCCTTTGCTCACATCTTCAGTAATTCCCTGCTCCCACGACTGCTTCCCTCCAGCTCTTCTGGTCATTCCTTGGCATCTGTGTGTGCTAGGACACATATGCCCATGAGTTCCTTAAATGGGAGAGCTATGGCTACAAGCCCAAAGAAACTTTATTTGGAAACCCATGCGATTTTCATGGCTAACCCTTACTTGCTAAGCAGACAAAAGGAGCCTGTGTGTACTCCATCTCCACCAGCTACTTCCCTTTGCTGAACTGGCTGACCTGTCCCAACCTCTCCATAAAGATGGTCTGCCGTGATTCCTTTGGGGAATTAACTTGCCCTCTGCTTTGGCTCACTGGCTGTCTCTGTCTCAGGGACATCTGTTCAATGGCCAGATTTGGCCTTGGAATGGGATCCACATCCAGCATTTCGGGGCTGGTGATGAAGCAAACATAGGGAGCTCTACCAGTCTAGCACTCTCCACCCACCACATGGTCCCAACACACCCCTCTGCATACAGTGCTTCATGTGCCTGTTACCAAAATATAACCCCCTGCCCCGAGGATTCCAGTAGAGGTACTTCCTAGACTGTTCTAACTTCCCACATCATATTAGTAATCTAAGGGATTGGGCTCCCATCCATTTTAGTTTTGAATAAGAGAAACTGGGCACTGGGAAGAGGAAAGAAGAGGAAAAATAATGTTAATTATGAGAGAGAGAGAGAGAGAGAGAAAGACAGACAGAAAGACAGAGAATGGGAAGGGAAAGGAAGAGAAGAGATACTGTGATGCCAGGGGATAAGAAACCCAAGATAGAAAGGAGTGGGGGGTGCTACAATGGATGAGAATGGAAATAGAAAAGAAAAAAGAAAGCAAAAAAGAGAAAAATAAAAAGCAGGAAAGCAAAACTTCAGGACACAAAAAGAAGGGAAAACATAAATAGAGATGTGAGAAGGAAAAATTTTGAGATGTAGCAGTCGGGGAATGAGAAAGTGACAACCCAGGAGGCATTGGGGGCAGTGGGTGGGGGAGTGGTGGCAGGGCTTGTGCCTCACAGAGCTCAGGCAAGGCCAGATAGTGCCAGAGGAGAAAGGCCAACCCTGCTGTGGCAGGGTTGTAAGCCCATTAGATTGTGAGCCCACTCTAAGGCTACACTGACTCACCTGGGACCATTTCTGGAGTGTTCTCAGATATTTTAAAGGCCCCATCACAAGCTTGCTGCAGGTTTATCTCACTTGATATCTGTTATGAGTGCTGGTTCAAATGAGCAAATAAGAAAAATAATTGTCCCTGGCCACTGCTCTTCCCCATTCTTTGCTTTGGGGTCCTAGATTTTGGCTCTGCTCTCAAGACAATAGTGAATGAAAGAAGGGAACAATGAAGGAAATTAACAGGTATAGAAGGGGTTCTAGGTCAAATTGCCATCCACTTCAATGTCTCCCTTGTTCCTCCAAGGGGCTCAGATAACTGTGATCATTTAGGACAAAGTAATAGCACGAAGAAGAGGAGAGGAAAGATAGAGCCAGGATACCACAGGGAGCCATGTGAGCCACCCATTCCAGACCTCCTCTTGATGATGCTGGCAGCAAAGGGGAAGCACATGTCAATTTGGAAAGCCTGAGAGACCCACTCCTTCTCCTCTGCCTTGCTCTGGACCTGCAGCCTCCCAATGTTAATGCCAACTCCTCAAGGCACAAGGGCTTCCCCAAAACACAGCCCACCTGAGCCCCTGATAATCCTACTTTTGGGGTGACTGTAGGACAGGTAGGGTCAGCGAAAAGTTGTTGGGGACCAAGGGTGAGTGGGGAGCATTGTAAGGTAAATAACTCCTCCTAAATCTTCCCAATTCTCCAACATTTTCTGTCTCCCTCCTTATCCCTCTCTTTCCTCTCATTTTTTTTTTACATCTCATATGGTTGGATTATTTATATATTTATATACTCCTTGGTTCATGATATATTATCATCATTGGCCCACACATGACTTTATATATTTATTTATAAATGTAATATGATAAACCTGTGAAAGTACTGCCCAGTGAGCTGGGGTGTGTGTGGGGGAACTAGAACGTTACTCACACATTTACATCTACTCATGTGCACCTACTCTGTCCTATCCCTTTACCTCTTTCTTGCTACCAAAGGTAAAAACTATCTTGTTTCTCTTTTTAATTTAAAGGATAGTTGATTTACAGTATTGTGTTAGTTTCAGGTGTACAGCAAAGTGATTCAGTTATATGTACATATATATTTTTTCAGATTATTATCCATTATAGGTTATTACAGTAAATCCTTGTTGCTTATCTACTTTCTGTATAGTAGTTTGTATCTGTTGATCCCATATTCCTAATTTATCCCTCCTCTCCACCCTTTCCCCTTTGGTAACATAAGTTTGTTTTCTATGTCTGTGAGTCTGATTCTGTATTATTTTTTAGATTCTACACATAAGTGGTATCATATAATACTTTTTTCTCTGACTTACTTCACTTAGTATGATATTCTCTAGGTCCATTCATGTTGCTGCAATTGCCAATATTTCATTCGTTTTTATGGCTGAGTAATATTTCATTGTATATACATACCATGTCTTCTTAAGCCAATCATCTCTTGATGGGCACTTCAGCTGTTTCCATCTCCTGGCTATTGTAAATAGTGCTGCTATGAGCATTGGGGTGCATATATCCTTTTGAATTAGAGTTTTCATCTTTTCCAGATATATGCCCAGGAGTGGGATTGCTGGATTATATGGTAGCTCTGTTTTTAGTTTTTTAAGGAACCTCCATACTGTTTTCCATAGTGGCTACACCAATTTACTTTCCCACCAACAGTGTAGGAGGGTTCCCTCTTCTTCATGCCCTTTCCAGCATTTATTATTTATAGACTTTTTGATGATGGCCATTCTGACTGGTGTCAGGTGATAACTCATTGTGATCTTGATTTGCATTTCTCTAATAATTAGTGATGTTGAGCACCTTTTCATGTGCCTGTTGGCCATCTGTATGTCGTCTCTGGAGAAATGTCAATTTAGGTTTTCTGTGCATTTTTTTTTTTTTTGCGGTACGCAGGCCTCTCACTGTTGTGGCCTCTCCCGTCGCGGAGCACAGGCTCTGGACATGCAGGCTCAGCGGCCATGGCTCATGGGCCCAGCTGCTCCATGGCATGTGGGATCTTCCTGGACCAGGGCACGAACCTGCGTCCCCTGCATTGGCAGGCGGACTCTCAACCACTGCGCCACCAGGGAAGCCCTTCTGTGCATATTTTAATTGGGTTTTTATTTTTGATATTGAGTTGTATGAGCTGTTTATATATTTTGGTTATTAACCCCTTGTCAGTCACATCCTTTGCAAATATTTTGTCCCATTCTGTAGGTTATCTTTTTGTTTTGTTGATGGTTTCCTTTGCTGTGCAAAATCTTGTAAGTTTGATTAGGTCCCATTTGTTTAGTTTTGCTTTTGTTTCTTTTGCCTTGGGAGACTGATCTAGGAAAATATTGCTATGATTATGTCTGAGAATGTTTTGCCTATGTTTTTCTCTTCTAGGAGTTTTATGATGTCATGTCTTATAGCTATGTAATTATCTTGCATTCTGTGTTTATTGTTTCCATGATTTTCATTTTCATATATATATGAAAAGCACAAGGGCCTCCCCAAAACATAAAGCCCACCTGAGCCCCTGATAATCCTACTTTTGGGGTGATTGTGTAGGACAGGTAGGGTTGGTGAAGAGTTGTTGGGGACCAAGGGTGAGTGGGGAGCATTGTAAGGAGTGTGTGTGTGTATATATATATATATATATATATATATATATAGAGAGAGAGAGAGAGAGAGAGAGAGAGAGAGAGAGAGAGAGAGAGAGAAAGAGAGAGAGAGAATTGCACAAGTGAGCTGTGTTACCTAAGGCAAGTTTCTCAATGTCTTTAGGTTTCAGTTTCCTCTTCCATAAAATGACGATAATGATAATACCTAACTCAGAGGGTTGTGAGAGTTCAGTGCCTTAATGCTAGAAAGCCTCTAGAGAAGCACTTGGCATATGATTACGGGTAGTGGTGGTGGTAGTAGTAGTAGCAGTAGCAGCAGTAGTAATAGTAATACTTTCTATTCCTTTGCTAGCTCATGTGCCACTCCCCCCAGGAAGACTAACCTGATTTCCTCAGTTGAAACAAATTATTTTCTGTACATTCCCATGGTACCTATTCACACCTTCATTCTGGCCCATGTTTTGTACTAGTACTATTAATAAGTCTGTTTCCTTTTAAAGCAGTAGCTGTTAATATTATCAGCACATTAAAACCATCTGGGAACTTTTAAAAGAGTCCTGATCTAAGGCCTGTGCCAGACCAACTGAATGAGAATTTCTGAGAGTGAGACACAGATGTAAGCATTTTTTAAAGGTCTCCAGGTGATTCTAATGTGTATTCAAGGTTAAGTTCCACGCCTTAGGGCATGAGTTGGCAAACTCTGGCCCATAGGTCAAATCCAGATCACTGCCTGTTTCTGTAAATAAATTATATTGGTCTATTTGTTTATATATTATCTATGGTTAATTTCACACTACAATAGGAGAGTTGAGTAGCTGTAACAGAGGCCCTCAAAGCCTGAATCATTTACTATCTGGATCATTGCAGAAAAAGTTTGTTGATTCCTGCCTTAGAAAATAATCTCACTGAGTATAGGGACCATGTCTTATTCGTCTCTCCTTTGTCTACATATGCCCAGCACAGTGCCTTGCCCGTAATCACTTAGTAAATGATTGTCCAAGGAACAGATAGAAATAAGGCGGAAGGTCCTGTCTGACAAATTCAAGACTGAGTTTTATTTTTCTAGTAGCACTGACACCAGCCTGTGCAGTTGTCCCTTAGTATCTGCAGGGGATTCGTTCCAGGAACCTCTGGATATACCAAAATCCATAGATGCTCAAGTCCCATAGTCGGCCTTTCACATCCATGGTTCCACATCCACAGATTCAACGAACTGCACATGGTGTAATACTGGATGTATTTATTGAAGAAAATCCACATATAAGTGGACCTCTGTTGTTCAAAGGTCAACTGTATTTTGAAGTATGTGAATTCCAGTCTCCTTTGTTGGTTGGGAGATGACGACCTGGAGAGAGCACTAGAAACAGGAAGTTAGGGGATCTAGCTTGCCTTGCTGCCTGCACAGATTCTCAGAGCACAGCGCTGGCCTCCTTGTCCTAAGCCTTCTTCATTTTTAGGATCTCTAATTGGCTTCCATTTCTCCCAAGTCTTTCCAG
Source organism: Phocoena phocoena (assembly GCF_963924675.1). Classification (NCBI taxonomy): domain Eukaryota; kingdom Metazoa; phylum Chordata; class Mammalia; order Artiodactyla; family Phocoenidae; genus Phocoena; species Phocoena phocoena. The sequence continues at coordinate 95,133,948 of NC_089240.1, read as the reverse complement.
TTTGAGAAATACTTGAATTGACTGACTTTTGAAGATCTCTTCCAAATATGTCTTATGGGCTGTCTTGTGGTTTAATTATTCATGTCACAGTGGTTAAAAGTTGAGGCTTTAGAGTCAGGCAAACCCGGGTGTGAATCTTGGCTGTGTGACTCTGGTCTCACCATTTAGTGGCTCTGAGCCTCTGTGTCTGCAGCTATAAAATGGGCACAGCAGTACATACCTCACAGGGTTCTTGGAATAAATGAGTTAATGACTGTAAAACACTAAGCACAGTACTGGGCAAATAGTAAGCAAACAGTTAAAGTTAGCTATTACCATTTTCATCATAGCTATCATCACCAAACAGAGGTCTCATAGACCCTGCCACGTTATAAGCCCCTTATAGGCAGGGACCATATCGTAGCCAATTCTGCATTCCTGCCACACCTGTACATACACAGTGGGCTGTCAATGTGCATCAGTTGTTTGAATTGTATTCTGTCACCCCAAATAAAGCTTATGGCAATGATGAAGATGTCAATCTTTACCTTACCTCAAACTCTCCACTGCCTGCATCCCTAGGCATCTGCGTGTTAATCAAGGCCAGTGAGAGATTCCTGTGGGACAGTGTCAAAACCCGTCAGTTCAACAGCAAAAAGCACAAGATATGGGGTCCTCATTAAATGTCAAGCCTTTGGGTATTCAAGGCCAACAGCAAAACCCATGGGGGAAGAGGGGAGTTTACTTTTCCTAGCTCCTGCTTCCTCTTTCTGTGCCCTTTGCCTGGCTACCACCACAATCCCATAGTGGGTGGTACATTTCTTTACACTCATCTTAAATTAATGGCAAATTTTAATGTAGACCCTTCCCAAGGGGTTTTGCATTTATATAGAGGCCATTGGACTCAAAATAAAAGAATGACATGCTAGTAGTAAATAAACCTAAAGAGATGCATACTAAGACACATCTTAGTCAAACTTCTGAAAGCTAAAGACAGAAGAAAATATTGAAAGCAATGAGACAAGTAATATCTTGCCTAGAGTAGAAAAACATAATTCAACTGGCAGCAGCTTTTTTATCAGAAACCATGGGGGCCAGATGGAAGAGGCATAAGATTGTTACAGTATCAAAAAACAGAACTGTAAACCATGAGTCCCAAATCCAGCAAAAATATCCTCCAGGAATTAAAGGGCAATCAAGACATTTTCCCCCCATGGGTGAGTTCTTTTATTTATTTATTTTTATTTTAAACACATTTAAAAAATTATTTTATTGAAGAATAGTTGATTTACAATGTTGTATTAGTTTCTGGTTATAGCAAAGTGATTCAATGATTATATATATATATATATATACACACACACACACACATATATATACATATATATATATTCTTTTCCATTATGGTTTATTATAGGATATTGAATATATTTCTCTGTGCTATAGAGTAGGACCTTGTTGTTTATCCATTCTATATATAAAAACTTACATCTGCTAACTCCAAACTCCCACTCCATTCCTCCTCAACCCCTTCCCCCATGACAACAGCCAGTCTGTTCTCCATGTCCGTGAGTCTGTTTCTGTTCCATAGATAGGTGCATCTGTGTTATATTTTAGATTCCACATATAAGTGATACCATATTGTATTTGTCTTTCCCTTTGTGACTTACTTCACTTAGTAAGATAATCTCTAGGTCCATCCATGTTGCTGCAAATGGCATTATTTCATTCTTTTTTTTTAAAATCTTTATTGGAGTATAATTGCTTTACAATGGTGTGTTAGTTTCTGCCTTATACCAAAGTGAATCAGCTCTACATATACATATATCCCCATATCTCTTCCCTCTTGTGTCTCCCTCCCATGCTCCCTATCCCACCCCTCTAGGTGGTCACAAAGCACTGAGCTGATCTCCCTGTGCTATGCAATTCCTTCCAACTAGCTATCTATTTTACATTTGGTAATGTATATATGTCTGTGCCGCTCTCTTACTTCTCCCAGCTTACCCTTCCCCCTCCCCTTCTCCTCAAGTCCATTCTCTACATCTGCATCTTTATTAATGTCCTGCCCCTTGGTTCTTCAGAACCTTTTTTTTTTTTAGATTCCATATATATGTGTTAGCATACTGTGTTTGTTTTTCTCTTTCTGACTTACTTCACTCTGTATGACAGACTCTAGGTCCAACACCTCACTACAAATAACTCAATTTCATTTCTCTTTATGGCTGAGTACTATTCCATTGTGTATATGTGCCATATCTTCTTTATCCATTCATCTGTCATAGGACACTTAGGTTGCTTCCATGTCCTGGCTATTGTAACTAGTGCTGTAATGAACACTGTGATACATGACTCTTTTTGATTTATGGTTTTCTCAGGGTAAATGCCCAGCAGTGGGATTGCTGAGTCATATGGCAGTTCTATTTTTAGTTTCTTAAGGAACCTCCATATTGTTCTCCATAGTGGCTGTATCAATTTACATTCCTACCAACAGTACAAGAGAGTAGCCTTTTCTCCACACCTTCTCCAGCATTTATTCGTTGTAGATTTTTTGATGATGGCCATTCTGACGGCTGTGAGGTAATACCTCATTGTAGTTTTGACTTGCATTTCTCTAATGATTAGTGATGTGAGCATCCTTTCATGTGTTTGTTGGCAATCTGTATATCTTCTTTGGAGAAATGTCTATTTAGGTCTTCTGCCCATTTTTGGATTGGGTTGTTTGTTATTTTTGATATTGAGCTGCTTGAAATTTTTGGAGATTAATCCTTTGTCAGTTGATTCATTTGCAATTATTATCTCCCATTCTGAGGGTTGTCTTTTCATCTTGTTTATGTTTTCTTTTCCTGTGCAAAAGTTTTTAAGTTTCATTAGATCCCATTTGTTTATTTTTGTTTTTATTTCCATTTCTCTAGGAGGCGGGCATCAGAAAGGATCTTGCTGTGATTTATGTTGTAGAGTGCTCTGCCTATGTTTTCCTCTACGAGTTTGACAGTTTCTGGCCTTACATTTAGGTCTTTAATGAACTTTGAGTTTATTTTTGTTTATGGTGTTAGGGAGTGTTCTAATTTTATTCTTTTACATGTAGCTGTCCAGTTTCCCATCACCACTTATTGAAGAGGCTGTCTTTTCTCCATTGTATATTCTTGCCTCCTTTATCAAAAATAAGGTGACCATATGTGCATGGGTTTATCTCTGGGCTTTCGATCCTGTTCCATTGATCTATATTTCTGTTTCTGTGCCAGTACCATACTGTCTTGATTACTGTAGCTTTGTAATATAGTCTGAAGTCTGGGAGCCTGATTCCTCCAGCTCCATTTTTATTTCTCAAGATTGCTTTGGCTATTTGGGGTCTTTTGTGTTTCCATACAAATTGTGAAATTTTTTGTCCTAGTTCTGTGAAAAATGCCATTGGTATTTTGATAGGGATTGCATTGAATCTGTAGATTGCTTTGGGTAGTAGAGTCATTTTCACATTGTTGATTCTTCCCATCCAAGAACATGGTATATCTCTCCATCTGTTTGTATCACCTTTAATTTCTTTCATCAGTGTCTTATAGTTTTCTGCATACAGGTCTTTTGTCTCCTTAGGTAGGTCTATTCCTAGGTATTTTATTCTTTTCGTTGCAATGGTAAATGGGAGTGTTTCCTGAATTTCTCTTACGGATTCTTCATCATTAGTGTATAGGAATGCAAGAGATTTCTGTGCATTAATTTTCTATCCTGCTACTTTACCAAATTCATTGATTAGCTCTAGTAGTTTTCTGGTAGCATCTTTAGGATTCTCTATGTATAGTATTATGTAATCTGCAAACAGTGACAGCTTTATTTCTTCTTTTCTGATTTGGATTTCTTTTACTTCTTTTTCTTCTCTGATTGCTGTGGCTAAAACTTCCAAAAGTATGTTGAATAATAGTGGTGAGAGTGGACAACCTTTTCTTGTTCTTGCTCTCAGAGGAAATGGTTTCAGTTTTTTACAATTGAGAATGATGTTGGCTGTGGATTTGTCATATATGGCCTTTATTATGTTGAGATAGGTTCCCTCTTTGCCTATTTTCTGGAGATTTTCTATCATAAATGGGTGTTGAATTTTGTCAAAAGCTTTTTCTGCATCTATTGAGATGATCATATATATGGTTTTCTCCTTCAATTTGTTACTATGGGTTTTTCACATTGATTGATTTGCATATATTGAAGAATCCTTGCATTCCTGGGAAAACCCCACTTGATCATGGTGTATGATCATTTTAATGTGCTGTTGGATTCTGTTTGCTAGTATTTTGTTGAGGATTTTTACATATATGTACATCAGTGATATTGGCTTGTAGTTTTCTTTCTTTGTGACATCTTTGTCTCGTTTTCGTATCAGGGTGATGGTGGCCTCATCGAATGAGTTTGGGAGTGTTCCTCCCTCTGCTGTATTTTGGAAGTTTGAGGATAGGTGTTGACTCTTCTCTAAATGTTTGATAGAATTCGCCTGTGAAGGCATCTGTCCTGGGCTTTTGTTTGTTGGGAAATTTTTAATCACCGTCTCATTTTCAGTCCTTGTGATTGGTCATTTATATTTTCTATTTCTTCCTGGTTCAGTCTTGGAAGGTTGTGCTTTTCTAAGAATTTTTCCATTTCTTCCAGGTTGTCCATTTTATTGGCATATAGCTGCTTGTAGTAATCTCTCATGATCCTTTGTATTTCTGAAGTGTCAGTTGTTACTCCTCCTTTTTCATTTCTAAGTCTATTGATTTGAGTCTTCTCCCTTTTTTTCTTGATGAGTATGGCTCATTGTTTATCAATTTTGTTTATCTTCTCAAAGCACCAGCTTTTAATTTTATTGATCTTTGCTATTGTTTTCTTCATTTCTTTTTCATTTCTTTCTGATCTGATGTTTATGATTCCTTTCCTTCTGCTAACTTTGGGGTTTCTTTATTTTCCTTTCCCTAATTGCTTTAGGTTTAAGGTTAGCTTGTTTATTTGAGATGTTTCTCATTTATTGAGATAGGATTGTATTGCTGTAAACGTCCCTGTTAGAACTACTTATGCTGCATCCCATAGGTTTTGGGTCATCATGTTTTCATTGTCATTTGTTTCTAGGTGTTTTTTTATTTCCTCTTTGATTTCTTCAGGGATCTCTTGGTTATATAGTAGTGTATTGTTTAGTCTCCATGTGTTTGTATATTTTTTACAGATTTTTTTCCTGTACTTGATATCTAGTCTCATAGCGTTGTGGTTGGAAGAGATGCTTGATATGATTTCAATTTTCTTAAATTTACCAATGCTTGATTTGTGAACTATGATATGATCTATCCCGGAGAATGTTCCATGAGTACTTGTGAAGAAAGTGTATTCTGTTGTTTTTGGATGGAATGTCCTATAAATATCAATTAAATCCATCTTGTTTAATATATCACTTAAAGCTTGTGTTTCCTTATTTATTTTTCATTTTAGATGATCTGTCCATTGGTGAAAATGAGTGGTTAAAGTCCCCTACTATTATTGTGTTACTGTTGATTTCCCCTTTTATGGCCATTAGCATTTGCCTTATATATTGAGGTGCTCCTATGTTGGGGCATAAATATTTACAATTGTTATATCTTCCTTTTGGATTGATCCCTTGATTATTATGTAGTGGCCTTCTTTGTCTCTTGTAATAGTCTTTATTTTAAAGTCTATTTTGTCTGATATGAGAATTGCTACTCCAGCTTTCTTTTGGTTTCCATTTGCATAGAATATCTTTTTCCATCCCCTCACTTTAGTCTGTATGTGTCCCTAGGTCTGAAGTGGGTCTCTTGTGGACAGCATATATATGGCTCTTGTGTTTGTATCCATTCAGCCAGTCTATGCCTTTTGGTTGGAGCATTTAATCCATTTACATTTAAGGTAATTATCGATATGTATGTTCCTATTACCATTTTCTTAATTTTTTTAGGTTTGTTATTGTAGGTCTTTTCCTTCTCTTGGGTTTCCTGCCTAGAGAAGTTCCTTTAGCGTTTATTGTAAAGCTGGTTTGGTGGTTCTGAATTCTCTTAGCTTTTTCTTGTCTGTATAGTTTTTAATTTCTCCATTGAATCTGAATGTGTTCCTTGCTGGGTAGAGTAATCTTGGTTTTAGGTTTTTCCCGTTCATCACTTTAAGTATATCCTGCCACTCCCTTCTGGCTTGTAGAGTTTCTGCTGAACAATCAGCTGTTAACCTTATGGGGATTTTCTTGTATGTTATTTTTGCTTTACCCTTATGCTTTTAATATTTTTCCTTTGTATTTAATTTTTGATAGTTTGATTGATATGTGCCTTGGCGTGTTTCTCCTTGGATTTATCCTGTATGGGACTCTCTGTGCTTCCTGGACTTGATTAACTATTCCCTTTCCCATATTAGGGAAGTTTTCAACTATAATCTCTTCAAATATTTTCTCAGTCCCTTTCTTTTTCTCTTCTTCTTCTGGGACCCCTATAATTCGAATGTTGCTGTGTTTAATGTTGTCCCAGATGTCTCTGAGACTGTCCTCAATTCTTTTCATTCTTTTTTCTTTATTCTGCTCTGTGGTAGTTATTTCCACTATTTTATTTTCCAGGTCACTTATCCATTCTTCTGCCTCAGTTATTCTGCTATTGATTCCTTCTAGAGAATTTTTAATTTCATTTATTGTGCTGTTCATCATTGTTTGTTTGCTTGTTAGTTCTTCTTGGTGCTTGTTAATCATTTCTTGTATTTTTTCCATTCTATTTCCAAGATTTTGAATCATCTTTATTATCATTACTCTGAATTCTTTTTCAGGTAGACTGCCTATTTCCTCTTCATTTGTTTGGTCTGGTGGGTTTTTGCTTTCTCCTTCATCTGCTGTGTGTTTCTCTGTCTTCTTATTTTGCTTAACTTACTGTGTTTGGGGTCTCTTTTTCACTGGCTGCCAGTTCACAGTTCCTGTTGTTTTTGGTGTCTGCCCCCAGTGGCTAAGGTTGGTTCAGTGGGCTGTGTAGGCTTCCTGGTGGAGAGGACTGGTGCCTGTGTTGTGGTGGATGAGACTGCATCTTGTCTTTCTGGTGGGCAGGACTGTGTCCGGTGGTGTGTTTTGGGGTGTCTGTGACCTTATTAAGATTGTAGGCAGTCTCTGTGCTAATGGGTGGGTTTGTGTTCCTGTCTTGCTAGTTTTTTGGCATAGGGTGTCCAGCACTGTAGCTTGCTGGTCGTTTAGGGGAGCTGGGTCTTAGCGTTGAGATGAAGATCTCTGGGGGAGCCTTCGCCGTTTGATATTATGTGGAGCTGGGAGGTCTTTGGTGGACCAGTGTGCTGAACTCGGCTCTCCCACATCAGAGGCACAGGCCTGACACCCAGCTGGAGCCCAAAGACCCTATCAGCCACAAAGTTCAGAAGAAAATGGAGAAGGAAAGAAAGAAGAAAAGCAAGCAAGAAAGCAAGCAAGAAAGAAAGAGTGAAAGAAAAAGAATAAGTTATTAAAATAAAAAATAAAAATATTATTAAAAATAAAAAAAATTAAAAAGTAGGAAAAAAAAAAGAAAGAAAGAAGAGAGCAACCAAACCTAAAAAGAAATCCACCAATGATAGCAAGCGCTAAAATCTATACTAAAGAAAAAAAATGGACAGACAGAACCCCAGGACAAATGGTAAAAGCAAAGCTATACAGACAAAGTCACACAAAGAATCATACACATACACATTCACAGAAAGAGAAAAACGAAAAAAAAATATATCTTTTGGGAAGTCTGAGGTCTTCTGCCAGTGTTCAGTAGGTGTTCTGTAGGAGTTGTTCCACATGTAGATGTATTTCTGATGTATTTTTGTGGAGTAAGGTGATCTCCACGTCTTAGTTTTCGCCACCTTGAAGGTGTCTCTCATTCTTTTTTATGGCTGAGTAGTATTACATTTTACATAAGTACCACATCTTTATCCATTCATCTGTTGATGGACATTTAGGTTGTTTCCATGTCTTGGCTATCATAAATAGTGCTGCTATGAACATAGGGTACATGTACCTTTTTGAATTAGTGTTTTGTCCAGATATATGCCCAGGGGTGGGATTGCTGTGTCATATGACAGTGAATCAAAACATTCTTCATTGGGCTTCCCTGGTGGTGCAGTGGTTGAGAGTCTGCCTGCTGATGCAGGGGACACGGGTTTGTGCCCCGGTCTGGGAAGATCACACATGCCATGGAGTGGCTGGGCCCTTGAGCCATGGCCCCTGAGCCTGCATGTCCAGAGCCTGTGCTCCGCAATGGGAGAGGCCACAACAGTGAGAGGCCCGTGTACTGCAAAAAAAACAAAAAAAGAAACAACAACAACAAAAAAAGCATTCTTCGTTGAAGGCAAACTGAGAACAGTCATTGCCAGCAGACCTACCTTAAAAGAAAGCTAAAGAAGTTCTTGGAGGAGAAAGGAAATGATAAAATAAAGAATCTTGAAATATCAGGAAGAAAGAAATTTCATATTACATTTGACACTAAAAAAATCACTGAGTTTATAGTGAAAGGGGAGGGCGAGAGGGGAGAGAAGGAAAGCCAGGAGGTTCTTCTTTTTTTTTTTTTTTTTCCAGTACGCAGGCCTCTCACTGTTGTGGCCTCTCCCATTGCGGAGCACAGGCTCTGGACGTGCAGGCTCAGTGGCCATGGCTCATGGGCCTAGCCACTCTGTGGCATGTGGGATCTTCCCGGACCGGGGCACGAACCCATGTCCCCTGCGTCGGCAGGTGGACTCTCAACCACTGCGCCACCAGGGAAGCCCTGGAGGTTCTTCTTTATAGAAGAATGCTAGCTAATAAATGTATTATTTAACCCCCTCCAGTGTAATAAGGAGTGCAAGCATAGATTATTATTGGAGGCTAGAACCATTGGGTAAAAAGGTTTTGGGAGCTGATAGTCAAAAGGTCTCAGGATATCACTGTACAGTTAATTCTAAATATAAAGGGAAAAAGGTACACTTACAGTGTGGAGAGCTGATAGACCCTAATGTAACCATAGGATCAAACCCAGCATCATCAGTATAGGCACAAACTGACATGCCTGCTGATGATGCATTGGGAAGTCTGCAACATCACCTAAACGTTGGTCTTTTTCAAAATGTTTAACCTGAATATAATCTTGAACAAACTATTAGAAAACTCTAGAATGTGGGACACTCTACATGATAGACATGACCTGGACTCTTTGAAAATATCAATGTCATAAAAAAAAAACCACTGGCAACAAAAATAGCAAGGAACTATTCAAGATTAAAAGAAACTAAAGAGATGTTACAACCCAAATGTAATAGGGGACGTTGATTGAATTCTCAGTCATAAATAAATCTATAAAAGACAATTTTAGGAGAAATGGAAGAATTAAATTTGGACTAGATAATATATGATACTATTGAATTCATGTTCAATTTTCTAATTGTCATGTAGAATAATTTTTTATTAAGAGATGTCTGAAGTATTTAGAGCTAAGTGCTATGCTTTTTGCAATTTACACAGAAAGAGGGAGAGGGAAAGGGAGAGAGAGAATGACAGAGAGAAAGGGAGAGAATGACAGAGTTGGCAAAATGTTAAAAATTGGTGAATCTAGTTAAAGGGTTGTAGTTGTTTGAAATGGTTCACCCTTCAAAAATATGTCCAAGTCCTAACTCCTGATACTTGTGAATGTGACCTTATTTTGAAAAAAGGGTCTTCACAGATATACGTAGGTCAAGGATCTCAAGATGATATCATACTAGGTTTAGTGTGGGCCCTAAACCCAATGTCTCATGCCCTTGTAAGAGAATGGAGAGGTCATAGTGGGTACAAAGTATACTGTCCTACAAAGATGGAGGCAGAGATTGGAGTTACCTCAAGCTAAAGATCACCAGGAGCCACCAGAAGCTGAAAGTGGCAAAGAAGTATTCTTCTACAGAGGGTGCTTGGCCTGGCTGGCACCTTGATTTCAGATTTTTAGCTTTCAGAACTATGAGAGAATAAATTTCTGTTGTTTTAAGACACCAAGTTTGTGATAACTTGTTGCAGCAGCCCCAGGAAATTAATACAAGGGTATACCAGTTTTGCACCATACTTTCTTTCAGGTTTTCTGTAGGTTTAAAATTTTTCCAAAAAAAAAAATTAAAAATACCATCATGACAGAGAGACTGCACAAGAAACAAAAAGTGTTATAGTTTAGTACCTTTAATGGCACTTTTCTGCATTTTAAACCAGAGGCTTCACATCTTCATTTTGCACTGTTCGCCACAGATTATATAGCAAACTCTGCTATTGAATAAACTGTGGCATTAAAATAGATCTCTTTAAACCTCTCCTCCTGCTGGTGGTCAGTATTCACTAAAGCAGGCCTGAATATGTGAGGGCAAGGGAAACCAGCAGGAGGAGGGCCAAGGGCTGCAGTGCCTGGGAAGTAGGCAAGGCCTGACAAGGGACCTTGACAGACTTGAAAGTTTAGAACCAAGTCAGCTATCCTCTTGCATTGTTTACTTTGTTTCCTACTTATCTCCTCAACAACATTTTAAGATATTTAAGTGCTAAAACCTTGTCTTCTGCTCCTTGGAATCACTTGACACCTCATGGCATTGTGCTAGGCACAGAGTTAAGTCTTCAATGATTACTTGAATTGAGATTTGTTGTAGGCTAGAGGGAGTTTAGGGAATGTGGGAGACAGCAGAAGAAATTTGAGAATCTTTAACCGAGTCTTTCCTAGGTTACTAAAATGAAACAAAAGCACATCTCTGAAATTGACCTGTGTCATTTGGGGGATTAGGTAAAGGGAGAGAAGCATAAATGCTTCCCTGGTTGCAAAGGGAGACTGTAGGTTGAGTTCACTATTGACTTCTGTCCATATGTAGCTTTCAGGCAAGGCCAATTCTGCAATTGTCCCAATGGATTAAAAAAAGAATTCGTGATATGGGTTTGGGAGTAGGATAGGATAGAATAGCCTATCCTATGTATCATATTTAAGATTTAAATATCCTTTCTCATCCAAAGGTATCTTTGTTGTTTCCATCATGTATTATATTGGTTTGGGACCATGTGTATTTTGACAGACCCTCTGCAAGTATCTTTCAAATGTTTGTAGTATTTGTATGCTATTTATTCATTTTGTTTGTTTAACAAACACTTGTATAGTGGTTACTGTGTACCAGGTACTACTTTTTTTATATAAACGTTAATTTAGTCTTCAGAATACTATACAGAGTAGGAAACTGAGGCACAGAGAGGTTAAGGAAACTGAAAAGGTCATCTAGGTAGTGAGAGGTAGAGCCCAGCATTTGAACCCAGGCAGAGTTCCCCACTCTTAATCCACTATACTTTGCTGTCTTGCTTTGTACTTGGCAAAGGTGCAGGTGTTGAAGATGGGAAAAGAAGTTCTAGGCCACAGCCTGTCCCCAAAACCTTAAGTAGCCATCTCACATTTGTTTACTAAGTAATGGCAGGACTTTGGGGCAGAAGCTTGTATTCCTTTTGGAAGGTGATGGGTTTACACAGGATCAGTCTGTATCTGCCCAGTAGGACAAACAAAACTCATGAATCCAGAAGACTCTACAACGCTTCTGGCAGAAAAGCTGGGAATTTCTGTATTTATTAGAGGGTTAAACTTGGGACAGAATACATAAATCTGTTTTTCTTTGCCCAATACCACCACTACAATGTAGGGATATTTTTTTTCTTTTTCTCTTTCTTTTCTTTTTTTTTTTTTTTTTTTTTTTTTTTGCTGTTACTAGGCATTGACTCCTCAAGCTGATATAAGAGATTGAGCTAAAAATAGTGTAGTTTCAGTAGGGAAAGTCATTGTATCAGGACTCTTTGCCCCTCTATAAAAGGATTTTATTAGCTTCAAGGCTAAACATCTTCAGGCATAGCAGGACTCAGTGATTCAAAAACTATTATCAGCTACATGCACCCCAATGTTCATAGCAGCATTATTTACAATAGCCGAGATATGGAAGCAACCTAAGTGTCCATGAACAGATGGATGGATAAAGATGTGGTATATATCTATAATGGAATATTAACCATAAAAAAGAATGAAATGTTTTGCCATTTGCAACAACATGGATCGACCTGGAGGGTATTAGTGAAAAAAGTCAGAGGAAGCCAAACACTATATGTTATCACTTATATGTGGAATCTAAAAAATAAAACATATGAATGAATATAACAAAACAGAAACAGACTGACAGATATAGAGAACAAACTAGTGGTTACCAGTGGGGAGAGGAAAGGGAGGAGGGGCAAGATAGGGGTAGAGGATTAACAGGTACCAACTACTATGTATAAAATAAATACACTAGAAGGATGTAAAGTACAGTACAGGGAAATATACCTATTATTTTCTAATAACTTTAAGTATAATATAACCTATAAAAATATTGAATCACTATGTCATACACTTGAAACTAATATAATGTTATAAATCAACTATATTTCAATTAAAAATTTATACTTAAAAATATCATTACGGGGCTTCCCTGGTGGCGCAGTGGTTGAGAGTCCGCCTGCCAATGCAGGGGACACGGGTTCGTGCCCCGTTCCGGGAAGATCCCACATTCCGCGGAGCGGCTGGGCCCGTGAGCCATGGCCGCTGAGCCTGCGCATCCGGAGCCTGTGCTCCGCAACCGGAGAGGCCACGACAGGGAGAGGCCTGCGTACCGCAAAAAAAAAAAAAAAAAAAGTATAATGCTTACTGGGGAGGCAAACAGCAAATGTCCCCTACAACCACACCTGGACAATCTATTAGGGTTGTTTGATGCAGAAAGCATGCATTCAATAAAGAACCACCAATGAAATTTATATGGACTACCAAAACATCCTATTCAAGCCTCTACAAAAATCCCATTGTTTCATCATATGGATGAGACTAATTTAGAGGCAAGAAACAAAAAATAGGGATAAATGGGCCATTTGAAATGAGAAATATAAACAATGAGATGTCCATGGGCTGGTCTGATTTAATACTTTAATATGTTTTAGATCCGGGGTCAGGAAACTTTTTCTGTAAAGGAACAGATAGTTAATGTTTTTGGCTTTGTAGCCCATACGTGTCTTAGCATGAAAGCACCCAAAAACATGTAAATGAATGGGTATGACTGAGTTCCAATAAAATTTTATTTTTAAAAACAGGCAGTAGGTTGGATTTGGCCCACAGGTGGTAGTTTGTTGAATCTGGTTGTAGATGGATAATAATGTACTATGTAGGAGTATGGACTCTTGCTGTTAGAAGTATCTAGATTTGAGTCTTGCTGTTTACTTACTAGCTCTATGCATAATTTCCTTCACTACTCTAAGCCTCAATTTCCTCACCTGCCTAATAGGGATAATAACAGATGTCTAAGAGTGTTGTTTTAAGAATTAAAAGAAAATACACATAAAGCACAATGCCTGGCATGTAGTAAGTGGTCAGTACATGGTAGCTATTATTACTATTATTAAGGCCAATGGGGAGAAACTATAAGAAAAACTTATGAAAGGGAAGAAAGATGAGCTTCAGTGTTAAGGATATCTATTTATTAAAACATTCCAACTACATTTTTAGGGTAGTGGAATTTGTGTCATCAATTACATCTCAGGAAAGAGAATAGTAGGCTTCAGGGAAAGGTCTACAATGACTCTTTCCTCGGGATGCTGATGAAACCCAAAAAGGCCAAAAAATGACTGGATATTATTTTTAAAAGCTTTAGTAACAAAAGAGACGACGTTATCTTGTTCAAATTTATTTTGTGTCCACACCTGGAATTCTGGGTAAGTTTGGAATAATTATTTTCGCTAAAGACAGAGTAGGGATGGAGAAGATTTGGAAAGGGTGTGCTGAAGAGATTACTGGCCTATATGTGTGAGGGCCCACATAAAAGATTAAGACTTTTCAGTCTGGGACATCAATCTGGGAAGGACAGGTAGGATAGTAGTCAAGAACATGGCCTTTTCTGTCAGATAGATAGACCTGGAGATGAATCCTGGCTACAAGACTTATTAGCTTGAGTCCTTAGATAAATTACTTAAACCTTATGAGTTTACTTGTTTTCACCTGTAAAATGCAAATACTAATAGTGTTACTGTGAGGATTATGCCCATGAATCGGAGAGTCTTGTGCTCGGCACACAGTAAGCACTCAGTGACTATTATTATTATTTGAAGCCTCTAAAATCATGTGTGAAGTGATCAGCATCAAGATAGACTCTTTCATATCCTGGAACAATTTAATGGGGAGGGGAATGTCTTTAAATTATACATAGATGAAGCTAATGCAAGTAAGGGGAAGTCTGATGTAAATGGCAGATAGTAAGCCAATGGTATCCATCGCCCCCATGAAGCATTACAGACTGAAAACATATTTAATAAAGGATACATGCATGGTAGACTCATCATGGGTAACTAAGGGAACACGAAGTTTGATAGTTGTTGCTAACCTTATGGTTATTGTAAAAAAGAACATGGCTGTCTTCCTACAAGTGCTCCTTAGAGACAGACTGTTGAACTGGAAATTCCCTGAGGTTGATATAGTGGTGGCAGATCTCAAATTTCAATGACCAACTAACTGTTGTCAGACTACATCAAATTCTTGTTTTAATCTTGATATTCCTATGACGGTGGCAGGTAACAACCATCAGGAGCCTTCAAAGTCCCTGTTGTCTCTTGGCATTGTGAAAACACTGTAAACATCATTGAGCTATTATTCAAAAAGACCCAATAGCTTTGAATGAAGAGCTACAGAAATATGAGGGCTTCGTGATAGCCAGAAACTTTTGTTAGAATCCTGACTCAACAAGCAAGAGCCTACCCAGTCAGATAAAGCAGACACAGTACGTGTTTAGATTTGTCAAGGGATTTTCTACAACTATTAGAAACACAAATGAAATCTCAAAGTCCTAGAAGGCACTGATTTGCTATGTGCTTCTTTTATAGACTGTTGTCCAGAACATGTATTTCAACCAGTGGCTATGTGAATACCAGTTACTAGAGTGGCCTTTCTCTACTGAGTGGTCTTGGGAGGTGTAATAGGGTCAGTTAGGCTGGTCAGGAGGGGTGTGACTTAGAGTATTTCCCTCTTCTATTAGAGATCAGCTCTGGCATTAGCAAGACACTGGTTTCAAACCCTAGCCCTGCCACTTACTTGGTGTGTGAATTTAGGGCAGAGAAGTTAACTGCTCTGAACTTTCATTTCATCCTCTTTAAATTGAATTAATAACACCTGCCCCATAAAGGCGTGGTAAGCATTAAATGTCAGAAATGGATATTCTATCAATATATTTTAGTAGTGTGAAATTAAATGAGTATCATTAACAAAGCATATATGACCCAGCAATCCCACTACTGGATATATACCCTGAGAAAACCATAATTCAAAAAGAGTCATGTACCACAATGTTCATTGCAGCTCTATTTACAATAGCCAGGACGTAGAAGCAACGTAAGTGTCCATTGACAGATGAATGGATAAAGAAGATGTGGCACATATATACAATGGAATATTACTCAGCCATATAAAGAAACAAAATTGAGTTATTTGTAGTGAGGTGGATGGACCTGGAGTCTGTCATACAGAGGGAAGTAAGTCAGAAAGAGAAAAAACAAATACCGTATGCTAACACATATATACGGAATCAAAAAAAAATGGTTCTGAAGAACCTAGTGGCAGGACAGGAATAAAGACGCAGATGTAGAGAATGGACTTGAGGACACGGGGAGGGGGAAGGGTAAGCTGAGACAAAGTGAGAGAGTGGCATGGACGTATATACACTACAAATGTAAAACAGGTAGCTAGTGGGAAGCAGCTGCATAGCAGAGGGAGACCAGCTCGGTGCTTTGTGACCACCTAGAGGGGTGGGATAGGGAGGGTGGAGGGAGATGCAATAGGGAGGGGATATGGGGCTATATGTATACATATAGCTGATTCACTTTGTTATACAGCAGCGACTAATACAACAATGTAAAGCAATTATACTCCAATAAAGATGTTTAAAAAAAACAAAGCACTGAGCACAGTGCCTGGCATAAACCAACTATTAGTTCCCTTTCTCTAGACGCACACAAAGCCAGATTTTATGTCCAAAGGGATGAGTCTTCTATGCATAGGGAAAACTGAAATTCTACAGGGTTCTCCATGTAAAAGTAAATGGAGTGGGTGGAATACAGTCACAATTGGCTTATCACTGAGCTGGATGGATAAGAGTACCAGTGCCATGTAAGGTATGTACTAGAAGTCAATGAGCAGGAAGCAGGTTCAAATAGACTGCAGAACCAAAGCCAATACCAGGAAGTAATACCAATAATTTAGTGCATGAATGCTCAAAGTTATAGTGGAAATCAATGACTGGAAAGTGTGGTTCAAATACCAAGATAGTTCTACTGATTCTACTAAATGGTGTAACTCACTTCCAGGACTTTTGTTTGTAAAGCGTGGGCAGTGACGCCTGCATGAAGGTGACATTGAAGATTCATGACACTATATTCCCTTGAATGTTTTTCCATTTTCCTGGCCAAGTGAGACCTGAAGCTTCATAGGGAGGCAATAAAGCATGGCCACCGGTGTATCAATAAAAGGCTTTATATATGTAACACAAGCTTCCAGAGCTCTCCCAAGGGCATGAGGTTTTACATTTTGCCCAGAGGCTGGTATATCTTAAATTTTCTGTTTTGTTTCAGAGATGACTATTATCATAGGCAAGATGGTGCTGGGTGGAGAAGATCTTCCAGAGTCCAAAAAAAGGGTGATATTTGTTTTAACCATCATGGATAGAAGTGAAGGCTCTATGGGTCTGATTGAATAATGAGAGTCACATGGGTCCCATGTGCTGCCATCTGGACAGAATAGAGGTAGTGAGAATTAGGTCAGTCATACACTCTTCTCTCTCTAAAGGTGCTTGTCGGGGGCTCACGTCTACAGTCATGTGTTATGTCTTCATCCACGGCAGTATATTCTGACGGTTAGACTGAACTATGTGGTATTGTAAGAAGCAATTACTTATGCCAGGTACCATGGTGCTGGGTGTGAGTAGAAGTAAACGTAGGAAGTGCAAACCATAGGTATTTAGGAATGTTATTATAGCTGTAGACAAATGAGAGAGATAAAGAGGGATACTGGCTGACTGTTGCGGCAAGGCTCCCAGGGAGGACAGTCTTCAGTGGATTCACTACGGTTTACACTGTGATGCTGACTTTGCATGGTGAGAATCTTATTTTGTCTCCAGTGTGCTCAGAGGTGATTAGGGTCTGGAGAACGGATGCTATTAAAACCACAAAATTGATGTATAAGCCAAACACCAATTTATTCACTTATAGTGAGAATTAACTGCCAAGTAGGCTAGAACACTTCACGTCAGCTGGTTAGCAAATTTTCTTCCCATAACAAAGTTTATATGGGAGAGTAATTAAAAATCAGATTATTTCTTAGAGCATGGAGTCAGAGCAAGGGGAGTTAGGTGACAATCTTAATGGCTAATGACACAAATTGGGATGGCCTGGTGCCTCTATCCCATTGCAGGTGGACCCTGGCAGGGTCTGCTGATCAAAATCCCCTCTCTGACTCTAGAGAGATTACTGATGCCTTACGGCTCTTTAATTGCCCCCTTTTCTAGATTCCATGCAAATCATCCTTTTGTTAACAATTCGTTCTTCAGACTTGTAAAATGATTAAATTCCCTCTTGCTTGGTGGCATGGATCATGTAGCAGATCTGCCTCGCTAAAACTACAACCTTGGTTGTACCTGGGGGTCCCCCAAGCCTTTGCAACTGCAGACTACATCTTTGAGTAGGGTACATCTCATTTGTTCTCTGTAGATTTTAATTAGTTTCACTCTCAGAGAAATTCACTTAGGTGTAAGTTCTGAGGACTCATCCATGTAACTCTCTTTATGCAAAGTAATTCATTCATTCCAACTGAAGTGGATGGTATCACTATAACAATATTTTAAAGTGGTAAACAAAATGGTTGCTAGCTAGTAGGCAGTAAAGCATTATCCCAGCATCCCGTTCACATGGTCAGCCTGGCTGTTGGATTGTATCACATAGAGCACAAGAGGCCCTTGATTTGGAATTTCTCAACAAGGAGCTTCTAGAAGTAGGAGGTGAACTGAACTTCATAGCCCGGGATTAATGATCTGTTCTGAGAGGCTATGGAATCTGAAGATTTCTTGGGGAAGAAGGTAATGTTGCTGCAGAGGGAAAGTCCTCTGCAGAAAATAAAGTGACATATCTTTATATGTAAAAAGTACATATGCATAAGGAGTACGCAATGATAAATCGTGGCCCTAAGATAAAGAAAGATTGGTGATTAAGCCAACTGAATGCTCCTGTCAACGTTCCAGGACGATACTGGTGTTCGTAAGGAAAGTGACTGGAGGCCATTGGGTTAGTCCTTTACTATAGAATTGGTGGTACTAGATCAGGATACCTGCAGGTAATACCAGAGTCACTTAAAGTTCAAATAGAGATCCATTAGAGGATCTCATACAATCCCAGTACACTAGTGGGAATTTCTTACCACAGTTGAAATATGTGCATTCAGGTCTCCTAGTTGTCAGAGCATATGGAGTAAGGTGGATGTATAGCAAGCTGTTAATAAAGGAGACTCCTCGCAAATACAAATAAGAATTAGCACAGTGGTTAGTGAGGCACTGATGGGTGAAAAGATATCTGTTTGTTAGTGCTGTAGGATAAGAGTAATAAGGCCCTAGCTGAGTTTAGGTATCGTCAAAGCATAATTCTCCAGGCCAGACTACAGTGGCGCTTCGTGTTCTGAGAGGCCTTGATGGCTGCTAGGAAATATGGAATTACTGATTTTACTTCAGGAAATCCATTATGGGGACATACATCAGCCCTAAGAAGCAGGGAACAAAGAGCAGGTAATTACCAGAAAACACCGATTATCATCACTGCATATCCTTGACATTTTAGGGATTTTTACCTTTTCAGCATAGCACTACTTTTGCTCAGAAGCATTAGGAATCCATACACAGAGTTAATGTATGCCAAAAGTACAACACAAGCAATCATACCCCCATTTCGTGAGTTTTATGTACAGATGGTGTTGATGTATATGCCCCAGGATTTGAAATGTGAGACGGTTCAGAAAATTGTCTGCCATTAATTGCTCTTCAAGAGCCTCAACTAGATGAAGGTCCCCAGAGGTGGTCCATAAGGGTAGAGCTTAGCATCAATGAGCAGTGATCCTAGATGGTGACCACACTGAGGCCTCTAGAGTCAGAAACTACTGAAGGGCCTGATCCTCGGTCTTCAGTGGAGATTTAGTTAGCCAGGTTCCCTGTCTAAGGCAGCAGGGACATGCTTCAGACACAGTCATTATGATGGGACACACTAAATACTTGTTAGAGGTCATTATCCTAGAGCATTTTGACTTGGCCATAAGGCATGCTGGAACCTGAAGTAGGTTGTTGGAGAAAAGCTAGGGCTTGGCTAAAAACACATACCTGCCTGAAGGGCTAACTCTCAAAGAAGTGGACCCAAAGTTCCAAGCAGACTGCTCAAAGGGCCATACCATTCTAGTTTGTCAATAGCCAAGAGATTACTTTTGAGCAAGCAGCAGTCTTTAAATAGTAGCAAAATATATAGCTGTATGAAAAGTTGGCATAGCTGTGTTTCCATGAAGGTTGGTTTGTGTTAAGCTGGACTCTAATCAGAAGGTGGAGCAGGATTCAGCCTCTAGTAGGAAAATGTTGGTAGGATATGGAAATGCAACTGGGACTTCAGCCAAGAGTCCTAAACCAACAGGGGACTAGGACACAGACCAATGAGAGTAAGGGTGAAGGCCTTGGGCCAACAAACTCAACCCAGGTATCTATCACCTATCGGTGGGGATGGAGTTCCCAATGTATTTCCAGGGTGGTTTCCACTGGGTCAGACTGGGCAGAGTTTTTCCTGCAGGCTTTCAGTACACTTGGGAAATTAGTCCCAACTGTATAAAGTGCCTGGGAATTGTTTTCATCATTGCTTTATCAAGTTTGGTGATGGGTCACCAAATGAACAAGATCTGGCTGTTTAAATTCTCAGAAGCCTAGGAGTTCATGACCGTAAAGTGGTATCCCAGTTCCCCATCTGCATTTTAAATGTGAATGCAGGATATAAATCAATGAGGCCGGAGGTGAGAGGGGTATAAGTTTACAGTGTGACCTGCCTGGGCTCCTCTTACTGGTGAGCCGGGTTATTTATCCTTGCTGGGGCTCGAGAACGTTTGGCAAGGCAATCTCTTGTGAAGTGACCAGCCTGGCTGCAGTAGAGGCATGACTGAGTTTCTTGCTGGCGGGCTCGTTTGGCTGGCGTGAGAGGCAGCTGGCTTCCTCGAAGCTGTATAGGGTCTTCCTTGGGTGGTGGGCCTGTGGGGTTGGAGAGGGCTTGGTGGCGGATCAGGGAAGCCAACACTGGGATCTGGGCCTCTGGCTGCAGGAGCTCTGGCCTGTCACTACGTTTCTTATCCAACTGAATACACTGAGTGATAAGGTCTGGGAGATTGTCCGTCAGATCTGTGCCACTTACTTCAGCCTGAATGGAGTCAGCTAGTTCCTCTTGGAAGTGATCACTCTGATTGGTTTCATTATATCTCAGATTTTGAGCAAGGAGCTGGAAAGTAGTGGCATCCTTCTGAGAGAAGTTGTCCCTTTTGTCAACCTTAGCATTCATCAAGGGGTTCATTTCCTGTTTTGTGGGCTCACCAAATGACTGCTGTAACTCAAGAACAAAGTTCTCATATTGCTTCAACAGAGCACTCTGGTAGGTGGTGATTCTGTGTGATTCTCTACTGTATCTTCTGGAATCAAGTGAGACTAAGCAGAATTGAGTACCAATATTGGATACCAATGAGCAGACAGTGGTTTCGCTCTGTGATCAGACAGACGGTGTCATGAGCAAGTAGCCAAATCTGTTAACTATGAAGAAGTCACAAGGGTAGGCTGAGAGCTGAGAAATGCCAAAAACTGTTGTCCACTACTCAGTGTTGCCTCTTCTTCATGGAGAATGCCAATGTTCTGCACATTCAGAAGAAATAAATTACCTTAGGACACATAGAAGATTTGGAATTAAGAAGATAAATACAAAAGTTACAGTAGATTTCTCTCCCCACTCCCCTTCTTGGTAATATGGAGGCAATTTGCCCTCAGACTAAGCCTTTGATTCTAAAGTATCTTTCTTTATCAGAGAATCAAAGAGTTTTACAATCCAAAGTGATCGTAGAAATCATCCAGGCCAAATTTGTAATTTCACAGATGAGAAAACAGAGACCTAGAGAAGTAAAAATGTTTGCCCGAGGTCATACAACTAGTTAATATCAGAGCCGGCCTGTTCATCAGAACTGCTGTCCAAAACAGCACTTCCTCCAGGACTTCAAATGTAGTTCTTGCCCTTTGCTACTCCAAACGATCAGGGAATCAGCAGTTTTGGCATCACCAGGGAGGTTGTTGGAAATGCTGACTCTAAGGTCCCACCCCAGACCTACTGAATCAGTGTTCCATTTTAACAAGATTCTCCAGGTGATTCGAATGTGCATTGAAGTTTGAGAAGTGTTGCTCTACAGAGCACTTAGCCAGAATTGGAATACTCACTGGTTGGACTTGACCCTCAGTGCTCCAATCATAGCCTGCAGTGCTGTGAGGATCCGATTGCTGTGGTGGTAGTTAATCCATTTTTTCTGGCTTTCTAGTCTGTGTCTGAGGTCACATTTGGTTGCCATGGACATGATTAAGACATCACAGGCAAGATGAAGAGGTGAGATTGAGAACCTAGCAAAGAAGAACAGAATATTCTTAAATTATAAAGATCAAAATATTCAGCAGTCTTCCCTGCATTGATAACAAGAATATAGCAACCAGTAAAAGTTTAAAACAAACCCCAAACATATTGTATGTTGGTTGAACTATTCTGCTATGTAATTCCTCTCACTGTCCTTTCCTTGTGTAGTATTTAAATGTATTTAAATCGGCCATCAGTGGGCAAAAACAAAAAATATGTATCACTGAAAGCAAGATTTGATTCCCTAGGTTTCATTTGATGGCACCTCCTCTCGAAACCTATGGAAGAAATTATTGGAAGAATGAAATAGTGTACGATGGGGGGCCAGAGACTTGCCCAAACACTATCAGTTGGATGATTTGAAGAACTCATTTGCTTCTCAATTTCTTTTTATCTCATGAGGATGACTATCTGGTCTACCTCAAAGGGTTGCTGTGAGTATCAATGAGACAATGGATAGGTGCTCTGAGTAGCAACAAAAAATGAGAGATTTGCTCCCAAGATTGTTCCAGCGCAGCTGAACAATGCCAGTGGTGAGGCTCCACCCTCAGTGCATAACGCCGAAGTAGAAAGATACTGTCATACCTCCTTTCATTCTTCCTTTCCATACCTCACCCATCTAGTCTACTATTTACCTTTCGGACATCTTTCACTTTACAGGTGCCCATCCATGAGTTTATTCCTGTCAACCCAGCTAGGTGTCAACTGATAGCTAATATGTTAATTAATTATTGAGTGTTAATGATTGGCCTTTCTCAGGGTATTCATTTTTGTTTCCTCAAACTTTAATGTGTACAAAAATCCACTTGGTCCCAATCTCTAGCAATTCTGATTCAGTAAGTCTGGAGTGGATGCCAGGAACCTGTACAGGTTGGCTGGCAGATTTCTGATGATGGTGCTCCTTGTGAGAAAAGCCATCCATACAAATATCATGCAATAAAGCCATATCAGTAGCATCTCAGAGAAGTAGGGATGGGGAGGAGACATATTTGGGGGTAGGAGGCTGACCCTCAAATGAGGTAGAATAGGTGGTAGCCTATTCCACCTCCATATAAAGCCACAAGTTGCCCACACTGTTCTTAACAACTGCTCATCTCTCCCAGGTAGCAGAGAGCAAGAGTTCAGCATGTAGGCTCTAGAGTCAGACTGACCTGGGTCCAAACCCTGGCTTGGCCAAAAGTTGTGTGACTCTGGACAAGTTACTTAACCTCTGTGAGAATCAGTTCCAAACTTTAAAATGGAGATGATATTAATACGTGCCTCTTGGTGTCATGAAGATTAAATGAGATGAAAAGAGATTAGCACAGCTTCATGCAGATGGCAGATGCTCCATAAATGTTAGCTATCATTATTCTAGGTCCACAGTCTGTGTTTTAGAATTTAAATTATTTTCAGATTTTAGAAAAGTAACATAGAGTATGTACTGTTTATTACATAACACTCCCAGTAATGTCTGGGAAAACATCCCATAATTAAGCCATTAACATTTCTGCAGGAAAAAAAATGTCTGAATATTCATACTAAAAGAGATAAAGACTAAGTTCATGTCAGCTCAGGTCAGGTTTTTCTGCCAAATAAGTTTTGGCACCAAATTTAAAAAAAAAAAAAAAGCTTCTGTTGTACAGAGCTTTTTGATTTCAGAATTGAAGCTAAGGGTTTGTGGACCTCTACCAAACTCTTTTTTCTGGGGTGCAATTATAACTTTTCCTTCTCTGTCCCTGCTTTCTGCCCTTTGACTCCACCCTCAGAAGTTCCAGAATATCTGTAGAGGTCTCCGGTTTCTTTACAGAATTATGTATTCAAAGTGGCAGATCATTTAATTTTTCTAATTATGTAGCACTGGTGAAACACTTGCTAAAATTATAAGCATTAGCCCAAATGCAAATCATACAATGGCACTGTTGTCAATGGCAGTTGCTTAATCCCTCAAAGAAAATCTACCTTGCCTTATCATTTTGGAAATTGCTCTCCTTTTAGAGGTCAATGGCCTTCTATTGGATTGTTCCAGCAGATCCTGGGGGAAGAGCCGACAGTCTTGGAGGAGTTCCAGACCACAGTCTTTCGGAGACAAAGTAGAGACAGAGCTCGTAACTCAAATGCACAGGCTTGAGGGATCAGACTAGTGAGCTTGGACCAGGTCTGATAGAAAACTGCATATGCTTAAGCTTTTCCTTAATCAGTATGTGCTTCAACTACAAAAACAACACAGAAATAGGTTTAGTAAACTATTGCAGGTCACTTTGATGTTTGTGTTCCGTTTGAACCAAAGCCATAGTTAAGAGTTTCCCCAGATATAAAACTACTTCACTCTGGAGTCCCCTAAGACCCCATTTGGAGAAGGGCCTGTAGTATCCTGCTGCCTGTAAGGGAGCTTTGTGACCTTACACTGCTTTATTTTCAAGCTGTTCTACATAACTCATTGGAGAAGATTGAACTAGGGTCATGCAACTACCCAAAGCAGTTGCATTCTTACTCTTGTTCTCCAGATCTTCTAAGGAATGCTGTGGTCATAGGAGCTAAACTGATAGATAAGTAACCCTGATAAGGTGACCACAGGGGCATACTGTTTGAACTTGTCTGAAGACTTGGGTGTGACCCCAGCTCTGCCACTATCTATACTGACAACCTTGGGCAAGTCACTTCCTCTCTCTGGGTCAGTTTCTATATCTGTATAATGACGGGATTGGGTTTCTTGAAGTTTATTAAGATAAGAAATTCTGATTCAGGAAGGTTAACAGGAGACCTAGGAATATGAATTTTTTTTATAGGCACCCCAAATTATTCTGTGTTAAGAAGTCTTCAGATTTTACCTTGGGAATATTGGGTGACTGCCCACACAAAACTCCTGTATTTGTCAGAGGTTCTCAAATTTCAGGATACTTCAGAATCCCCTGGAATTTTAACATACAGATTTTGGGGCCTCACCCCTGAACAGTGTGATTCAGTGGGTCTGGGATGAGGCCAGATAATTTGCATTTTAATCAAGCTCTGTCAGTGATGCTGATGCAGAAATTTCCCCAGCAACACTTTCAAAAAACTGTAGGCTGGGTAATCTCAAAAGGCCCTTTCTGCTTCGGCACTATCTACATTTTTGAAAGTAGAAAATATTTGACTCCAAACGTGGCCCCTGAAGCGTGTGATATGTAGATTGCTTCCTTCCTAGACTCTGCTTGAGGCTGCATGGTCACCTCTAAACAGTGGGCTAGTGCAGACCTGGCTCAGGCGTGTGAGATGTAGCTGGCTCAGAGACAAGAGAGAGAGTAGCAATTGAGTTGACCCTGCTCTCAGGACTCTGTAGTTCCTGCTGGGAGTTATGTACTATTCTGCTCTGCTCTGCCTGTGAATGAGGTAGAAAAATCGTTCTCTTATCCCCGTATCATAGACAGAGCAGCCCAGCTGGGATCAAAATGCCTATTGCTATGACTCAGACCTCATACCTTCCGTTAAGCGTCAACCTTCCTTCTGGCTCAGCTGGACCCATGGCCTAGCTGCTTATGAAGTTCAACATGTCGTGAACACTATCTACAAGTATTCCCTGTC
Source organism: Phocoena phocoena (assembly GCF_963924675.1). Lineage (NCBI taxonomy): Eukaryota > Metazoa > Chordata > Mammalia > Artiodactyla > Phocoenidae > Phocoena > Phocoena phocoena. The sequence goes on along the minus strand of NC_089240.1, from coordinate 95,108,735 downwards.
AGTTTCCCGGTCTTCCTTTCGAATGTGCACAACTCTATTAAGGAGCCATATCAACCTTCCTGCTCCTTGGGTCTATTTAACATTCCTCCTAAGGTCATGTTTCCCAGTCTCCTCCTTCACCTACCTTCTCTCCTTTGCCTGCTGTCTCTGCTGGCAACCACAGCACATGTCTGAATGATTCTGCTCAGTCACCAGCCAGAATCATGACCGATAACATCATCCCAGCAATACATGACCCATTTACACTGTTCTTCTCTCTCAATCCAATAAAGAAAAATGCCTAGAAGGAATGGGAGAGTTTTTCTAGGAAGGCAAGGATCTGGACACTGGATGGAAGGCAAGGTGATCTGCCATTAGGTGGACATCATAGCACTAGGGTTGAACACAGAGTATTATATGGAGTCAAGGAAAAACCCCAAAGATAGACTCTATTGCTTCTTTGCTGTACTTGCCAATTTGATTTCAATTGAGGGGTACCAACGTTATATGGGTGGTGAAATGAAGACTTCGGGGAAAGTAGCCATGTTTTGGAGGTTTGTCAACTCCTGAAGATCGAGTGTGCTGCTACTTACAGCTCATAAGAGATGTTATAACATATGGCAGATAACCTTTGCAGCAGGATTGGGTCGAAGTCTCATTTCAGACCTGCAAGCGCTGAAGACATGGCAGGCCTCTGACACACTGTAAATGCAGAGATTTTCATTTGTATTTGGTAAGAATAGGAAAGAAAAGTCCTGTTTTCCTTCAGTTGTATCCAACATCTTTGTAGGTCTTTGGTAATAACACTTGTGATTTCTTGAGTACCTAATTCATGCCAGCTTACGTACTCTGATTGGTACTGGCTGCCTGGAGCTGTGTGTAAGAGGATTCTGGACCTGTAACTGGCCTCACTGGTAGAATGTTGTGAAGGATTGTCAGTGTCTGCCATGGGGTCTGGAGGGATAACTGCAACATGCTGAACGTGCATTTGTTACCTCTCTTGTAGACTGTATGATCCTCACGGTAGTCTTATGAAGTAGGTATGATTATTTGCATTTTACATATAAGGAAGCCAAGCCCCTACCTGCACTTCAGAACATGTAATCATGCCCACTCCTGCTTTTAATCTCTTTCTCCCCTCACCTAAAAGCCCTCTTCTTCCTATGTTCAGCTTAAGTTCAGCCTCCTCGATGCAGCCTCCTCTGACTACTCAGACCCTTACTAACTTCTCCGCTCCCTGAACTGTGTGGAAGGACACATGATTTTATGTTCCCTCCTGGAGGAAGCCTCTTTCTTTTAAACTCCCACAATACCTTGCACAGGGCTGGTTCCATGGGCCTTATGTAAATCTGTGTTGATGGACACACTAAGATGATAAAGGGCTAGGGGAAGGACAAGCAAAAGAATCCCTACCAGTAGAAGCCTGAGGTTAAAATTGTGACAAGAAAAATAAGACCTGGAATCCAGTCGTGAAAATCTGATCAAAATGGGAGGAAGCTGAGTAAGCAAGCAGGGGGATGGGATCTCTGTAGAAGTGGTCTGAGCTTGAGGGAAAGCCCAGCAGGCATTGGTATCACCAGTTTTTGGCTTTCTATCCACTATCTTCCTTTCTTCCTTAAGCCCCATAAATTCAATGATTTTTATTTTTTGGCAAGGCAAAACATATGATCATGTCTGACAAAGACTTCTTCACTACTTCTAGGTTCAAGGAAGCAGTCTGGGAGAGTGCTTTACATAACTGAATGTGCACCTTGTCATGTTTTATAAGAACAGTGAGATAACATTCTAAATTGGGACCATCTCAATAAATCTGGGTTGAGCTATCACCATACCCATCTAATCAATATGTGAAAATATTAAAAGAACAACCAGAAAGGAATGATTAGGTTCTTATCCCCATTGAGTTTCACTGTCTATGTGTACAGAAATTTAAGTATCTTAAAAATAAGTTTAATATTCATTACCTCATTCAATCTTGACCACAGTTTTGTCATTTTTCAGGTCAGAAAACCAAGGCACTGAGATTTTAAGTAAAGTCAAGGGTCAAAGGGGAAACTTGATACATGTGTAACTGTCTCTGAAGGACTCCTGTGTGGAATACTTGTTCTCAGAGACAAGTAAGGCACTATCTGAAGACGTTTGGGAGGGTAGAGGTGGAGATGGGATGATTGTCTCCATGAAGTAATTTATGAGTTCCATATCATTGGAAGAATGCAAGCAGAGTTAGCATTACTACTTGGTGAGGAGTAAAATACAGGTGATGAAACTGACAACTAGTTGTATGCAATCTAGAATCTGATCCTCAGATCTACAGCTAACCTGAACCTTACCCACCTTGCCCACCTACCTCAGAGCTCCTGTTCCTAGAGGAGACTCTGACTAAGCTACAGCAGACTTTGTTTACCAATTTCAGGATTTATCTTTGTTCCTCTGTCCATTCCCAATGCCCCCGTCATTTCAAACAGTATATGCTGTTTCAAGTAAACAATTAGAGGAAGAATGGAAAAATTCTGATCTGCAGATCTTAAATAGTCATAAAATGAGCCCTTTAAATTTGAAGTGAAAGGTCTTCTCCTGCATTTGTGCTCCCTGCTGCCTCTTTCATCTTTAATTCATTAAGTGCAATTCACTTAGTGATGAACACCACTTGCAACTGATGAGCTGACAGAGCCTAGCCCACTTAGATTTAAACTTTTTTTTTTTTTGCTTTGCCATGCCCCTGTATAGGTATGCAGGCAACCTGCGGCCCTGCTCAAGGTGGAGAAAACTTAATATAAACAACTTAGTCCATATCATGTTTTTCATTTATCAGAAGTTTTTCAATTATCAGAAGTCTCCTAGAAAATATTTGCAAATGAAGCCACTGACAAAGGATTAATCTCCAAAATTTACAAGCAGCTCATGCAGCTCAATATCAAAAAAAAAACCAACCGAATCCAAAAATGGGCCTAATAGACATTTCTCCAAAGAAGATATACAGATTGCCAACAAACACATGAAAGAATGCTCAACATCACTAATCATTAGAGAAATGCAAATCAAAACTACAATGAGGTATCACCTCACAGCAGTCAGAATGGCCATCGTCAAAAAATCTACAAACAATAAATGCTGGAGAGAGTGTGGAGAAAAGGCTACTCTCTTGCACTGTTGGTGGGAATGTAAATTGATACAGCCACTATGGAGAACAATATGGAGGTTCCTTAAGAAACTAAAAACAGAACTACCATACGACCCAGCGATCCCACTACTGGGCATATACCCTGAGAAAACCACAATTCAAAGAGTCGTGTACCGCAATGTTCATTGCAGATCTACTTACAAGAGCCAAGACATGGAAGCAACATAAGTGTCCATCGACAGATGAATGGATAAAGAAGAGGTGGCACATATATACAATGGAATATTACTCAGCCATAAAAAGAAACGAAATTGAGTTATTTGTAGTGAGGTGGATGGACCTGGAGTCTGTCATACAGAGTGAAATAAGTCAGAAAGAGAAAAACAAATATCGTATGCTAACACATATATACGGAATCAAAAAAAAATGGTTCTGAAAAACAAAAAATGGTTCTGAAGAACCTAGGGGCAGGACAGGAATAAAGACGCAGATGTAGAGAATGGACTTGAAGACACGGCGATGGGGAAGGGTAAGCTGGGACGAAGTGAGAGAGTGGCATGGACATATGTACACTACCAAACGTAAAATAGATAGCTCATGGGAAGCAGCCGCATAGCACAGGGAGATTGGCTCATTGCTTTGTGACCACCTAGAGGGGTGGGATAGGGAGGGTGGGAGGGAGGGAGACGCAAGAGGGAGGGGATATTGGGATATATGTATATGTATAGCTGATTCACTTTGTTATAAAGCAGAAACTAACACACCATTGTAAAGCAATTATACTCTAATAAAGATGTTAAAAAAAAAAGTCTCCTAAAGCCACAGATTAATGTTCCAACTTTAGAGGTGAAGAATTTAAGGCTGAAGAAATGGAAAATTATTCAGGTCACGTTATGACTCTCTCTGCTATGTTCCAATCCCAAACCCTTTCCAGTTAGCCTTTCTTTCCTCTCCCAGCCTTGACTATGAGTGAACAAGCGATGCGGTGATTATAGAGTATGGTGAAGAAGCAACCTTTTAATGTTATTCAGTAATTGGTAACATCCCACCCATACGCAGAGCATTTTATGTGATCTAAGTCTTCTCCTACTGTCTCATTTATCATTTTGATAAAATATGAAGTAGGCAAGGCGTGTCTTCAACACTCCCACCAACAGATAAAGAAAGAATTGTCTAAGGACATACAACTATTTAGTATTAGATCTGGGACTAGCATCCTCAACTCTTGCTCCTAAAAACACTACATCCTGAAAGTAGTTTGAAACAGTGGAAGAATCATGGGTTTGGGAGTTAGAAAGAATTTAGATTAAAATCCCAATCTGAGTTAAGCCAAAGCTCTGAGACCTTGGGCAAGTTACCTCTCTGAACCTTAGTTTTCACATCTGTAAAATCTGTATTGCAAAGTAGCTGTGATGAGTTGAGATACTATATGTAAAGTTCCTGGCATCCAGCAGACAGCAATGATAGAAGCCACTGATAGCATATTTTCTGTAGACACTGGAAGGTTACCTACCAAATGTCCTTGTCACCTGCTCCAGTGTCTATCTGGGAATTTGGAGGAAGGTGATTCTTGATGTGAAGCAAGTGGCTTAAGCTAATTAATTCACTTAGCATATAACATGTCTTAGTGTTTCTCCTTTGAAACACTCATATCACTTGTAATAAATTATTATATGCTCATTTTTCCTATTAGATTATGAGCTAATCAAGACAGGCATCATCCAATTTCATTTCTATATCCCTAAGTCCTAGCATACTTCCCTACACATAGAGGTGCTCAGTAATTCTTTGTTGAATTTATAATATCTGCCCATGACAGACATATAATAGTTAAAACTAGATAGTAGCAAAGTGGTCTTACTGTTTCCCCTTCCCAATATAACTCTTCTATTATTATTCCCTGAAGTGAGTGAAAAACTCAGCCCTGTTCCAGAGCATATCAGCATGTTTTTGCATTACAAATGCCTGAGTTAACCAGATAGAAATATAGATAAAGACTTGTGGCAGTAAGACTAATGCTCAGGAGGCGGATGTCCCAGCCCTAGACTTATGGTGAACTTAGCCAGAGCAGTGAGAAACCTTGAAGACCCTTGAGAATGTACTATGCTAGGACAAATGGGTCATTTAGTTCGTGGCTACTCTCTTCTTAGAAGAGTTTCAGATATGCCCAGGCCCTTGGTCAAAAAATTTATCTATCAGATTTGGAAAGAAAATGAGTACAAAATAATCCAGACAAGAGTTGTTTAAAGATATGGTATTTTCAACCACCCTTAAGTGAAGACAGAGGAATTATTTACCTCTCACGTGTCATGCCCCAAGCATAATCGGGCCACAAGCTTCAGCAGTGGGGCAGATTCTGGGGGATGGGAAAAGACCACATGAGAAGGAGTGGGATTCTCTAGCATCTCAAGTTGCAGCAGCAACCTCATTTTATTTATGGCCTTTGCTTATTATAGACTCAAAATGCCCTCTTTGCAAAGCCCTTCTGTCTTGAGCCCCAGATTTCAGTAAGGTCATGTCTACTTCTCCATCTTTTCTCATTGGATCATATTTCCAATAAGACAGCTCTTTCCACCTACTTGTGTATCTGTGTTCTTGGTGACCTCTGCATTGAGGATGCTGCCGCCATTGGCACTTGGAGTTCCCAAAGGATAACTGGGGATGCAAAGGTACCAGCAGTAACATGATTCTGCAGAAAGCTGGCCTCTGCCTGACTTTTAAAAAATCTCAAAGTATATTGGGGATATAATTTACATATAAAAAAATTCATCAGTTTAGTATGTAGAGTTAATGAGTTTTGACAAATATATATGTGTGTGTGTATATATATATATGTATATACATATATATAAAACCACCACCACATTTGAGATATAAAATATGTCCATTACTTCAAAATTCTGTCATATTCCTTTGCAGTCAGTTTCCCCATCCCTGGCCCCAGGTAATCATGAATCTACTTTCTATAGATTTGCCCTTTCTAGACATTTCATATAAATGTAATCATACAGTATGTCGTCTTTTGTGATTGGCTTTCTTCACTTAGCATGTTTTTGGGGTTCATCCATGTTGTGGCATGTATCAGTACCTCATTCCTTTTTATTGCCAAAAATATTCTATTGTATGGATATAACACATCTTGTTTACCTTATTGATGGACATTTAGGTTGTTTCCAGTTTGGGGTCATTACATGTAAAGCTACTATGAGCATTTGTGTACAAATATATTTTCATTTCTCTTGGGTTAAATACCTAGGCGTAGGTCATATGGTAAGACTGTTTAACTTTACAAGATACTGAAAACTCTTTCCCAAAATGGCTATACTATTTTTCATTCTCACCAACAGTACATGAGTGTTCCAGTCATACATTCTTGCCAACACTTGGCATTGTCAGTCTTTTACATTTTATTTGTATGGAGTTTTACAGAAGCTCCTGAAGGGCCTTGAGCCATTAGATCATTCCCCTATTGGCTGCTCACTATCATCCTATCCCCATGTCCTTTGAGGTATGTGGTAAGAAATGGGAGGAGAGACTTCATTTTTTGCCTGAGGGTAGGGAATCAGTAAAGCTGCCTGTACCTATCCAGGGAGGGAGGCAATCTAATTCTATGAAGAACAAACATCAACAGTATGGAAGATGCAAGGAGACAGATTTGGAATTCCTATAACATAGAACTTTCTAGAGTTTAGAACTGCCTTATAATAGAGTGAACGTCAATAAGAAAGGTGCTCCCTATCACTAAAAGCATTTAAGTAGCAATTGGATGAACACCTCATGGGGATGTTCTGAAGCAGATTCATGTACCAGATAAAGGTTAGGATGAATATACTCAGATATTTCTGTGACAATGTGAAGTAGATAATATCGAAATTCTGTGACTTCTGATTCTTCCTTTCTGTTCTCTGCCCTTTCACCTGACTTCCAGTTAACCCCCAATCCTTAATGCCCTGGTACCACAAATGGCTGGAAATCAATCTTCACTAGAGTAAGCTAAAGATTTCCCTTTTCCAGAGCGTCTGAGTTGTAGTATATTCCCAAATAAGAATCTCTAATGGTAGAATTTCAGGCAAAGCAACAGCCAGTGAGTAAGATGTTTTGGCTAGAATTTCCTGCCTGACACCACTCACATTAAACATAGCATCTAGATCATCATCCAGTCTACCTACTGGCTGATAATGTAGCTCTTGAAGGAAGTCAAAGAGAAAGAAAGCAAAGCTTCCAAATGTGATTTTCAAAGCAGGGTAACAAATGAGGACTAACAAACTCCTTCTCAGCTTGGTTTTCACATCCACATAGACCTGACTATCAAAAATTGTCCATCTGCCAACTCTTTTTTGTATCCAGCACCCTCTAGCACTGATATGGTACTGTATGTTTTTAGAATACTGCTTACATCGACTGACAGCTTTTTTTATATATATATCCATCAGGAGTGATGTATCTTTTATTCATCTTCACATTTTAAGTGTCTGTCAGACTGTCAAGTCTTCCTGTCTTCTGTAAGAATGTGTCATAAAGGAAACTGGTTGTGACCTGCCAGCAGGCCTCAGTTATTCAGTCTGTAGGGAGACCCTGAAGAGCAGTGCCAGAGTAAAATGTTCCCAATGATCTCTGTCTTCATAAAAAATAAATCAAGAAAGAAATAGAATGAAACTGTATCAAGGAAATGTTCATTAGATCTGGAGATGAACTTGTATACATGAGTGAACAAAACATGGAATCAGTATACTCAGAGATGGCTAAAGCAACAGCCAGGAAATGGATTTGAGTTGACTTATAGTGGAGGCAGTGCACTGGGCTAGGTGGCCTCAAGTGTATTTGTCATAGATAGTGGCAGATGTATAGAGGACACTTGCTTTCCTCTTCCTTCCATTTTTTTTCTATCCAGGTGGTTTTTAATCATTCTCATATGAAAATATTGTTTACAAGTGTATTGGCAGATTTTTTTCAAAGTCATGAGATAAGTCTCCAGGATATGGGCAGCATCACCATGAAACATGAAGTCCCCTGTTCTAGGTTATTCCAGGAATATTGAGACCCAGAGAGGGAAATGATTGACTCTCAGTGATTCTAGAAGAAAGGAGAGGAGCTCTTAACTCTTTATCACATCCAACCCCAAGCCCCAGAGAAAGGACTGAAAGCCCAAAAATCAATAGTGGCAGAAACCATAGTTTTGATTAACTCAGTCAAGTTTGGCCATCATTGCAGAGGATAAAGGAATGCTGAAAATCAGCCATTCAGATCCCCATACTCCCTACCTTTGATTTGATGGTGTAGGTGGGAGTTTAATCAGCTTAAAGCCCCCATGACTCTACCAGTATTGGCTCAAGAACCAGTGTGAGTTGAGGCCTACTAGTGAAGCCTATAAGGAGATGGAGCTATGAGGAACCGGAGAAAGCTGATAGGCTTACTTTCCTGGTTCTGGGCTCTATATGGACATGACCCCACCCTGAATTCATTATTTTATTTATTTTTAAAAGTTTTATTGGCATATAGTTGATTTACCATGTTGTTAGTTTCAGGGGTACAGCAAAGAGAATCAGTTATACATATACATGTATCCATTCTTTTTTAGATTGTTTTCCTATATAGGTTATTATAGAATATTGAGTAGAGTTCCATGTGCTATACAGTAGGTCCTTATTAGTTATCTATTTTACCTACAGTAGTGTGGATATGTTAATCCCAATCTCGTAATTTATCCCCCCCCTTTCCCTTTGGTAACTATAAATTTGTTTTCTATATCTGTGACTCTATTTCTGTTTTGTAAAGTTAATTTGTACCATTTATTTTAGATTTCACAAATAAGCCATATCATATAATATTTGTCTTTCTCTGACTTATTTCTCTTAGTATGACAGTCTCTAAGTCCATCCATGTTGCTACAAATGTCATTATTTCATTCTTTTTTATAGCTGAGTAATAGTGCATTGTATATATGTACCACAGCTTCTTTATCCATTCCTCTGTCAATGGACATTTAGGTTGCTTCCATGTCTTGGCTATTGTAAATAGTGCTGCAATGAACATTGGGGTGCATGTATTTTTTCCAGTTATGGTTTTCTCTGGATATATGTCCAGGAGTGGGATTGCTGGATCATATGGTAGCTCCATTTTTAGTTTTGTAAGGAACCTCCATACTGTTCCCCATAGTAGCTGTACCAGTTTACATTCCCACCAACAGTGCAAGAGGGTTATCTTTTCTCCACACCCTCTGTTTATATATTTTGGAGACTAATCCCTTGTCAATCTCATTGTTTGTAAATATTTTCTCCCATTCTGTGGGTTGTCTTTTTGTTTTGTTTATGGTTTCCTTTGCTGTGCAAATCTTTTAAGTTTAATTAGGTCCCATTTGTTATTTTTGTTTTTATTTTCATTACTCTAGGAGGTGGATCCAAAAAGATATTGCTGCAATTTATGTCAGAGAGTATTCTGCCTATGTTTTCCTTTAAGAGTTTTATATTATCCGACCTTACATTTAGGTCTTTAATCCATTTTGAGTTTATTTTTCGGTATGGTGTTATGGAGTGTTCTAGTTTCATTCTTTTATAGGTAGCTGTCCAGTTTTCCCAGCACCACTTATTGAAGAGACTGTATTTTTTCCATTGTATATTCTTGCCTCCTTTGTTATAGATTAGATGACCATAGGTGCATGGGTTTATCTCTGGACTTTCTATCCTGTTCCATTGGTCTATATTTCTGTTTGGGGGCCAGCACCATACTCTTTTGATGACTATAGCCTTGTAGTATAGTCTGAAGCCAGGGGGCCTGATTCCTCCAGCCCCATTTTTCTTTCTCAAGATTCCTTTGGCTATTTGTGGTCTTTGTGTTTCCATACAAATTGTAAAATTTTTTGTTCTAATTCTGGGAAGTCTGTAGATTGCTTTGGGTAGTATAGTTATTTTGACAATATTCATTCTTCCAATCCAAGAATACAGTATATATCTCCATCTGTGTGTGTCGTCTTTGATGTCTTTCATCAGAATCTTATAGTTTTCTGAGCACAGGTCTTCTGCCACCTTAGGTAGGTTTATTCCTAGGTATTTTATTCTTTTTGATGTGATGGTAAATGAGATTGTTTCTTTAATTCCTCTTTCTGATCTTTAGTTGTTAGTGTATAGAAATGCAACAGATTTCTGTGTATTACTTTTGTATCCTGCAACTTTACCAAATTCTTTGATGAGTTCTAGTAGTTTTCTGGTAGCATCTTTAGGATTTTCTATGTATAGTATCATGTAATCTGCAAAGAGTGACAGTTTTACTTTTTCTTTTCCAATTTGGATTCCTTTTATTTCTTCTCTGATTGCCATGGCTAGGACTTCCAAAACTATGTTGAATAAAAGTGGCAAGATTGGACATCCTTGTCTTTTTCCTGATCTTAGGGGAAATACTTTTAGATTTTCACCATTGAGAACGATGTTAGCTGTACGTTTGTTGTATATGGCTTTTATTATGTTGATGTGTGTTTTCTCTATACCCGCTTTTGGAGACTTATTATCATAAGTGGTGTTGAATTTTGTCAAAAGCTTTTTCTGCATCTACTGAGATAATCATACAGTTTTATTCTTCAGTTTGTTAATGTGGTGTATCATATTGATTGATTTGCATATATCGAAAAATCATTGCATCCCTGGGATAAATCCCATTTGATCATGGTGTATGATCCTTTCAATGTATTGTTGGATTTGGTTTGGTAGTATTTGTTGAGGAATTCTGTATCTATGCTCATCAGTGATATTGGCCTCTAATTTTCTTTTTCTGTGATATCTTTGTCTGGTTTGGGTATCAGGGTGATGGTGGCCTCATAGAATGAGCTTGGGAGTGTTTCTTCCTCTGCAATATTTTGGAATAGTTTCAGAAGGATACGTGTTAACTTTTCTCTAAGTGTTTGATAGAATTTGCCTGTTTGTTAGAAGTTTTTAAGTAACAGTTTCAATTTCAGTACTTGTGATTAGTCTGTTCATATTCTCTATTTTTTCCTGGTTCAGTTTTGGAGGTTGTACCTTTCTAAGAATTTGTCCATTTCTTCTAGGTTGTCCATTTTGTTGGCATATAGTTGCTTGTAGGAGTCTCTTACGATCCTTTGTATTTCTGTGGTGTCATTTATAACTTCTCCCTTTTCATTTCTAATTTTATTGATTTGAGCCCTCTCCCTTTTTTTCCCTAATAAGTCTGGCTAAAGGTTTATTGATTTCGTTTATCTTTTCAAAGAACCGGCTTTTAGTTTCATTGACCTTTTCTATTGTTTTCTTTGTCTCTATTTCATTTGTTTCTGCTCTGATCTTTATGATTTCTTTCCTTCTACTAACTTTGGGTTTCGTTTGCTCTTTTTTATCTACTTGTTTTAGGTGTAAGGTTAGGTTGTTTATTTGATATTTTTCTTGTTTCCTGAGGTAAGATTGTATTGCTATAAACTCCCCTCTTAGAATTGCTTTTGCTGTGTCCCATAGGTCTTGGATCATGGTTTTTGTGTTGTCATTTGTCTCTAGGTATTTTTTTTAATTTCCTCTTTGATGTCTTCAGTGATCAATTGGTTGTTTAGTAGCATAAACACGTGTTTGTGAGGTTAAGTTTATTTTTTTCCCTGTAAGTGATTTCTAATCTCATAGCGCTGTGGTCAGAAAAGATGCTTGATATGATTTCAATTTTCTTAAATTTACCAAGGCTTGATTTGTGACCTAAGACATGATCTACCCTGGAGAATGTTCCATGTGCCCTTGAGAAGAAAGTGTATTCTCCTGCATTGGGATGGACTGTTCTATAAATATCAATTAGGTCCATCTGGTCGAATGTGTCATTTAAGGCTTCTGTTTCCATATTGATTTTCTGTCTGTATGATCTATCCATTGGTGTAAGTGGGGTGTTGAAGTCCCCCACTATTATTGTGTTACTGTCGATTTTGCCTTTTATGGCAGTTAGCATTTGCCTTATATATTGAGGTGCTCCTATGTTGGGTGCATATATATTTATAATTATATCTTCTTCTTGGATTGATCCCTTGATCATTATGTAGTGTCCTTCCTTGTCTCTTGTAATAGTCTTTATTTTAAAGTCTATTTTATCTGATATGAGTATTGCTACTCCAGCTTTCTTCTGATTTCTATTTGCATGGAATACCTTCTTCCATCCCCTCACTTTCAGTCTGTATGTGTCCCTAGGTCTGAAGTGGGTCTCTTGTAAACAGCATATATACGGGTCTCATTTTTGTATCCATTCAACCAGTCTATATCTTTTGGTTGGAGCATTTAATCCATTTACATTTAAAGTAATTATCGATATGTATGTTTCTATTGCCATTTTCTTAATTGTTTTGTGTTTGTTTTTGTAGGTCTTTTTTCTTCCCTTCCTCTTTTGTTCTCTTCTCTTGTGATTTGATGACTAAATTTACTGCTGTGTTTGGATTGCTTTTTCTTTTTTGTGTGTGTCTATTGTAGATTTTTAGTTTGCAGTTCCCATGAGGTTTTGATACAGCAGTCTTTATATATACAAGGTTGTTTTAAGTTGCTGGCCTCTTAATTTCAAATGCAATTCCCACTTGCTGCATTTGTATTCTCCTCTTCTCACAATTGCTGGTTTTGATATCAAATTTGTGTGTGGATGATTTCCTACCTTTACTGTATGTTTCCCTTTACTGGTGAGCTTTCCCATTTACATTTTCTTGTATCTAGTAGTGGCCTTTTCTTTTCTGCCTAGAGATGTTCTTTTAGCATTTGTTGTAAAGCTGGTGTGGCTGAGGCAGCAACCGACCGTGGCTCATGAGCCCACCTAGGCTGGAGCCCTTCCTAGTGCCCGCAGAGGAAGGGGCCAGCACGTGGGGAAAGGGGCTGCGATGGTGGCCCATTCAACAATGGTGCTTCACTTCTATGGCAGTCAGGGCTTCTTCTGCAAACATTCCTGGTTGCAGAGCTCCTCATTCTCATCCCTTCAGGCTGTCTCCTCACAGCCAACAGCAGTCCTCTCTCCCTCGGTCTGCTCTCCAAACCCCATGTTCCAGCTCCCAGCCCCTGTCTGCACTGGCAGACACACATCTCAGGCTTGGGTGTGCAGGGCTGTGGCACGGACCATCTGTGTAGGTCTCACTCTGTCCAGCCTGCCACAGACCTGGTTTCTGTGCTCTCCTCTGAGCCCTCAAAGCTCCCCTTCTGTCCCAGCCTATCTTCCCACTGGTGAGGGGACTACCCCACATATGGGAAACTCTCCTCTCCTTCAGCTCCCCCCTGCCCCAGGAGCACAGGTTCTGTCCTGCTTCCTCTTTTCTTTTCTTTTTTCTTTCTTTCATCCTACCCAATTATGCAGGGATCTTTCTTGTCCTTTTAGGTGTCCAAGGTCCTCTGCTAGTGTTCAGCAGGTTCTCTGTGGGAATTATTCCATTTGAAGATGTATTCTTTTTTTTTTCTTTTTTTTGGTTGCGTTGGTCGTAGTGGTGGCATGCAAATTCTTAGTTGCAGCATGCATCTGGGATCTAGTTCCCTGACCAGGGATTGAACCTGGGCCGCCTGCATTGGGAGCTCAGAGTCTTAACCACTGCACCACCAGGGAAATCCTTGCAGATGTATTCTTGATGTATTTGTGGGGAGAGGTGAACTCCACGTCCTCCTACTCCACCATCTTGACTCCTCCCTTCCAGAATTCATTATTTTAAAGCTTAGTAGCTTCCATGTCTCTCAAGTGACTGAAGTTTGCTGGTTTCAGGACCCATAGTTTAACACTCCCTCTCGCAGGTCTTACCACTTAGTGAAGGGTGTGGGTTGTGAAACACAAGCTCTAGGTTGAGTTTAATTGAATGGTTCCTCTGGTTCTATCAGTTAAGATGGAACTTTTGCTTAAAGCTCTGGGTAGTTAGTAATGAAAACCAGCTAATCATGACTTTTTATTGACCCCCTGGGAATTCTCTAGGCTCCAGAGTCATGACTTAAAGTCAACTTGTGTTCATAAAGATGAGTAGAAACTTTACAAAGACAAAAATCATGTTTGAAAAATGACCAAAACAGGTATTCTATTGCTGCAGACCCATGGCCTTTTGTACCAGCTTACAAAATGTGCACTGAGCCCGCCCTCAACAGTAATGTTAAAAGAAACCAAGCAAACAAAAGAAACCAAACATCTGAAGGATATGGGTTCCAAAGAAAGGCAACACATAAACACCATCACCACAACCTCCACTTGCAGAGTACTTATTTGGGGCTGAACACTACACTCCGTTTACATCAGTAATTTCATTTAATCATGAAAGTAAGTTAATGAAGGCATTCTTAGCTTCATTCTACTGATGAAGAAATTGAACTTGAAAGAGTAGGTAGCTTGCCCAAGACCCCACACTGAGTAAGTGGGAGAGCCAAGATTCAGACCCAAGTCTACCTGACACAAAAGCCCTATATTCTTAACTAATTATGTTGAACTGCCTGGTAGAGATGACCTGGTAACAAATATGCTGGAGTTGAGTGAAGCATCAATTTCTTAGTTGGTGGAAACCCTTGAGTTCCTAACTTAATGCTTCTGCATCCCTTCATCCATTGTCTGCCATTCCATTGTTTCCTGGTAATTTCCTCAGGGCAAAGATGTAGAAAGCTGTGATGGCTGAGATAAGAAAGTAGGCAGAAGCCAATGTGTAATATAAATTTGGAGGATTTTCTGTGGAATTTGTTCATCATCTCCATGTATTATAATTAGTATGTGAAAGACATTGATTGATTGTTCCTAATTTAGATGTCAAATCTAAAGGATAGATTATCCACTACGGGGTTCAAATACCCTCAACAGCAGTTCAATGTTTCTTATTTAATAGGCTATTCTGTGACTGCCATTGTGGCTCCTGGTTGATTGCTGCCTTTGTCTGAGTGGTGTGGAAATGGCCTGTGCAGAAGAATTAATGTTTGTGGCCTGTTTTGTGTCTAGCAGCCTAAAGGGACAGACTGAAAGTTATGCTGAACAACAGAGCTTAGGTTATACTTTTCTCAGCTGGGGTGCTAGAGAAGCCAGTGGAAATTTACTCTGGAATTTCCATGATGAAAAAAATCCTTTCTCCTCTCACAATTGGAGGAAAAGTGATTTATCAGGGACTGCCAAGGAATTATCTGATTATTCCACATCTCTCATCGATTTCTATAAGTGTACACATAGAACAGAACAAATCACATTTGCTTTCAGAAAAACTGTTCTGTGTTCATGAAGAGGCTGGTAATTTTATGAGACCTATTGATTTTCCTAAAATAACATGATTTAGTCTTTAACTCCCATACTCACAGCTGAGAAGATGAGAGCCTGGCATTTTCAATTATCAAGAAGATTTTTTTCCATTGTGAGGTGGAGATTAGGTTTTTTCAAATATCTGTGACTTCTCCATCATACCCATTCTATCCCATTTTCATATTTCCTCATCAAACACCCCTGGAAAATCAACTTTGATAAAGAAGAAATGAAGCAATGTTAATTTAGAAGAAACCTCTGGTATGATATTTATAATAAAAGAAAAAATATGAAAAGTTTGAACGGGACCATCTGATAAATATCCTCCTTAAAGAGCTAAAAGAGAGAAATAAGGTATGTGTGCTTGGATTTAATAGACTATCAATTACATTATCATATCCTTAAGGGAAAAAAGGCTTAAAAAAGACATTTTAAAAGTCTTTGTTTATGCTTTGTCAATAGTTCTCAAGATAACATCCCTTGGCTAATTTTGGATTCTTTCTAGCCTGCCCCTCACACTGAGTTTTCCTTCAGCCTCCTCTCTCGAACCTTCTGAACCTTTTGCTTCCCTTCCACTTCCATTACTCCTACCAAAAATGAGCTCGAACCCAAGGGAGGCCAATTACTGGAGATGTGCCATGAGGGCATGGGGGTTTGTTAGCAATCACTTCTTTCCAAATTGTTTCTTTTATGAAATATATTTTCCTAAAATGAAAAACTATTCCCAAAAGAATGTAATGCTATTTCATAAACCTCTCAAGGAGATAATAATAGTAACTACACAAAAGTTGTACCATAAATTATAGACAGTCACGCAGAGGCTCCAAATACATGGAACTGCCTTCTTGAGAAAAAAGCAGATGAATACATAGCTGATATTCAATCTGAGTACGTTTTGAAGAACAACTCAAACATGTGCAAGGGATTATGGGATGCTTGGTAGTGTTACTGGTGGGTGAGTAGTGGTGTGGCTTTACCTAAGGATTCATTAAGATGGTACAGGAGATCCATGATGAATCTGGAGGGCCCAGAAGACAACAGTAATTTTGTACCTAAAATTCTTAGCTTTACTTTTGGTTTCTAGTTCAGCATGTAAGGAGCTTATGAGTTGCCACTCCATTCTAACAAAAGTAAAAAGCTGAACAAACTGCAAAAAAAAATCAAGGTCTGACAAAGACGTAAGGTCACAGGGCGAACCACTGCCTCCAAAATTGGAGAGTTACAAGGGGAATTCAGAGAATCATAATTTGTCAGAGCAGAAACCCCAAACAGAAATCTCTGTGGGAACCAGTTCCAGGTAGAAAAACCTGGACTATAATGACAAATTGCTGGAGGCTCAATGTGGACAACTCTGAGTTAAAAACTGGAGGAACCAACTCAGGGAGAATCACATTTTTTGAGTTTTACCTCCAGGAGCTCAACTTGGTTCTTATAGTGAATATTGGAGAAAAAAATTCCTTCATGCTTCCAGCAGGAGAGTAAAAGGAACCATTATTAAGTAAGTATGTATGTCAGAACATTCTACTTAATAAGGCCTACCCTTGGGAGAAACTATTTTACCAGAACCTCACCTGCTGGGGTTCTATGAGAGCCTAATCAGCCTGGGAGAAGTGAAATAATCAATGCCAACCCCCTCTAGTCTTCCACATGGAGGAAGGAAAATATATAACTCTAGCTCTCTCTAGCCATCCTGCCCCAACTGAGGAGAGAAAAACAAAACTAAGAAGCACTGGTGAATTTCACAGTCCAGAGGCATAGGGTCTTCAAAAGATTGAAACCTAATCATAGGATTATGGAACTCTTCTTGCCTCACAGCTTACCACTACATTACTAAAAGCCTATTTACTGCAGTTCCTTTTACCCAGCACATCATGTCTGCCTTTCAACAAAAAATTTCAAAGCATACTAAAAAGGCAAAAAACACAGTTTGATGACACTGAAAAAGCATCAGAACCAGAGTCAGGTATGGCAGGATTGTTGGACTTCTCAGAGAGGAAGTTTTTTAAACTATAATTAATATGGTCAGGGCTTTAATGGGAAAAAAAATGTAGATAGCATGCACAAATAAATGGAAAATGTAAGCAGAGAGATGGAAAGTCTAAGAAAGAATCAAATAGAAATGTGAGGGAACAGAAGCTCTCTAAAAGAAATGAAGAGTATCTTTGATGGGCTCATTAGTAGACTAAACATGACTGAGGAAAGAATCTTTGAGTTTGAGGATATGACAACAGAAACTTCCAAACTTCCAAAACTGAAAAGCACAGGAAAAAAACCTGCAAAAAACAGAACAGAATGTCCAAGAACTGTGAGATAAATACAAAAGGTGTAACATATATGTAATGGCAATACCAAGGAAGGAAAGAGAAAAAGAAGCAACATTTGCAGCAATAATGCCTGAGAATTTCCCCAGAATTAATGTTAGACACCAAACCAAAGATCCAGGAAGCTCAGAGAACACTAAGCAGGATATTTGCAAACAAATAAAAACCCAAAACAAATAAACAAAAAACTATACCTAGACATATCATTTTCAAACTTCAGAAAATCAGACAAAGAAAATATCTTGAAAGGAGCCAGAGGAGAAAAACACCTTACCAATAGAGGAGCAACAATGAGAATTACATCCAACTTCTCTTCAGAAACCATGCAAACAAGAAGAGAGTAGAGTGAATTATTTAATGTGCTGAGGGAAAATACCAACTTAGAATTCTGTACCCTGTGAAATTATCTTTCAAAAGTGAAGGAAAAATAAAGACTTTCACAGACAAACAAAAATTGAGGAAACTTATTGCCAGTAGACTTGCCTCCTTATACAGATAGAACTGTAAGGAGAAATAGATTAATCCACTATAATAGTTGGAGACTTCAACATCACTCTATAAGAAACGGACAGACCCAGCAGGCAAAAAATCAAAAGGACACAGGTGAACTCAACCACACCATCAAACAACTGGATATAAAGGAATCTATAGAATACTTCATCAAACAACAGCAGAATACACATTCTTCTCAAGTGCACATGAAACACCCAGATAGACTACATCCTGGGCAATAAAATGCACTTTAAAATTTTTTGAAAAATGGGACTCAAACAATGTATCCTCTCAGACCACAATGAAATTAAACTAGAAATCAACAACAAAAAGATACAAGAAAGTCCCCAAATGCTTGGAGATTAAACGTATTTCTAAATAACACAGATCAAATAAGAAATCTCAAGAGAAATTTTTAAATATTTTTAACTAAAGTGAAAATACAACTTATCAAACTTTGCAGGATGCAGCAAAAGCAGTTCTAAGAAGGAATTTTATGGAGATAAATGCATACATCAATAAAAATATCTCAAATAAACAACCTCACTTTACACCTCAAGGAACTGTGGCAAAGGAGGGAGAAACTAAGGCCAAAGCTAGAAGGAATGAAATAATAAAGATTAGAGCAAAAATAAATGAAATAGAGAATAACAAAACAAGAGAAACTGTTATAAAACAAGAATTGGTTCTTTGAAAAGATAAGCAAAATTGACAAACCTTTAGCTAGACTAACCAAGAAAAAAAGAGAGGACCCAAATGAATAGCATTATAAATGAAAGAGGAGACACTATAACTGATACCACAGAAATACAAAGGATTATATTAGGGTACTATGAACAACTAAACATCAGCAGATTGGACATCCTAAAAAAATGAATAAATTCCTAGAAACATACCACCTACCAAGACAGAAGCATGAAGAAATAGAAAATCTGAACCAATAATGAGTAGACCAATAATGAGTAAGGAGATTGAGTCAGTAATCCAAAACCTCCCAACAAAAATAGTCCACAACTAGATGGTTTTACTGGTGAATTTTACCAAACATTCAAAGAATTAATACCTCATCTCACACTGGTCCGAATGGCCATCATCAAAAAATCTACAAACAATAAATGCTGGAGAGGGTGTGGAGAAAAGGAAAACCCCTTGCACTTTTGGTGGGAATGTAAATTGATAAAACCACTATGGAGAACAGTGTGGAGGTTCCTTAAAAAACTACAAATAGAACTACCATATGACCCAGCAACCCATTACTGGGCATATACCCAGAGAAAACAATATTTCAAAAAGATTCATGCACCAGGACTTCCCTGGAGGCACAGTGGTTAAGAATCTGCCTGCCAATGCAGGGGACACGGGTTTGATCCCTGGTCCAGGAAGATCCCACACGCAGAGGAGCAACTAAGTCCATGCACCACAACTACTGAGCCTACACTCTAGAGCCTGTGCACCACAACTACTGAAGCCCGCTCACCTAGAACCTGTGCTCTGCAACAAGAGAAGCCACCACAATGAGAAGCCTGCGCACTGCAATGAAGAGTAGCCCCTGCTCGCTGCAACTAGAGAAAGCCCGCACACAGCAATGAAAACCCAACACAGCCAAAAATAAATTAATTAATTTTTTAAAAAAGACACATGCACCCCAATGTTCATTGAAGCACTATTTACAATAGCCAGGACATGGAAGCAACCTAAATGTCCATCAACAGAGGAATGGATAAAGAAGATGTGGTACGTATATACAATGGAATATTACTCAGCCATTAAAAGGAACGAAATTGGGTCATTTGTAGAGACATGGATGGACATAGAGACTGTCATACAGAGTGAAGTAAGTCAGAAAGAGAAAAACAAATATCGTATACTAATGCATATATGTGGAATCTAAAAAAATGGTATAGATGATCTTATTTGCAAAACAGTAATAGAGACACAGATGTAGCGAACAAACATATGGCTACCAAGTGGGAAGGGGTGGTGGTGGGATGAATTGGGAGATGGGTATTGACATATATACACTATTGATACTATGTATAAAATAGACAACTAATGAGAACCTACTGTATAGCACAGGGAGCTCTATTCAATGCTCTGTGGATGACCTAAATGGGAAGGAAATCCGAAAAAGAAGGGGTATATGTATAGCTGATTCACTTTGCTGTACAGTAGAAACTAACATAATATTGTATTAGGTGGGCCAAAAAATGCCTTCATTTTTTTAAGTAAAAATAAGAGACACATTTTTCATTTTCACCAAAAACTTTACTGAACAACATTTTCACCCTTTTGCTCCACTACCTTCTGCCATTTTTCAGGCAACTCCATAATGCTATCTTCCCAAAACTTTTTATCTTTTTGAGCAAAGAACTGTTCCAGGTGCCTTTTACAGTCTTCCAGCGAATTGAAATTTTTTCCATTAAGAGAATTTTGTAAAGACCAAGATAAATGGAAATCTGAAGGTGCAATGTCTGGTGAATGCAGCGGATGAATCAGAACTTCACAGCCAAGCTGTAACAGTTTTTGCCTGGTCATCAAAAAAACATGCGGTCTTGCATTATCCTGATGGAAGATTATGTGTTTTCTGTTGACTAATTCTGGATGCTTTTTGTTGAGTGCCACTTTCAGTTGGTCTAATTGGGAGCAGTACTTGTTGGAATTAATTGTTTGGTTTCTGAGAAGGAGCTCATAATAGAGGACTCCCTTCCAATCCCACCATATACACAACATCACCTTCTCTGGATGAAGACCAGCCTTTGGTGTGGTTTTTGATGGTTAATTTCCCTTGCCCCACAGTCTCTTCTGTTCCACATTGTTGTACAGTATCCACTTTTTATCGGCTGTCACAATTTGTTTTAAAAACGGAACATTTTCATTACGTTTCAGTAGAGTATTGCATGTGGAAATATGGTCAAGAAGGCTTTTTTCGCTTAACTTACGTGGAACCCAAACATCAAAGTGATTCACATAACCAAGCTGGTGCAAATGATTTTCAACACTTGACTTGGATATTTTGAGTATGTCAGCTATCTCCCACGTGGTATCAGATTGATCTCAATTATTGTTTCGATTTGATTGCTATAATCTTCAACTGGCCTACCCGACCGTGGAACATTGTCCAGCAAAAAATCTCCAGAACGAAACTTCACAAACAACTTTTGACAAGTTCGATCAGTCACAGCACCTTCTCCATACACTGCACAAATCTTTTTGTGCATTTCAGTTGCATTTTTACCTTTCTTGAAATAAGAAAGCATAATATGCTGAAAGCATTGCTTTTTTTCTTCCATCTTCAATATTAAAATGTCTACACAAAAATTCAGCAATTTTGATAAGTCTTTTTATAAATGCATGCTGATATGATAGCTGTCACATACAGTCTAACAAAATTGTTTCCAATGAAGTTAAAGACAACTAAGTGCTACTAGAGCCATCTTACGGAAAAAAAACAAACGAACATTGTGGCCCACCCAATAAAGAAACTATACTCCAATTTAAGAAAACATGATTAATACCAATTCTACTCAAACTTTTCCAAAAATTTCAAGAGGAAGGAACACTGCCAAGCTTATTTTACAAGGCCAGCATTACCCTGATACCAAAGCCAGATAAGGACATCACAAGAAAAAAACTACAGGCCAATATCACTGATGAATATTGAGGCAAAAATTCTCAACAAAATAAAAGCAAAATTAATTCAAACGGCACATTAAAAAGATTATACAGCACAGTTAAGTGGGCTTCAACCCTGGGATGCAAGGATAGTTCAACATATGCAAATCAATAAATGTGATAAATCGCTTAATAAATGATAAAAGTCATATGACCATCTAAACAGATGCAGAAAAAGCATTTGACAAAATTCAACATGCATTCATAATAAAAACTATCAACAGATTGGGTATAAAAGGAACAAACTTGAACATATTCAGGCCACATAAACAAGTCCGCAGCTAACATCTTACTTAACGGTAAAAGGTTGAAATCTTTTTCTCTAATATCAGGAACAAGACAAGGGTGACCACTCTCACCATTCCTATTCAACATAGTACTAAAAGTCCTAGACAAAGCAATTAGCAAGAAAAGGAAATAAAAAGCATTCAAATCAGAAAGGAATAAGTAAAACTGTCTGTTTGCAGATGACATGACTTTATATGCAGAAAATCCAAAAGAATCTACCTAAAAACTCTTAGAGCCAATCAAGAAATTCAGTAATGTTTCAGGATACAAAATCAACATACAAAAATCAGTCTCATTTGTATACACAAACAATGAACTATCTGAAAAAGAAAGAAACAATCCCATTTACAATAGTATCAAAAACAGTAAGATACTTAGCAATACATCTAACTAAGGAATTTAAAGATCTGTTCACTGAAAACTGTAAGATATTGATGAATGAAATTGAAGACATAGATAAATGGAAATATATACCATACTCATGGATTGAAAGAATATTGTCAAAATGTCCATACTACCCAAAGCCATCTATATATTCAATGCAATCCCTATCAAGATTCCAATGGCATTTTTCACTGAATTTGTTCTTAAATCCTAAAATTAGCTTGGACCCACAAAAGACCCCAAATAGCTATTCAATCCTAAAAAGAAGAGCAAAGCTGGAGGCATCACACTCTGACTTCAAACTGTATTACAAAACAATAGTAATTAAAATAGTATGTTACTGGTATAAAAAGACATATAGATCAATGGAACAGAATCAAGAGCCCAGAAATAAACTCATGCAGATATCTTGAACTAATATTTGACAAGAGAGCCAAGAATACTCAAGGAGAAAAGGATAATCTCTTCAACAAATGGTGCTGGGAAAATTTGATATACACATGCAAAAGAATGAAATTGGACCCTTACACAACCAACAAAAATTAACTTGAAATGGATTAAAGACTTAAGTATAAGACCTGAAACCATAAAACTCCTAGAAGAAAATATAAAAAAAAAACTTATTGACATTGGTCTTGGCAGTGACATTTTGGATATGACACCAAATGTACAAGCAACAAAAGAAAAAAATCAACAAGTGGGACTATATCAAACTAAAAAGCTTCTGCACAGCAAAAGAAATGATAAATACAATGAAAAGGCAACCTATGAATAGGAGAAAGTATTTGCAAATCACTGATAAGTGTTTAATAACCAAAATATAAGGAACTCATACAACTCAATAGCAAAATAACAAATAATCCAATTTAAAAATGGCAAAGCTGAATAGACATTTTTCCAAAGAAGATATTCAAGTAGCCAACAGGTTCAGAAAAAGATTCTCCATATCACTAATCATCAGGAAAATGCAAATCAAAACCACAATGAAATATCACCTCACATCTGTTAGAATAGCTATTATCAAAAAGACAAGAGCTAACAAATGCTGTCAAGGATGTAGAGAAAAGGGAAGCCTGCTGCATGCTTGGTGGGAATGTACAGTGTTATAGCCCCTATGGAAACCAGTATGGAGGTTCCTCAAAAATTAAAAATAGAACCACTACATAATCCAACAATCCCAACTTTTGAGTATCTAATCCAAAGAAGATGAAATCACCATCTCAAAGAGATATGTGCACTCCCATGTTCATTGCAGCATGATTCACAATAGCCAAGACATGGAAAAAACCTAAATGTTCATCAACAGATGAATGGATAAAGAAGATGTGGCATGCATATATATATATATATATATATATATATATATATATATATATATCTCCAATAGAATAGTATTCAGCCATAAAACAGAAATAAATCCCTGCCATTTGAACAACATGGATGGACCTTGAGGGCATTATGCTAAGTGAAATAAGTCAGATAGAGAAAGACAAATACTGTATGATCTCACTTACATGTGGAATCTAAAAACATAACTCTCATAAAAACATAGAGTAGAATGGTGGTTGCCAAAGACTGAGGGGTGGGAGAAATAGGGACATGTCATTCATAGGGTACAAACGTTCAGTTATAAGGTGAATAAGTTCCAGGGATTTAATATACAATATGTTGGGTCTAGTTATCAATACTCTATTGTATACTTAGAAGTTGCTATGAGAGTAGTTTTTTAATGTTCTCACTGTAATAACAACAAAATGGTAATTATATGATGTGAGGAATGTGTTAACTAACCATATTGTGATAAACGTTTCACTATATATATATATATATATATATATATGTATCAAATCATCACACTGTATACCTTAAACTTACACAATGTCAGTTATATTTCATTAAATTTGAAAGATTAAAAACACATTTACATTTACACTCAAAGATGAAGTAGGTATAAATTTTACACAATATGTACAATATGTGAAGAAAAACAGAAAACTCTGATGAAAGGTATCAAAGAAGAAATAAATAAATGGAAGGTATTCCATAGTCATAGACAGGAAGACTAAATACTTTCAAGTTGTCAGTTCTTCCCTACTTGATATATAGTTTCAATGCAATCCCTATTAAAATACCAGCAAGTTATTTTGTGGACATTGACAAACAGATTCTAAAGTTTATATGGAGAGGCAAAATACCCAAAATAGCCAACTCAATATTGAAAAAGAATAAAGTTAGAGGACTGACACTACCCAACTACAACACTTACTATACAGCTACAGTGATCAAGATAGTGTGGTATCAGGGAAAGAATAGAAAAACAGATCAATGGAAGATAATAGATAGTCCAGAAATAGACCCATATAAATATGGTCAACTGATCTTTGACAACAAGCAAAGATGACAAGCAAAATGGAGCACAGTTAGTCTCTTCAATAAATGGTTCTGGAACAACTGGCCATCCATATGCAAAAAATGAATATAAACACAGACCTTTCATCCCTCACAAAAATTAACTCAAGATGGATCATAGACCTAAATGTAAAACCCCAAATTGGAAAACTCCTAGGAGAAAACCTAGATGACTTTGGGCATGGTGATCACTTTTTAAATATAACAGCAAAAGCATGATTCATTAAGGAAAGAATTGATAAGCTGGACTTTATTAAAACTAAAAACTTCTACTTTGTGGATGACAATGTCAAGAGAATGAGAAGAGAAGTCTCGACTGGGAAAACAATCTGCAAAAGACACATCTGATGGACAATTATCCAAAATATACAAAGAACTCTTAAAATTAAACAATAAGAAAACAACCAGCCTAATTACAAAATGGCTTGAAGACCTGAACAGACATTTCACCAAAGAAGACATACAGATGGTAAGTATATGGATATATATTCAACATTATATATGATTAGTGTCAAATTAAAACAGATATCACTACATGCTGGTTAGAATGACCCCCAAATACAAAATACTGAAAACAGAAAATTCATTTGCAAATATTTTCTTCCATTCTGAGGGTTGTCTTTTCATCTTGTTTACAGTTTCCTTTGCTATTCAAAAGCTTTTCAATTTCATTAGGTTCCATTTATTTATTTTTATTTTTATTTGCATTACTCTAGGAGGTGGGTCAAAAAAGATCTTTCTGTGATTTATGTCAAAGAGTGTTCTTCCTATGTTTTCCTCTGAGAATTTTATAGTGTACTGTCTTACATTTAGGTCTTTAATTCATTTTGAGTTTATTTTTATGTATGGTGTTAGGGAGTGCTCTAATTTCATTCTTTTACATGTAGCTGTCCAGTTTTCCCAGCACCACTTATTGAAGAGACTGTCTTTTCTCCATTGTATATCCTTGCCTCCTTTGTCATAGATTAGTTGACCATAGGTGCGTGGATTTATCTCTGGGCTTTCTATCCTGTTCCATTGATCTATATTTCTGTTTTTGTGCCAGTACCATAATATCTGGATTACTGTAGCTTTGTAGTATAGTCTGAAGTCAGGGAGTCTGATTCCTCCAGCTTGGTTTTTTTTTTTTTACCCTCAAGATTGCTTTGGCTATTCGGGGTCTTCTGTGTCTCCATACAAACTTGAAGACTTTTTGTTCTAGTTCTGTAAAAAATGCCATTGGTATTTTGATAAGGATTGCATTAAATCTGTAGATTGTGTTGGGTAGTATAGTCATTTTCACAATATTGATTCTTCCAATCCAAGAACATGGTATATCTCTCCATCTGTTTATGTCATCTTTGATTTCTTTCATCAGTGTCTTATAGTTTTCTGAGTACAGGTCTTTTGCCTCCTTAGGTAGGTTTATTCCTAGGTATTTTATTCTTTTTGTTGCAGTGGTGAATGGGATTGTTTCCTTAATTTCTCTTTCTGATTTTTGTTGTTAGTGTATAGGAATGCAAGAGATTTCTGTGCATTAATTTTGTATCCTCTAACTTCACCAAATTCATTGATTAGCTCTAGTACTTTTCTGGTGGCATCTTTTAGGACTATCTATGTATAATATCATGTCATCTGCAAACAGTGACAGTTTTACATCTTCTTCTCCAATTTGTATTCCTTTTCTTTTTCTTCTCTAATTTCGGTGGCTAGGATTTCTGAAACTGTGTTGAATCATAGTGGTGAGAGTGGACATCCTTGTCTTGTTCCAGATCTTAGAGGAAATGCTTTCAGTTTTTCACCATCGAGAATGATGTTTGCTGTGGGTTTGTCGTATATGGCCTTTATTATGTTGAAGTAGGTTCCCTCTATGCCCACCTTCTGGAGAGTTTTTATCATAAATCGGTCTTGAATTTTGTCAAAAGCTTTTTCTGCATCTACTGAGAGGATCATATAGTTTTTATTATTCAATTTGTTAACATGGTGTATCATATTGATTGATTTGCGATAGTGAAGAATCCTTGCATCCCTGGGATAAATGCCCCTTGATCATGGTGTATGATCCTTTTAATGTGTTGTTGGATTCTGTTTGCTAGTATTTTGTTGAGGATTTTTGCATCTATATTCATCAGTGATATTGGTCTGTAATTTTCTTTTTTTAGTATCTTTGTCTGGTTTTGGTATCAGGGTGATGGTGGTGTTATAGAATGAGTTTGGGAGTATTCCTTCCTCCACAATTTTTTGGAAGAGTTTGAGAAGGACGGGTGTTAGCTCTTCTCTAAATGTTTGATAGAATTCACCTGTGAAGCCATCTGGTCCTGGACTTTTGTTGTTGCAAGATTTTTAATCACAGTGTCAATTTCATTACTTGTGATTGCTCTGTTCATATTTTCTATTTCTTCCTGGTTCAGTCTTAGAAGGTTATACCTTTCTAAGAATTTGTCCATTTCTTCCAGGTTGTCCGTTTTATTTGCATAGAGTTGTTTGTAGTATTCTCCCATGATGTTTGTATTTCTGCTGTGTCTGTTGTAACTTCTTTTTCATTTCTAATTTTATTGATTTGGGTCCTCTCCCTCTTTTTCCTGGTGAGTCTCTCTAAAGGTTTATCCATTTTGTTTATCTTCTCAAAGAACCAGCTTTTAGTTTTATTGATCTTTGCTGTTGTTTTCTTTGTTTCTCTTTCATTTATTTCTGCTCTGCTCTTTATGAATTCTTTCCTTATAGTAACTTTGGGTTTTGTTTGTTCTTCTTTCTCTAGTTCCTTTAGGTGTAAGGTTAGATTGTTTATTTGAGATTTTCTTTTTTCTTGAGGTAGGATTATATTGCTATAAACTTCTGTCTTAGAACTGATTTTGCTGCATTCCATAGGTTTTGGGTCATCGTGATTTCAGTGTCATTTGTCTTTCCGTGTTTTTTGATTTCCTCTTTGATTTCTTCAGTGATCTCTTGGTTATTTAGTAACGTATTGTTTAGCCTCCCTGTGTTTGTGTTTTTTACATTTTTTTCCCAGTATTTGATTTCTAATCTCATAGTGTTGTGGTTCGATAAGATGCTTGATATGATTTCAATTTTCTTAAATTTACTGAGGCTTGATTTGTGACACAAGATGCAATCTACCCTGGAGAATGTTCCGTGTGCACTTGAGAAGAAAGTGTAATCTGCTATTTTCAGATGGAATGTCCTATAAATAGCAAATCTATGTGGTCAATTGTGTCATTTAAAGCTTGTGTTTCCTTATTAATTTTCCGTCTGGGTGATCTGTCCATTGGTGTAAGTGAGGTGTTAAAGTCCCCCACTATTATTGTGTTACTGTCAATTTCCTCTTTCATAGCTGTTATCATTTGCCTTATGTATTGAGGTATTCCTATGTTGGGTGCATGTATATTTATAATTGTTATATCTTCTTCTTGGGTTGATCCCTTGATCATTACGTAGTGTCCTTTCTTTTCTCTTGTAACATTTTAAAGTCTATTTTATCTGATATGAGTATTGCTACTCCAGCTTTCTTTTGATTTCCATTTGCATGGGAAATCTTTTTCTGTCCCCTCACTTTCAGTCTGTATGTGTCCCTAGGTCTGAAGCTGGTCTCTTGTAGACAGCATATATATGGATCATGTTTTTGTATCCATTCAGCAAGCCTGTTTCTTTTGCTTGGAGCATTTAATCTATTCACATTTAAGGTAATTATCAATGTGTATGTTCCTATTACCATTTTCTTAATTGTTTTGGGTTTGTTTTTGTAGGTCTTTTTCTTCTCTTCTGTTTCCCCCTTAGAGAAATTCATTTAGCATTTGTTGTAGAGCTAGCTGGTTTGGTGGTGCTGAGTTCTCTTAGCTTTGGCTTGTCTGTAAAGCTTTTGATTTCTCCATTGAATCTGAATGAGATCTTTGCCAGGTAGAGTAATCTTGGTTTTAGGTTCTTCCCTTTCATCCCTTTAAATATATTGTGCCACTCCCTTCTGGCTTGTAGAGTTTCTGCTGAGAAATCACCTGCTAACTTTATGGGAGTTCCCTTGTATGTTATTTGTCGTTTTACCCTTGTTGCTTTTAATAATTTTTCTTTGTCTTTAATTTTTGTCAGTTTGATTACTGTGTCTCAGCCTGTTTCTCCTTGGGTTTATCCTGCCTGGGACTCTCTCCACTTCTTGGACTTGGGTGGGTATTTCCTTTCCCATGTTAGGGAAGTTTTTGACTATAATCTTTTCAAATATTTTCTTGGGTCCTTTCTCTCTATATTCTCCTTCTTGGACTCCTGTAATTCAAATGTTGGTTCATTTAATGTTGTCCCAGTGGTCTCAGGTTGTCTTCTTTTCTTTTCATCTGTTTTTCTTTATTCTTTTCTGTGGCAGTGAATTCCACCATTCTTTCTTCCAGGTCACTTATCTGTTCTTCTGCCTCAGGTTTTCTGCTACTGACTCCTTCTAGTGTATTTTTCATTTCAGTTATTGTATTGTTCATCTCTGGTTTTTTGTTCTTTAATTCTTGTAGGTGTTTCCTCTTTAATTCTTCTAGGTCTTTGTTAAACATTTCCTGCATCTTCTCGATCTTTGCCTCCATTCTTTTTCCAAGGTCCTGGATCATCTTCACTATCATTATTCTGAATTCTTTTTCTGGAAGGTTGCCTATCTCCACTTCATTTAGTTGTTTTTCTGGGGTTTTAGCTTTTTCCCTCATCTGGTATATCGTCCTCTGCCTTTTCATTTTGTCTAACTTTCTGTGAATGTGGTTTCCATTCCACAGGCTGCAGGACTGTAGTTCTTGCTTTTGCTGTCTGCCCTCTGGTGGATGAGGCTATCTTAGAGGCTTGTGCAAGCTTCCTGATGGGAGGAACTAGTGGTGGTTAGAGCTAGGTGTTGCTCTGTTGGGTAGAGCTCAGTAAAGCTTTAATATGCTTGTCTGTTGATGGATAGGGCTGAGTTCCATCCCTATTGGTTGTTTGGCCTGAGGCGACCCAGCACTGGCACCTACAGGCTCTTTGGTGGGGCTAGTGGCAGACTCCGGGAGGGTTCATGCCAAAGAGTACTTCCCAGAACTCCTGCTGCCAATGTCCTTGTCCCCGTGGTGAGCCACAGCCATCCCCCACCTCTGCAGGAGACCCTCCAACACTAGCAGGTAGGTCTAGTTCTGTCTCCTATGGGGTCACTGCTCCATCCCCCTTGGTCCTGATGCACACACTAATTTGTGTGTACCCTCCAAGAGTGGAGTCTCTGTTTTCCCCCAGTCCTGTCAAAGTCCTGCAGTCAAATCCCACTAGCCTTTAAAGTCTGATTCTCTGGGAATTCCTCCTCCTTTGCTGGACTCCCACGTGGGAAGCCTGACGTTGGGCTCAGAACCTTCATTCCAGTGGGTGGACTTCTGTTCTCCATTGGGTAAAATTGTTCTCCAGTTTTTGAGTCACCCACTCGGACGTTATAGGATTTGATTTTATTGTGATTTTGTCCCTATCGTCTCATTGTGGCTTCTCCTTTGTCTTTGGATGTGGGGTATCTTTCTTGGTGAGTTCTAGTGTCTTCCTGTCGATGATTGCTCAGCAGTCAGTTGTGATTCCCGTACTCTCGCAAGAGGGAGTGAACACATGTCATTGTACTCTGCCATCTTGAACCAATCTCTAAAGCACTTTTGACACATCTTGCTAATGGATGCGTAAAATAAATCCAGACAAAGCACAGATGCCACAGACATAGTTCAAAGCTATGGCAACTTGATGCTGAGATGCTATTGTAGTTCCCGGGAAGGAGCTTGGAGGAACTTCTTTGGATTTCTTTCAGTTAGTGAAAACAGGTACTAAAGTAGACCTTTCTTAACAGTGAAGCAGTGTAAAGCAAACTTTCAAAAAGTGGTGGATACATTTTATTTTCCTTTTCCTTCGTGCTTCATCTAGTTTCACGTGCTCCTAGGGTGCCACAGAGGCCTTGCCCCCAGCACTTCAGACCAGGGTTCCTAGTGTGAAATGGCTGGCCGATACCTCAACTCCGTGGGTGCGTGGAGATGTGCTGTGCTTGGCACTGCAATCTGGAGGATCTCAGGCTGTTTTATTATATTGTTACCCTGCCTGCTTCAGATTGGTTGCAACCTTAGCAGAGCCATGCACGTGGAAGATCCATGTCCTGGGCACTGATCCAAAAAAGTCATTAACTACAACCCCCAGATGTAGCAGTTGCCAAAAGCTTTATTTTTCAACCTGTTCACACAATAATAATCAACCTTTGTGTTTTCAATGAGTGTTTTGAAGTGCCTGTTAACTTTTCTATAGCTCAAAGTCCAGAAGATAAATCAGATTGAGTGGAGCTAGACCAAAGAGAATTTTTAGATGGAAATAATTCTGTCAAAGTCAAGCTCCCCAAGGATATTAACAAAGTCTATGTATGTGCTGCCTTGTAAATAGTATATTAGGGATTTTTCATCAACACCCTCTATACCATGTACTGGGATTGTTATAACTGTACTTGAGCTAATTTATTATTTTTATTTACATTAAATTTAGAAGTATCAAGTCCCAAATGGAAAGAATTTTCCTTTTAGATTTACTACATGACTGATTCTCATTAATCCATGAGGTGACTTTGCAAAATCATCCCAGACACTGTGCACATGAACTAAAGACAGTTTTCAGCAATGGGTACTGAGCATCCAGATTTAGAAAATGAACATGGGCAGAGAGAGAAAACATAGGAAAGTCCAAGCCAAATATGTAAAGGCCCAGTTCTGAGTTTTGGTATATTAGATAAGGATATTAGATAAGCACAGCCTTACAGCCTGGGCAAGATATCAATTAATGAATGCACTAGATTTAATCAAATTGGGGTCAGAAACCAGAGAAGATAAGCCATGTACTGTATTTTTACAACTTTGTATTTATTCATTCAT
Source organism: Phocoena phocoena (assembly GCF_963924675.1). Taxonomy (NCBI): domain Eukaryota; kingdom Metazoa; phylum Chordata; class Mammalia; order Artiodactyla; family Phocoenidae; genus Phocoena; species Phocoena phocoena. The sequence goes on along the minus strand of NC_089240.1, from coordinate 95,077,035 downwards.
TCATAGAAAGATCATTTTAAAAAGCATGTAAGGAACCCCCTGAGGCATCCCTGTGGAGCCCTCTGAAACTGAAAATTATAGTTTGAAAACCACTGGGCTAGATGACCAAGGCGCTTTAGGGAGGTGGTGTTGACCAGTAGATTCTAAGAAACTCTGCTTCCTTTCCTGTCAGATTGACCACTAGTTTGAGCTAAGGACTTGGGCCAGTCAGTAAGTTGCTTTACTTTTATAAGTCTATGATCCACATCCATTGACCAAGTCCTGACCAAGCCAGACACATGGCTGTGCCAAGTATTTGCAGTTTTTGCAGTTTTACAGAAGACAGTCAACCCACTCAGACCATTAGGCTGGGCTGAAAACAGGGATCCTTTCAGAAAGACAGTTCTGGGCTAGCCCCTTAAAATCGCCCCTTTACATTTAGGTAAAGATCTCATTGCAATAAGCCTACAGGTTTGTGCTCAATAAATCCCATACTGAGGGTTGCCTTTTCATCTTGTTTATGGTTTCCTTTGCTGTGCAAAAGCTTTTAAGTTTCATTAGGTCCCATTTGTTTATTTTTGTGAATGTAAATTGATACAGCCACTATGGAGAACAGTATGGAGGTTCCTTAAAAATCTAAAAATAGAACTACCACAGGACCCAGCAATCCCACTACTGGGCATATACCCCGAGAAAACCATAATTCAAAAAGAGTCATGTACCACAATGTTCACTGCAGCTCTATTTACAATAGCCAGGACATGGAAGCAACCTAAGTGTCCATCGACAGATGAATGGATAAAGAAGAGGTGGCACATATATACAATGGAATATTACTCAGCCATAAAAAGAAATGAAATTGAGTTATTTGTAGTGAGGTGGATGGACCTAGAGTCTGTCATACAGAGTGAAGTAAGTCAGAAGGAGAAAAACAAATACCGTATGCTAACACATATATATGGAATCTTAAAAAACCCAAAATGGTTCTGATGAACCTAGGGGCAGGACAGGAATAAAGACGCAGATTTGGACAATGGATTTGAGGACACGGGGAGGGGGAAGGGTAAGCTGAGATGAAGTGAGAGAGTAGCATTGACATATATACATATATACACTACCAAATGTAAAATAACTACTGGGAAGCAGCTGCATCACATGGGGAGATCAGCTCTGTGCTTTGTGATCACCTAGAGGGGTGGGATAGGGAGGGTGGCAGGGAGACGCAAGAGGGAGGGGCTATGGGGATATATATATACATATAGCTGATTCACTTTGTTATACAGCAGAAACTAACACAACATTGTAAAGCAATTATACTCCAATCAAGATGTTAAAAAATATTCCCATACTGAACAACTCTAGTTACTTTACATATTGTGTTTTCTTGACTCCTTGTTTGGGCCTTTTAAAAATTATTCTTCTTGTTATAGAGAACCTATGTTTTTCTATAAAGTTCTCTTCAGTTCCACACAAAGACCTATCCCCTCTCTGTATATCATGTTCCTTTGGAAAAAATACTTACGAGTGTGAAGCTTTTCCTTTGGATCCAATATGTCATTTAAACTTTGGATTAGTTTTTGTTAGCCAAGACATCATTCATTATTCTGATTATTCTATTGTGAGTTGGCTAATGTTTTTCTCATCACAATTTGTTTTCTAGATATGAGGCTGTAAAGAGTCTTCTCAATCAGCTCTGTCTAGGTCCTCCTATGGTAAAACTTTATTGCAGGTTCGTTGACTCAGTCTTTTTCGTGAAGAGTCATCGTCATTCAATTCCTAGCTATGTGACTTTAGGCAAATAAATTCACCTAAGTCTCAGCTTTTTCATCTATAAAATTGGAATAATGCCATACCTCTTCCACAGGTTTGTTGAGAGGATTAAATAAGAGAGTACATGGAAATCACTTAGAATTCTGCCTTATAGTAGTTGCTCTATACATGTTAATTTTTGCTATTCCATTTCCTGGGAATAATATTTTTACCCTAATTATTTAATTGACAGCTGAACACCTAAGTTCTATTTCCATTCAGATTTGCTATTTTGAGAGAAAGAGAATAGGAGAACAATTCATAAACGACAAAGCATTATAAAAATGCTCCTAGTGGGCTTCCCTGGTGGCACAGTGGTTGAGAGTCCACCTGCTGATGCAGGGGACATGGGTTCGTGCCCCGGTCCGGGAAGATCCCACATGCCGCGGAGCGACTGGGCCCATGAGCCATGGCTGCTGGGCCTGCACGTCCAGAGCCTGTGCTCCGCAACGGGAGAGGCCACAACAGTGAGAGGCCCACATACAGGAAAAAAAAAAATGCTCCTAGTAATAAAACTGTGATGTTATTACTGTATTTGATAAAATTGGTTCTGAGATTGATCCATCTAGGTACTTAATGTTTTGTTGGGTCTAAAACTGCCTTTTAATCGATTTATTCTATGTATTAACTTCTTTACATATTTCCCTAAACTCAGTGACATTCAATCACTACTTACTAAGAGTTCCCAATGCTTCCAGCAACTATGCTAAGCACTGTTGTAGATAACATATAAATAGAAAACCAAGTCCCTGAACTTAGAGAGCTTATAGAATTAAAGGCAAGATCATATGCATGCACAAAACCATGTACAAGAATGAAAGGGTGTATGAAATTCCAAATTGAGCATCATCATCAAATATGTGTATTACAGACAGGAATTATAGTATGTGCTCCAAAAGGAGTGTCCTTGTGTCATTCAAGGCATCATGTCAGCCTTCACTGTAGGCGCTGTTGTGAGGCTGCTAACTTTCCAACTCTTTTTACCTCCAACCCCTATATTGCCCCTCTCCTCTTTCTTTTCCTCACTGGTAAACAACCACTAGTTTGTTCTCTGTGTCTGCTTCTTTTTTGTTTGTTTTACTCACTAGTTTGTTGTCATTTTTTTAGGTTCCACATATAAGTGATGTCACACAGTATTTGTCTTTCTCTGAGTTATTTCAGAACTTAGCATAATGCCCTCCAAGTCCATCCATGTAGCTGCAAGTGGCAAAATTTCATTCTTTTTTATGGCTGAATATTATTTCATGGACACTTAGGTTGCTTCCATATGCTGGCAATTGTAAATAATGCTGCTATGAACATTGGGGTGCATGAATCTTTAATACTAACTTTTAGCACTTCCTATGTACCAGGAAATGTGCTACACGCTTTAAGTATTTTCTCCTCATAAGAGCTACTTAAGATCAGTATTGAATTCATCCCATTTTATAATTAGCTGAGAATATAAGTGGCAGAGCCAGGATATAAATCAGGTCTATTTGATGCCACAACCCATGCTCTTAACCATTCTGGATCACTACCTAACAAACATACGTATTTCCATGTTGAAAGGACACCCCTCCCTTCAAGTCCCATGAATACTCCCACCTTACTCCCTCTCTCTCAGCTCCGTCCTTGACTCTCTAATATTAAAATATCTCTTGACATAACAAAATGTGTTAGAAGGAGCTGCTGGTGACTACTACTTCCTTAGTCCACCAGTTCCAACTGGAAGATTGTGTTGGGGAACATTAGAGATCAGCTGTCCCTCACCAGACCCTACCGGAGCTGAATGTGCCTGCCCTTGGTTCATTAAGATGACCTACCAACTGCTGCATTGGCAAAATGCCCCTGCTTATCCCATATCCACTGGATGACGTATCTGAAGTTATCTGGACAGCTCTGTGTGTGAGGGGAGATATAACAGGGTTAATCAATTTCTAAACTCTTTCTTAGAATTTTATGGAGAGTCATAAAGAACTTCAGAAGAAGAAAATCACAGCTAACTACCCACTCTCCTAATGACAGCCTAGCTCTTCCCAGAGAAGAAATTTCCCATTTCTGGGTGTGAATGTAATTTTCTCTGCTTTGGAGCCCTACCCTCTAATCTAGGGAAGCTGACATTTTCCATTCTGTAATAGGGTGAAGACATTGGTTTGATGATTTTCTTTTGCCAGAAGCTCTTTTTATTTCATGGTATATGGTAGCCCATGCTACATCTGCTCTGATTGCCAACAGCTTCATCATCCTCTGGGGACTCTTTACAAAGACAATGGGTCTATAACTATAAAACCATCCTCGAGTCCCTCTTATTACAAGAATTTCATACCCTTAGACTTTCTCTGGGAGTATGCTTGTCACCTGATTGGGGGTCACTGATTTATGTATTTGAATAAACATACCTTACCTTATGTGTAATTTTATACTATTCCAAGTAGTTATATGCTTCCTTTGGAAGCATAAAGTAAGCAGGGTAAATACCATTGTATAGTATTCTTTAAAGGGAATCCAGTTTGGAGTGGAAGCAATATTAGAATTCAGGTCTCCCTACTCTTAACATTGTGGAGACTCTACTACATCATATTGCTTGAATAAGGTACAAACAGGTTGTCCACTTCCCTAGACATTGCAGTATTAGTATACTATTTTTTTCTTTATCAATTAAGAGACTCTGAGGCTCCTAGAGTTCTGGCTGAGGATCTGTAGCCACCTAGAAACAACTGGACATTTGGAGAGGCCACAGGAAGAGCGGCTCCAGGGTTCAGGGAACTATCTGGGTACACAATGTCAGCGTTGTTAAGTTTTCTTGGGTCTCTTCTGTGCCATAGTAGCCAATAATACCTCACCTTTATCTGTTACTTACCACACACCAGGCAGAGTGCCATGTGCCTCATTTACTCCTCCCAACAACCCCGTGAGGTAGGTAGTATTTCTAATCTTTATTTTTCATGCTCTTAACCACTCGAGTCTACTGCCACCCCAGTATTACAATATTAGAGACTTTCTAAGAGTTCAGTGACAAAGACTAGTATTGAGAAGTTGATTCATTTGTGTTTTCCTCCCTCTTATCTGATTTCTATTTTTTAAAACAGCTTTATTGAGATATAAGTCACACAATATAATTCAGCCATTTAAAGTATAAAATTCAATGGGTTCTCTTTTAGTATATTCACAAAGTTGTTCAACCATCAATTTTAGAATACTTCCATCACCTCCAAAATAACTGATCTCTCAATTTGGTGATATTTTATTTATTTTATTTTTAGTAGAGAGTTGGATCTGGCCTCATTCCAAATCCATCCTGGCCAAAGATCTAGAGCGGGGGGCGGGGGGGAGTCACAAACTCAAAAGCTTCAGGGACCAAGTAGACAACATCAAAAAGTGACCCAGCATCAACACTGGAGGGGACCATGGCAAATCAGGAGCCTGCCTTCTAAAAGGGAGCAGCTGCAACTGAGCCACGTTGGAATGTGGACTCAGTTACATTTCAATAAGTCAGAAATATGGAATTTTATATAAAATTTCCTGATTATTTTTTTTGCGTGACAGCAACTGAAATTGAATTAAAAAAATAACTATGTGGGAAAAAACAAAAAATATCTGTGGGCTGGATTCAAATCCTGGGTTACTGGTTTGTGACCTCTGCATTCGAGAAACAAGGAAACCCTCCGGTTTCAGTCTTCTTCACACTATCCTCTCCTACCACTTGCCCATCTATCAAATTGTAATTAAAGTTCTCTGGCCTTAGGGATCTGATTTGAGTATGGTTTTGCCCTGTTGTAAGGATATGGAAAAGATAGCTTCTTGGAGTGCCACAGAAGTAACCTTTCCTTCCTACAGGTCCATTTTAGATCTGTGCTCATCTCTCTGAAAAGAGACCTGAATGGTATATCCCTTGTGATTTTCAAGAAAGAAAGACTCTAATAGGTTTATCCTTTTGGGGATCCTAATCTGATGCCCAGACTCCAGATGTCCCTAGGAGTCATTCTGAAGCAAAGTGCTTATAGGTCTTTCAGCCTCTGATTGTGTTTCTAACATCAGGACAATCTGATTTGCTACAGAGCATCTGGCACTGACATGTGTCCTCCTCCTTTGGATCATGCTGTCAACCAGGTGCTATCACCTGCTTTTCACCATGGCGGTTAATTCCAGGGGATGCATTTATATAAAACCTACCTTAAATGTTAAGAATTAGAAATAGTGTGCACAAAATCCCTAGCATAGTTTGTGGCCCTTGGCAGGTGTTCATTAAAAAACACAAGTGCTGATTATAATCCTCCTGAGGTTTGAGAGAAAACAGGGATTTCTGGTGAGAGGAAAAAATAGGAGCTTTTGGACAGCCTGCCCTGCCAACAACAGAAATGCAGTTTCTGAAATGCCAGTGCCCATCTGCAGAAATAAGTAAATAGGTATGGCCCTTCCTCAACCTGGGCCTCACCTGGCCCCTATATCCCTTTTTCCTAGCACACATGAGAACACACGGCTCCAATTAGAATACTAGCTGGTGTTATGAATGTTTGGGTTGCTAAGCCCACCTGGTGGAAAGAACATTAGCCTGGCACTGAACTCAGCCCAGCCACTGCATCCATCCTCCTGGCAAGTCATATACAAGTGCTGTTCCTGAAGGTACATACCCCACAGACATCAGCTCTGCAGCAATAAAAACTGTAATTTTAAACAAAAGCATGGACCTTTTTACCCACTATGTTCCATGCTGAATGATTGAAATAAGATAGGCAGGAAGGTGTTGTGGGTTAAATTTTGTCCCCCCGCAAGAGATATGTTGAAGTCATAAGCCTTGGTACCTGTGAATTCAGTCATATTTGGAAATAAGGTCTTTGAAAATGTAATCAAGTTAAAATGAGGTCATACTGGAGTAGGGTGGGCCTTTAATCCAGTATGACTGGTGTCCTTGTAAGAAAAGGAGAAAAGACACAGAGATAGACATACACAGATGGAAGACAGCCATGTGAAGACAATGATGCACAGAGGGAAGGCTACCATGTGACTAGGAATGCAGACATCGGAGTTTTGTAGCTGCAAGCCAAGGAACACCAAGGATTGCTGGTGACAACCAGAAGCTAGGAGAGCCTGGCCCTGCCAACACCTTAACTTTGGACTCCAAGCCTCCAAGATTGTAAGAGAGTAAATTTCTATTGTTTTAAGGTATGCAGTTTGTGGTACCTTATTACAACAGCCCTAGGAATCTAATACAGGAGGTATAGTAGAAGGAGCATGCCCTTGAAAGTCAGACAAATCTGTGTTCAAATTCTGACTCGTCCACTTTCTAACTGTGGACTTGGGCAGATTATTTAACATCTCTGAACCTCTGTTTACTCATCAATAAAAAAGAATAACACTACCTCATAGGGTTATAATGAGCATTAAATAAAATACTTAAAGTTGAAAGGGTCTATCACTTAAGAGTGATTATTGTTTTCTATCATTATAAATATACATTTCTGGAAAGCAATTTGGTATAAAAATACATAAAAGCTTCACATGTGCATACCCTATGATCCACTGATTTCTAAGGTATATATGCAATAGTCATTTCCAAAGTATATGCCTACTCCTAAGCATATACCCAACAGAAATGCATAAAGTGTTCATAGCAGCAACATTCATGATTGAAAAAGTAATAGTCACATGCCCATTAACAGTAAAGTGAATAAGTAAATTGTGATATATTCACACAATAAAATACTATACAGCAATTAAAATCAATGCTCTATAACTATAAATATTATAAACGTTGAATGAAAGAGGCCCCCAAAATAACTACATACTCTATGATTCCAAATAATTTTTAAATCTGGCAAAACTAATATAGACTGTTGGAAGTCCTGATAGTGCGTAACCTTGGGAGGAAGTAGTAATTGAAAGAGGTATGTGGGAGGCTTTTGAGGTGCTGGTAACATTCTATTTCTAGGTCTTGTTGTTGTTGGTTATATGGGTGTGTTCACTTTGTGAAAATTTGTCAAGTTGTATACACTTAGGTGCATTTTTCTGTATGTACATTACACTTCAATAAAAATGTTTCAAAATTTATATCATTTGAACTAGTAATTGCACATTTAAAAAGATATCCTAAGAGAAAAACAAATATATGTCTGAGAATAGTCAGCATAGTAATACATGTAATAGACAGTACAGGGAAAATTATGCTAATATCAGATAGAAGAGTCATGGTTTAATCAGTTATGATTTACCCACATAACAGAATATTAGGTGACAAAGAGTTTTATATCCAGTCCTTCAATGGGGAAGTCTTACTTTTTTAACAATTCTCATAGGCTGGTAGTTAAAGGAATCTTAAAGATAGGTACAACCTCTTGCTTTGTGCCTCTTTTTTATTTTTTTTAATTTATAAGGAGAGAAAGTAATTTGCCTAAGAAATGTGTCTCCCCAAGTCAACTTGTATTCAAATCAAGACCAGACGAAAAATTAAAGTGGAGTGAATTAGGATCGGGTTACATTCTATTTGGACTTGAAGAAAAATAGAGCGTCCAGTCATCTGGGAGATAGCAAGAATTTTAACTTACATAGAATATTCAATAAATAGTGCTAGAAAAACTGGCTACCCATTTGGGAAAGAAATACAGGTAGATCACTATTTTACTTCTTACAACAGAATAAAGTCCAGATAGACCAAAGAGGATAACTGTAAAAGCAGCAGAAGAGAACATGGGAGAATTTAAAAAATAGTTTTGGAATGTGGAAGGGCCCTGTAAATAAGACTCAAACCCCTGAAAACTTAAGGCAAAAGACTGATAAATTCGACTATAAAAAATTTAAAATTTCTTTATGCAAAAATTAATACTATGAGAAAAATCCATAGACAAGTTAAAATCTGAGGAAAAAAAGGTTTAAAAATATGGTAGAGGACAAATTACCTTAATAATAAAGAGCTTTTACAAAGCCAAAGAAAAATATCACAACCCAATTTTTTAAAATGGGGACAGGAAATGAATGAGAAATTCACAGAAAAATACAAATGACACATTACAAAAAGCTAAACTCATAATAGAACTTATCATAGGCCAAGTACTATTCTAAGTGATTTACACATTTGAGTCTCATAGCAACCCTATAAAGTAGGTACTGACATGATTCTCATAGCCAAGGAAACTGAGACACAGAGGCCATACAGTTGACAAATAATAGTGCTGGAGTTTGAACTTATATTTAATTGTACATACCCTTTTACTGTTGGATATTTTTACCATGTGCATGCATATATTATTTTTCAATTAAAAATAATGCCACTAACAAAAAATTACATGGAATGTTGAATTATTCAATATGATCTAAATGAATGAGTCCAGATTCAGATTTAACTAATATTTATTACAACATACTATGAATGAGGTTTTATTCTAAGCACTATCATAAACATCTATTCTATGAACTGACTGGGTAAATTGGGAAGGCAGACTCAATAAAGTGTATTTTTATGTCTTTTGCTCAATAGCTATAGGAGAAAACCCATACTTTCTTATTTGCTATTAGATTGCAGAAGAGTAGTTGATATAGTTCTTTGTTGTTGATACAACTCCCTATTTCATTTTTTCTCAACAATTGTAACAGCTACCATTTACGAAGTTCCTACTTTGTGTCAAATGCTGCAATTTATGATTCCTATTTAATACTAACAACCCTATGAGGTAGACACTATTCTAACCTTTACTTGTAGAAGAGAGCTCTAAGCCTCAGAGAAATTAAGTAATTTACTCAAGGACACAACCCAGGTCTATTTGTTTATAAACCCCTAATAATAACTACTATATGATTTTATGTTCCTAATTTTAGGGAAAAGAAATAACAGGTACCATTTAATGGGGAGCTTACTATCTTCTTTGAATGGTATTAAACACTTTACATGAATTATTGCATTTAATGTTCATAACAACCCCATGAGGTAGCATAACAACTATTGTTATTCCTTTTGAGAGATGATAAATGAACTGAAGCAGAGTGACATGTCTACAATTATTCAGCTAATAAGTGAAATAGGCAGGGATTGAACAGGGTTATCTGTATGGCTTAAACTTTGTGTTCTTTAATCTACATCATACAGCCTGATAGAATGACTGAATAAATTTTTTAAAAAAAGATCAAACTGTATGCTGCCTACAAGAGACTCACTTCAGCTTCAAGGACACACACAGACTCAAAGTGAAGGGATAGAAAAAGATATGCCACACAATATAAACCAAAAGAGAGCAAGGGTAGCTATACTTACACCAGACAAAATAGAATTTAAGTAAAAAACTGTAACAAGAGATAAAGGAGGCCATTATATAATGATGGGTAAATTCAACAAGAAGACATAACAGTTCTAAATAAATATGTACCCGACATTGGAGAACCTAAATATATTAAGCAAATAATAACAGATCTGCAAGACAACAATACAGTAATAGTAGGCATTTGAAATAGGCATTTCAAAACCCCTCTTTCAACAATGGTTAGATCATCTAGACAGAAAATCAATAAGAAAACATTGAACTTGAACTATATTTAAACCAAATAGTTCTAACAGAGATATAGAGAACATTCCATCCAAGAGTAGCAGAATACACATTCTTCTCAAGGGCATATGGAACATTCTCCAGGATAGATCATATGTTAGGTTACAAAACAAATCTCAGTAAATTCAAAAAGACTGAAATTATATCAAGTATAGTTTCCAACCACAATGTTATGAAACTAGAAATTAATACCAGGAAGAAAACTGGAAAATTCACAATTTGATGGAAATTAAACAACACACTCTTGAACAACCAATAGATCAAAAAAGGAATTGAAAGATACATTTAAAAAATATGTTGCAACAACAAAAATGGAAGTACAACAAACCAAAACTTACGGGTTGCAGAAAAAGCAGTGCTTAGCAGGAAGTTTAAAGTGATAAGTGCCTATATAAAAAAAAGAGAAAGATCTCAAACAAACAACCTAACTTTATGCCTCAAGGAACTAACAAACAAGAAAAAACTAAGCCCAAAGGTAGCAGAAGGAAGGAGATAACAAACATCATGCAGAAATAAATGAAATAGAAACTAGAAAAACAATAGAAAAGATCAACAAAACTAAGAGTCAGTTTTTTAAGAAGATAAAATTGACAAACCTTTAGCTAGACTTATCAATAAAAAAAAGGACTCAAAATTATAAAGGATAAAGGGAACATTACAAATGATAACCATAGAAATGCAGAGGATCATAAAAGACTACTATAAACAATTATATGCTAACAAATTAAACAGTCTACAAGAAATGGATACTGTCCCTGAAACATAAAACCTACAAAGTGTGAGTCATGAAGAAATAGAAAATTTGAACAGACCAATAACAAGGAGATTAAATCCGTAATCAAAAACCTCCCAACAAAGATAATGATCAAATGGCTTCACAAGCAAATTCTATCAAACATTTAAAGAATTAATGTCAAATATTCTGAAACTCTTCCAAAAAAATTGAAGAGGGGGGAATACTCCCAAACCCATTTTATGAGGCCAGCATTACCCTGATGTTAAAGATAAGGGTCGTAAAAAAAAAAAAAAAAGATAAGGGTCGTACAAGAAAATAAAACTACAGGCCAATATCCATGATAAATATAATGCAAAATTTCTCAACACAATGCAAGCAAACCTAATTTAACAGCACATTAAAAGGATCATACACTATGATCAAGTGGAATTTATCTCTAGGATGCAAGGATGGCTCAGTATATGCAAATCAATTAATGTGATACACCACATTAATGGAATAAAAGGCAAAAATCATATGATCATTTCAATAGATACAGAACAAGCATTTGACAAAATTCAACATTATTTCATGATAAAAACTCTCAATAAATTCGATACAGAAGGAACATATGTCAACATGGTAAAGGCCATATATGACAAACCTATAGCTAACATTATACTCAACAGTAAAAGGCTGAAAGCTTTCCCTCTAAAATAAATTAATTACAAGACAAGGGTGCTGTATTCACCAAACCTATTCAACATAGTACTGGAAGCCCTAGCCACAGCAACTAGGCAAGAAAAAAAAAATAAAAGGCATCCAAATCAGAAAAGGGGAAGTAAAACTGTCTCTGTTTGCTAACAACATGATCTTGTATATAAAATATCCTAAAGACCACCAAAAAACTGTTAGACCTAATTAACAAATTCAGTAAGGTTTCAGGATAAAAAATCAACATACAAAAATCAGTTACAGAGGAAAAGTTTCCACACACTAGGAAACCCCTCCGCGGGCGGAGACTGTGGGAGGCGGAGGGGGGAGATTCGGGACCGCGGAGTAGTGCACAGCGACGGGCGCGGAGGGCAAAGCGGGGAGATTCCCGCACAGAAGATCGGTGCCGACCCGGCACTCACCAGCCCGAGAGGCTTGTCTGCTCACCCGCCAGGGCGGGCGGGGCTGTGAGCTGAGGCTCGGGTTTCGGTTTTGGATGGAGCACAGGGAGAGGACTCGGGTTAGCGGCGTGAACACAGCCTGAAGGGCTTAGTGCACCACGACTAGCCGGGAGGGATTTCGGGGAAAAGCCTGCACCTGCCGAAGAGGCAAGAGACTTTTTCTTCCCTCTTTGTTTCCTGGTGCGGGAGGAGAGGGGTTTAAGAGTGCTGCTTAAAGGAACTCCAGAGACGGGCGCGAGCCGCGGCTAAAAGCGCGAACCCCAGAGACGGGCGGGAGACGCTAAGGCTGCTGCTGCCGCCACCAAGGGGCCTGTATGCGAGCATAGGTCACTCTCCGCGCCCGTCTTCCGCGGAGCCTGTGCAGCCCGCCACTGCCAGGTTCCCGGGATCCAGGGACAACTTCCCTGGAAGAACGCACGGCGGGCCTCAGGCTGGTGCAACGTCACGCCGCCTCTGACGCCGCAGGCCCGCCCCGCACGCAGTGCCCCTCCTTCCCCCCCACCCCGGCCTGAGTGAGCCGGAGCCCCCGAATCAGCGGCTCCTTTAACCCCGTCCTGTCTGAGCAAAAAACAGACACCCTCCAGCGACCTACACGCAGAGGTAGGGCCAAATCCAAAGCTGAGCTCCTGTGAGCTGTGAGAACAAAGAACAGAAAGGGAAATCTCTCCCAGCAGCCTCAGAAGCAGCAGATTAAAGCTCCACAATCAACTTGATATACCCTGCATCTGTGGAATACCTGAATAGACAAAGAATGATCCCAAATTGAAGAGGTGGACTTTAGGAGCAAAATCTACGATTTTTTTCCCTTTTCCTCTTTTTGTGAATGTGTACGTGTATGCTTCTGTGTGAGATCTTGTCTGTATACTCTTGCTTCCACCATTTGTCCTAGGGCTCTATCCGTCCATGGTTTTTAAAAAAAATTTTTTTTCTTAATAATTAATTTTAATTGTAATAACTTTATTATACTTTACCTTCGTTCTTTCTTTCTTTCTTTCCTTCCTTCCTTCCCTCCTTTAGACAACGAATCACCCCAAATTGAGGAGGTGGTCTCTGAGAGCAAGATTTATGATTTTTCCCCCTTTACCTCTTTTTGTGAAGGTGTATGTGTATGCTTCTGTGTAAGATTTTCTCTGTATAGCTTTGCTTCCAACAATTGTCCTAAGGTTCTATCCATCCCTTTTTTTTTCTAAATATTTTTTAATTCAATAACTATATTATACTTTATTTTATTTTTACTGTATCTTCTTTGTCTTTTTTCCTTCTTTCCCTCCTTCCTCCCTCCCTCCCTCCCTCCTTTCTTTCCTTCTTTGCTTCTTTCTTCCTTCCTTCCTTTCCTCCTTTCCTTCTTTCTTTCCTCATACATCTACTGATTCTCTCTACTTTTTCTCCCTTTTATTCTGAGCCGTGTGGATGAAAGGCTCTTGGTGCTCCAGCCAGGAGTCAGGGCTCTGCCTCTGAGGTAGGAGAGCCAACTTCATGACACTGGTCAACAAGAGACCTCCCAGCTCCACATAATATTAGATGGCGGAAATCTCCCAGAGACCTCCATCTTAACACCAGCACCCAGCTTCACTCAACGACCAGCAAGCCACAGTGCTGGACAACCTATGCCAAACAGCTAGCAAAACAGGAACACAACCCCACCCATTAGCAGAGAGGCTGCCTAAAATCATAATAAGGCCACAGAAACCCCAAAACACACCACCAGACGTGAACCTGCCCACTAGAGAGACAAGATCCAGCCTCATCCAGCACAACACAGGCACTAGTCCCCTCCACCAGGAAGCCTACACAACCCACTGAAACAACCTTAGCCACTGGAGACTGACATCAAAAACAACGGGAACTACGAACGTGCAGCCTGCAAAAAGGAGACCCCAAACACAGTAAGATAAGCAAAATGAGAAGACAGAAAAACACACAGCAGATGAAGGAGCAAGATAAAAACCCACCAGACCTAACAAATGAAGAGGAAATAGGCAGTCTACCTGAAAAAGAATTCAGAATAATGATAGTACGGATGATCCGAAATCTTGGAAGTAGAATGGACAAAATGCAAGAAACAGTTAACAAGGACCTAGAAGAAATAGAGATGAAACAAGCAACGATGAACAACGCAATAAATGAAATTAAAAGTACTCTAGATGGGATCAATAGCAGAATAACTGAGGCAGAGGAACGGATAAGTGACCTGGAAGATAAAATAGTGGAAATAAGTACTGCAGAGCAGAATAAAGAAAAAAGAATGAAAAGAACTGAGGACAGTCTCAGAGACCTCTGGGACAACATTAAACGCACCAACATTCGAATTACAGGGGTTCCAGAAGAAGAAGAGAAAAAGAAAGGGACTGAGAAAATATTTGAAGAGATTATAGTTGAAAACTTCCCTAATATGGGAAAGGAAATAGTTAATCAAGTCCAGGAAGCACAGAGAGTCCCATACAGGATAAATACAAGGAGAAATACGCCAAGACACATATTAATCAAACTGTCAAAAATTAAATACAAAGAAAGCATATTAAAAGCAGCAAGGGAAAAACAACAAATAACACACAAGGGAATCCCCATAAGGTTAACAGCTGATCTCTCAGCAGAAACCCTACAAGCCAGAAGGAAGTGGCAGGACATATTTAAAGTGATGAAGGAGAAAAACCTGCAACCAAGACTACTCTACCCAGCAAGGATCTCATTCAGATTTGATGGAGAAATTAAAACCTTTACAGACAAGCAAAAGCTGAGAGAGTTCAGCACCACCAAACCAGCTTTACAACAAATGCTAAAGGAAATTCTCTAGACAAGAAACACAAGAGAAGGAAAAGACCTATAAAAACGAACCCAAAACAATATAGAAAATGGGAATAGGAACATACATATCGATAATTACCTTAAATGTAAATGGACTAAATGCTCCCACCAAAAGACACAGATTGGCTGAATGGATACAAAAACAAGACCCTTACATATGCTGTCTACAAGAGACCCACTTCAGACCTAGAGACACATACAGACTGAAAGTAAGGGGATGGGAAAAGATATTCCATGCAAATGGAAACCAAAAGAAAGCCGGAGTAGCAATTCTCATATCAGACAAAATAGACTTTAAAATAAGGACTATTACAAGAGACAAAGAAGGACACTACATAATGATCAAGGGATCGATCCAAGAAGAAGATATAACAATTGTAAATATTTATGCACCAAACATAGGAGCACCTCAATACATAAGGCAAATACTAACAGCCATAAAAGGGGAGATCGACAGTAACACATTCATAGTAGGGGACTTTAACACCCCACTTTCACCCATGGACAGATCATCCAAAATGAAAATAAGTAAGGAAACACAAGCTTTAAATGATACATTAAACAAGATGGACTTAATTGATATTTATAGGACACTCCATCCAAAAACCACAGAATACACATTTTTCTCAAGTGCTCATGGAACATTCTCCAGGATAGATCATATCTTGGGTCACAAGTCAAGCCTTGGTAAATTTAAGAAAATTGAAATTGTATCAAGTATCTTTTCTGACCACAACACCATGAGACTAGATATCAATTACAGGAAAAGATGTGTAAAAAATACAAACACATGGAGGCTAAACAATACACTACCTAATAATGAAGTGATCACTGAAGAAATCAAAGAGGAAATAAAAACATACCTAGAAACAAATGACAATGGAGACACAACGACCCAAAACCTATGGGACGCAGCAAAAGCAGTTCTAAGGGGGAAGTTTATAGCAATACAAGCCCACCTTAAGAAGCAGGAAACATCTTGAATAAACAACCTAACCTTGCACCTCAAGCAATTAGAGAAAGAAGAACAAAAATCCCCAAATTTAGCAGAAGGAAAGTAATCATAAAAATCAGATCAGAAATAAATGAAAAAGAAATGAAGGAAACGATAGCAAAGATCAATAAAACTAAAAGCTGGTTCTTTGAGAAGATAAACAAAATAGATAAACCACTAGCCAGACTCATCAAGAAAAAAAGGGAGAAGACTCAAATCAATAGAATTAGAAATGAGAAAGGAGAAGTAACAACTGACACTGCAGAAATAAAAAAAATCATGAGAGATTACTACAAGCAACTCTATGCCAATAAAATAGACAATCAGGAAGAAATGGACAAATTCTTAGAAATGCACAACCTGCCAAGACTGAATAGGGAAGAAACAGAAAATATGAACAGACCAATCACAAGCACTGAAATTGACACTGTGATTAAAAATCTTCCAAGAAACAAAAGCCCAGGACCAGATGGCTTCACAGGTGAATTCTATCAAACGTTTAGAGAAGAGCTAACACCTATCCTTCTCGAACTCTTCCAAAATATAGCAGAGGGAGGAACACTCCCAAATTCCTTCTACGAGGCCACCATCACCTTGATACCAAAACCAGACAAGGATGTCACAAAGAAAGAAAACTACAGGCCAATATCACTGATGAACATAGATGCAAAAATCCTCAACAAAATACTAGCAAACAGAATCCAACAGCACATTAAAAGGATCATACACCATGATCAAGTGGGGTTTATTCCAGGAATGCAAAGATTCTTCAATATACGCAAATCTATCAATGTGATAAACCATATTAACAAATTGAAGGAGAAAAACCATATGATCATCTCAATAGATGCAGAGAAAGCTTTCGACAAAATTCAACACCCATTTATGATAAAAACCCTCCAGAAAGTAGGCATAGAGGGAACTTACCTCAACATAATAAAGGCCATATATGACAAGCCCACAGCAAACATCATCATCAATGGTGAAAAACTGAAAGCATTTCCACTAAGATCAGGAACAAGACAAGGTTGCCCACTCTCACCACTCTTATTCAACATAGTTTTGGAAGTTTTAGCCACAGCAATCAGAGAAGAAAAGGAAATAAAAGGAATCCAAATCGGAAAAGAAGAAGTAAAGCTGTCACTGTTTGCAGATGACATGATACTATACATAGAGAATCCTAAAGATGCTACCAGAAAACTACTAGAGCTAATCAATGAATTTGGTAAAGTAGCAGGATACAAAATTAATGCACAGAAATCTCTGGCATTCCTATATACTAATGATGAAAAATCTGAAAGTGAAATCAAGAAAACACTCCCATTTACCATTGCAACAAAAAGAATAAAATATCTAGGAATAAACCTACCTAAGGAGATGAAAGACCTGTATGCAGAAAATTATAAGACACTGATGAAAGAAATTAAAGATGATACAAATAGATGGAGAGATATACCATGTTCTTGGATGGGAAGAATCAACATTGTGAAAATGACTCTACTACCCAAAGCAATCTACTGATTCAATGCAATCCCTATCAAACTACCACTGGCATTTTTCACAGAACTGGAACAAAAATTTCGCAATTTGTATGGAAAAACAAAAGACCCCGAATAGCCAAAGCAATCTTGAGAACGAAAAAAGGAGCTGGAGGAATCAGGCTCCCTGACTTCAGACTATACTACAAAGCTACAGTAATCAAGACAGTATGGTACGGGCACAAAAACAGAAAGATAGATCAATGGCACAGGACAGAAAGCCCAGAGATAAACCCACACACATATGGACACCTTATCTTTGATAAAGGAGGCAGGAATGTACAGTGGAGAAAGGACAGCCTCTTCAATAAATGGTGCTGGGAAAACTGGACAGGTACATGTAAAAGTATGAGATTAGATCACTCCCTAACACCATACACAAAAATAAGCTCAGAATGGATTAAAGACCTAAATGTAAGGCCAGAAACTATCAAACTCTTAGAGGAAAACATAGGAAGAACACTCTATGACATAAATCACAGCAAGATCCTTTCTGACCCACCTCCTAGAGTAATGGAAATAAAAACAAAAATAAACAAATGGGACCTAATGAAACGTCAAAGCTTTTGCACAGCAAAGGAAACCATAATCAAGACCAAAAGACAACCCTCAGAATGGGAGAAAATATTTGCAAATGAAGCAACTGACAAAGGATTAATCTCCAAAATTTACAAGCAGCTCATGCAGCTCAATAACAAAAAAACAAACAACCCCATCCAAAAATGGGCAGAAGACCTAAATAGACATTTCTCCAAAGAAGATATACAGAATGCCAACAAACACATGAAAGAATGCTCAACATCATTAATCATCAGAGAAATGCAAATCAAAACTACAATGAGATATCATCTCACACCAGTCAGAATGGCCATCATCAAAAAATCTAGAAACAATAAATGCTGGAGAGGGTGTGGAGAAAAGGGAACACTCTTGCACTGCTGGTGGGAATGTGAATTGGTTCAGCCACTATGGAGAACAGTATGGAGGTTCCTTAAAAAACTACAAATAGAATTACCATATGACCCAGCAGTCCCACTACTGGGCATATACCCTGAGAAAACCAAAATTCAAAAAGAGTCATGTACCAAAATGTTCATTGCAGCTCTATTTACAATAGCCCGGAGATGGAAACAACCTAAGCGCCCATCATCGGATGAATGGATAAAGAAGATGTGGCACATATACACAATGGAATATTACTCAGCCTTAAAAAGAAATGAAATTGAGCTATTTGTAATGAGATGGATAGACCTAGAGTCTGTCATACAGAGTGAAGTAAGTCAGAAAGAAAAAGACAAACACCGTATGCTAACACATATATATGCAATTTAAGGAAAAATAAATGTCATGAAGAACCTAGGGGTAAGACAGGAATAAAGACGCAGACCTACTGGAGAACGGACTTGAGGATATGGGGAGGGAGAAGGGTGAGCTTTGACAGGGCGAGAGAGAGTCATGGACATATACACACTAACAAACGTAGTAAGGTAGATAGCTAGGGGGAAGCAGCCGCAAGGCACAGGGATATTAGCTCGGTGTTTTGTGACAGCCTGGAGGGGTGGGATAGGGAGAGTGGGAGGGAGGGAGGCGCAAGAGGGAAGACATATGGGAACATATGTATATGTATAACTGATTCACTTTGTTATAAAGCAGAAACTAACACACCATTGTAAAGCAATTATACCCCAATAAAGATGTTTAAAAAAAAAATCAGTTACATTTGTATACACTAATAATGAACTATTTGGAAAAGAAATAAAGCAATTCCATTTTACAATAGCATCAAAAACAATAAAATATTTAGGATAAATTTAACCAAAGAAGTGAAAAATCTATACGTACGTCAAAACTATAAGACATTCATGAAAGAAGGGAGACATGAATAGAAAGAAATCTCATGTTCATTAATCAGAAGAGTTAAAATTGTTAAAATACTCATCCTACCCAGAGCCATCTATAGATTCAATATAATCCCTATCAAAACTCCAATAGCGGGCTTCCCTGGTGGCGCAGTGGTTGAGAGTCTGCCTGCTGATGCAGGGAACACGGGTTCATGCCCCGGTCCAGGAAGATCCCACATGCCGTGGAGTGGCTGGGCCTGTGAGCCATGGCCGCTGAGCCTGTGCGTCCGGAGCCTGTGCTCCGCAACAGGAGAGGCCATAACAGTGAGAGGCCCGTGTACCAGAAAAAAAACCAAAACCAAAAACAAAAACAAAAAAACTCCAATAGCATCTTTCACGGAAGTAGAAAAAAAAAATCCTAAAATTTATATGAGGGACCTCCCTGGTGGCACAATGGTTAAGACTCCATGCTCCCAATGCTGGGGGTCCAGGTTCAATCCCTGCTCAGGGAACTAGATCCCACATGCATGCCACAACTAAGAGTTTGCATGCCACAACTAAGGAGCTGGTGAGCCGCAACTAAGGAGCCCGCCTGTTGCAACTAAGACCGGGCGCAACCAAACAAATAAAAATAAATAAATAAAATTTATATGAAACCACAAAAGACCCTGAATAGCCAAAGCAATCCTGACAAAGAAGAACAAAGCTGAAGCCATCATACTTACTGATTTCAAAATATATTACAAAGCTATAGTAATCAGATACATGAAAAGGTGTTCCATATCACTAATCATCAGGGAAATTCAAATCAAAACCACAATGGGATATCACCCAACACTTGTTAGAATGGCTATTATCAAAAAGACAAGAGATAAAAAATGCTGGCAAGGATGTGGAGAAAATGGAACCCTGGTGCACTGTCTGTTGGTAGAAATATAAATCGATATAGCCACTTCGTCTTTTTTTTTTTTTTTTTTTTTTTTTTTTTTTTTTTTGGTTGTCCTGCACGGCATGCAGGATCTTAGTTCCCTGACCAGGGATCAAACCCGTGTCCCCTGCAGTGGAAGCATGGAGTCCCAACCACTGGACCACCAGGGAAGTCTCGAGATAGCCACTTTGGAAAAAAGAATGGAGGTTCCTCAAAAAATTAAAAGTAGAACTACCATATGATCCAGCAATCGCACTTCTGGGTATATATTCGAAGATGAAATCACTATCTCGAAAAGATATCTGCACTCCCAGGTTCACTGCAGCATTACTAAGACATGAAAATAACCTAAGGGTTCACTGGTGGATGAATGGATTTTTAAAAATGTGGTATATATATGCAATGAAATATTATTCAGCCAGAAAATAGAAGGAAATCTCTGCCATTCACAGCAACATGAATGAACCTTGAGGGCACTATGCTAAGTGAAATAAGTCAGACAGAGGAAGGCAAATACGTATGATCTCACTTACACACGGAATTCAAAAACATGAAATTCATAGAAAGAGACTAGACTGGTGGTTATCAGGGGCTGAGAGTTGGAGGATATGGGAATATGTTGGTCAAAGTGTACACACTTCCAGTTATAAGATGAATAAGTTACCGTGATCTAATGTAGAGTATGATGACTATAAGTAACAATACTGTTATTGTATACTTGAAAGTTGCTATGAGAGTAGAGCTTTAATGTTCTCACTATAACAATAATAATAAAATGGTAATTATAGAGGTAAGGGATGTGTTAACTAACTTTATTTCGGTAAGCATTTACAATATATACATGTATCTAATCATCACACTACATTATCCACCTCTGCAAGCATATACAAATATATGAACCACCCCCTTTACTGCTATTAACATAAATACTTGAGTGGACTACAAGTTTGCTGTTCAGATCAAGTGATATAATATAGATAAAAGTGTTCCATAAACCATAATGCCAAATACCAAGTGTATTGTTATAATAAGTGACAAAGCCCCTAGAATGTTTGCATGTAAGTCTCCGTGTTCTCAGCTTTTAGAGGGAAAAATCATGCTGGCTATCTCTTGAAAATATAATAAAAGTAAAGTGACATTAAATAAAATGTAGGTGGGCTAACACAAGGACAAACAGTAATAGCTCACATATGCATGGTGTTTTTACTTTTTTCAAAGCACCTTCTCAGCCATTACCTCACTTGATCCACAAAACAACCTTATGAGCTAAGTAGGTATTAACCTTTGGAAGTATTCTTTTTAAAAATGATGATCAGCGACGTAGAGAATGGATTTGAGGACATGGGGAGGGGTAAGGGTAACTTGGGACGAAGTGAGAGAGTGACATGGACATATATACACTACCAAACGTGAAACAGCTAGCTAGTGGGAAGCAGCTGCATAGCACAGGGAGATCAGCTCCGTGCTTTGTGACCACCTAGAGGGGTGGGATAGGGAGGGTGGGAGGGAGACGCAAGAGGGAGGGGATATGGGGATATATGTATACATATAGCTGATTCACTTTGTTATACAGCAGAAACTAACACAACAATGTAAAGCAATTATACTCCAAAAAAGGTGTTAAAAAAATGATGATTAGCAACTTGTCTGAGGGAACACATTTTATTGGTAGGGATCAAAACTCCTAAATCCAGCATACTGAATTAGAACCTCTGAGTTTTTTACTAATTTTCTATTACCGCTGTAACAAATTATTACAAACTCAGTGATTTAACACAAATTTATTATCTTACAGCTCTGGAGGTCAGAAGTGTAAAATGAGTCTCAGTGGGCTAAAAATCAAGATGTCAGCAGGGCTGTGTTCCTTTTGGAAGCTCTAGGGTATAACGTTTCCTTGCCTTTTCCAGTTTAGAGAGGCTGCCTATATTCCTTAGCTCATGGCCCCTTCTTCCACCATCAAAGCCAGAAATCGCATCATTCTGATCTCTGATTCTGTCATCACATCTCCTTCTCTGATTCTGAGTCTCTTGCATCCTTCTCTTACTTTAAAGGACCTTTGTGGTTACACTGGGCCCACCTGGATAATCCCCATCTCATCCTTAATGTAATCATATCTGCAAAGCCCCTTTTACCACATAAGGTAACATATTCCCAGGTTCTGGGGATTAGGATGTGGACATCTTTGGGCTGGGGGTGCATTATTCTGCCTACCACAGGTAAGTCCCAAGAATCTGCATTTTAACATTCTGCAGGTGATTCTGAGGTAGGAACACAACAGTAGACCAGTGGTCTCTGAACTTCATGGATTGTGTACCCAAATCTGTAAACAAATTTAGTACTAATTATATATATATATATATATATATATATATGAAGAGAAGTAAAAATGGATGAGATGAAAAAAATTCAACAATAGAAGTTCTAAAACTTTCTTTCCATATCCCAACTCATTGTCTCATGCAGTCCTTGGGTTGACTCCTACTTTGGAGAATAGTATGGTAGACCAGGGTCAGCAAACTTTTCTTGTGAAGAGCTATAGAGTGAATATATTAGACTTTATGGTCTATATAGTCTCTACTGTAAATACTTAAGTCTGCCATTGTAGCATAAAAGCAGCCATAGACAATATGTAAATAAATGGGCATGGCTGCCATAATAAAACTTTATCTACAAAAACAAGCAGTAGACTGGTTTTGGCTTGCAGACCATAGTTTGCCATAGGCTATTAGCTATACTATTATTTTTGTGCCTATATTTTTTAGCCCAGAGAATTCATTTCTACTGTGATACTTTACTGTGGCAGGGAGCGGGGGGTGGGGAGTTGCATATTTTCCCAAGGCCACATCCACAAACATGACCATGAGTCTTAGGAAGTGGCAGTTGAGACTTGGAATTGTAGTCCAACCACTGCTCCTAGCCCACTGTCCATTCACCTTGTTTCCCCTTCCTGATATACCTCTTCCTGCCACATCCTCTTCCAGATGTTGGAATGAAAAGCCAGACAGACTTAAAAGCTCTAGGAGTAGCTCTAGGAGTTATTGAGTTTGCACTGAGGAGAAATAGCCATTATTTTTTTCCTACCAAAAATACTGCTTTTCCCTCCAAAGCTACTTATTTTCCATAGGTGCAGATGTAATTACAGAGGACAAGAGTCAACAAAGAAGTAAGACGAAAGGACTGATAGAGTTTGTAGTCACCATCTTTAGAGCTTAGGAAAGTATATTGTATGGAGAATTAGTGAGATGTTGTTTTCTTGTTTTTAACTGAAGGCTTGGTCTGGAATGGCTTCACACGGAAGCAGGAGAAATTTAGGATAGGCACTGATATTGAGAGGGTAAAACAGTAGGCTTTTTGGGGAGATGGGATCCTTTATGTTACTTTGGCCTGTTGGGATCCAGAGACTCTTGCCTCCCAGTGGTATATAATCAAATCTCAGAGTCAAAGAAATCTTAGAATTCATCAAGCCTGCTTCTTCCCTATTGGAGAAATCATTTTTTCATCAGACTTGACAGAAGTCTTTCATTATCTCCTATTATGAGAGACTCAATATTTCATTGGATATCTCATACCCCTCTTCTTGCAAGAATTTTCTTTTTGGCTTACACTGAGCCAAAATATGACTCCTGTAACCTCCCTACTCTCTGCCTATTGGCTCTGGTTGTTTCTCATGGAGCCACACAGAATAAGCATAATTCCTCTTCTTCAAGGTTAAAAAAAAGTCTTTGAAAAAGTGCATTCTATCTTTCTTGCTTTATCTCCTCCAGACTAAAGATTCTGTATATTCAGTCATTCCCCATATGAAATAGTTTCCATTGCCTTTCCAATCCTGGCTATGGCCACATTTATTATTTATTTGTTAAGCAGAATTGGTTGTTTTACTCCAGGTGAAATCAAATTACCAATAGCTGATACTTTTTGAATGTTACTAAGTGTCAGATTAAGCCATATATTAAGCCATATATATATTAAGCCATATATATATATAAATATTAAGCCATATATATATAAATATATATATGCATTATTTGATTTAATCTTCCAGTTTTTCCATAAAATAGGTGCTGTTATTATCTAACTTTACACATGAAGAAACTGAGACAGAAAAAACGTGAATTACCTAAGGTCACACAGCTGGTAAATGCTAGAGCTGGGATGTGAGCCAAGTCTGATTCCAAAGCCCATGCTCCACATTATTAATCTATATATAACTGCCGAAGCCAACGAGGGGTTTTACCCAGACACGTACCATAGTTAGCTCATATTAAGCTTATAGGCAACTATAAGCCTTTAATAAATCAACAAATA
Organism: Phocoena phocoena; assembly: GCF_963924675.1. Classification (NCBI taxonomy): domain Eukaryota; kingdom Metazoa; phylum Chordata; class Mammalia; order Artiodactyla; family Phocoenidae; genus Phocoena; species Phocoena phocoena. Next base: position 95,052,433 of record NC_089240.1, on the reverse strand, counting down.
AACAACAATTAAAGAAATCCAGAACTTTCTTCAACTGAACTCTTGGCAAGCTAGTTCTCCCCCATCCTTTAACTTGAGTAAATTACTTTTTAATGTAGTTTTGTTCAACTTTACACTTATCCTTGTTGAGCTTCATTTTATTAGTTCTGAGCAATCATTTTCACCTGTTACATTAGCGACTAGCTATTCCTTCTTTTTCACCTCCAGATTTTCCAGAAGTTCCTTCTATGTCATCAGAGACATTTCATAAAAAAAAACTGGCAACAACAGGGCCCGGTACACTTACAATGGAAATGGCATGGAGCAGACATCAGAAGAATTTGGTTTTAGGACAGCACTTACCACTTAAGGCCTGTGTCCTCGCAACTTAAGCTCTCTGAGCCCAGTTTTATTTTTCAAAAAGTGGTAATATTGTTGTTCCCACCTACTTAATAGAATTATTGAGAGTATCAAATAAGATAATGTACGTGAGGATGCACAGTAAAGGATATGTTATACAAATTAAAAATAAAAGTATGTATGGGTGGTGGGTGGTGGGTGGGGGCTGGGAGGGTAGACTGTGGACTCACGAGCACTATAAAAGTATGTATTAGCAATGGACCATAAAGGACTCTAGAGAGTGCAACCTGTGGCTGTCATAGTTCAAATCCCTCTGCTACTTATTAGCTCTGAGAGCATAAGCAAGTCACTTAACTCTTCTGAACATCAGTATTTTCATCTGTAATATGGGGATAATAATAGCTGGGAATCATTCTCCACAACTCTTTAAAGTGTTCTAACATCCTTGCATTTTCTGTTAAAAGACAGAAGAGCTCACTAATATTAGACTTTGATAAGTCAAGAAAAAAATGTTGTAATCTCTAGGTGAGCCATTAAAACAATATGTGATAAGAATAATAGAGGGGAAAAAATGAAAATAAAACTCCAAAAGAAGACAAGAAGCAACAACAACAAACGAAACAGATTAGATATAAGAAAGAAAATTTGATACTAGATTTATACCCAAATAAATCAGAAGTCATACCAAAAATAAATGGACTATAATCCTATTGAAATATAAGAATTATCAAACTGGATTTGAAAGAAAACAAAACAAGTGTAAGTTTCTAACAAGAGACCCATCTAAATTATAATGATACAGAAAGGTTAAAAGTTAAATGATAGAACATGCTATAGGACGCAAACACTAACCAAACAAAAGCTGGTTAGCTATATTAATGTCACAAAAGTAAACTTTAAGGAAATAAGAATTATTAAAGATACAGCTGCATTTCAAAATTATAAAAGGTTAATAAAAACCAACTTCACAAACAGAGTGAGTTTTAACACACCTTTCCTATAAAATGATAGAACAAGCTAAAAATCAGCAAAGATACGGAATTTTTTTAAAAAGTAGCAAGGTTGTGGAATATTTGAACAACAGTATTAACCAAATTAATCTGACATTTATAGATCACTACCCATCAACTGCAGAATACACATTCTTTCCAAGTCCATGTGGGCCATCCACCAAAATCGACAATATGTTGAAGCAAAACGCAAATCTCAAATATTTCAAAGACTGAAATCATACAGGATAGGTTCTGACACAGTAGAAATAAGTAATGACTAACAAAAAGATAACTAGAATGTTTCCATATGATAGAAAATTAAGAAATACACTTCTAAATAACACAAGGGTCAAAGAAAACATAACAATGAAAAGTAGAAGACATTCTTAATTGGATGACAGTGAAAATTCTACATATCTTAACATCTGGGATGCAGGTAAATCCATTCTTATAGGAAAAATGTATAGTCTTAGAAAGCATATATGTATTAGAAAAGAGGAAATGTTGAGAATGAGTGATCTAAGTATCCACGTCAAGAAACTATAAACAGAATAGTTAGGTCAAAGAAAGAGGAAGGAAATAATAAAGACAACAGCAAAGATTACATGAATAAAAGTATATAATTAGAAGGATAAACAAAGCCAAAATTTTGTTCTTTGAAAAGATTAATAAAATTGATATGCATTGGTAATAATGATCAAGAAAAAAAAGAAAAGCTACAAATTACTAGAGTGACCATACGTCCTGGTTTAGCATCCTCTTTCATTTGCAAAAATATTCAATTCTGGATGATAAATTATGGTCATCCTGCAAATACTAGAAATCAGAAATCAAAAGGGTATCTTAATGTAGAATATTCTCTATAATGCCTCCATCCTCTTTAGTTTTCACCAAGACCTGTTTATTTTGATTATCCCCTTTATCTTCACTGCTACAACCTTAGCCTAAGTTACCAATTATCTGTCATCTAGTTAGTGCAATTCAGCCTTCTAAAGTGTCTCCCTTCCTCCAGCCTTACACCCATCAATTCTGTTCTCTACTTGCAATTTTTAAATGAAAAAAACAATCAGGTTGCTCCCAGGATAGGGCTGTTAGATTTAGCAAATAAAATTACAGAATTTCCTGTTAAATTTGGATTTCAGATAAACAACAGTGTTTTAGCATATGTAGGTATCATGCAATATTGGGGACATATTTATATTAAAATTTATGTTGTTTTCTGAAATTCAAATATGACTGGATGTTCTATATTTTACCTGGCAACCCTACCCCAAGATGAAAACCCCTCAATGGTTCCCATTGTTCTTTTAAAAAATTTTATTATGGTAAGAACACTTAACAGATTCATCTTTGTAATGAATTTTTAGGTGTACAATGCATTATCGACTATTGGTACAATGTTATAGAGCAGATCTCTCAAGTTTATTGATCAAGCTTAACTTAAATTATTCAATATCTATCCATTGATTAGTAACTTCCCTCTTCCTCCACCCACCCCTGATCCCTGGCAACCACCATTCCACTCCCTGATTTTGTGAATTTGATAATTTTAGATACCTAATGTAAGTGGAATAATGCAGTATTTGTCTTTCTGACTGGCTTATTTCACTTAGCATAAAGTCCCCAAGGTTTATTCAGGTTGTTGCATATTGCAGAATTTCCTTCCTTGATTTTCAAATGCTAAAGAGTTTTCCATTTTACATATATGCCACATTTTCTTTATCCATTCATCTTATGATGGACATTTAGATTGTTTCCACATCTTGGTCATTGTGAATAATGCTGCAATGACATGGGAGTGCAGATATTTCTTTGAGATCCTGATTTCAGTTATTTTGGATAAACAAACACCCAGAAGTGGGATTGCTAGATCAAATGGAAGTTCTAGTTTTTATTTTTTTGAGTAACTTCCACACTATTTTCTATAGTGCCTACACTATTTTGCATTACCACCAACAGTGTGCAAGTGTTCCAATTTCTCCACATCCTTGCCAACACTTATTGTCATTTTTTTTGTAAATGGCCATACTGATAGGTGTGAGGTAATATCTCATTGTGATTTTGATTTATATTTCCCTGATGATTAGTGACATTGAGCATTTTTTCATATTCCTTTTGGCCACTTTTAAGTCTTTCCCCCATTTTAAAGTCAGGTTATTAGTTTTTTGCTATTGAGTTGTATGAGTTCCTTATATTTTTTGGATATTAACCCCTTATTTAGACATATGGTTTACAAATATTTTCTTCCATTGTGTAGGTTACCTTTTCACTGTTGATTATTTCCTTTGCTGCATTGATTATTTTCCTTTCCTTTTATTTGATTTGCTTTCCTTTGAAGAAGTTTTTTAGCTTGATGCAGTCACACATTTTTATTTTTGTTTTTGCTGTTGCCTATGCCTTTAGTGTCATATCCATGAAATCATTACCAAGACCAATGTTATGAATCTTTCCTCCTATGTTTTCTTGTAGGAGTTTTACAGTTGTAGGTCTTACATTTAAGTCTTTCATACATATTGAGTTGATTTTTGTGTGTAGTGTAGGATAGTGGTCCACTTTCATTCTCTTGTGTGTGAATATCCAGTTTTCCTAAAACACCATTTGTTGAAGAAACTATCCTTATGAACGAGGAATATATTAAAAATATGTTCAACTTAGAACAGGGGTTACAGATACAAAGACCAACAGAGATCAGGAAGGTAAAATAAAACAGTAAGTTGGGTGAGACAAATAAAACTCTTGACTCTTTGGCTTTGATATGTTTTCTTATTTTTGATAGAGATGATACAGGTACAAAAATTTCACTTTCCTTTTAAAACTGTAAAAGAACAACAGCAGTACAAATAGGATGATAAATGGTAACTGACGTTCACCTCAATGCTATAGGAAGTAGAGGGGGCCGCAGTAAACTGGAGAGTCAATGCCCCACATAAAGAGTAAACCAGCCACACAAGGCATGATAATAAATGGCAGTTACTTTTGGCCTCAGTGCCAGGAAGACAATGGGAAGAGGTAACGATGGGAGTGGTAAAGGGGAGAGCCCAGCCTAAAAGGGAGTGTCACTCTCTCATACCAGCTTGTTGATCCCTTGTGGAAATGAGGGGCTCTTGCTTTCTGATATTATGATTCTTTTAGAGAAGCTGGAAATATGGATATTTGTGTGAGATCCCTTGATTTTCAAATGCTGGTAACTAATTCAATTTTTAAAAAAACAAGTACTGAAAAAGAAAAAGTATTAAACACTGTCCTGATCAGACAGACATAATTATAAGCTGGGTTGACCCTTGGGCTATTTGTGACCTCTGAATCGAGTTACATTTAACACAGTTCTGGCTTTCACCCATCAAAAGAGATGGAACAAACAAACAAACAAGACCCAGGGGAAAAACAAAACAAGTCTTGGTCCAGGAAGTGAGAAGAGAAAAGATTTCTCAGAATCCAAGAGTGGACAGAGCATCAAGGAAAAGACATATAAGAAGCACTGTATGAAAGAAAATAGTCACAAATACATCAAGCATCATCCCTGAATGGTACTTGAGAGATTGTATAGTTCAACCTCTTAATTTAACAGATGACACACTTAAAATACAGAGGTTAAGTGGGTTGCTCAAAGTCAAACAAACAGCCAGCTAGTTCTGTTTGATCTCATGATTCTCAATATAGTACTCTTTCTACTAAACCATGCTTTCTTTAGAGGGTCAGTTCAGTGAACCTGTTAATAAACCAACTTTGGGAAAAGAAATAATGAATGTCTCTCAGCAATTCAACTGACATGTCTTTGTTTTTCTTTATGTAGATGGCTGTGAAACACCTGACTGTGACTAAACTTTGTGGTCCCTGAGCACAAGAGACAGCTATATGAATTGTAGTCTAAAGCCAACTTGGTGGGGCAAGTAAATGAAAAAATGTCCATAAGAGTAAAATTCTGAGCATTCAGTTTTGGCTGGGAATGAGGTGATGGCTGCAAAGGGGTGGAATGCCTTTATTCCAACCATATCTATATGAAACCAAGAAGCTGAGTCTCTTCCACTTAAGTACTTCAGAAGCCTAAGAATGAGTTCTGAGTTGAACAGGGTAAAGTGTGATTTCAGAAGCCTTAAAATACTGTTCATGCCACATACTAAGTTACTCAAAACAAATTCAAGACGTTTTCTTCTGTGAAATCCTTTCACAGCTCCCTGCTTCCTTTCCTTTATTTAGCACACTTTCATTTTCAAGAAAGCCTGCTGCAAAATTTTTTCTCCACCCTTCCTTAAAGCTATCTCATTCTTCAAATCCTGGCCATTATCTGATTCCTTATCCTAGAGGTACCATTACATAGTACTGTCATCTGTCTCTCTCTTTTTTTGCTAATAGAGGTTATTTATTCTTAAGCCATCAAGGTCTAGAGCTTTGAGGTTTTCTCTTCCTCTTTGTCACAATGATTCACTCACAGATTTCCCAACAAAGAGCTGCAAGTTCACTAAGGAATGGATAATGTGATGCAAGCATAGCTCCTGCCATCAAGACAGATCTGTGCTCCAAAATCCCAGCTCAGACTCACTAATCAAGGACTTGCCTCTGAAAACTTAGGAATGGACAGTGGTCAGAAAGCACATGCAAATGTCAGTATAATATGAATAAACATAAGCACAAACTGTCTTAGGAGCCAGCATTTTTTACACACACCCACACACATACAAACAGACACCCACAATGATAATTCAGGAAGGAGATGAGCTAAACCTCAGTTGAATGGCTTAATCAATCAATGATTTCCTGATAAATAACATATATTTGGAAGAAATCATACCTAGAGAACGAGAAGGTATGTTTTGTGTCTCTAAAGACCTTACCTTCTGTATGAGGAAACGAAAAATTACCAAGCATGAAATAATCAGATATTTAGCAATTAAACCATGAGGTGTACTGAAGAAGTACAAAAGGAGCTTACAAGGTAGAGAGGTCAGTGTGTTCTGAAGCAGTAGGCAAAGGCTTCATGGAGGAAGAGAGGCTTGAGCTGGACCTTGAGGGATAGTGAGGACTTGGATGGGTGGAAAAGAGGATACACCAAGCTAGAACAGTAGGCATAGGAGCAGGAACAGGAAGATAGAATATAGAGAAGAGATCATCCAGAATGAGGCTAAAAGTTCATATAGGTGAGTAGCAAGACATAAAGAGTACATTAAAAAAGATAGGCTAAGTATCTTAAAAGTCAGGCAGAAGACTGTATTTAATGTGTCAGGCAACAAAGAGTTATTGTAAGTTCTTATACAAGGATATGAGTTGATAAGAGTATTTAAGGAATAATATTTTGGCTGTAATGTCCAGCAGGGTTAGATGGAAGAAAGAAAGCTTGTTAGGAGGATGTGGTATTAATGCAGATGTGGGGTGAAGGCAATTAGCTTTCAGAAAAAGAGGATAATTAGGAGTTACCTAGAATAAAAGAATATTACAACTAGAAAAAAAGTTCAGAAGTTATCTAATCAAACTTCTTCAATTTATACATGATGAAATTAAAGCTAAGAAAGTGTAAGTAATTTCTCTAAGGTTACCTAGTCAGGTAGCAGCAAAGTAAGGACTAGAATCTAGGCCTTTTGACACTGTAACAGGTGCACTTTACAAAACACCAAACTTCTGAATTTTAAATGAGAGCAAGATATCTAAGTGGAATTCTCCCTAGGCAGCAGTAGATATGATACAGACACTCAAGAAACTAAATACTTACTTAAGATGTTATCAGAAGGGATGGTACCTGGACTCAAAATCACACATGAGCTCTAAGAGGGAGAATGTAAAGACAAGAACAGAGATACCCAAATTAAGGGGTGTGTGGAACAAGAGTAGGGGGATAATCAAGAGGATGTCACAGAAACCAAGAGAAAGGAGATTTTTCAGAATAAAGAATGGGAAACTTTCACTTTGAGCCAAGATGAAATAAAAGGAACTGGATTTACTCTCCTGGCTGAAACAACTAAAACCATAGACAAGACATAAAACAGTTCTCAAGATATTAGACATCAGGGAATAAAATGCAGTGATCCCTGAGAGATGGAGGACAAACAAGGGGAGCTCTATGATTGCCCCAGCTTACTGCCTTTGGAGTATTTCCAAGCTACAGTACAAGGAGCAGGAAGCCAGGCAAAGTTTGAGTCCCCTTGATTTGAAGAGACAAAGCTAAGGATCTGGGGAGACCAAGGCAACTTGGGTTTGCAGCACAGAGTACCAAAGAGAAGAGACCTACACAAAAAGAGAACCATGCGGATCTACAGATGGTCTCCTCAAGTGTTCAGCTAAGTACTGATCAGCATATGTGTGTGCTGAACCATCTGAAATGATTAGGCATAAGAGTGCTTAATGCTCAAACAGGCTGAGAATAGTATCTGTTGCCACTCGTCAGACTACAAAAACTCAGGATTCACAGATCATTGGGTAGAACACACAGAAAAGTCTTACCCCAGTAATGGGAATAATTAGCCCTAGACTAAGCACGGCTGCAATCGCAACTACCAAATCTCCAAAACAAACCCAAAGGGATTATTCTGTTTCAAAGTACATATCTGAGAACAAAGCTCAAGAATATTTATAGGAATACAAAAATGTTCAACACCCAACAAAGTAAAATTCACAATGTTTGTCTTCCAAAGGAAGATTGCCAGGCATGCAAAGCACCAGGTAAATATAACTCTTAACGAGGAGGGAAAAAATCAATTAGTCAAAATCAACACAGAAAGAATAAAGACAACCAAATTATTAGACAAGGACATTTAAAATTAACATAACTGCATTTCATATGTTGAAAAACTAGAAGATGAAACACATTAGAAAAAAATATGAAATATAAGAAAAAAGATATGTAGGTATGTAGATATGAAAACTACAATGTCTAAGATTTTTTAAAAATGCACTGCACAGGATTAATGGCAGAGTAGATATTACAAAAGGCTAGTGAACTTGAATATATAACAATAGAAATGATAAAAAATGAAACATAAACAGAAAAAAATACTGGGATAAAATAGAACATCAGAGAGAGCTATGGGACAACAATAACTGGTTTGATATACGTATAATTGTGGTCCCTGAAGGAGAAGAGAAAGGGGATAAACAGAAAATATATTTAAAGAAATATTGGCCAATTTTTTCAAAGTTTGATGAAAACTATAAACCCACAGATCTAAGAAGCTCAAACATCCTTTAAAAACAATAAACACAGGGATAATTACAGCAAGTCATATCAGAATTAACTTGCTTGAAACAAGTGATAAAGAAAAAATCTTACAAACAGAAAAAAAAAAGGACACATTACCTACAGAGGATCAAAGATAAGAATTACAGCAGATGTATCCTCAAAAAGCAAAAAGAACACAGGAGAGTAACACCATTTTAGTATTAGAAGGAAAAGACTGTCAAACTAGAATACTTTACCTGAAGAAAATATCTCCCAAAAACAAAACAGAAATTGAGACTTTTTCAGATGTGCAAAACCAAATAATCTGCAACAAACCCATACAATAAGAAATGTAAAAGGAAGTCTTTTGTGTGGGAGAAAAATGATACTAATGGAAATACAGATTTACACAAATTAATGAAGAACCCCAGGAATAGTAACAACATTCTATTCTATTACTATTACTATTGTTAATAGTAACAACATAGGTAAATACAAAGACATTTTCTTATAATTTAAATCACTTTCAAGCATAACCAGCTGTTTGAAGCAAAAATAAAAACATGTACTTTGGAGTCTATAACATATATAGAAGTAATATGTGTGACACAAATAGCAGAAAGATTGGAAGGGGAGAAAATGAAGGATACTCTAATAAGGTTCCTATACTATGTGTAAAGTGGTATAAAAACACTTGAAGACAGACTAACAAGTTAAAGATGTATATTATAAACACTAAATGCAAAAAGGGGTTATAGCTAATAAGACAAAAGGATATGAAATTGAATGATAAAAATTATCCAATTTAAATGAAGGCAGAAAAAGTTGAAAATAGGAACAAACAATAGATGGAGAAAATGAAAACAAACAGAAAGATTTAAAATCAACCACATCAATAATCATATTAAATGTTAATGGTCTAAATACCCAAATTAAATGACAGAGAATATCAGATTGGATTTAAAAAGGTAAAATTCAACTATATGTTGCCTACAAGAAACCCACTTTAAATATAAAGACAAAAATAAAAGTAAAATGATAGAAATAGATGTAACATGTAACACTAATCAAAAGAAAGCTAGTATGTCTGTATCAGACAAAGTAGATTTTAGAGCAAAGAATACACTCACAGAAAAAGAGCACCATTTAGTCATGATAATGGGGCCAATTCAACAAGACGTAAGGATCCTAAGTGTTTATGCCTTAGGATTCAGTAACAGAGCTTCAGAATTCATTAAAAAATACTGATAAATGTACAGGGAGAATAAAACAAATCCACAGTTATAGCCAGAGATTTAGAGACCCTTCTATCAATAATTGATAGAACAAGTAGACAGAAAATCAGTAAGGATATAGAAGGCTTGAATAATACTATTAACCAACTTGACTAAATTAGCAGTTATAAAATACTCCACCCAACAACAGCAGAAAACCATTCTTTCCAAGTACACATGGAACATTTACCAAGATGGACTATATTCTGGGCCATAAAACAAGTAACAACAATTTTTAAAGATTCAAGCCATACAAAGTTTGCCATATGACCATAATGGAATTAAACTAGAAACCAATAACAGAAGGATCTCTGGGAATCTGCAAATATTTGGAAAATAAATGTTAAAATTATTTTTTAAATTATAGGTCAAAGAAGAAATCGAAAGGGGCAGTAATTTGAGCTGAATGAAAATAAAGTTATGCTATATTAAAATTTAAGGGATGCAACTAAATAAGCACCTAAAGAGAGATTTATAGCATTAACATGTTTATATTTAAAAAGTACAAAGAAATAAAATCAACAACCTCAGCTTCCACCTTAAAAACTAGAAAAGGAAGAGCAAATGCAACCTAAAATATGAAGAAAGGAAATAATAGAGAGCAGGCCAGAAATCAATAAAATAGAAAACAGAAAAAATAAGGAAAATTAGTAAAGCCAAAAGCTGGTTTATTGATAGTATCAATAGAATTGGTAATCCTTTAACCAGACTCTCAAGAGACAGGTAAAGACAGAGGAGAGAAAAACAAAGAGAGAGAGAGAGAGAGAGAGAAAGAGAGAGAAAACACATAATCAATATCAGGAATGAGAGGTGACATCACTAAAGATTCTATAGATATTAAAAATAATAAGGGAATACAATGAACAAGAAGATGAACATCTGTAAATATTATGCACCCAATATAGAATATAAAAATATATATAGCAAATATTAATAGAGGTAAAGGGAGAAATTGACAGCAATACAATAATAGTAGGGGATGTTAATAATCCACATAAATCAATGGATAGATCATCCAGACAGAAAATCAATAAGGAAACATGAGCTTTAAATGACACAAATCAGATGGTCTTAACAGATACATACACAATGTTCCATCCCAAAGCAACAGAATACACATTCTTCTCAAGTGCACATGGAACATTCTCCAGGATAGATCATATGATAGGCCTGAAAACAAGTCTCAATAAATTTAAGATTGAAATCATATCAAGCATCTTTTTAGACCACAATGGTATGAAATTTGAAATCACTCAAAAAAAAAAAAAAAAGAAAACTGGAAAAATCACAAATTTGTGGAGATTAAACAATATGTTACTAAACAACCAATGGGTCAAGAAAGAAAGGAGAACTTCAAAAATACCTGAGACAAATGAAAATAAAAATACAACATACCAAAAGCTACAGGATGTAGCAAAAGCAGTTCTAACAGGAAATGTGATAGCAGTACAGTCCTAGATCAAGAAATAAGGAAAATCTCTAACATGCAGTCTAACACTACATATAAAGGAACTAGAAAAGGAGGTAAAAAGCAAAGCCCAAAGTTAGTAGAAGGAAGAAACTAATAAAGATCAGAGAAGAAGAAAATGAAATAGAGACTCAAAAGACAATAGAAAAAAATCAATGATACTAAAAGCTGGTCCTGTGAAAAGATAAAATAGATAAACATTTATCTAGACTCACTAAGGAAAAAAGAGAGGGCTCAAATAAGTAAAATCAGAAATGAAAGAGGGGAAGTTACAACTGATACCAAAGAAATGCAAAGAATCATAAGAGACTGCTATGAACAATTACAGTTAGTCCCCTACATACAAACCTTCAAGTTGTAAACTTTCAAAGATGCGAACGTGCATCTGGTTCCATCGAATCAGAACCTGTGCCATCAACATCAGGCATGAGTGAAATTGCAGCTGTCCTTCCATCTCTTATTTCTGATGATCCTTCAGCTCTACTATTTCCAACCTGCTCTCCTTCCTCCAGTCAGTAACTCTTCTTGCCTGTTCACTCAATGCCAGCCCCTGTATGCCAGGTGTTGTACAGTACTACTGTACATTTCAAGGTACTGTACTGTAAGATTAAAAATGTGTTCTTTATTTTTCTGTTTTTTTATGTATTATTTGTGTGAAAAGTATTATAAACCTATTAGAGTACAGTACTATATAGCTGATTGTGTTAGTTGAGTACCTAGGCTAACTTTGTTGGACTTACAAACAAATTGGACTTACAAATGCCCTCTCAGAATGGAACTCATTCATATGTAGGGAGCTTACTGTATAGGCCAACAAATTAGACAACCTAAAATAAATGGATAAATTTTCAGAAACATAAAAATTTTTAAGTCTTAATCATTAAGAAAAAAGAAAACCTGAATAGACCAATTACTAGAAAGGAGATTGAAGCATTACTCAATAACCTCCCAACAAACAAAAGCTCAGAATCACACTGCATCACTGGTGAATTCTACCAAGCATTCAAAGAAGATTTAATACCTATCCCTCTCAACCTTTTCCAAAAAAATTAAAATGAGGAAATACTTCAAAACTAAATTTACAAGGCCAGCACTATCCTGATACCAAAGGCAGACAACACCACCCACAAAAAAAAAAATTAGAGGCCAATACTCCTGATGAACATAGATGCAGAAATCCTCAACAAAATATTAGCAAACTGAATTCAACAATATACTAGAAGGATTATACACCATGATCAAGTGGGATTTATTCCAGGGATGCAAAATAATTCACCAGCTACAAATCAACCAACACGATACATAAAATTAATAAAACGAAGGATAAAAATCAAATGACCATCTCAATAGATGCCGAAAAATTATTTGACAAAATTCAACATCCTTTCATGATAAACAACTCTCAGGGCCTCCCTGGGGGCACAGAGGTTAAGAATCTGCCTGCCAATGCAGAGGAAACAGGTTTGAGCCCTGGTCCAGGAAGATCCCACTTGCCAAGGAGCAACAAAGCTGGCATGCCACAACTACTGAGCCTGGGCTCCAGAGCCTGCAAGCCACAACTACTGAGCCCACATGCCACAACTACCGAAGCCCATGTGCCTAGAGCCCGTGCTCCACAGGAGAAGCCGCTGCAATGAGAAGCCCATGCACCGCAATGAAGAGTAACCCCCACTCACTGCAACTAGAGAAAGCCCACGCGTAGCAATGAAGACCTAACACAGCCAAAAATAAAAATAAATAAAATAAATAGATTAAAAAATAATTAAGAAAATGGTAATAGGAACATACATATTGATAATTACCTTAAATGTAAATGGATTAAATGCTACAACCAAAATACATAGACTGGCTGAATGGATACAAAAACAAGACCCATACGTATGTTGTCTACACGAGACCCACTTCAGACCTAGGTACACATACATACTGAAAGTGAGGCGATGGAAAGAGATAGTCCATGCAAATGGAAATCAAAAGAAAGCTGGAGTAGCAATACTCAGTTCAGAAAAAATAGACTTTAAAATAAAGACTGTCACAAGAGACAAGGAAGGAGACTACATAATGATCAAGGGATCAATCCAAGAAGAAGCTATAACACTTGTAAATATTTGGTCACCCAACAGAGGAGCACCTCAGTACATAAGGCAAATGCTAACAACCATAAAAGGGGAAATTGACAGTAACACAATAGTGGGGGGCTTTAACACTCCACTTACACCAATGGATAGATCATCAGACAGAAAAGTAATAAGGAAGCACAAGCCTTAAATGACACATTAGACCAGATAGACATAATTGTGATATTTATAGGACATTCCATCTGAAAGCAGCAGAACACACTTTCTTCTCAAGTACATGTGGAACATTCTCCAGGATAGATCACACCTTGGGTCAAAAATCAAGCCTCAGTAAATTTAAGAAAATTGAAATCATATCAAGCATCTTTTCTGACCACAACACTATGAGACTACAAATCAATTACAGGAAAAAACTGTAAAAAACACAAACACATGGAGGCTAAACAATGTGCTACTAAATAACCAAGAGATGACTGAAGAAATCAAAGAGGGAATCAAAAAATACCTAGAAAAAAATGACAATGAAAACATGATGACCCAAAACCTATGGGATGCAGGAAAAGCAGTTCTAAGAGGGAATTTTAAAGGAATACAATCCTACCTCAAGAAACAAGAAAAGCCTCAAATAAACAACCTAACCTTACACCTAAAGCAACTAGAGAAAGAAGAACAAACAAAACCCAAAGTTAGTAGAAGGAAAGAAATTACAAAGTTCAGAGCAGAAATAAATGAAATAGAAACGAAAAAAACAATAGCAAAGATCAACCTGGAAGAAATGGACAAATTCTTAGAAAGCTATAACCTTCCAAGAGCCAGGAAGAAATAGAAAATACGAACAGACCAATCACAAGTAATGAAATTGAAATTCTGATTAAAAATCTTCCAACAAACAAAAGTCCAGGACCAGATGGCTTCACAGGTGAATTCTGTCAAACATTTAGAGAAGAGCTAACACCCAGCCTTCTCAAACTCTTCCAAAAATGTGCACAGGGAGGAAGACTCCCAAACTCATTCTACGAGGCCACCATCACCCTGATACCAAAACCAGAGAAAGGTATCACAAAAAAGAAAATTACAGGCCAATATCACTGATGAACACAGACCCAAAAATCCTCAACAAAACACTAGCAAACAGAATCCAACAACACATTAAAAGCATCATACACCATGACCAAGTGGGATTTATCCCAGGGATGCAAGGATTCTTCAATATACGCAAATGAATCAGTGTGATACACCATATTAACAAACTGAAGAATAAAAATCACATGATCATCTCAATAGATGCAGAAAAAGCTTTTGACAAAATTTAACACCCATTTGAGATAAAAAAAACTCTCCAGAAAGTGGGCATAGAGGGAACCTACCTCAACAAAATAAAGGCCATATATTACAAACCCACAGCAAACATCATTCTCAATGGTGAAATACTGAAAGCAATTCCTCTAAGATCAGGAAAAAAACAACAGTGTCCACTCTCGCCACTATTATTCAACATAGTTTTGGAAGTCCTAGCCACGGCAATCAGAGAAGAAAAAGAAAAGAAAGAATCCAAATTAGAAAAGAAAAATAAAACTGTCACGGTTTGCAGATGACATGATACTATACATAGAAAATCCTAAAGATGCCAGCAGAAAACTATTAGAGCTAATCAATGAATTTAGTAAAGTCACAGGATACAAAGTTAATACAAAGAAATATCTTGCATTCCTATACACTAACAATTAAAGATCAGAAAGAGAAATTAAGGAAACAATCCCATTTACCACTACAACAAAAAGAATAAAATACCTAGGAATAAACCTACCTAAGGAGGCAAAATACCTGTACTCAGAAAACTATAAGATACTGATGAAAGAAATCAAAGATGACACAAACAGATGGAGAGATATACCATGTTCTTGGATTGGAAGAATCAATATTGTGAAAATGACTATACTACCAAAAGCAATCCACAGATTCAATGCATCCCCATCAAATTACCAATGGTATTTTTCACAGAACTAGAACAAAACATTTTTCCAATTTGTGTGGAAACACAAAAGACCTCGAATAGGAAAAGCAATCTAAAGAAAGAAAAATGGAGCTGGAGGAATCAGGCCCCCTGGCTTCAGACTATATCACAAGGCTACAGTCATCAAAACAGTATGGTACTGGCCCAAAAACAGAAATATAGACTAGTGGAACAGGATAGAAAGTCCAGAGATAAACCCATGCACCTATGGTCACCTAATCTATGACAAAGGAGGCAAGAATATACAATGGAATAAAGACTGTCTTCAATAAGTGGTGCTGGGAAAACTGGACAGCTACCTGTAAAGAATGAAACTAGAACACTCCCTAACACCATACCCAAAAATAAACTGAAAATGTATTAAAGACCTAAATGTAAGGCCAGACCCTATAAAACTCTTAGAGGAAAACAGGCAGAACACTCTTTGACATAAATCGCAGCAAGATCTTTTTTGACCCACCTCCTAGAGTAATTTTAATAAAAACAAAAATAAGCAAATGGGACCTAATGAAACTTAAAAGCTTTTGCACAGCAAAGGAAACTATAAACAAGATGAAAAGACAACCCTCAGAATGGGAGAAAATATTTGCCAATGAATCAACGGACAAAGGATTAATCTCCAAAATATATAAACAGCTCAGGCAGCTCAATGTTAAAAAAAAAAAAACACCAATCAAAAAATGGGCAGAAGACATAAACGGACACTTCTCCGAAGAAGGCATACAGATGGCCAAGAGCCACATGAAAAGCTGCTCAACATCACTAAGTATTAGAGAAATGCAAAACAAAACTATAAAGAGTTATCACCTCACAGCGGTTAGAATGGGCATCATCAGAAAATCTACAAACAACAAATGTTGGAGAGGGTGTGGAGAAAAGGGAACCCTCTTGCATTGTTGGTGGGAATGTAAATTGATACGGCCAATATGGAGAACAGTATGGAAATTCCTTAAAAAACTAAAAATAGAACTACCATATGACTCCATAATCCCACTATTGGGCATATGCCCAGAGAAAACCATAATTCAAAAAGACACATGCACCCAATATTCATTGCAGCACTATTTCCAATAGCCAGGACATGGAAATAACGTAAATGTCCATGACAGATAAATGGGTAAAGAAGAAGTGGTACATATATACAATGGAATATTACTTAGCCATAAAAAGGAATGGAACTGGGTCATTTGTAGACACATGGATGGACCTACAGACTGTCATATGGAGTGAAGTAAGTCAGAAAGAGAAAAACAAATATTGTATACTAACGCATATATATGGATTCTGAAAATATTGGCATAGGCGATCTTATTTACAAAGCAGATATAGAGACACAGGCGTAGAGAACAAAAGTATGGATACCAAGGGGGATGTGGGGGATGAATTGGGAGACTGGGATTGACATATATACACTATTGATACTATGTATAAAATAGATACCTACTGAGAATCTACTGTATAGCACAGGGAACTCTACTCAATGCTCTGTGGTGACCTAAATGGGAAGGAAATCCAAAAAAGGAGGGGATATATGTATACGTATAGATGATTCACTCCGCTGTAGAGTAGAAATTAATACAACATTGTAAAGCAACTATACTCCAATAAATTTTTTTAAAAAATAGTAGAAATGATGAAAACATTTTGTTATATTTATATAATAGAATATTATATAGCAATGGCAATAAATGGATACTGCCTCACTAAATAACATGGATGAATACCTCAAATATAATGTTGAATAAAAGAAACCAGGCACACTAGAATATATTCTGTATGATTCAACTTAAATAAAAAGTTTTTAAAAAACAGATAAATCTATTCTGGTAGAAGTCAGGAGCATGGTTACCTATAGGGAGGAAGAATGAGATACTGATTGGAAAGCTCAAGGGGCTTTCTGTAGTGCTGGAAGTGTTTTTAATTCCTGACTGGTTACATGGGTCCCTTCACTTTGTGATAACTCATAAAGATGTACATTTATTGTTTGCATACTTTCCTATATATATTTTATGAATCAACAAAAGCAATTTATTTCTAAAAATAAAAACATATTAGCCATATATGTAACTCTTTCACTTAGAGGCACCTTGTGTATGAAGTTAGACAAAATTGGAGAATGAACAATAATAAAATTTGTAAGTGTGCATATTATGTTTTTTCCCATAGGCTGTGAATTAGGATCTAAATATTTAATGTTAAATTTCAATTTCTAACACAGATGGTTTCATAGTGCCTTTAAATGGTGTGACGGACGAATACAGAGATGGATATTTGAGAATTATTATACATAGATAGGTCAATACTTTCACTTTATGGTTGAAAACAATTTGACAGAAATAGAACATATCTGAGAGGGAGAAATTAACCCTAATGAAACGAACCTGATTCTAAAGTTCAAGTCATTACATACTAGATTGTACATTTGGGAACATTTTGTCCTACTTCTACATATAAGTAAATGTTATGCTTTTAAGACTTCAGTTTAATGCACTTTGTGGAAATTAACAGCAAGAAGAGGATGGGTTTTGGCTAATAGTAAATGCAGAACTTACAAAAGGCATTTCTTACCAAGGTTCTCTGTTTACTCTCACCAGACCCCCTGTGCAGAATATTGCACTCTTTAACAGTAGTCAGAGGATGGAATAGATCGTAGTAATTCAGATGGGTGAGGAGTATGCCTTTCTTTTGTAGAGCAGAAGAATGACTTTGAAAGACGAGGTACAAAAGGAGAACTAGCATGACACTCCAACTGTACATCTATTTTAGGAAAAACTACTTATGAAAATTGAGAATCTGGCAACTGATTTTCCTAAAATTGTGTCTGTGTGTCCCCTAGGAAGTCTTCATGTACCCCCAAGGGTACATACATCCCGGTATGAAAACTGTTACCTTAGACAGTATGTGTGCCCCTGCACCAAGAGCCTGGAGGTGTGAATGACCATTGTAACCAGAACCATAAAACTTAGAAATCAACACTGATTTACGCTGATTACAATGTGAAATATACCTAAACAGTTTCAAGGGAATTAGGACCCATGCTGGATGCATCCCTGGCTAAGAGGCAGAACAAGGAACATGGTGACCTTAGAGTAATGCCTCAGCCCAGTATTTGCTGACTCTTCTTTTTTCATTCCTCCTTTATAAGTCAATGTTTCTATCTCTTGCCTGTACCCCAAGGGGAGTTAAGATGAGTGCCTTCAAAGGAACAGAAGTGTTCTTTGAAATGATGATAAATACTGAGCAGCAGCGTTGGGAATGATTGGCCTACCTAAAGCAACACCTATCATATGAACTTTTCAGCCTGCAAACAATAAGCTGAAGATTCGTGGAGCAAGGAAAATGCTTGCCCTTCGTAGAATTCAGAGACAATGGTGCCTTCTTCTCCCTTGCAAAAAGGAAACTGACAGGTGGCAGCTTGCATTTCAAACTGCTTTTCAAAATATTTGCATATGAATTATACAGAGAAAAAAAAATCTCCTCACCCTGGTAAGAATGGATTCTTATTCAGCTAGGATTAATAATCATTATATTAGCCTGGAGGAAATGATAAATATTTATAACCAAGTAACCTCTTAGAGGTTTAAACATCACATGGATGACTTAGCTATTGTTTCTGTGAGATGAATGCACAATGGGACATAGAGAGCTAAGATTCTAAAGTTCCAAGCCCCTTTCTGGAGGCTGCTGGGGGCAGGGTGGCTGCTACAATGTTCACTCAAGGAAAAGTAAGCAGGCAGAGTTAGCCCCCAGGTCAAATGACAAAGGTCTATTAATATTGGGTCTAGATCTTGATTCTTTTCTCTGTCTATACACCCTTCCTTGATGATCTCATCCAGTCTCATGGCTTTCATATCTTCATCTTACACCTCTCTCCAAATCTGATCATACAACCAACTGCCTTCTTGACATCTTCCTTTAGATGTCTAATACATATCTCAAACTCACTAGTCCAAAACTGAATCTCTCAACTCATGCAGTGTTGCTCATCTCAGTTGGTGGAAACTCCGTACTTCCTACTGCTCAGGTTCATCCTGGAGTCCTCTCTTCTCTTGCAGCCACATCTAACCTATCAGGAAGCCCTGTTGACTCTACCTTCAAAATATATTCAGAACCCACTCATTTCTTACCACATTCACTGCTGCCATGCTGGATTTGACCAGCATTATTATTTGCCTCTGATTACTGCAGTAGACTCCTAGGTGGCCTTCTAGCTAAAAATATTAAAGCATAAGTTAGTGTCGTAGTCCATTTGGGCTGCTATGACAAACATATCATTGACTGTGTGGCTTATAAACAACAGAAATTTATTTCTCACAGTTCTGGACTCTGGGAAGTCCAAGATAAGTGTTCCAGCAAATTCATGGGACCTCCGTGGTGGTCCAGTGGTTAAGGCTCCGTGCTCCCAATGCAGGGGGCACGGGTTTGATCCCTGGTTGGGGAACTAAGATACCGGTGTGGCCAAAAAGAAAAAACATGTTCTAGCATATTCAGTGTCTGGTGAGGCCCTACTTCCTGGTTCATAGACAGCTGACTTTTCACTATGTCCTCACATAGTGACTGGGGTTGGGGAGCCTTCTGGGCCTCTTTTATAAGGGTACTAATTCCATTTATGAGGGCTCTGTCCTCCTGATCTAAGCACCTTCCAAACGCTCTACCTCCTCTACCTCCTCTACCATCACACTGGGGAATAGCTTTGTACATATGAATTTTTTTTGAGGAGGGATACAAATATTCAGTCTATAGCATTCAGATTTGAAAACCACTTAGCACTTTGAACAGTGTTGCCACATAGTGGGCACACAGTAAAGTCCTCCTCCTTTTTCCCTTCTGAGAACTGAGAGGTTCCTCTTTGGCACCCAAAACGTAGGGACCTCATTAATTCGCTCAAGAAGCATTTATTTATTTATTGAATGCTTACTATGTGCTGTGAAGGCCTTAAGTAAGGACCCCATTGCTGAGGTGACTTTGGAAGACTCTGACTAGGCGCTCCATAGCCTTATACAGATGGTCTGAGTTTTATTCCCTTTCTATGAGAAAGCCCCTAAGAGTGGGAGACATGCCTTCAGGAAGGGTGTTTCTTAATATAGAATGGAGAAAAGCACCTGCTATCAAAATTTGAGCTACACCCTAAAGAGAAAAGGTAATAAAATATCTTGGCCTGGGGTAGACACTCTGTGGGGCTCTGCCTGTGGTCCCATACATGGGGCTAAAATCTGTACAAACAGGGCTTCTGATGCCAAGGATAGCTCTAGAAGATATATAGCTCAGGCAGGAGCTGCATAGCCCCATCATTTCTTTCTTGTTCCTTTGCCCTAAAGTGTAATTGAGCACATCACATTTTGGAAAAAATGAATACAGATAGGAGGCACTCTAGGTCTCTGGAAGATTGGGGTAAGTTTACAGACACCCTCTAAGTGCCACGTGCACATATACTCCAAATACCTACAGCACATGATTCACCCGGATCCTCCTGAAAATTGGCTTAAAGTACTGAGAGAGACCACGTTCACCAATGTCCAGTTATTATCAGTCATATAATTCTAGTAATGCCTCATTTATCCACCTGGTCCACAGAAGAGAGTCTTCCAGCCTTCCAGAAGAAAGTCACTAAAAGCTGATCCCCTAAAGTGTCAAAGTATACACAACCACCCTAGCTTGTAAACTCAAAAGCTTTGACTAGACCTTTGAGTTTATCTGATCCAAATCCTTTTATATTATCTAGCGCCGGGTTTCACAACTTTGGCACTATTGACATTTGGGGCCAAATAATTCTTAGTTGAGGGAAAAGGGCTCTCCTGTGCACTGTAGGATCTTCAGCAGCATTTCTAGCCTCTACGCACTCGATGCCACTAACACCTCTCCCCCCTTGGATACGACAGCCAAATTGTCTCCAGACATTGCCAAATGTATCCTGGGTGAGGGACAAAAATCTCCCCTACTGAGAACCAATAATCTAGTCTAAATTCCTCAGTTTAAAAATGAGGAAGCTGAATTTGATTTCAAAGCTAGTGGGTAGCTAAGTAGGGACTACTAAAGAAAATGGCACTGCCACCATCTACCTGTTGCCCGTGTTAGGCATGATCCTTGTCTCCTCTCTCTCCCTTACAAAGTCATATCAACACCATTTCTAAGTCTCCTTCAAATCCATCTTCTCTCCATTGATACAGACACTGTCTTAGTCCAGGCTTCCATTTTCTTTCACCTGAATCACTAAAACAGCCACCCAACTCTACTCCCCATCTCTAGTCTTGCTCCCTCCAATCTATTATCTGTACTGTAGCCAGAGTAAACATTTTAAATTTTAAAAATTCATGTTACTCAGGAACTTAAAACTCTTCAGTGGCTTCCCACTGTTTTTATGAAAAACGTTAAACATCCTAACCTCTTGCTTAGCAATTTCTCATCTTTCCCTTCCCACTAAACTACTGTATTTCCACAAATACGCCATATTCTCTTTCATTTTCAGTCTATCATATATGATGTTGCCTCTGAATAGAACTATTCATCTCCGCTTATTTTTTGTCTGGCTTATTTATTAACTTAAACATCATATCCTCCAGTAAGCCTTCCCTGAATGCTCATGTCCAAGTTGTGTCCCTTCTGTGTGATCTCTTAGGACCTTGTTAATCCCCTTTTCACTCTGCATGTTAATCACCTGTTTCCTTGTCAATTATTCCCACTAGTACGTGATCTTCAAGGTGCGATGGGCACCGTTCTATCCCCAGTGCCTGGTACATAGCAGAGTGCTCAATTCATATTTCATGAATGAAAGAATCAATGGAAGAAATTATATTTTTGAATTTCAGTGTTTTTTTTATTACAACATTCTATCTTCCTTTAAAATTACACACAAATAGAGGTCTACGATTACTTAAAGAGAAGATATCTAATGTAATTTGTTTTTCTTCTTCCTGATGACTTAGTGTCATCATTAAGCATAGTATGGTGCTTTCATGTAATGATGCCTTTAGGGACTCTGAAGACAGGTATTACTATTTTCCTTGGCACTCAAAGGTCCCAAACAACTGAAGTTTTTTCCATTCTTGGGTCTTTTAGTTATCAGTTTCCACTTGTATGTCATTCCTTGCAGCTGTCAGCATGACTGACACTAATAACCTAGCCCTAGGAATGGGGGAGTCCTATTCTCTGGTCCCTTTCTATTTTGCTGCTTCTAATCTACTATAGACAGGGAAATAAAATGTTCAATTCTGCTAGAACTGTATAAAGAATAAAACTATATTGGCATAGTGTAAGGATGAAGACGTATTCTTCCTGTGTAAAGAGTATGAGTATTAGGGTATGTAGCAGCTGTTTTGACCACTAGTAGCCCTTTGTACAGCTTCCTTGCTTTTCAGCTATGATCCTGGCAGGACAAGTGGCCTGAAAGGCAACTCTCTAATCACCTCCATTACCTCCCTAGCTGGGAGCCCATACCCTGTTTGTTGGAGTCAGAATAGGTCTCTCAGGATTACATTTCAGGGCTGGCCAAAGTCACCTCAGACCAGACTTCCAGCCTTGCCATTTGACACTTCGGGTCCTCAACCAAGGAAGAAAGACTTGTCATTTTTATTCTGTCCCTATCAGGTACACAAGGAAAAAAATTATAGGTATTATTTGTGAATGCTGCAAATGCAAACAAATTTGAAGTTTGCACAAGTTTATGGAGTGCGGATACAAAGAAAAGGGAGGGTAGCCTTCAAAAGAATAATTTGGCAGGCATAGGCACATGAAGAATGTGTGTCAGACAGCCTCAGAAGGCAGCCTGGCATATTGATGAAAAAAGCCACTGAACAAACAGTTAACTCTGGAGAGCAGAATAGCTGTCCGGATGAAAAAGCTTAATTACGTGAGTGCATATCCTGCTGCAAACTCCAGGATCACACCTCATCTTTCCCTCAGAGGCGGCTGCTGGGCAGGGAGAGGCCTGGATGTGTTCAGAGCTTGTAAGAAGCCACCTGCCAATGCATGTACCTGAGTGTGTGATCTGTATTGCCTATGTCAGGTCTGTATATGGTGATGATGATGGTGGTGATTATATAATTATTACCTCACCTTTTCTGAATATTTTATTTTTCAGAGTACTGTCATATCCATTATTTCTTTTTCAAGAGGAAACCAAGACACAGAAAAATAAATAAGTGACTTACTCAAGATCCCACAGCCAGGGCAGAGAAGAGTTGAACTAAGACTCAGGTCTGCTGACGCTCATTTGCTTTCTATTCAATTATATCGCCTCAACGGTCATAACTTATTTAAATAAGATTATTTAACGGCCAAATGAAAGAAGGCTTTCTGGCTCCTCCAGAAAGTTGAAAATGCCTGTGGATTACTGCAAACCACAGCTCAAAGCAGAATCTCAGTTTCCAGGACAGCATCAGAGGTGAAGGAAAGAAGGAGGGTCTTTAATTCAGTAGGTTCTCTGCACCAGAGGAGACAGAACCTTCCTGAACAACCAGAGGAGCTTAGCCAGGAGTACAGACTGGAATCAGAAGAGGCATCTGGCTTGAATAAACAGGGAAGGAGGACTTTAACTTGGGTTCAAAGACAGTCATAACTGAGAGGACAGAGTAAGTCATTTTCCCGAGTTGGATGAAGCTGGGCCTAATGCCTATGTGGTTGTAGTTTGTGCCTTCCTACTATCTTTACACTTAGGTAGGTAGCCGGGGGTGACAGAAAGAGCATAGAGGTGAAAGGCAGAAGATCTAAGCCAAAAATCATGGGCACTCAGGCTTCCCTGGTGGCGCAGTGGTTGAGAGTCCGCCTGCCGATGCAGGGGACACGGGTTCGTGACCCGGTCCGGGAAGATCCCACATGCCGCGGAGCGGCTGGGCCCGTGAGCCATGGCCGCTGGGCCTGCGCGTCCGGAGCCTGTGCTCCGCAACGGGAGAGGCCACAACAGTGAGAGGCCCGCGTAACGCCAAAAAAAAAAAAAAAAAAAAAAAAAAACCATGGGCACTTAAGTCAGAAGGGACATTAGAGGTCAAATTGTCCTAATTGTGGGTCAGACAGATCACTGATATCAGTATTAAACTCACTGGGTAATTCTTTCTACCTTGAGTCAGGTGATCTTCCCAGGGAGTCTATAAACTTCTCATATTATCTTGAACAGGTACCAAAAAGTATTTCACATTGGTGGTTTGAAGACTTTAACCCATGATGGCTAAACCTCTACACAACTGAGTGTCTCCTAGCCAGGGGAATGATAACCGGCAGAAATAAGCTGGAAGGGTCTGACCCCAGTATATCGGCCTGGGAAGGCTGATGTGAAATAACTTCTATAGTTCTTCAGATAGAGCATAAATAAATTAACATGATCTGACCCCAGCCTATTTCTTTTTTTTTTTTTAAATATAGGATATTTGCTTTGAGTCTTTTTTAAAAAATAAATTTATTTATTTATTTTTGGCTGCATTGGGTCTTGGTTGATGCGTGCAGGCTTTCTCTAGTTGCAGCGAGCAGGGGCTACTCTTCGCTGCAGTGCGCAGGCCTCTCGTTGTGGTGGCTTCTCTTGTTGCAGAGCATGGGCTCTAGGCACGCGGGCTTCAGTAGTTTTGGCACACAGGCTCAGTAGTTGTGGTTTGCGGGCTCTAGAGCGTAGGCTCAGTAGCTGTGGCGCACGGGCTTACTTGCTCCCATGAGATCTTCCCAGAGCAGGGTTCAAACCCATGTCCCCTGCTTTAGCAGGCAGATTCTTATCCACTGCGTCACCAGGGAAGTCCCCCCAGCCTATTTCTCCAACCTAATCTCTCATCTCCCTCCACCTGCCCTGTGTATTCCAACCAGGCTATTATTCTTTTCAGTTCCTTGAAATATAAACCTTTTGCCTCTGGACTTGTGTGTATGCTATTTCTTCTGCCTGTAACTCTCTTCCCACCTCCACCATATCCCCTTGGCATGCTTCTACTGATCCTTCAGGCATCAATTTAAAAGTTTTTTCCTCTAAGCTTTCCCTGCCTCTACCCAAGACTGGATTAGGCACCTACCCCATACTCCTTTACACAATGACCTACCCACTATCTTATATCCCATACACTGATTGCAAGTACAGGTAACCTTTACCAGACTGGAAGCTCCATGAGGGTCTCTGTCACTGCTGTATACCTAGCGCAGTGCATGACATAAAGTATACAATAAAATTTTTAATTGAATTAATATCAACACCAATTCAGTCTCAGAAAATGTGTCGTGTCATAAAGCATTCGTGGCAGTAGGATACTAGTCCATTCTGGTAAATCATCCAGACTTTGCGTAACCCAGTTCATTCTCTTTTCCCCATCTGCTGGCTCTTTCATCATTTATATTTCTTCTTCATGCTCTTACCTCTCTTCTTATATCACTTTCTCCTCTCTACTGCGTCCCAACCTCTGGTCCCATAGCTGCTCAGAGATGCCTCTGTCATTCCTCCTGCCCTCCCCCACAATCCATGCTCTGAGACTGACCTTTACCCATTGTACTCACACTACCATCCTCCCTAATCAAAAAACAGATCCATCTTCTTCCCCAGATCTCAGATAGATTTATATTCAGCTATATACTGGAAATCAGTTCAAAGTTATAAAGTCATGCCAAGATGCTGAAGCCCAACACAACAGCTGCTCTAAGTTTTAGGATTTCCAAAGTGATTATATATAAACGGTCCCTTTCTGAAGCCCCAGTGCCATAAACCAGAGAGAGAAATCTGTGATATTGGAATTTCCGTTAGGCCTCATGTTTGTGAATGGATGCTGGTGGGGACTGGTGGGTATGTTGAAGAGGGAGTGCCATCCCAGCCACACAGTGACCTAAGCAATGACCAACATGGTCTCACTGTGATTACGGTCTTGGGCTGGGGACACCATGAAAGAGAACATTCAAGTCAACCACATTTACTTCTTTGGGAGGAGCTTAAAAACTCTGCTAAAAGTAACTTTGCAACTATTGGGTAAAGTGGATTTCTATTACCCATGTTCTTCCTGTTCCATTCAATTCAATCAGTTCTACTGTCTGCCTGTAATGTCCGTGGTACTGAGTGAGTTGATCAAGTATTTCCAAAACAACAAATGTTCATGTTTCTCTAATGGTTAACTATAGCAAAACCCCTCACTAATCAGAAATGATTTTGCGCCCCTCCCTCCTCACTTACCTCCCCCCAAAATATCCCCCATCAGTGCCTCTGGCTTCCCGTCTAGCTGTGTATCTCGCTGTGGTCACCTCCTGAATGCCCTGCTTATGGGTCAGTCCTCACTCTGCTGAACAGATTGTGTTTAATATGGAGAGTGCATCATATTTATGTCAATGGTGCTGAAGGTTAATGGTGCTTCAGATAATGAGCTTTATTTTTTTTAAAAAAATGCAGCAGCAAAAACAGGAGCATTTGAAATTAAAGGGCATTTCACAAAGTGCAATTGAACAGGGAGCAGGTGTCTATTTTTACAGTGAAATTGTGATTCAACTTCTATCTTTTGCTTGTTTATCTTCTGAATGATTACACTTAGGATGCAAATATCAGAGGCTTGCTACTTATTGGTCCTACTCTGGCATAAGTGTGAGTATAGGGCTTCCTGCATCCACGGTCAATTGGCAAACTGCTGTGTACTCCTGGAGATGACACCATAATAAGCAGGGAGTTTATCTCACAGGTGACCCCACCATTTCCCAATTCATTCCCCTCTTGCCCTTGATTTAAAAGCAGCTGTCCTCTTGGGACTCATTTCAATACAGCTAGCACCTTCCCCTGGAGACCCTCCAAGCATTTAATAGGAAGAAATAATGATGTATCTCTTGGTTTCCTTGCAGATAGGAAGGGTCACAGAATTTTGCAAAGCTGGTTCATTTCCAAGTCATGCTGTCTGGCATCGACTGGGTCTTTGCTGCCAATCTGCAAGTCTTTCATTGTTTTCCTTGACTTCCAAGTGTTTCCATCACAAAGTCTGTTTCAGAGCTTATCTCTCCTTAAGTCTCAAACTCATTTCTCTCCCACCTCCACCCTTCCCGGAACAGATAACTTTGCCTCTTCCTTGGGGGGAGAGAAAAGAATGGGAACTGAAGTTTGAGATAAAAGAACGTAGGAAGGATGGGTTGCAGAGTACACTTTGTGTGACTGTCATGTAACCTTGGTAGAGACACAGATCAGGCCTTGGGAAGGTATTTCTGCATGTTTGAGACAAGAGACCTGAGATGTGATAGGATGATTAACCATCCTGATTTGCCTGAGATGAAGGTGTTTCCTTGGACATGAACTTTCAGTGCTAAAACCAGGACAGTCCCAGGAAAACCAGGATGCTTAGTTATCCTTAGATGTGGGTAAGAGGCTGAGAGAGCCTACTGGGGAAGGCACCGTAAAAGCAACCCTGGTCTGCCTGGACCCTTAAGCTATGTGTATTATAATAAAGCTTATCCAAAGCTTTCCTTAGCAGAAGCTTCCCTTGTCTATCTCTGTGATCTCATTTCTTACCACTCTCCCCTTTGCTCATTCTGTTCCAGCCATACTGACCTTCTTTCTGTTTCTCGAACACCTCAAACTTCGCCCATGCTGGGGATGTTCTCTCTGCCTGAAAACAGTCTTTCTCCAGATCGTCACATGGCTTGTTCCTTCTCATCTTTCAGGTCTTGCCTCAATTTTTACATCATCAAAGAGACCTTCCTGGGCTTCCCTGGTGGCGCAGTGGTTGAGAGTCCGCCTGCCGATGCAGGGGACACGGGTTCGTGCCCCGGTCCGGGAGGATCCCACATGCCGCGGAGCGGCTGGGCCCGTGAGCCGTGGCCGCTGAGCCTGTGTGTCCAGAGCCTGTGCTCCACAACGGGAGAGGCCACAACAGTGAGAGGCCCACGTACCGCAAAAAAAAAAAAAAAAAAAAAAAAAAAAATAAGAGAGCTTCCTCAACCATTCACTGAAAAGTAGCTCTCTACTTCTGCCCAGTCTCTTGTATGTTATCCTCTTTTCTCTTCATCATAATGTTTAGCACTACTGCAAATGATCTTATTAATCTGTTCACTTGTCTATTGTGTGTGTCCACCACTAAATGAAGGCTCCATTGATGGCAGGAACCATGCCCTTTCTTGTTCACTTTTCTATCACCACCACCCAGAAGAGTAGCAACGGCTCACTTTCTATCTCCTGAGTGAATGAACAAATCCAAGTGCTTGTGTACTGCAAGATCCACATCTCTGCTGGGGACATTACAGAATTACTAGCTAAGCTATCATATCTCTAGTTTCAGGGTCATACATGGGTAACTTCCTAGAGGGACATTTACACAAAGGGGATCTGAATATATATGTCTTGCAAGTATTCTCTGCATCTTTGAGAGTAGGTATGGAGGATAAAAAAGGAATCTATCTATCTATCTATATATATAGATTCCTTTTATATATATAAAAGGAATCTATAGTTAAATCTGGGAAATAGAGAAAGTGAATTTAGCCTCCTTGGAGTGAATGGTTCAGCAAAAACACTGGCCCTTCGATTGGAATTGGTAGTTGCCATGAAGGAATGTAAATTCATCAGAATTAAGGATAGAACTTCCTGATATTAACCAAAATGAGAATATAATTAAAGTAGAGAGAGATCAAGAGAGAGAAATCAGGAACTTAACAAGAGTGTTAAGTACATTCAAGAGGCCAGAACTCTTATCATGGAAGATATTCCATGAGACTGCCTAGATTTAGCAGAGGAACCTCTCCTCTGGATGGAGAAGGTAGAGTGTAAAGGTTGGATTACAAGGCAGGATCAGGAGAAAGCCAAAGGCACTGTGGGGTTGCTTATAGAAGAAGACTCTTGGAGCTGCCTCTGAAGAGGGATCTATTCGATTGGGATAATAACGCAGTCCAGAGCACTCAGTAAAAAGGATAAAAAGCAAATTATAAAGTTGGGTTTTTAACTTTTTGGAGATTGAAACCAACAAGTAAACTGTAAAAGTTATCTATCTCCATGAGTAAGATGGGGGCGGGGGACAGTGAGAGAGAAAGAAGCAGGGAATGGCTAAAAACAGGGACCCTAGAGACAAGAAGAGGAGCGGGGAGACTATTAGGTGATCTTCTAAACCTATAAACTAAAACGGTTGTTAATTGTGTGTGTGTGTGTGTGTGTGTGTGTATCTGTGTTAGTGTATACCACATGTGTTATTTTTCTCCAATTGAAATAGCAGCTTATCTGGGGGAAAATTTTGTCCTTAGAGAAAGAGACAGCTATGCAATTGGGAAAATAAGCTCTCAGGCAACTTTTGGAGTCAGTTTTTGTGTGAGATTATATGTGTGTATGTGTTTAAGTGTTGTGAATATTTTCTCCCTTTGTTATGTGCCGGCTAATTCAAAGTTAATTTGATTTAGAACAACTAAAGGTTTTCTTTCTTTCCTTTTTTGTTTCTCCTCTGGAACACAGAAAGTACTCTGCCTCCCTAGGCCATAAATAACTCCAGGGACATTGGAATAAGACATACTATTATGAATTGGGTTTCGTAACTATCTTAAATGACTCATTGTGCCTATCAGATTTAAAGAAATGCTTCTTCTCCATTTTTTTTAATAAGCATAGAGTAGGAAAAATGCCACAAAATTACCAGGAGAGGAATGGAATGGGGGAACTCATCATAATATTCTTGTGAACAAAAGTCCAAAGACAAGTGTTGAAATGAATTTAGGAAAGGAAATCAAAGAAGTCAGATATATATAGTACTATAGTATGAGGATGGAGGAAGGAGGACAAAAAGTTCAAAGACCTGTCAAATGAATATAAAAAAAGAGTCAAAGTAAAAACTTAAACTGGAGATTTTATGCTCTGCAAGATTTCCTATTAGCACTATTCTGATCTAGGTCCTTTGGTTAAAAAAATCAAAAACAATGGTTGATTGGAGCAACAATGGTTGCTGTAGGGTTTCTAAAGTTTCTTCTCTATGTTTTGTTATCTTACACTTTAAACCCAAAAGAACATACCCTTTGTGTGAATCCTTATACTATGGATTTGGGTCTTGATACTGGGTCCGTAAATGCAATTTAACACTAGAGACCTGAGGCAGGGAAGGAGGACTGGGTCTGAAATTTAAGAGCATCCTTGTGTTAACAATCCACAACTTGATTAAAATGGACCTGGAAGTGGAAAGGGTGGAGTCAGTATTGAAAGAAAACAAAAGACGGAGAGAATCAGTAATAGAGCTGTATCTGCAAAAGGCTGAGCAGTGAGTAAGGGATGGGAAATATGAGAGAAGAGAGAATGAGATTCAGACAGTGAGGCTTAGACAGAAGAAGCTTATGTGTACAACTCATGTGAAAAAGGGCTAAAACAGGGTGCTTACATAAATATTTCTTTCTCGCAATCGCTATTGTGATTATTCTGCATTAACTGTGCATAAGACCCTCTGGACTTTTCCATGTTCCTGTAAGAACTTCACTCTGATTTAGTAAACTACTGCTCCCATTTGAAAAATGTGCATTAGTTCTGGTCAGGGAGAGCACGCATTGCTTGCATCAGGAAACTATGCAATGTTACGGCATCTAGGAAAGTAGCTTCAGAGAACCCAAAAACATGCTTCATTATAGAGCCTGAATTTCAAAGCCTGTCACAATGGCCAATCAGTGTTAGTCAAGAGAGAACCCTCTTTCTAACTGCATATCCTTGGGCTAGGGAGAGGGAGAACACAGGAAACTGAAGTTTCACTTTACATTGGTTAGATTTTTATTAACTAAAATAAGTCTAAATGTTCAAAATGAAGTTGTCTGTATAACTGAAAGTACCTGAAAATCTATATACTCTTCCCAAGGATCATTGTGGGGCAAGAAAGGGAAAATCTCAATAGCATAATTTAAGAAAATAAGGAGTGAAAAGATAAAGCTATTTCCTGTTCAGACCTCTTCCAGTCCTGGTAATTGTTTACTAATGAGCTGGTTAGAGAATCTAATTATCTTCATAGAAAAATAAGCTATTTCTAATATTTGACTAAAAGGTATACTTCTGTAGGTTTGATATTATTGTGGACCTACTATTTTCATTACCTAAAAATAGACATTTGTTGTTTCATCTCCGGCAGCCATACTCCATTCTTTCAGCAGTGATACACTGATTGCCCTTCAAGGAATTCACTCTTACTTGATTTTCAGTTAATATAGCTTAGGTGGGGTTGATTCCACTCCTAAAACCAGAGATGGGTACGGATTGGCCCAAACAAATCAGCAAATAGCCCCTTGGCCAAAGTGATTCATTTAAAGATGAGTACTTGACTTAATACATACGAAGTATGCAGAATGAATAGGACTAGTGTAGAAACCACTGGAAGAAATTCTGACTTCCCTCTATGTAGTACAAGAATAGTGAGAGGTCTGGAATTGCAGTAGCCGTTTTGCTACCATGAGGTAGGAGAGATTAGAGCTGCCAAGTATCTACCAAGTGGAATATGAGGATGAATCCACTCATGCAGAAATTAGAGTAGAAAGATGTAAGGACACTGGGTTGTGAGTGACATTGCTTGAGCTACTGGATTGAGCTTTGTTTACCTCTAGAGTTTTAAGTTATATGAGTCCCCTCCACATATCCCTTTACTATATAAATTACTTTGTGCTGGGTTTCAGTCACCTAAAACGTTAAGGGTTCTAATGGATAAATTAGTTTTGTTCTGGTTTCTTTCTACAAAATGGGCCAGTTGTCTTTGACCATGTTATATCTGCCATGTAAGTGTGATCAACTGTTTCAGAGATGTATCCTAGAATTGGATGAAAATGAGTTTGGATGACTCAGTGGAAACCCATTTCTATAACTACAAAGAAAAACTTAAAGCACAAGGCCCATGTTCAAGACATATGAATAGTATTGATAGTATAACACAAGATCTAATTACTTTCTATTATCTTGGGTCCCTGGACGTGAGGATCTGTTCCTGTTTAAACGCTTACCTAAGAGTCTTCCTGGTCGTTGCTGTCTGAGCACCTGAAGTTAAGTTTTATGTCAGCGTTTGAAAGGTTCTTGGCAAGCTCGTCTAGTATAAGCACCTTAATTTGCACATGGATAAACTGAAGTCCACAGAGAAGATGATTATCACACAGAATTAATAGCTGAATACCACACTCTGATTACGTAGTATGGTTTATATATCAACGTACAACCTCAATGTTGTCTGTATAGCCACATATAAGCGCCTTGCGTATATAGGCAGTTTACTAGGAAATTTGCCATCAGTGCAGCATGCTTGATGTTTTAACCTACATGCTGCCCTTGAAGCTAGGTGGCTATTGAATTGAGCAGAATGCAGATGAGGTTAAGGGCATCCTTTTTAATCCTGTATGTGCCCGTGAGGTAGGCATGCTATTTTCACTTGTCTAACATCTTTATTTGTTTTTTCTAGTTAAAGAGCGCACCTCTTCCTTTTGGCTTAATCACCCCTCCCAGGTCTAGAAATGGTCAAATAACCTGGGATTAGCCAATAAAAGGACAACATCCTCCTGGCCACAGTGATTAGCTTAGGAGTGAGTGGATATCCAAATCAGTTGAATCAGAGAAAATCTTGGGACACTTGTGGAAATTATTAGAGATGAGGAGCTTGCTGTTTTGTTTGATTTTGCTGAAGTTTTTACGCTAGTAGAATGCAAGTTTAGAGATGCTGAAGCTCTTCTTTATCACTTTGTTGGGAATAGCTTCCAGCACAAGGGAAGTAGATCTGAGAGACGATAGAGATTTCTAAAGATATCGTTTGAATTTCCTGCTGCAGTCAGCCTTACTCCTGAAACTTTCAGATACATAACCTGATGTGTTCCCCTTTCTTGATTAAACTAGTTTGAACTGTGTGTTCTGTTACCAAAAGAACCGTGACTACTGCAGACTTTTATCTTTCACACATCCACAGATAGCACATATAGTAGATGTGAGTTGTCACCTAGCCAAAGCCTCCTTCTTTGAAACTGTCCACGTAGTCTTAGTCCCTGATAAAAGGTCATGTTTTAGATTGGGGTGAACACCTGACCCAGGAGTTATCAATCCATAAGCTATGCTGAGACAATCATTTGGACACAGTGACTGAATGAATTAGCTAAGGTCATCTTGAGTTGGGTCAGAGTTGGTGCCATGGCAAGACAAAGTCACTTACAAGCCATAGTTATGGGAAAACATAGAAAATATGAATCAATAGAGAAAGCTAATCTGCAAAGATAAAATGGAAGAATAGAGCAAATACACACAAAGAAGAAACCATATGGCACAAAGAAAAAAAAAGGAAGATAGAGCTGCCTGACGATTTCCTACAAACAACATGGTGTTTTCTTCATGTCACTCCTCCTAGAACCATGCCCCACATTTATCCTTCTAATATAATGGACCTTTGTGATTTAAACTAGCCTGAGCGGGCTTCTATTCTATACAGCCAACCGGACCTTTCAATCACAGATCCCAGCACTATGCCAAAGGATGAGGAAAGTTTATTACAAAGTTTATTACCTGGACTAGAGGAATTATAGCTAAAAGCAGAAGACTATGGTTTGCTCTGGAGCATGAATTTTGAACATGAAGAAGACTGTCTGCTAGGTCTCAATTCCCTGACTCAATTTAAAGCCTGAAATCTGTGGACTGGCTTCCCTGTGCATGGAGCTAGGGAAGATCTCCCCCACAAGTGTTTATAACAATGTTTAAATTATCATCTCAATTACTCTCTGTGTACACATCAGTGAGCACTCTGCATATCAATAAATGAACTCTGTGTGTGTCCAGAAGGCTACTGTGGTAACAGCAACACGTAGATCCAGTTCTCATTTGATGGGCACCTTCCCAGCTAGTTTTAAATGGTTTAGGGGATTATACTGGAGATTTAAGGGAGAACAGATGATTCTCATTGTCCCGCATGATGTAAATTTAAACTTGAAAATGAATGCCCTAAAACATGGTATTATTCTGTTCCTAGTCTGTTCTCCAGCTGTATAGAATATAAGCAGGCCAAAATGCTCCTGGGGATTAAAAAAAAAAAAAGACCTAGAGATACCTGGCAGGATGGGATCACAAAGTTTTGGCAAAGCAGGCAGTCACCTTCTATGGAATTCTGGTTCCCCAACTAGTTCAAGGTCATCCTCCAGGCTACCACACAAGTACCCACCATACTGGGGTAGAATAATTCCACCCCAGTGCAGAAAAAAACTAAACATAATGGGGTCCTGGCTGCATCTTGCTCACTGTTTCTCTTAAATTCTTTTCTGAAGTGGCCCATGGGGCCAGTGAGAGACTGTTTGGAAATAATGAGAGGGTTTAGTGTTGTCAAAAAAAATTCAACTGAGTAAATTTTAAAGATCTTATTGCTTTTTTCAGTGATTCATGAATTGGGCAGCATCCCGTCTAGCAGACAGAAGGGACCTTCAAAGAGCTGTACAAAATGAAAGACTTTTATAGGCAGAAGGGGGCAGGACAAGGAAGTTACATTAGCAAAGAGCTGATTATTTGTGGCAGGGTCACCTTCCTTTAGGAGATGGCAGGGGTTTATCAGGCAGATTACCTCACTAGTACTGACCAGGTCATTCCAGATTGACTGGTTTAAGATTCATTCCATTCCTAGGGGAGGCTGAAACTGTAATTAAGTTAGGTATTAAGTCTTGGTCGGTGATGTGGGGCTTAGCATAAGTGACTATTTTGAGCCTGTTGTCTCTTTTTTAACAGTGTATATAAGATTCCCCAGAAGCTCAGTTCTTGGAGAAGTAGCAAGAACCTTAAAAGGGTGACTTTCTCTCCCTCTCTCTCTCTCTCTCTCTCTCTCTCTTTCCCCCTACGTACCTCCCTGCCTCTCTCTCTTCATGACTCAAAATGAGGAGAGAGAGAAAGAGAGACAGAAAGTATAGATGTCCTATATATTGGTGATATTATTTTCTAGCCTGTGATTCTAATCATTTGGGTGCAGGGTTGTCTTCTCTTCCTCACCACTCCTTCCTCCCTCCTTTCCTTTTGTTCTCTCCCTTCTTTGAGCATCCCTTCCTTTTCTTTGAGGACGGTGCTTTTCCTTTGTCATTAAGATAAGTTTGTTGTCCTTAAAAATGCCTGCTCTAACAAGGTTACATAAGGAATTAATAATTCAAAGCGCTGTTAAAAACAACTTAGAGGCAGAGAAGGAGGAAGTGAATATTTTTCCCCTCATTGTCAGAAAAATAAAACCCAACTTGATTTCCTCTTGTGAAGTCTTAGTTGTTTCCTTCTAGGTGAAGAAAAGGAATAAACCAGTTCTCAGAGACACAACGGCAGAAGCAGTAGCACCAAGAAGCATTTACATGAAATACTGCATGTGATACATTAGCATGGTTCCTGGCACACTGTGAGGACTGTTGATGAAAAATTAATCAGTTGATCTAAAAAAGAAATGGAAAATGTTATTCAAGCCAAATTTGAGGATTATAACCTGGAAGATCATCTCAGAAAGCTCTGAGAACTCTTCCTCCTGTTAGAAGTCAAGGCACAGTTATAGAAGTTTTTGGAGACAGAAGGCTGTACATTAAATGATGTATTATTGACAGTTTATATGATCCAGATCTAAGCGTCATCCTGGAGGGACATGTGACCCCTTACAAGATCAAGAAGAAACGCTATATTTTAAGGAGTTGTTTTGTTGATGCTAGGAGAATGTTGTTCTTTATGGTTAAGCAGGTATTTCTGCTAATGGGCGAGGTTTGGTCAATACATAATGCAGATACATAATGCGCAGTAGGGGGGAGAGAGGAGGCCAAGTGGCAGAGAAAAAGTTTTATGTTTAAATTTGTCTTGTCTTGCCATAAAATATGAATTTTATTTCACAACACTCGTGTCATTAGTATTGTCATTAGTCTTAAGTGCTCAAATTTTATTTCTGGACAAGATACCCTTGAAAACTGGTCATCCCAAAGAGTCAATCTCAAAGAGGCTTTAGCACAGAATCTCAGGCCCTCTTAACTTTTTAAAGTGCTTTCACATTTATTATCTCACTTTTGTTCTGACACAAGTTTGGATTTATAAATGGAAGTTTAAAACAAAAGACAGTTTTCTAGCTAGAACAGTTGCCAGAGTAAAATGCTATTGTATCCAAGTCACTCATTACCATTGCAGGAAGAAAATGCCGAGAAAAAGGTTTCCCTCCTTAAAAGCACTAAACAGCACCCATCATTTGCAATGTCAGAGAGACACAAAGATTTTCACTTTTATCAGTGAAGAAAGACAACTCTTTAAGTACCAAACAAAAATTGAGTAATAAGCAAGTGTAGAAACCAACTTTATGGGGCCCTATGTCTATTTTAATAAACACATGGCACTAATTGTGTGACAGGCATATAAAAATTGTACAACTATTAATCCATTTATCTTCAAAACAAAGCAGTGCGGTAGGTTAGGTACTATTATGCGGCCATCACCATTTTACTGTTGAGAAACTCAAGGCAAATTTGGGCTATGCAAAGAGCCCACCACGATGAAGCCACTATGTAGTAGAGTCTGGTTTCAAACCTAAGCAACCTGACTCCAGTCTAAGCTTCACAGCATAATGCTTGCTGCCTCCCCAATGCAACTGCATCCTCTTGAGAGGCCACGAGCCAAAACTTTCTCAAGTTAACTCCCCTCTCAGTACCACCTTGTCAGCATCTGTAGACTTCTGGAAAGAAAGCTTCAGGTAGCAAGCTATGTATACCTTAGTCTACTGCCCTATCTAAGAGATAAAACTGCTGGCCTAAGAGAGGTGTGGAACAATTCCACAGTTGCCCATGGTGCTGCAAAGGTAGTAGCCAGAGCAATGGGAATGAGTTTAGCTTGAACTCTAAGCCACTATCTTCTATCCCTTTAACTGATGAATTTTTTAAAAATCACCTGTCTTCCCTTTCCTGGACATCTATTCCACAACACAACAAAGTTCTCCTTGATTAGCCAGTCACTTTCTTTGCTTGAATTAAAAAAAATAGAAGGGGGGAGCTCTTTCTTTCTAAAGGCTGTAAGCTCCATTTTTAACAGGTTAAGCCACTTGATTATGAATACTGAAGCAGAAAGAGGGCATCCTTATGAAGTTAGAGAGCGGCTAGAGTAATGTCAGGCACACAGAACAGATGAAGTCACACCCCTTCTCTAGAGAAGGAAAACTACAAGTTGATATCAAAACCCATTATACATCCTTTATAGTTCATTGTATCTAAACGTTTAAACTGAATGTAATTTCTTTTTGTAAAAAAATAGTGTAGTATTTAAGCACATGGACTCTGGAGCCAGACTTCCTGTGTTCAGCTCTAATCCCTTTAATTAATCTCAGTGTTGCTACCTGTGCTTTGCTCAGCTGTTACTTTGAGCCAGTCATTCAACCATCTTATGCCTCTGTCTCCTCATTTCTAAAATGGGGACAACAATAGTACTTACTAATAGGATTGCTGTGAGGATTAAACAAGTAAATGTATTTAAAGATATTATAGAAGTGTCTGGCAGTAATAAGCATTATATATTAGCTATTGTTATCAAAAATAATAGCATTTAAAAACAACACAGGGAGTTTTTAACTGTCCTTATATTCCCAAACTCTCCACCATACTATTTATTCAGGACACTAACTTCACTTCTAATTGCCTTTACCCACTTGTTCCTTGGTTTCTGTCTGTGACCAAACAGAAAAAAGGCAACAGCTCATACAGTCAGATTCTGGCACGTGTGGAGACGGGATTTTGCCATATGGGACATTAAGACACAGTCTCTAGGAACAC
Organism: Phocoena phocoena; assembly: GCF_963924675.1. Classification (NCBI taxonomy): domain Eukaryota; kingdom Metazoa; phylum Chordata; class Mammalia; order Artiodactyla; family Phocoenidae; genus Phocoena; species Phocoena phocoena. The sequence continues at coordinate 95,014,489 of NC_089240.1, read as the reverse complement.
AGTACATTCAAATTCAGGGTCTGTCTGAAGAGGGGAAAAGTACCACTTTCTGATGGCAACACTCCAGTCATGATAGGTTTATTTTACTATGAGGAGAGATAAAGCTATGTGGTCTGTTCTTTCTCTGAGTCTTTTTGGATTGTCTGCTTGTTTGCTTGTCGATTTTTGCTTTTTGTCTTGTGGGAAAAACAGGGAAAAGGAGACTAAAGGAATAGCAGGGACCACCTAACTGATCTGGAACACTAAAGACACAAACTAAAGTCATCCCTTTCATTAATTTTAACAACCAAAGCATGATAATTATATTACTCATCAAGGAGAGAGGAAGAGAAGTCCTAACTGCTAAAGGAATCAATCACGAGTCAACCAACAAAATCCTAGCTCCTGAACTAACTGTGGAACCATGTCCAATGAGACATGGAGCATTTTAATAAAAACATAAGACTAGGACTTAACAACAACAACAAAAAACAGCTTAATATCAACTAGTGGGAGACATACCAAAGTGTCCCTACATGTTGATTGTTTGTTTATGCCTGCTCTGTAAGATTATATTTAGAATGCAGGTAAGTTATATATTGATCAAAAAGTAAACGTCTCAAAACATCTCCTGGTTCCTATCTGTATATCATATAAAGCATATGCTTTAGAATTTAGTTCATGAGACCATATGAATCAAGGAGTATGCTACAAAATTACCCTAATTACAGGAGAATAATTAGAGGAGAAAAGAGCCTTACATGCCAAACCTGTAAACTCAAAAGTACAATATCATGACAGATATTACAACCATAGTTCGCACTTGAGGAAACAGCTTGAAGATTGGCTAAGAAGCTGTCCATAAGTCCCACAGCTGCTTAGCAGCAAAGCTGAGAGTTAGACGAACCCTGTGACCCCACCACACCATTAGGGTGAAAACATCTCAAAGGAGGTCAGATTCTACGGCTTTTTATTTAGTGAGTAATGAACCACTCAGTTACATAGCACAGAATTTTACTTTCAGATCTGCCTAAATAGTCCAATTGGTCCTAGAGACAATTTCCAGTCAAAGGAATAGAAGGTCTCAGAGTTCCTGTTCCCCATCTCACCTCAACTACAGATTTGCCCAGGATTTTGTCTTGACTGTATCTAGATCTATCAGGACTATGTGGTCTGCTTTTCCCCAGGCCTAGACCTTGGAACAGTTAGGGAGTAGGTGAAGTTTGACTTCTACTCTCTTCTTGTGCATCTTCTCTTAGCCCTACCTGGTCAAATCTTTCTTATCTTTTCAAGGCTCAGTTCAAGTTGCATCTTCCTGGTGAAGAGTTCCTTGACCATTCTGGAAAGAAGTGATCTCTCCCCTCTTCCAATACCTATAGCATATAGTATCTTTGCCACCTTTTAACATTTACCGTACACCTTAACAGTGGTGATAGTGGTGGTTGGTCGTGGGAGCTAAAATTTTTTGATTGCTTCCTTGTACTAGCAGCTTTTCATGAATGATTGCACTCCTCTCTGGCACTCTATGAAGTAGGGTCTTGTCATCTGTATTTGAAGATGAAGAAACAGGCTCAGAGTTTTTAGGTAACTTGCCCATGGTCACACAGCTAGTAAATGGCAGAGCCACAATTCAAATAGGTTTTTTTCTGTCTCTGGCTTCCAGGTTCTTAACCACTATACCACGCTTTCTCAGGGTGCAGTCCATAGACAACAGGCAAAAAAATCACACAAACATAGGTTTCTGGGCTCTACCTTAAACCTTCTGAAGGACAATCTCTGAGAAGGAAGTCTGGGAACCTGAATGTTTTCTAGCCCATTGGAGGTTCAGATCCCCACTGAAGTTTGTGAGAACCACTGCACTAAAAAGTCTACTGGTAGCAACTCCCTTGAGTTTATATAGGTTTTCATGCTCACAAAGCTCCCTGATATTAATTATTACTTACTGGCTATTTCTATATATGACCCCTAATATGGGTTTACATCTTGTGTCTCCTGACTATAGTTTAAGAGACACAGTTTCACTCTGTATCACCTGCTCACTGCATACCTCAGAATTTTGTACACATTACTAGTTTTCAGTAAGCCTACTCTTCCACTGTGATTGCCAAATGGTCTCTGCTGCTTCACAGAAGACATCAATCTATGTTTCATACTAAAAGGGGTATTTTCACCCCTAAACCCCTCCACAGCAGCCACAAAGAGGGGCTCGAATTTCAAGCACTTTTATGTCATGCCCATCCCATTAAAACAGAGGACATCACAACGGTGTGACCTTTCTGTCTGCACAGGAGGAAAAGCATTTGAGTCCACTGCTAAGATTTCTCTTCCCTTCCTGGATGTCCTTCCCTCATCACTGGCTCCTTGCCACCATCTCCCTGGGAGAAATGTGCTTATAGAAGAAGTTGAAGACAGTGGTAGCCTGATACATGCTGGGCCACACAAGGAATACCATGTAAGATTACAGGTGGGAGGAGCATGCCTTTGGCCACAGTGATCAAACATTAAGATGATAACTATAGTTTTAACACTTTTGTTAGAAAATTTTGTTTAAAAATAATGTATTTTTTAAGTACAAAAATACAAAATGCTCATTATAGATTACTTGGAAAATAGAGAAAAAGGCAAAAAAACATGTATTGGTTACCCTATCATTCAAACAAAACCACGGTCGACATTTTTATATATAGCCTTTCAGTCTCTCTTCTATGAAAGCATTCATGGGTATGTGTGTGTACGTGACACATGCATTAAAAAAATATGGAATGATACTATATACAAGGTTTTAGATCATGACTTTTATAATATCAATAATATATCATGAACATTTTTCCTATTTCATTAAATATCCTTATGTAAAATATAATGTTGGAAAACTTTATAAAGTGGTTAAATTATTGTCTTGCTTTTCAAAAAAGTCTAATGACTGCCATGCCTGGGTCAAGGATTATTGAAAAATAAGACAATCAAAGAAGAACCAGAACTAGGGATCAAGTTGGACTGGTGAGTCTGTGGCCAATAGTCTGAGTAGAGGCCCGATGGGGCCTTGGTTCACACATCAAAGTAAATCATAAGGATGAAGCTGGGAATAGTATCCAAGGGATCAGAAGAAACAGAAAGAGCATAAGCAAAGTTCTAAATTACAGGATGTGGGTTGACAGGAATAATCAGAGAGATCCAGATGAGTTGGAGGCCCAGCATAGGTAAGAGTCTGGGTCAGGGATCACGCCCAGAAAACTTAACTGTAATCAGGAGAGCAGCATAGAGTCTGAGTGTACAAAGACAGGTCTGGATTGGGGATTCAAGACAGAGATGAACAAACAGTTGCGGAACAGCAGGGAACTGAACACAGGAACTCAGGATCTGGATCAGAAGCAGATCAACACAATAACGTGACAACCAGTCCTTGGAGAGGGGCTGTCCGGATATTAGTAGTCTTGGTGAGGGAAAATAAGAGCACAGTAAGAACCCTACACAGTCCAGAGTGCCCTTAGAGTTGTAGCACTGACTTCCATAGAAGCTCTACTTGTTGATTGAGGGTGAGAGGATTCAGATAATCACTGGGACCATCAGCAATCACTAGCCAGCAATGGACAGAAGAGAAGGGTAGGAGGCAGGGCTGAGAATGCAGGATACTTTTCCATGGTTACTTAAAAAAAAATGAAAATAGAAATTTCCATTTTTTGTGGCCAAAAATCATCAAACAGTGCTTTTGTACAGTTCAAATCATATAAATCCTTGGTATAAGAGGTTGGTTTCAGGGTGAGGGGAGGTGGGGTTGGTAGAGTGGTGGAATGTGGATTAATTGAGGAGTTTGGTTGTGTGGATGACAATGAAATACAGTTTTAAGGTACAAAAAAACACTAACTTTCAAGCATGGCATATTGGAGATGTTCAGTAAACATCAGTTTAAATAATTTAAGAACTGTTAAGGCCAGCATTGGGCTAATCACAGCGGAACACACGAAAGAAGAATGTGCCGTTGTTCTCTAAAAGAGCTTATCTTTTTTTTTAAGAAAAATAAAACAAGGGAGACCTTCAAGATGGCAGAGGAGTAAGACGTGGAGATCAACTTCCTCCCCACAAATACATCAGAAATACATCTACGTGTAGAACAACTCCTACAGAACACCTACTGAATGCTGGCAGAAGACCTCAGACTTCCCGAAAGGCAAGAAACTCCCCAGGTACCTGGGTAGGGCAAAAGAAAAAAGAAAAAACAGAGAAAAAAGAATAGGGATGGGACCTGCATCTCTGGGAGGGAGCTGTGAAGGAGTAAAAGTTTCCACACATTAGGAAGCCCCTTCACTGGCGGAGATGCGGGGTGGCGGGGGGAGAGCTTTGGAGTTATGGAGGAGAGCGAGAGGCTTGTCTGCTCACCCGCCGGGGTGGGCGGGGGCTGGGAGCTGAGGCTCCGGCTTCGGAGGTCAGATCTCAGGGAGAGGAATAGGGTTGGCGGCGAGAACACAGCCTGAAGGGGGCTAGTGCACCACAGCTGGCAGGGAGGGAGTCTGGGAAAAAGTCTGGAGCTGCCGAAGAGGCAAGAGACCATTGTTTTGGGGTGCACGAGGAGAGGGGATTCAGAGCACCACCTAAATGAGCTCCAGAGACAGTGCGAGCCGTGGACTATCATCACGGACCCCGAAGACGGGCATGAGACGCTAAGGCTGCTGCTGCAGCCACCAAGAAGCCTGTGTGCAAGCACAGGTCACTATCCACACCTCCCCTCCCGGGAGCCTGTGCAGCCCGCCACTGCCAGGGTCCCGGGATCCAGGGACAACTTCCCCAGGAGAACACACGGCGCACCTCAGGCTGGTGCGACGTCACGCTGGCCTCTGCCACCGCAGGCTCGCCCCCACATCCGCGACCCTCCCTCCCCCAGGCCTGAGGGAGCCAGAGCCCCCGAATCAGCTGCTCCTTTAACCCCGTCCTGTCTGAGCGAAGAACAGACGCCCTCAGGCGACCTACATGCAGAGGTGGGCCAAATCCAAAAATGAACCCCAGGAGCTGTGTGAACAAAGAAGAGAAAGGGAAATCTCTCCCAGCAGCCTCAGAAGCAGCGGATTAAATCTCCACAATCAATATGATGTACCCTGCATCTCTGGAATACCTGAATAGACAACGAATCATCCCAAAATTGAGGCGGTGGACTCCGGGAGCAGATGTAGACTTGGGGTTTGCTTTCTGCATTTGTTTCTGGTTTTATGTTTATCGTAGTTTAGTATTTACAGTTTATTATCCTTGGCAGATTTTTTCACTGATTTGGATGCTTTCTTCCCTTTTATATATATATGTATTTTTTCCCCTTTTTCTCTTTTTGTGACTGTTTACGTGTATGCTTCTTTGTGTGATTTTGTCTGTATAGCTTTGCTTTTAGCATCTTCCCTAGGGTTCTGTCTGTCCATTTTTTGGGGGGGGGGGGTATAGTATTTAGTGCATGTTATCCTTGGTGCATTTCTTTACTGCTTTGGCTGCTATCTTTCATTTTTTATGACTTTTCAGTTTTTTATTTTTAATAATTTTTTTATTTTAATTATTTTATTTTATTATTTTTTTCTTTCTTTCTTTTTTTCTCTCCCTTTTCTTCTGAGCCTTGTAGCTGACAGGGCCTTAGTGCTCCGGCCAGGTGTCAGGCCTGTGCCTCTGAGGTGGGAGAACTGAGTACAGGACATTAGTCCACCAGAGACCTCCCTGCTCCACATGATATCAAACGGCAAAAGCTCACTCAGAGATCTCCATCTCAATGCTAAGACCCAGCTCCACTCAATGACTGGCAAGCTACAGTGCTGGACACCCTATACCAAACATCTAGCAAGACAGGAACACAACCCCACCCATTAGCAGAGAGGCTGCCTAAAATCATAAAAAGTTCAGACACCCTAAAACACACCACTGGATGCTGTCTGGCCCACCAGAAAGACAAGATCCAGCCTCATCCACCAGAACACAGGCACCAGTCCCCTCCACCAGGAAGCCTACACAACACACTGAACCAACCTTAGCCCCTGGGGGCAGACACCAAAAACAACGGGAACTACGAACCTGCAGCCTGCAAAAAGGAGACCCCAAACACAGTTAAGTTAAGCAAAATGACAGGACAGAGAAACACACAGCAGATGAAGGAGCAAGGTAAAAACTCACCAGGCCAAACAAATGAAGAGGAAATAGGCAGTCTACCTGAAAAAGAAATAAGAGTATTGATAGTAAAGGTGATCCAAAATCCTGGAAATAGAATGGAGGAAAAACAAGAAACATTTAACAAGCACCAAGAAGAACTAAACAGCAAACAAACAATGATGAACAAAGCAATAAATGAAATTTAAAATTCTCTAGAAGGAATTAATAGCAGAATAACTGAGGCAGAAGAACGAATAAGTGACCTGGAAGATAAAACAGTGGAAATAACTACCACAGAGCAGAAAAGATAAAAAAGAATGAAAAGAATTGAGGACAGTCTCAGAGACTCCTGGGACAACATTAAAGGCACCAACATTCTAATTATACGGGTCCCAGAAGAAGAAGAGAAAAAGGAAGGGACTGAGAAAATATTTGAAGAGATTATAGTTGAAAACGTCCCTAATAAGGGAAAGGAAATAGTCAATCAAGTCCAGGAAGCACAGAGAGTCCCATACAGGATAAACCCAAGGAGAAACATGTCAAGACAAATATTAATCAAACTACCAAAAATTAAATACAAGGAAAAAATATTAAAAGCAGCAAGGGAAAAACAACAAATAACATACAAGGGAAGCCCCATAAGGTTAAGAGCTGATCTTTCAACAGAAACTCTGCAAGCCAGAAGACAGCGGCAGGACATATTTACAGTGATGAAAGGGAAAATCCTACAACCAAGATTACTCTACCCAGCAAGGATCTCATTCAGATTTGACGGAGAAATTAAAACCTTTATAGACAAGCAAAAGCTAAGAGAATTCAGCACCACCAAACTACCTTTACAACAAATGCTAAAGGAACTTCTCTAGGCAGGAAAAACAAGAGAAGGAAAAGACCTAGAAAAACAAACACAAAACAATTAAGAAAATGGTAATAGGAACATACATATCAATAATTACCTTAAATGTAAATGGATTAAATGCTACAACCAAAAGTCAAAGACTGGCTGAATGGATACAAAAACGAGACCTGTATATATGCTGTCTACAAGAGACCCACTTCACACCTAGGGACACATACAGACTGAAAGTGAGGAGATGGAAAAAGATATTCCATGCAAATTGTTATCAAAAGAAAGGTGGAGTAGTAATTCTCATATCAGACAAAATAGACTTTAAAATAAAGACTTCCACAAGAGACAAAGAAGGACACTACATAATGATCAAGGGATTAATACAAGAAGAAGATATAACAATTGTAAATATTTATGCCCAACATATTACCCAACATAGGAGCACCTAAATACATAAGGCAAATGCTAACAGCCATAAAAGGGGAAATTGACAGTAACACAATCACAGTATGGGACTTTAACAACCCACTTTCACCAATGGACAGATGATCCAAAATGAAAATAAATAAGGAAACACAAGCTTTAAATGATACATTAAACAAGATGGAGTTAATTGATATTTATAGGACATTCCATCCAAAAACAACAGAATAAACTTTCTTCTCAAGTGCTCATGGAACGTTTTCCAGGGTAGATCATATCTTGGGTCACAAATCAAGCCCTGGTACATTTAAGAAAGTTGAAATCATATCAGGTAACTTTTCCACCCACAACACTATGAGACTAGATATCAATTACAGGTAAAAACCTATAAAAAATACAAACACATGGAAGCTAAACAATACACTACGAAATAACAAAGAGATCACTGAAGAAATCAAAGAGGAAATAAAAAAACACCTAGAAATAAATGACAATGAAAACACGACGACCCAAAACCTACGGGATGTGGCAAAAGCAGTTCTAAGAGGGAGATTTATAACAATACCACCCTACCTCAAGAAACAAGAAACAGGGCTTCCCTGGTGGCGCAGTGATTGAGAGTCCACCTGCCAAAGCAGGGGACATGGGCTTGGGCCCCGGTCTGGGAAGATACCACACGCTGCGCAGCGGCTGGGCCTGTGAGCCATGGCCGCTGAGCCTGCACATCCAGAGCCTGTGCTCCGCAACGGGAGAGGCCACAACAGTAAGAGGCCCACGTATCGCAAACCAAACAAAACAAAACAAAAAAGAAACAAGAAACAACTCAAATAAACAACCTAACCTTACACCTAAAGCACTTAGAGAAAGAAGAGTCAAAAAGCCCCAAAGTTAGTAGAAGGAAAGAAATCATAAAGATCAGATCAGAAATAAATGAAAAAGCAATGAAGGAAACAATAGCAAAGATCAATAAAACTAAAAGCTGGTGCTTTGAGAATATAAACATAATTGAGAAACCATTAGCCAGACTCATCAATAAAAAAAGGTAGAAGACTCAAATCAATAGACTGAGAAATGAAAAAGGAGAAGTAACAACTGACACTGCAGAAATACAAAGGACCATGAGAGATTACTCCAAGCAACTCTATGCCAATAAAATGGAAAACCTGGAAGAAATGGACAGATTCTTAGAAAACACAACCTTCCGAGACTGAACCAGGAAGAAATAGATAATATAAACAGACCAATCACTAGCACTGAAATTGAAACCATGTTTTAAAATCTTCCAACAAACAAAAGCCCAGGACCTGATGGCTTCACAGGCGAATTCTATCAAATATTTAGAGAAGAGTCAACACCTATCCTTCTCAAACTCTTCCAAAATATAGCAGAGGGAGGAACACTCCCAAACTCATTCTACGAGGCCACCATCACCCTGATACCAAAACCAGACAAAGATGTCACAAAAAAAGAAAACTACAGGCCAATATCACTGATGAACATAGATTCAAAAATCCTCAACAAAATACTAACAAACAGAATCCAACAGCACGTTAAAAGGATCATACACCATGATCAAGTGGGGTTTATGCCAGGAATGCAAGTATTCTTTAATATATGCAAATCAATCAATGTGATACACCATATTAACAAACTGAAGGATAAAAACCACATGATAATCTCAATAGATGCAGAAAAAGCTTTTGACAAAATCAAAACCCAGTTATAATAAAAACCCTCCAGAAAATAGGCAAAGAGGGAACCTACTCAACATAATAAATAATATATGACAAACCCACAGCCAACATTGTTCTCAGTGGTGAAAAACTGAAACCATTTCCTCTAATATCAGGAACAGGACAAGGTTGTCCACTCTCACCACTATTATTCAACATAGTTTTGGAAGTTTTAGCCACAGCAATCAAAGAAGAAAAAGAAAAAAAAAAGGAATCCAAATTGGAAAAGAAGAAGTAAATCTGTCACTGTTTTCAGATGACATGACACTATACATAGAGAATCCTAAAGAGGCTACCAGAAAACTACTAGAGGCAATCAATTAATTTGGTAAAGTAGCAGGATACAAAATTAATGCACAGAAATCTCTTGCATTCCTATACACTAATGATGAAAAATCTGAAAGAGAAATTAAGGAAACACTCCCATTTACCATTGCAAAAATAAGAATAAAATACCTAGGAATAAACCTACCTAAGGAGACAAAAACTTGTATGCAGAAAACTATAAGACACTGATGAAAGAAATTAAAGACAATACAAATAGATGGAGACATATACCATGTTCTTGGATTGGAAGAATCAGCATTGTGAAAATGACTATACTACCCAAAGCAATCTACAGATTCAGTGCAATCCTTATCAAACTACCAATGGCATTTTTCACAGAACTAGAACAAAAAATTTCACAATCTGTATGGAAACACAAAAGACCCTGAATAGCCAAAGCAATCTTGAGAAAGAAAAACGGAGCTGGAGGAATGAGACTCCCTGACTTCAGACTATACTACAAAGCTACAGTAATCAAACAGCATGGTACTGGCAGAAAACCAGAAATATAGATAAATGGAACAGGATAGAAAGCCCAGAGATAAACCCATGCACATATGGTCACCTTATTTTTGATAAAAGAGGCAAGAATATACAATGGAGAAAAGACAGCCTGTTCAATAAGTGGTGCTGGGAAAACTGGATGGCTACATGTAAAAGAATGAAATTAGAACACTCCCTAACACCATACACAAAAATAAAATCAAAATTAATTAAAGACCTAAAGTAAGGCCAGAAGCTAGAAAACTCTTAGAGGAAAACAGGCAGAACACTCTATGACATAAATCAGAGCAAGATCCTTTTGGACCCACCTCCTAGAGAGATGGAAATAAAACCAAAAATAAACAAATGGGACCTAATGAAACTTCAAAGCTTTTGCACAGCAAAGGAAACCATAAACAAGACAAAAAGACAACCCTCAGAATGGAAGAAAATATTTGCAAATGAAGCAATTGAAAAAGGATTAGTCTCCAAAATTTACGAGCAGCTCATGAAGCTCAATATCAAAAAACAAACAACCCAATCAAAAAATGGGCAGAAGACCTAAATAGACATTTCTCCAAAGAAGATATACAGATTGCTAACAAACACATGAAAGGATGCTCAAAATCACTAATCATTAGAGAAATGCAAATCAAAATTACAATGAGGTATCACCTCATACCAGTCAGAATGGCCATCATCAAAAAATCTACAAACAATAAATGCTGAGAGAGTGTGGAGAAAAGGGAACCCTCTTGCACTGTTGGTGGGAATGTAAATTGATACGGCCACTATGGAGAACAGTATGGAGGTTCCTTAAAAAACTATAAAGAGAACTACCATACGACCCAGCAATCCCACTACTGGGCATATACCCTTAAAAAACTATAATTCAAAAAGAGTCATGTACCACAGTGTTCATTGCAGCACTATTTACAATAGCCAGGACATGGAAGCAACCTAAGTGTCCATCAACAGATGAATGGATAAAGAAGATGCGGCACATATATACAATGGAATATTACTTGGCCATAAAAAGAAATGAAATTGAGTTATTTGTAGTGAGGTGTATGGACCTAGAAACTGTCATACAGATTGAAGTAAGTCAGAAAGAGAAAAACAAATACCGTATGCTAACACGTATATATGGAATCTAAACAAAAGAAAAGAAATGGTTCTGAAGAACCTAGGGGCAGGACAAGAATAAAGACGTAGATATAGAGAATGGAATTGAGGACATGGGGATAGGGAAGGGTAAGCTGGGACGAAGTGAGAGAGTGGCATGGACATATATACACTACCAAATGGAAAATAGATAGCTAGTGGGAAGCAGTCACATAGCACAGGGAGATCAGCTCGGTGCTTTGTGACCACCTAGAGGGGTGGGATAGGGAGGGTGGGAGGGAGACACAAGAGGGAGGAGATATGGGGATATATGTATATGTATAGCTGATTCACTTTGTTATGAAGCAGAAACTAACACACAATTGTAAAGCAATTATACTCCAATAAAGGTGTTAAAAAAAAAAGAAAAATGAAACAACTTGAGAGGAAAGGATACTCATTTTCTTAATACTGAGGACTAGATTACCATAATAGGTAAACGTGTAGGAGTTCAAGGAAGAAAAGTTAGAAATCAGTATTGGCTAGAGGGGCTGAAGAAGGTTTCCAGTTAGAGGGAAAAATTGAAAATAGGGAAGGTTTGGATACAAAACATAAGCAAAGGAACAAGGTACCTCTCATCACCAATTTTCCTACCACTTCTGACCATGCTTTCCAAACTAGTATTCCTCGGCCTAGATTTCAATGATGACCACTTCATCTGTCCTAAAGATTGTTCTGCAATACACTAGTCCTGAGATTCTTCACTTTAAAAGATTCTCATGGTCAAATTTGGGAAGTGCTACAATTTCCTCTCAGAGATTCATAATGCATATGAGCATAATAAATTCTCTGAAAAGTGCTGCAATAGGAAATCAGTTTTAACTTTGTTGAATCCAGCATTTCTTAATACAATTTGACTATGGAAACTTTTGTTTCAATAAATGCTTGTAAACGTTCCATGGTGCTAGTGTGCTACAGAATACACTGTAAAAGATACCACTATAGAAGAGTAAACAATTTAAATTCTCTATCAAAATCTCCAGAAATGAGGGATAATAAGAAAGGAAAACAGGCTACGGGTATCAAAAGTTAAGCACCAACTGCTGCCATTAAAGAAGGAAAGGGAGAAGAAATGGGCACAAAGCATTTTAAAAAATGGTTTGTCAGGCTTCCCTGGTGGCGCAGTGGTTGAGAGTCCGCCTGCCGATGCAGGGGACACGGGTTCGTGCCCCGGTCCGGGAGGATCCCACATGCCACGGAGCAGCTGGGCCCGTGAGCCATGGCCGCTGAGCCTGCACATCTGGAGTCTGTGCTCTGCAACGGGAGAGGCCACAACAGTGAGAGGCCCGCGTACCGCAAAAATATAAATAAATTAAAAATTTTTAAAAAAATTGTTTGTCTACAGATGGTTTGGAAGACACTGTTCTAAGCCACTACCCATTTTTAATCCTTTTAATAACCATTTCCCCTGCAGGGTGAGAATAGGCAGACACGAAAGTACTTTTTTCATTGGACCTCCTGATGTTAAAGCACTCTCTCTGTCTTTTCTGGTAACTGTGCTTTTGTTATGGGATTAGTTTTGAATTTGTTTGAGTCCTGGTTACAAAGGATTGGGGTATGTCATTGGCCTTAGAGAACAGAGAGACATTTCCAAAGTTTCTCTTGCTTCCCAGAAGAGTATCTTGGCTGTAGCTGATGGGGAAATCATGTTCAGAGATGGGTAACGTCTTGGAGGAATTCTTTCCCTGGAGATGTGCAAGCAGAAGTTAGTAGTCATTTGACAAGATTGTCAAGAGGTAGAGATTGGTCTTTATGACTTATAAGGGCTCTTCCAACTCTAACAGTATAGGATTGGGTGGAAGGTTTTTTAAATACTTTGCACATAAAAATTTCCTGGGAAGTTTTTTGAAAATACCAATGGCTAGGCTTCACTCCAGAGCAATAAAATCACAATCTGTGGACATGGGTTCCAGATATTTTATTGTTTAAAGACCCCCAAATGATTCTAGTATGCACCCAGAGTTGAGAATAGCTGGATTAGATATTTTTAACCCATATTGCTAACTCTAATATGGTAGGTCCTATGATTCCATTATTCCATTCCATTATTGTATTCAGTAAGAGTAGGTGTCTGCCAACATGGGATAATTTGAGGGGCACTAGGTATATTTACCCCCCATGAGTCCCCAAATTCCCTTCAGGCTAACCACTATGCTAGACATTTTTCCTATTAGAGATGTGTCCTTTTATATTGGGCCTCCAGGGTCCCCTCTTAAAATGCAAATACTCTCTGGAGAAGAAGTACATTAAAGCTATTATTAGTCACTGGCACCGAGTCATTTAATGGATCAGTGGTGATAGCATACTTGGTATCCTATAAGGAACTGGTATAAGGGAGCTCCTTTTTTATGTTAACAATTTCTTCCAGTCTTTTCCTCCTCTAAACAACGCAGTCAGAATAGCAAGTAATGCAGGTTGTGTCTATATAGGCCACCAAATTACCCAATTACCAAACTGATTGCATGGTCAGCCAATTTAATGAAATCAACCTGGTGAATTTTAGCAAAAACAACAAAAAGTTGCAGTTTCATCCCTCAGCCCCACTCACAAAAAGACAAGCAATTTGAGGGACCTGACCAAACTGACCAGAAATTCTAGTACCACGATGGTATAATTTCATTGACATTTCCTTAACCTTTTGCCTGACCACTGACTAAACCACTGGATGGGGATTTGACATTCTAACTTCTTAGCAGACAGTTTTAGATTTCCAGGGGATACAGGTTAGATAGAGATGATCAGTAAACTTCTTTTATTGCCAGAGTCTACTGTGTCACCCCTTCCTCCTACCCCTAACTCTATCAGCTACACGTGGCTGTCATTGGACAATTGCATTTTTTGCACACAATCACATCTCAATAATAGTGTCTCTTTCTGCTCTCTAAATGCCCACATCAAGTATTTAAGAAATCAGTGTGTACTTTATTTCAATTCATATAACACAATGCTCAATTAAGGCCATTTAAAATGTTCTTATTTGCTTCTTTACTAATATCCTAAAAGTTTTCTGTCCCCCTCAAGAAGACTGAATTACTATTCCCCTGAGTCTTTGTTTCAAAGGTGCTCTAGCGTCTCAGTTCTTTCTTCCATCTTCTCTGGCTAATTTTTAGTACTTGATAATCCCTCAACATATGATTCATTCGGTTTGTAGCTATCTCTTCATAATCTTCAGTGGATTCATAATGCAGTTTAGTGAAAATTTTAGTCAAACTTGGGATATGGCATCTGTTTAAGTGAGTTCGTTGGTTGCTTTTATTCATTCAATCCCTTTGGTATGTGAATAGGCACATACTTTCTGAGGGTTAGGACTATGTTCATGGACAGAAAGCAAAGGGAAGAAGTGATCTGGATAATACAGGTAAAAACACTTTATCCTGAATTATTTGGCTCTTTCAGACTGCTAAAGATGGATTTTTACCTAAATTATCCAGATAACTATAACTATTTAATATTTTTTGATTTTGTATATGTATATATTTTTAATTTTGATTCCCTCTATTACAACCCTAGCCCAGGCTAAGGGCCTGAGATATTGCAACTGTCATTTAACCAGTCTCTCTACCTACAGTTCACAGGTTGGCAAACTACAGCCCACAGACAAGATCCATCCTGCTCTCCATCTCTGTAAATGAAATTTTATTCACATACAGCCACACTTATTTGTTTACGTATGAACTAATGCTGATTTCAGACTACAATGACAGAGTTGAATAGTTGCAACAGAGATCATATGGTCTAAAAGATATACTACCTGGCCATTCACAAAACACATTTGCTGGTCCCTGCTCTCTTCCTCATTGATCCTGCACATCACTGTCACATTCATTTTTCTGAGACCCCAACTTCATCATGTCACTCTCTTGCCTCCACATCTTAAATGCACAACTGCTATTCCGCTGGTATGCACTGCTATGTCCTTACTCTTCTCATCGTTAGGGCCCATGCCATGCTGATTGTTAAATATTTTGAAAATTGCCTTTGCTTAAACGGTTCTTATTTTCATGGAATAAACTCAAGCTCCTAAGCCTAGCATTCAAGGCCCTTTTCAATCTTCTTTCTTACTTGTGCCTTATACGAACTTTTTTTTTTATCTAGAACACACCCAGTTCATCCTTATCTTTGCCTTTTCCTTTAAACTATCCCCTTCATTTAGAATGCCCTGAACTCCCCTTTCTCCTTTTATGAATATGGAGAACGTTTGTTCACATTTACCTCAGCCAATCTCAGTTTATACATATTATCCTGCTATAATAATTAAAGGTGACTTCTTTCACCCTCAAGGTGTCCTGGTTTTTTCAACATATTATATAGTTATCCTAGCTATGAATCATATTCTTCCTTCGAAGATGACTTCAAAGTCTATTGCTCCCATGAAGCCTTTGATGTCTTCAACCCACAGAGGTCTTTCTTTCAAGATTTCTTAGTATCTAGAATACTCATATGTTACTTAGTATGAAGTCTTACACTAGATATATTTTTTTCTTTCATAATATTGACCCTCAATTCGAATATAAACTCTCTTAAGAGCCATGCCATATATATATATATTTTTTTTTTCATTACACACATGTTCACTGAATACTTTCTATGTGTCCACAGGTGGGACCTGCTTCCAGGGAAAATCAGGAATTAAATCCCATTTATGCATTCGACAGACATTTGTTGAGCACCCCTTATATTCCTGTCACTGGAGCTGTACAGATAAGACCAGCCCTGTCCCCAAAGAGCCAGGAAGATAAGGTGAGTACACACGCCCATAGCTGATGGGGGAGGCGGTGATAAGCCATATGGGACACCAGAAGATCTCACTGCTTACTTCTAGCAGAAGCAAATCAAAGAGAGCTTCATGGAAGAAGGGTCAGCTGGGCACAGATCCAGCTTCTAGGCTCCACCAATATTTTATCCCTTTGCCTCACTGTAGTTGTTTGGCTGCCTGGTGGTTATGTTGTATATTTTGTACCTGTTCAGCTCCTAGACCGTCTCTCATATACATAAATTGGTTTATATTTATATATTGATTTATTGATTGATTTATAGATAATTATCTACAATCATGACATAGGAAACATATCTCGGCAGAAGGAGCTATATTCTTTAAAATCTAAAATGATAATAGAATAGACAGTCCTATTAACCCTTCCCTGCCATTACCAGGATCACTCTATTGAAAAATCTTTAATTTTCAAATGATTTTGAGGCTCACTCATTTAGCTAAAACAGCTCGAAAGTTTTCATTCTCAGAGGGATATAATATAAAGGACATTACAATAGGAACCGTGGGATTGAGGTTTATATTCTTGGCTCCATCACAATCACTTAAACTCTTCAGGTCTCAGTTTCCTCATCTGCCAAAGAAATAAGACTGGACTAGATGACTTCTAATAGCTAACATTCTATTATATTCAAAAAATTAATTAATGAAATCAACAGATGAGTTGTACAATATGGATTAGGATGTTAAGTAATATATTTCATAGGACATCTGAATTCATCTTCAATTTAGTTATCAACATAAATTGACTTTCTGTTAGCCATGTTTAATTTAATTACTTCAAATTGTGTTCCTGAGACAGAGAAAAATTGCATTTAGAGTGTAGTGACTGTGTTACAGTAAAACACATATGTTCTGATAACAAACTGATCTGCTTAATTAATTTTTAGAAGGGGGGATTCTGGAAACAGGGTGAACTGAATATATAGCACCTTTCTCCTCAATTCCTAACTACAAGTTATATGCTTCTTCTGAGCAAAACAGGTACTATATGGGTACTTAGCAAAATGGGTACCATGGGCAGCTGGGTATTAGCAAGGCCTTGTTAGGTCCTAGTGAGAAAGTTGATACAGGACTTTCTCCCTCCCCTGAATACTGTATAAGTGTATGAAGACCAGCATCATGGATCCCCTAAGGTGAAGGCTGTAAATTGCTAGATCTTGATTTTGCAAAGCTATGAATCCTTGTGGAGAGGGTTGATATTGATATTGGCCTTACATGAGATTGGCAGGTCACCCTGCCTCCTAAAAATCCAAGAAGAAACTGAAGAAGTGATCCAAGTCCTTCCTTTCCTCCTGAGTCTAGGAGAGTATGAAGAAAAGAGAGCAAAGAGAATTCTTCCATGTGCCTCAGTAAGCACTTCCATACTCCCTACCTACTTCTCTATTCCTGGCTTACAGGGTTAAAGAGCACGTTGCATTCACCACAGGACTGCTGACCTATAGGACATGCTGCCTACCAGAATCCCAAAGAGATGACAGTAAAAAAGTAACAACCTCATCGCAGGTACCCAGCAGCTAGAGAGAGGAAGATCAAGCGGAACAAACTGAATATATGCTCAGTGAAATAGAGTTGCTGGAAGGGACAGATAAAAACTTAAATAAAAAATAACAGCACTGAAGAATGTTCAAGTGCAGTACAGAAAACATTTTCTGGAATAAAAAAGAATAATTTCCCATCTATCCAATTCTGTAAATAAGTTGAAACAGAAGATGGTCATTATTAAGAGACGAATTGGTATACATACATTAGGATAGATAGCCTGGGAATGTTTCAGATGTTTAATAAGGACTCGACCTAAAAGGGACATACTTTAAGAGAAACTCTATAAGAGTCTAGAGCAGGGGCTGGCAAACTACCGCCCACATGTCAAATCTGACCTGCCACCTATTTTTGTATAGCCTGTGAGCTAAGAATGATTTTACATTCTTAGATTGTTGAAAAATATCAAAAGAAGAATATTTCATGACGTAAAAATTATAGGAAATTAAGTTTTAGTATCCATAGAAAAAAGTTTTATTGGAACACAGCCATACACATTCATTTATGTATTATCTCTGATTTACATGAAAAGCAGAGCTGGACAGCTGCAATAAAGACACCAAGGCCTGCCAAGCCTAACATGTTTACTACCTTGCCCTTTACAGAAAGTTTGCTAATCCCTGGTCTAGAGCAGCGCTATCCAATAGAACTTCCTGTGATGAGAGAAATGCTCCATATATGTGCTGTTCAATGCAGTAACCATTAGCCATGTGTGGCTATTGAGCAGTTGGTATGTGACTAGAACAACTGAGTTACTGAATTTTTATTTTGATTTACTTTTATTATGTTAAATTTAAATAGTCACATGCGGCTTGTGGCTAGTGGCTACTATATTGTGCGACACAAGTTTAGAACAAAAAGTACTAAATAATTTAAGCAAAACCTAGGAGCGATGATGGTAGTGGTGGTAGTGATAAAATGAAAAAGCAGAACTGGCAATCATGATACCAAAGTGAATGTAAGGTTTAAAGCACAAAAGAGAGTAAGAGGGACATTAAAGTAATGCTAAAAATCACATCACATGCTTGTCGGGACTTGCCTGGCTGTCTAGCGGTTAAAACTTCATGCTTCCACTGCAGGGGGCATGGCTTTGATCCCTGGTCATGGAACTAAGATCCCGCATGCAGCACGGTGCGGCCAAAAATAAATAAATAAAGAAACAAACAAGTTCTATGTAAGATTTTTAAAAAATCACATGCTTGTATATACAAAACTACACAAAACAATAACTATTAGAAATAAAAGGAAAACTTTATAAAATTAAATTGTAGTTGGAGAGCATATACACTTTCTCAGATCAGACTGCTCCAGTAAACAAAAAATAATATAGAGGAATAGAAGAAAACAATCAACCAAACTTGATTAACTATATATAGGAGCCTACACTCCTCAAACAGAGGACATACACTCTTTGTTATGTCCATAGAACATTAATAAAATTAATCAGGTACTTGGCCACAAGCAAAACCATAAAACAATGAAAAACTAAGGATTTTATTGGTTGAAGTCTCTGATCATAATCCAAAAATATTAGAGATAAAATTTGGGGCATAAAAATCTTAATGACTTGGAAACTAAATTAAGAAACATTCCTAGATAACCCCTGGATCAAAGATGATATAAAAGGAAATTTTAAAATACCTAAAAGGCATGGAAAGGAGAACACTTTATACTAAAATTTATAAGACACTGAAAACTATAGTCACAGGAAAATATGTAGCATTAAATGTCTTCATCATAGAAGAAGAAAAAAATAAATTTAATCGTCTTCAAGACATAGAAAAATAAAGTTTAAGAAAACAGGAAGAAATGAATGAACCTTTTTAAATTGAAAGGGCAAATAAATCCAAAGGTGTTTTTTGGGGAGTGGGGGAAATGAATTTTTGATGTTTCTGTTTCAGGAAAAGAGAGAGAGAGAAAACCAAAATAGACATGTGTAGGAATAAGAAATAAACATAATCATGAGAAGAGAAATGATGAAACTCTATGACACAACATTGAAAACCTTTCCAAAATTGACCCAAAAAGAAGTGAGAAACTTGACTAGACCAACTATCAGAGAGGAATATCAGAAAGGTAAATGTGTTACCATTGAAAATAACTTCATCCAGGAAACAGGGGTTACAACCAAGTTTTATATGACCTTTAAAGATTAAATAGTCCTATGTTACGTAAATGATTCCAGGCCATAGAAAACAATGGGAGGCTCTCCAATTCATTTTATAATATCAGCAAAACTTTAATTTTAAAATCTGATAAAAATGGTATTCAAAAAGATTTTGCATACAATTGAAACTAAGTTGGCATTAATCCAAACAAAATTCTTGTGAATTAAGAAAACTGGGGAATCTCTAAGATAATAACTTAAAAAATATGCTAAAACAAATGACAAGGGAATTAAACTAATATATTAGAAAATATCAATTTAACATAAAAATGGGTATTCATAGAGGAAATAGGAACAAAAAAGATATGTCATATAGAAAACAAATCACAAAATGGCAAATGTGAATTCTGCTTTATTAATAATTACATCAAATGTTAATGGATTAAACACTCAAATTAGAGGCAGAAATTGGCATAATGGATAAAAATATCCAATTATATGCTATCATAAGAGATACTTTAGATTTTAGGACACAAACAGTTTGTGAGTGAAAGGATGGAAAAAGGATATGCCATTAAAACAGTAATTAAAGAGAGGGAAAGTGGCTATAAAATATCAAACAGGCTTTAAGGCAAAAATGGTTACTATAGACAAAGAAATACATTTTATAATAATAACAGGATTAATCCATCGAAAAACATAACAATTGTAAACATATACACACTTAACAAAGTGCCAAAAACTCATGAAGCAAAACCTGACAGAACTGAAGGAAGAAACAAACAACTGAGCAATAATTAGTAGAAGCCTTCAATAACCTATTTTCAATAATGTATAGCAACTAGACAGAAGATCAACAAGGAAAGAGTATTTGAACAACACAGTAAATCAACTACAGTAGAACTAACAGACATCTATAGAACACTCTACCTAACAACAGCAGAATTCACAGTCTTCTCAAGTGCACATGGAACATCCTCCAAGCTAGACCAAATGTTAGGCTATGAAACTAATCTCAATAAAATTTAAAGGAGTGAAATCATACAAAGTACATTTTCTGACCACAACAGGGAAAACCACAAAGAAGATCAGAAGCTAATTTGAGATGAATGAAAATGAAAGCACAACATGCCAAAACTTTTGGTATAGAACTAAAGGTGTTCAGAGGGAAATTTATAGCTATCAATGCCTATATTAAAAAAGAAAATGTAAGATCACAAATCAATAACCTAACCTTCTACCTTAGAAAACTAGGAAAACAAGAACTAATTAAACCCAACACAAGCAGAGAGAAGTTAACTCTAAACAAAACATAAAAAAAAGGAATAGAGAATAGAAAAACAATAGCAATAATCAACAAAACCAAAAGTTGGTTCTTTGAAAAGATGAAATATTGAAAAACCTTTAGCTAGATTGACCAAGACAAAAAGAGAGAAGACTCAGGTTACTAAAATCAGGAATTAAACAGAAGACATTATTACCAACTGTAAAGAAATAAGAGAATTATAAGGGAAATCTACAAACAACTGTACAACAAAAAATTAGATAACCTAGATGAAATGAACAAATTCCTAGAAAGACACAACTACTGAAACTGTCTATAAAGAAGAAATGGAATATCTGGATATACCAATAACAAGTAAAGAGATAGAAATAGTAATCAATAAATTTCCCTCAAAGTAAAACCTAGGACTGGATGGTTTCACTTTTGAATTCTATCAGAGATTTAACGAATTAAAACAAGCTCTTCCCTGCCCCCTCCAAAAAAAGAACGTAAAAAAAAAAACACATCGTAACTTATTCTGTTAGGCCAGTATTATTCTGATACATCATGACCAAGCTGCATTTATCTCAAATATGGAAGGTTGGTCCAACATATGAAAATCAATCAATGTAATATACTTTGTTAATACAATAAAGGTAAAAGCTCACATGATCATTTCAAAAGGCACACACAAAAAAAAATTTGAAAAAAATCCAACATCTCTTCATGATAACAACACTCAACAAACTAGAAATAGAAGGGAACTTCTTCAACCTAAAAAAATGCCAGCTACAAAAACCCCACAGCTTACATCCTACTTAATGGTGAAAGACTGAAAACTTTCCTCCTAAGAACAGGACTAAGACAAGGATGTCCACTATCACTTCTATTCTACATTGTACTGGAAGTTCTAGTCAGAATAATAAGACAAGTAAAAAAAAAAATAAAAGGTATCCAGATTGGAAAGGAAGAAGTGAAACTATTTATTTCTATTTGCAGATGATATCATCTTGTATGTAGAAAATCCTAAAGAATCCACAAATATTAAAGCTAATAATGAATTCAGCAAAATTGCAAGATACAAGATCAACACACAAAAATCAATTGTTTTTTATACACTAGAAACAGGCAACACAAAAATGGAATTAAGAAAACGATTCCATTTACAATGGCATCAAAAATAATAAAATATTTAGTAATAAATTTAACCAAAGAAGTACAAGATTTGTACACTGAAAATTACAAAACACTGTTCAAGGAAATTAAAGAAGATATAAATAAATGGGAAGATAGTCTATGTTCATGGATTGGAACACTATATTAATAAGATGGCAATACTACCAAATTTATCTACAGATTTAACTCAGTCCCTCTCAAAGCCTTTTTGTTTGTTTTTGTAGAAATGGACAAGCTGATCTTAAAATTCATATGAGACCCAGAATAGCCAAAACAATCTTGAAAAAGGACAAAGTTGGAGAACTCACTATAAAGCTACTTCTGTATATGAAAGCTTACTACAAATCTATAGTGATTAAGACTTTGTGTTTTGACATAGGATAGATATACAAATAAAAGGAATATATTTGAAAAGTCTAGAAGTAAACCCTAACATTTATCATCAATTGATTTTGGCATGGATACCAAGACTACTCAGTGGAAGAAAGATTAGTCTTTTCAACAAATGGTGCTGAGACAACTGGATATCCACATGTAGCAGAATGAACTTAGATTAGCTACTCTGTACCATATACTGAGATTAACTGAAAATGATTCAAAGACCTAAATGCAAGCACTAAAATGATAAAACTCTTAGAAGGAAATATAGGTGTAAATTTTTGTGCCTTGGATTTGGCAATGGTTTCTTAGCTATGATACCAAAAGTATGCAAAAACAACAAAAAAACTAGATAAATTGGACTTCATCAAAATTAAAGCTTACTATCAAGAAAGTAAAAAAACCACCTATAGAATGGGAAAAATATTTACAAATCATGTATCTAACAAGATTCTAGTATACAGAATATACAGAGAGCTCTTAAAACACAATAATAATAAAAAAGACATACAAATGGCTATTAGGTACATGAAAAGGTGCTCAGCATCACTAATCATCAGTGAAATGCAAATCAAAACAACAACGAGATATCATCTCCTACCTGTTAGAAAGGCTATCATCAAAAAGACAAGAGATAAATGCTGGTGAGGATGTGGAGAAAAGAGGAGCCTTGTACGTTGTTAGTGGGACTGCAGACCGGTGCAGCCACTATGAAAAACAATGTGGAGGTTTCTCAAGAAATTAAAAATAGAACTACCATGTGATCCAGTAATCCCACTTCTGCATATATTTCCAAAGGAAATGAATACAGTACAGGATATCAAAGAGATATCTGCACCCCCATGTTCACTGCAGCATTATTTACAATAGTCAAGATATAGAAACAACCTGTGTCCATCAACAGATGAATGGATAAATAAAATGTGATGTATGTATACACACACACACACACACACACACACACACACACACACACACATACATACAATGGTATATTATTCATCCATAAGAAGGCACTCCTGCCATTTGTGACAACCTGGATGGACCTTGAGGGCATTATGCTAATTGAAATGAGCCAGATAGAGAAAGAAAAATACTGCATGGTATCACTTATATGTAGAATCTAAAAAAAAAATAAGTTAAACTCATAGAAATGGAGTAGAAAAGTAGTTACCAGGGGCTGGGGGAGGGGGTAAAAAAACTCAATAATAAAAGGACAAATAACAGAATTAAAAATCGTCAAATGATTTGAACAGACATTTATCCAAAGAAGATATAGAAATGGCCAACAAATACATGAAAAGATGCTCAACATCATTTGTCTTCAGGGAAATGCAAATCAAAATTGTAATGAGATTCCACTTCACATCCACTAGGTGTGCCTATCAAAAAGACAGACAATAACAAGTGTTGACAAAGATGTGAAGAAACTGGAACCCTTCCTTATACACTGCTGGTGGGTGGTGACACATACCCTGCTTCTCTGGAAAACAGTTTTGCGATTCCTCAAAACATTAAACACAGAGTTACCATATGACCCAGCAATTCTACTTCTAGGTATATACCCACAAAAATTGAAAACATGTTCACAGAAAAACTTGTATACATATATTAACAAAATCCATGCAATGGAATATTAATTAATTCAGCCATGAAAAGAAATGAACTACAATAGAGATGAACTTTGAAATCATTATATATGTGCAGTTTGAAAGAATTTTATGGAATGTGAATTATATCTCAATAAAATATTAATAACAACAATAATACTGCAAATGGTAATCTGGATGATCAGCATGTATCCCTTGGGCCTGGATTTCCACTATGGTAGTGAGTGTAGGAAAATACTGGTTTTTTTATGGATGAAAATTCAATGTATGCTGTGAATTTGTTGGTTTGAAACACTGAAAATTTTTCATTAGACAATGTTTACATACCTCAGCTGAAGAACCTTTGAGAGTATATATATGAAATTTAAAATATATTAAGTTGCTTTAAAACAATATGTATAGCTATAAAAGTTGGAGTTATTTTAACTTTGAGTTTGTACCAAGTCTCTTAAATATTGACATCTTGTGGACTTTTTGTGCTTCTGTGTTTTACTTTCCTGTTAGACCATGTAGGAAACTGTGTTCTTGTTATTGGTAAAGGGGCCCTCACTGAAATCCAAGCTTGGAAGGATTTCCTTTGTTGTTTCAGATTTCCTGGTTTGGTTTTGAGGGATGGGGTGTGGAGCTAAATGACGTGTGGGAGGGATTTCTCTAACATTGACGTCTATTCCATGAGCTTTTCCTGGGCACTTATTTTATTGCAGCATATTAAACTTCTTTGATATTAAAAAAATAATAATACAATTAAAATCTTGTGAGAAATCTAGGGTACTGTATGTTATAATCTATAGAGTATATGAGAAATCTAAAAATTTTAGATCAAAAGATAGACATATTTGATCATTTAAAATTAAAACTTCTATATAGTAAAATATAAACAAAAATACCATAAACTAAAACTCCTGATGCAAGACAGAAGATTACTATCCATAAACAAAGAGCTCTTTTAAACTGGAAGAAAAATGCCAAATAGAAAAATGGGCAAAGGTAATGAATAATCAATTCATAGAAGAATGAAGACAAAAAAGTTCGCTAGCATTCAGGGACATGCAAATTAAAGTAAAAATGAGGTAGTACTTTAAATCCATCATACTGGCAAAGTTTAAAGACCAATAATACTCATATATTGCTGGTGGAAATGTGAAGTGTTACAACTATTTTGGAAAGCAATCTGGAGACATCTATTAAAAGAAAACGTTACTGAACTCAGCAGTCAGTCCCATGCCTTATAGCTTATTCCGTTGTAATAAATGCGTATGCACAAGCATGTTTATTGCAGCATTGTTCAAACTGACAAAAATAAAAACAAATTAGAGAATTCCTCCTACTATAGGGAAGGCTGAATAAATGATCACATATCCACTCCATAGAATAATATATAGCGATTAAAACTAATGTGGTAATGTTATCCCAGATGACTGGGAGAGAATTCCAAAAAGTATTCTTGATTTACAAAAGCAAGATGCAAAGAAGTGTGTACAATATGATCCCATTAAATAGTGACAAAGTCCTGTGTGTGTGTGTGTGTGTGTGTGTGTGTGTGTGTGTTTGTGTATGAGCATAAGAAAACACGGAACAATATATTCTAAGGGTAACATGGGTTATGTGATGGAAAGGAAACAACAGGAGAAGGCAGAACTAAGCAAAAAGAAACAGGGAAAAATAAACCTGCAAATTATGATCACATTAATATAAAATTATATATTGCATCTATATGTATAACATATAAAACTATATAAAGACATTAACAAATCAAATTAAAAATTAATTTTGAAAATCAAACCAGGCAATGAGAAAATCTTACTAAAATGTTTAATTATACCTTTCTGTCTTAGTAAGCATTCAGTGTGTCAGGGGTATAGCTGCAGATGCTGGTTAAGAGTTTGGGTCACCCTGGGTTGAAATCCAACTCAGTCACCCTGGGTTGAAATCCAACCACTGCTGCTCGTCTGCTCTGTGATCATAATTAAGTTACCCATCCTCTCTGTGCCTTAGTTGTTACCTCTAAAACAAGGAAGATGAAAGTACCTCATATTTGAGGATTAAATGAGATACCACACATAAATTGCTAAGAAAAAAGTGCCAAGTATATAGTGAGCCCTCAACATATACCCACTAACATTACCTGTAGAGTCTTCATCTTCTGATATGTGGTAGGAGAACTATACCAAGAGACTGAGAATCAGGGGACCTGACTGTTACCTCGGATAAATCAACTTTTCACCACAGCTAGCTTAAGGGTCAAATGAGAAAGCTTATTTGAATGTGCTTTGCTTTGTGAACTGAAAAGATCATAAGAATAAAAATAAATTATATAAGACTATAAGACTCTAGTAATAGGAAATAGGAATACA
This sequence comes from Phocoena phocoena, assembly GCF_963924675.1. Lineage (NCBI taxonomy): Eukaryota > Metazoa > Chordata > Mammalia > Artiodactyla > Phocoenidae > Phocoena > Phocoena phocoena. The sequence goes on along the minus strand of NC_089240.1, from coordinate 94,988,214 downwards.
TATGTAATCATTCTTAGAAACTCCCTACAACAAAAAACTGAAAACAGCTTAACTTCAGGCAAGTCATTAGTGAAAATGTTATGTCCTTATTTTACTTTGATGTATGATATTGAAATCGGTTGGGGAAGAATGACTTTGATTAGGTGGGATTATAGAGACAATAAGAAACTTCATATAGAGTTCACCTAGCAAATTTAGACTTATTTAGTCACTACAAATGCCACAAAGCTATTAGGTGGAAAAAGCTATACGTTCAAGATCTTCTGATTTCAAACTACTGGCCGTACCTCAGAATCCTGTGTATGCCCATAAAATTAAGGGTTGGAAGAAGTATTATAATCTAACCTGGAAGATAAAACATGGTTGGATTAAATAGTCATTGATAATTTGATACACTTTCTGATTGTGGCTGGGAGCTTTTATTCATTTAAATAATATTTCAAAGGTTCACTCTTATTGAAACATATGGTTAGCAAGGGAGTGTATAAGAAAACCAATATGTGGGATTTAGACTGAAAATACTTGGATTCACTCCCAATTCTGATGTTACCTACATGTTTGACTTTGAGCAAGTTTACTAGTCTCTCTGTCCATGAGTTTCCTCTTTCCAAAATGGGCCTAATAGTAACTCCTAGAGTTACTGGAGAATTCAATAAGATACCATATATAAAAGTAGTTAGCCCAATGCCTTTCTCTTTGTAGGCATTCAGTAAATGTTAGTTTCCTTTAATATTTTAATAAAATGCTATATGGAGGCAAGAGGTTCAGAAGAAATAGGTGAGTGGCAAATCATACAGATCATTTTTATTTTTTTCATTATATCTAGGGAAGCTTCCCTATTCAATTTGTGAGTCCATAACCCCAGAAAATACCATCCAGCAAATGGTCATCATGGTACATAGAGAGAAGCAATAGCTCCTTGAAAATAGGTCTTAAGAAACTCGGACAATGAGGTGAATGTTGTTTTGATAGAAACTTCAGTCTTCCTCTATTGTTTAATGTATCTAATAACCATTACCTTTCCTGGGCTGTACTAATGCCACTACTTCGCACTCTCTTTTAGGAACAATGGTAAATTCCTTCCTATGCAATTAAATACTTGGAGATGTTTAAAGACAAGTACATGTGAGAAGATTTGATTTTCATTGATACTAGTTTAGGGGGTGGGTAAGAAAACTGAAATTTAAGACAATTGTGTTAATGTAAGCTTGATGCCATAAGCTGAAGCTTATAGTTAATAAACATACTAGCTATAGTTAGAGTCATTTATTTACCTTCCTTAAACTCCAATTCCAGATACATTCCAGCTAACAGCTTTTGGTCACTTCTACGCCCCTAATCACCTCACTATTTCTTTTTCTCTACCTTCACCATTAATCACATCTGCTGTTTATCTCTCTAAGATACCATTTTGTTCCCCAGAAAGCAAATTACTTAATGCTTTTCCTAAAGTTTTGCTGCCTAACCTTTCTATCACCATGGAGAATATTCTACACATGAAGGAAAGGGCACAGTGTACAGCTACTTCAGTACGTCCATTGACCTTGTCTATGCTGTTGAAACTTTGAATTGTCTTTCAACTGAAGACAAGGAAGAAAAGTTGAAGTAAAAGCGAGGGAGAGAACGAGGAAGGGAATCCATTATCTGACTAAACAGCAGGTACTTGGTCACGTATGAAGAGGGCAGAGAACTAGAATTTACAAAGTCTAGGACTTTCGATATTCCTCACTACTGGGGCCGGAAGAGACATTCAAAGATTAGGTATCCTTACAATAAACTGTTAGTCTGTGAAGGTTGAATCTGGCTGCAAAATCTGACTCTTAGATCCTTGCCCTCACAACAAAGGCCCTACACAGAGGTCCTGGGCCTGCCTAGCTCAGACCAAGCCTGCAGTAGGTCTTTCCTGAGCTCCCACGTAGGAAATCTCACTGTTGGTCTATGGTGCTGACCTTTGGAAGAACCAAGAAGACTTTAGAATCTTCTCTCCCTCTCCCTCCCCTCTCATTTTTTGTTCTTGGGCTGATTATAACTGTATTAAGTTCATTCAGGTCCCTATTTATAGGTTGTTATGAAATCTGGCTGTCAGTAATCAATAACTCAGGGCTCGAAAGTTTCTGAAAGAGAAATATCTTTTGTAGATATTAAAAGGTGAGCTTTTATAAAGAGTAATTAAGGTAACATTGCCTGAGTTGGGGGGAGATGTTGAGATCCCATCAGCTATAATGAGTATACCATGTAATTCAAGTGTCTTACTTTGAGAAGCTGGTAAATGAGAAGCCATATAAAGAATAAGTAGAAACTGGAGGATAGGTACTTCAGTAAGGAAAAAATAGCTCTTAACAAAAGCAATCTGACATTATTATTACTAATTTTATGTAATAACCCAATCATACATATTTTGTTTCACTCATCAAAATGATGATGGCATAATGAACATAGGTACATGTAATCTCCTTTAACCGTGGAAATTATTTCCTCATTCATTCAACAAATACTGAACACCTACTATGTGCCAGGGATTGTTCTAGATAGCTGGGAGTACATGTTGAACAAAACAGACATTAAACAAATCTGATGGTGATAAGCGCAATGAAGAAAAACAAAGAAGGATAGGACACAGGGAGCGACAGGGACTTCTGTATTGGATCAGGTGGTTAAGGAAGGGCTCTATGATGAGGTGACATTTGGCCTGAGGGGGAGAATATTCCAGAGAGAATAAGAGCATGTTCCAAGTCTCTGATATACAGGATTGAGAAAGATTGTGATAGGTTCTGGCATACATGGCAGAAGGCAACCTGGGGGGTAGGGGTAAAGTGACACCCAAGTCAAAAAGCTATTTGTAAATGAGGGTTGCTTGTAGAAGTGTTGGTGGTGGTGCTTTGTTTGACATACACAGATGCTCAATAAATACTTGTAAGATAAGAGCTGAATGTAATTACAATGGGCACCGATGATGGTCAGCTGATTCAGGTACAAGGGCTCTCGCCTTTTAGTAACTTCCTATGTCGTTGTTGAAGCACTGTTCACAAATAAAGTTGTTAGAAATTATTCAAGACCATGATAAAAAGCAAAATGAAACATCGAAGAGAGTATAAGCTTTGGAATCAGACAAACCTGAGTATGAGCCTCCATGCTCCCTCTTACTAGCTGTGTGACCTTTAGCAAGTTATTTAACCTCTGTGCCTGAACCTCCTCATTTATACAATGGATATAAAAGTGATTTTCTCGGGCATTTGTTAAGATTAGAATAGATGGTGTATGTGAAATGCTGAGTACCATGTCTGACACATACTGAACAAATAGCAGTTCCTCCCAAATCCTTGACATGCCTGGTGCTTTAAAACTAGATAAACAAATGAACTTATTTACAAAACAGAAACAGACTCACAGACATAGAAAACAAACTTACAGTTGCCAAAGGGAAAGAGGAGGGGGAGGGATAAATTAGGAGTTTGGGATTAAAAGATACACACTGCTATATATAAAACAGGTAAACAACAAGGTCCTACTGTATAACACAGGAAACTATACTCAATATTTTCTAATAACTTATAATGGAAAAGAATCTGAAAAAGAATACACATATATATGTATAGCTGAATCACTTTGCCGTACACTTGAAACTAGCACAACATTGTAAATTAACTATACTTCAATTTTAAAAAACTAGATAAACAAATTTACCTGAGACAACAAGCCCTGGGGGCAGGACTACAGTGAGTGACATGGACAGCAAATACTCAAAATATTCTAGGAAAGGGAGAGCCCATGGTCTAGCTGGAAGAAGGGTGACTTTTCTTCTCCCCTACAGTCTTTCAACATCAAGAAAGCAACAGTTTGCTCTGTTTATGCCCTGTCTGTGAGTCAAAGAATATATGTTGGTCTTACTTAGAAAAGGATGAGGGTAGTATTAATGAAGTCATTGATAATGACCCCTCCAGAATTTTTAAGAGGCATTTTGACTATTCCACACCTACTAGGTTGAACCATATGAATTTGCTGATACTTAACTGGGTTTTACCTACAAAATGTGCAGTGTCATATGCTTCAACCCAATATTTCATTACTGAATTTTTGAGAGACTTTTTGTTTAGTTTTTTAAAATTTATTTTCTTTCCCCGAATCAGGGAAGGTTTAGAAATGACTTGTTCCTCCTCACCCCCTTGCAAAATAGGGGCATAAATAGCATTTATTTCGTGCCAAGAATGATGAGTACCATGTGACTGTCAGACTATAATGTCATATTATTAGCCCCCTTTGCATTTCATATTTACAGCGGCATGTGGCTGAGCTCAAGTCTATCTTTTAACCTTCCCCTTGTTCTGACTGGGGGCAGCCAAGTTTGGTAGGTCTGCAACTTGGGCAAATGCCGTGCAGGGGACTGAAGAATAGCAGGAACAAATTGGCATGATTCTGTTCGCATGCTAGTGAGAGAATGTAAAGAGGCAGTTTACTTCCCTTGTTGGGAGAAGTGCGAGAGAAAGAAATGGACAGTTAGTGGAGAGTAGGTTGCTACTGCAGAGAGAAAAATGAACTGAATGGATGTTTTTGGTTGAGGGAGCATTTAATACAGAAGGGGTAATGCAGTGTTTGGCGGTTCAAGATGACATCACTTGAATCACAAAATGTTAGACCTTGAAGGGCTCTGTGCGATTATCTAGTCCACTCTTCCTTTATAGAAGAGGAAACGGAGATCCAGAGAAAGAAGGCAGCTTTCTCAAGATCACACAGCTAGTAACTGTACTCCCCCAAATGATATATGCCTAACCCAGGGAGCAGATCCTGGGTATGTGAGGGGAACTGGAAACAACAAGATCGACTTGACCCTTCTTGATTCTTGGTGCATCAGCTTTACCATGGATTGGTCATTTAATATAAACATGAATCGTTCATAGTCAGAAATACGCAAATTAAAATATTCACTGGACTATCACTTTACACCCTTGAGGCTGACAAAAATCAGAAATTTGGATACTGCTAAAAGGTTGGAAGGGATGAAGGAAAAGAGGAACAACCTCTCCTCCAGTGCTGGTGAGAGTCAAAGCTGGTGCAGCCGTTCTGGAGCACAATCTGGCAGAACTTAGTCTAATGGAGAAAACACATATACTCTATGGGCCAGCAATTCTCTTCTTGGTATATACCCCAAATAAATTTTCATATGGGTCCATATGGGGACATGTACAAAGATGTTCCCTGCATCTCTGCCCGGGGAGGTAGGGAGTTGACAGCTATCTGAGTGTTCACCTCTGGGTAAGTAGACAGGTAAAATGTGGTGGATATACACACTGGAGTGTAATGCCTCAGTGAGTAGCATCAGGTTAGACGTATACAAAGAGCATGGGAAGATCTCACATACACAGTGCTGAGAAATAAAAATGTAAGAACTGAAAAGAGATATATAATAAATACCATTTACATGAATTAAAATGCATGCACGTAAAACAATACATTTTGGAATAATTCAAATAAAAAGATACACTAAAACACATGAGCATGGTTCCTATGTTGGGGGAAGCAAATGGGAAGGGGGGTAGGAGGCTAAAGGGTAATAAAATTAAAGTGAAATAAACAAGAGATAGAGTACCAGATTCACATAAATTTTTAAAAGAAAACAGCAGACTTCAAATACGTTTTCTACGTGAGACTGGCTTTGTACTTTGTCCCCAGTCTTGTAGACTGTAGTAGTGGGGGAGGGCTGGAGGGAGGGGGGAGGAAGGTTACTGGTTCTGCCCTTTAGGGTACCATGGTGGAAGAATTTGAGAGGCCCTGAACCACTCAGGGAAACCATGGACTTCATTTATGGATCAAACTGCTCCACGTTGGCCCCTTCACTAGTAACCTTCTCTTCAGCACTCCCTGAAGAGATATCTAGGCCAAAGGAGCCTGCTGGACCTACTGTGCACCATTTTCATTTTCGACTCCTAGTCAGTTGGTTCCTGAAGTGAGAGCTCCCTGACTTGATCACCTCTGCCCCCACTCCTGCCCTGTCTTCTGGAGCTTTCTCACCTCAGCAGAAGGAAGTCTTCTGTTTTCCTGCTGGCTTCTCCCCAGGAGGCTTTGCTGTAAGGGCTGCCACTCCACATTTACTTCCCATGTAACAGGAAAACATTTATCACAGCCAATGACAGTCCACGATTATTTTACAACTTCCAAGTTTCACGATAAAAAGAAATGTTCTTAAAGCTGCAGAGCCCAGAATCTTGGGGACATGGAATTAAGAGTCTGAAGGTGCACAAGGAAGATAGAAGAAACAAGGATTCCTCTCCTTCAAGATCACCCTAAGGATCTTGGTCAGAAATGGAGTGTGCATGGAACAGGAGAAAAACTTGGGAAGGCCTGAAAATTTGTAGGAAAGTGTGAGAAAAACTGGGCCGGTGGGACAGGTTCCTCAGTAATAATGCCCTATATTTATAAAGAGCACATTGATGAGGAAAACAAAAGAACAATTTGTGAGGCTCCAATGAAAGAGCACATATGGAAAGAGTAATAAGTTTTAAACTAACTGTATCATTTTAAATATTTTCACATTTACAATCTGTCCAGTTGCCAAAGCTCATAAAATTTCCAACATACACAACCTACCAATTTCTCAGTAACACAAGAATCTCAGAAGTCCCTTATATACTCTTCACCCGGATCACCTTCCTCATCACTACTGAATCATCTACTTCTTCGTCCCTTTTGCCCACTTTATAGGTGTCAGCATCTCTGTTGTTCCACAGTATTTATCCTAACCACCAACAAAACAGTGAAAGGAGATGAGCTCCTGCCAACCAGGGCCTAAAAGTCCTCACACTAGGATTAAATATGGTGTTAGGGAGTTCTATATAACTTCAGGAAAATTAGTGCTGGGAATTGCCTGATTAGTTTTACCTTATTTTCTCAACTTCGAAAATTCCCAGTGTGGTGTTGGAAAGTGGGTTTTAGCACTACTTCGACTTGGGTTCAAGGCTCTACCAGGGATTTACAAGGTACCTAATCTCTCCAAATCTCAGTTTCTTTACCCTAGCCAGTGATTGGCATTTGTATGTCTGGAGAGTTGAATGCAAATCTGTAAAATGATGATAAATTTCTTTCTCACAGGACTGTCGTGAGATAAGCAATATGTAGATAAGCTATTAGTATAATGTAAGCTTTACTTAAGTATATTATAGTGCTTGGTGTATGGAAGGCGTTCAAAACTTGCTCACTTTCCTTTTGGTATCTCTTTCCTTTCTAAATTCAATGCTGAGAATATTCACCTACTACTGGGCCTCGCTGCCCTTTCTCTTTGGTACTTTCAAATTTCCCGTTGGCAGCCATCTTTTTCTTGGGGGGAGGGGAATGATTAAAAAAGACAAATTCAATATAGTTTTTATTCCTAAAATGGCAGTAGGGTTACACAGGGATTTCAAATGTATTGTTAATGTTTAACTTCTTGCACTAGGTGGTGGATACATAAACGACTGTTATTGTGGCATCCATCTTTATGACTTTGTCATTTGGATGACCTTTGCTAGTTCCTACATACCTTAATCAATCTCCTCTTCCTCCAATTCTTGCCAGACTTATGTCATCTGCAAGCTTTATAACTGGGTTTGGCCTTCATATTACCATACCTATTTTCAGCCTACTCCTCTCAGATTGGATATACGTTTTCTTTTTCTTTTTTAACATCTTTATTGGGGCGGGGAATGGAGATAGAGAGAAAAGTGTGGGTTTGAGGGTGAAGGAACTATATGGGCAACTTTGCTTTATTCCTCTTGCCACTTTGGAGTCATACAGCTCTGGGACCAAGCCCCAACTTCATTGCTTGTAAACTGAGTGACATTAGGCAGCATACTTCATTTCTTTCCATAAGTCTCAGTTTCTTCACCTGCAGAATGGAAATAACGGCGTTCACCTCACAGGGTGCTGTGAAGACTACATGAGATCATGTGTATGGTGGGGAGCACCAAATCAGAGGTTTCCAAACTTGTCACCACTCAAAGCCCATCTTATCATCTTCCCCAACCACCACGACTGGGTTTTGAGATTAGTTTTTACTAAAATATATATATTCTTTTCTAAAAAACATAAATAGCTACCAACGAGAATAGTCCCAAAGGTTGGTATTATATCTGTTAATTGCTAAATTCCTATCCAAAAGAGAAAAAAGGTACTTTTTAGTCTAGGGAGCCATATCTTAAGTAGTACGTGTAAAATTTCAATTGACTTAAATTGCTACAAATCTAGAAGCCATTAAATGGTAAGGTTTGCAATCTACCTCCTAATCTACACTCTCCTCCATCCCCTACCCACATACAAACTCACATTCCCTGGCAGTGGTCAGGCCACTGAGTGCATCTTCTAAGCTCTCCTTGTGGATGTAGAATCTAGGTAAGTGGAACTACAAAATAAAGAGCTGATCTAGGGAAGAGGCTTGGGGGTCGGGAGAAAGACGTGTGTCTCCTTGGGCTACATTTGTAAGAAAGGTTTAGGGAGACACAGCTGGGGAGAGATGGGACCTGGACGCAGCTGTGGTGTGTGGAAAAAACTGGGAGTACAGGAAATGGCAAAGGGGATTTTTGAAGAACTCTTTCTGTTCCTTATGAATGTACTCTGTCTTTGGCACTTTAGAAAGAGCTTGCTGTGAAGATTTTAACTGTACTTTGATTAGTTTGGACGTGGGACTTGTTTTCCTTTGATCATAACACTGTGATAGATGGGGCCATGACACAGCTGGGCTTTATTCAAATCATAGAGCAAGACCTCTTAAACCAGGTCAAATTGTTTTCTAAATATAGTGCCTCATTCCTTAAGGGAAAGAACACAGTCTTTAACTGTGAAATCTTTCCAAAGTTCTCCCAGGAATTCTGAGGTATTTTCTCCAAAATACATTAACTTCTTTAACAGCTGGAAGTCAAGCTCTACTCCTTATTTGGCAGGATCTGTATTATTTCCAATCTGAATCTTAGATTTTTAATGACAGGCTGTCATTTATAGAACTTACTCTGTTAGTACTTTATGGATACCATCTCACTGAGTTCTTATAATAACTCTATTACATGGGAATTATTGTCCCTGTTTTACAGAAAAAGAAATAGATCAAGAGAGATAAAGTGACTTTTCCAAAGTCACCCAGCAGAGCCATAATTCAAACCCAAATCTGTCCAATGCCATGACCTGTGCTTTCAATGATGACATTTTGCTGCCTGGAAGGAGGCTAATGGGTTACCTATCCCAGGAATATAAATATTTTAGTTACATACCCAAGGGATGGCACTGTACCAAGTCAGCAGCAGAGGTGTTTTTGAATAGGGGACTATTTCTAGCAGAAACCTTGGGCAAATTTCTTCTGAGCCTCAGTTTCCTCAACTCTAAAATGAGAACACTAATACCTGCCACATAAGGTTGTTTGCAAGATTAAATGTGAAAAGAAATATAACACAGGCGCTCGCTGAATGGTGGCTAACATTGCTATTGTTAATATTATTGCTAAGAGAATGAGATGGATTTTTATAAAGGAAGCAGTTCTTTCAAGTGACCTAAAGCAGCCTCGGTTGTGGACAGGATACCATAGGTCTTGTGTCAATTACTTTTAGTGAATGAAATTAATAAGAAACAGTGGTTTAACTTGGAAAAGTCAGAGCAAACACTTTGAGGGGAGCAAGAGGCCTTTCTAAGTGCACGGCGGTACCAAAGGGGAAGGTGTCTGTGAAAGTAGAGGATGGGGTAAAGGGACTGAAAGGAAGTAAACGTGAAAACTATACAAATCAAGGAAGTAGCATGAGTTAGGCAGGCCAGAGCACCTACGAGGAAGATTTTAAAGCAAAACTCAGGAAATCCTAAATACACTAATAAGTGGAGGACACCATTTAATAAGTTGCATTTAATTCTGACTTGCATGGAGTAAAGGAAGAAATATGTGCTTATTGGATACTGCTTACTGAATATGGGTGGGGGTGGGAGTCTCAGTGATCTTGGCCACATGTGCTTTGTAGAAAGTTTAAAGACTATTGCATTGGGATTCTTGTCCAATACCCCTCCTTCCCAGCCCCAGAAACAAAACCTGTTGGGATCTAGTGATTAACCTGTTTCCCTAGGACTCATCGGAGGGCCATCTTAGAAGTACAGCTGACATCCTATGAAATTATCAGGGAATTAGATGGGAAAGAGGTCCCAGGAAGGCCAGCCCTCCCCCAAACAAATTAAAACAGGGGAAGATAATGATCAAGGGCCACGGCTTCTCAGTTCTTCCCCTTCTTTTCCCTCAGTGTTCTCCTGTTCTCAGCCTTATCACATCTGCTTCTACTCATGGTCATCAAAATTTCCTCTCAGATATTTCGTTCATATCCAGGTATGAACTATTCCTAACAGCTTCATAGGGCTTAAGGCTTCTTCCAAGCACAACTCCAAGTGGCATCATTCATACTGGAGCAGCTTATGCAACCCTGACAGTTCTTAAACTTCACCTCAAGCACCCCTGGGCAGAGGAGAAGGAAAAAATATCCCCCAGGACATCAGAGGTATAGCCCGAAGTGATTTTTTGCAAGATTGGAATTATTTTGATGTCTCCTGTTTTACTGTAAAACAGAAGAAAAATATATGAATTTAACAGTCTGTTCTACTAGACATTGCTATGGACTGAATTGTGCCCACCCTCCAAATTCATAAGTTGAAGCCCTAACCGCCCAATGTGGTGATATTTGGACATGGGGTTGGATGAGTTCATGAGGGTGGGGCCCTTACAGTGGGATTAGCACCCTTCTAAGAAGAGAGCTTGCTTTCTTTCTCTGCCACGTGAGGACATATGTGGCCATCTGTGAGCCTTGAAGAGGTTCCTCACTGGGGAACCAAACTGGCCAGCACATTGATCTTGCACTTCTCAGCCTCCGTAGCTGTGAGAAATAAATTTCTGTTGTTGAAGCCACCCAGTCTATAGTATTTTGTTATGGCAGTCCTAGCTGACTAATACAGATACTAATGCTTGCTTCAATATATAAATGATGGTTTAAATAATCTAAAGTTACCTAACTTCCCTTCCCTCAAATCTTGGAGTAAAAATTGACACTCCAGGAAGATATGCCTTATTTAGCCTATTGCTTTGAGTCTCCCTGCTTCTGAAGTCAATTTGAGAGGCACAGGCAGGGAAGGCTCTCTCGCCCACACTTCGCGTCTCGTCCACGAGCATTTGCATTTCAACAGGAAGCCAAGTCCTTATTTGAAAGGTACTCAGTAATAGGAGGAAGTTTTATTTTTTGTTTATTAGAATCACCCTAAACCTCCTGCCTTTCCATACCATGTGAAGTGGTTTACTGTGTCTAGGGTTTGGGCAATATGGGCTCTATGGTGTCCCTGATAAGGACAGCACAGGCTAGCACATTGAATGATTATCCAGAACAAGCAAGCAACATACAACAGCTGCTCAAATCCACTCATCCACCTAGACAGCCATTGTTTACCAAACATCTACTACCTGCCAAGCAATAGGACAAGTATGTATACAGAGAATTCCAATAAAATCTTAAATGGAGAAATCTGACCAGGAAGGTCAGATGAAAATGAAAGATGCTCTTTTTTCTCCTAGGCCCGACCTGTTCTCAGATTTCCTACTTACTAGCCCTTTATCTACTCGGAGAACTAAAATTGCTACTTCTAGAATATTGTGAAGCTAAGTACTGAGAAAAAGGTGGGGTCTTACCCAAAGCAGCTCATTCTTCATAGCACCAACGTCTATGTTTGTTAGCCTTGTGTTTTCCTTTGCATTCGTTAGGGTATCCGGATGATCCAGCTCAGGAATAAGAAGATCATTGTTTTAAAAAACTACCAAGTCTCATCCTGGCTTTGTCTCACAGTGGCAGGCGATTTACTTTGCTATATTTGAATGATGCCTAAAGTATCAAACTCACCTTCACTCAGTTGAATAGCAGATTTGCGGCCCGTTAGAGGCCTCTAACCCAGCTTATCCCATTCTAGTCCTGGTGCTTTAGCGAAAACACCCAGAAAATGGTGTGATTTTAAGTCAGATTTATGTTTTAGAAGCCCCCCATATATCTCAGGCACTCTCAACCCCTACTTTTGCTTATACCTCATAGTACTAGGGGAAGACCTTCCAACTGGAGCAAGTCACTTAAGCCACTTGAGCCTCAGTTTTCCCATCTATCAAATGGGGCCAATATCAATAGTACTGCCTGCCTCACAAGAATAGCATGACAGCAAATGAATCCCACCTGTGAGTGAGTGGCGACGACGAAAAGCCAGTAAGAGAATTATGAGGGCAGATGCCGGGCAGTTCTTGTTGAGAGAAAAAAAAAATATGAAAGAGCAACAGAAAGAATCTCAGGGCAAGATTAAGAAAACTTAGCAGTACTCAAAGTTTGAATTAACCAAGCTAGGGCACAGTAAGTATCACACGTGAGTGTAAACTCTGGAGGCAAATGGAAAAATGTGTTAAGTTTGGATCAAATGAGTTGAAGGAATGAATGGAGAAAAAATGAGGGTTTTTTTTTTTTCAATCTTGAGGAATTGTATCATGTATATCCTGTATAGGAAAGTAACATCCAACCAGGCAGACAGTATTCTGGTTATTGACAGGACTTCTGAGGTAATATAGACTAACAGACATGGACACGACATGGGTTTTGGTGTTAGAAAGACCTGGGTGTGAGTCTTTCTCCACCACTTACTGATTGGTTGACCTTGGACAAGTAACCTCTCTGAACTCGAGTGACTTCCACCGTCAAATGGACACAATAAGACTGCCTGCCCATAGGATTATAAGAATTAAATTAGATACTGCGTGGAAATGCCTAAAGCAGAGCCCCACACATAGAAAATGATTAATAAATGTTAGCCACTGCTATCATCACCTTAGTCAATGACAGATGTAGGATCAGGAGATTTTTAACTGGAGGAATTAGGATGGAAAGATCTGGAGCACAGGGAACTACTGAGGATGGCACGTTGATGGGTTGAGTGCCAGCATGAAGGGACCTGGGATCCCAGAGGGGGCATACGCACACAAGGTTCCCGACAGATGCTGAGCAGAGAGGGACAAGGGCCCTGAAAGGAGGATAGGAAGTGCCAAGGACAAGCTCGTTATCTTTCAGGGTTTAGCTCTTGGCCAGTCATGTGTACAGACAGCACTGGGAAAGCTTCCTGATGTGGCCACCGCAGAGCCCTTCCACTCTGCTCCCACCAGCCTCCCAGAGAACAGAGTTTCCGATAGAGGTGGCAGACCACTGCATCCAATGCTTCTACATAAAGCCAGTTTGTGACAGAGAACGTTTGCCAGCCCGGGGCTCCCTCAGCCTGGGCTGTGTTTCTCCCCTTCCATCCCTCCCCTCTCCATAACTGATTACTTTCCAGGGCACCTGTTTTATCCAGTTAAAAGAAAAGCATACTAGTTAAGAGCTCTGGAGTCAGCCTGGCTAGGTTTGAAAGCTGGCTCCTCCAGTTACCTGTGTGACTTTGGGCAGGTCATGGAATCTTTCCAAGGCTTGGTTTTCTTACTTGTAAAATGGGGATAATTCGAATTGACATTCATTACAGGATTGTTGTGAGGCTTAAAGTGAGATAATACATGTTAGGTTCTCCTGGAGCTCTGCCTATGTCTAAATTCTAGGTAAGTGATTGCTATGGTTATTCGACTGTTACACATCGTTCTCTTTGTGATCATGGTATCTCCCGTGCCAGGTAAATATCACACGTTGTTCTCTTGACTAGTACACCATAGCTTACTCTCAGAATGTAAATGGCATATGAACAAATGTGCTTTAAAATCAATATTGATTGCACGAAGCAGTGCTGGAGTTTGGGGGAGGGGAACAAGATATGGAGATGGACACACAAACACCCACCAGCAATTGGCTCCCACTTACAAATCTGTCAGTCTCCCCCCTCACAAGAGACATTTGGGAAGGCACTTTTCAAAACCAGAAATAGGTTTTGGGAGGAAGTATCTCCTCTTCACCTCCCACCTCACCCCAAGCCACCACCAAGGGACAGCAATTCCGTCAGACCAATCACAGAATATCAGACCAGGAAGGGAAGGGCCACTCCCAGCTCATCTAATGAAACCTCCCCTGAGGCCCAGAGAGGCCAAGTGGCTTGCTCCAGGTCCCACAGCAAGTCCGCGGCTGAGCTGGCATTAGAAACCAAACCTCCTAATTCTTGTGTAGCTTCTCAAGGGAGGCAGCATGTGGCAGAATCTGAAAATTGCACAATGTCCCTCTGAGAATACAGCACTGGCTGTACGATGGCATATATTATACAGCGAAAAACAACTGTTTCTTCTCTCCCTGCTGAGCTGTGTTTGGCAAGTTGTTGGTACTGATGAAGGTGTAGCTGTAATTCACTATGATTACTCCCATCCCCTCCGTGAACATGCCATGTGTTCAGCCATTTGCTCACGTGTAGATTACTTACGTTATAAGAAGCTGCATATTCACCCAGCCCAGATCTATGAGCTACTGACAGCTCCTGAGTGGAAGGGGCAGAGGGTACTTTGTTTTTCACCTTTTGACAGCCCTCAGCATTGTATCAATGCAAAGGGGACTACTGAAATGCTTTTGGTGATGATCGGATCTCTTAATATTGTGTCAATAAACGTGGAAGGGAAGAGAAGAAAGATAGGAATGGAGAGAAGAATGGGGTGGGAGGAGAGAAACATAAGGAAAGATGGGACAGGAGGGAGTGGGAAGATAATGGGTGGGTCAGGAAGTGCATTAGCATTTGTTATACCGCATTCTACAACAATATACAAGAGGGTTTCTCAAAACACGTGTTGTGGAATAGTGTTCAGCGGGCTGCCACACAGAAAAGATTTCTGTGAGCCAAGAAAAAGCGTGTGGGAAAATCCTGGTATGCAAAGAGTAATCGGTTTCTTTACTGTAGGACTACTTGGAGCCTTTTATATGTTGACCACATCCCCAGGAGATACTGCAGACAGTGTTCCCCTAAACTCTTTCAACTAAGGAACATGCTCTTGGTCCTTTCACCAGGAACAGGTCCTTTAAAAACATTTTCAATCAGTAATAAAACTAGAATTCTGTTCTATATCTACCCATTCAGGTACTTATCAATACCTGCCAAAACAACCGTGTGCCTTTGCAATACCCCAGGGGACAACATGCTTAGACAAACACACGTGCATACACACACAGCAGGCAGTGGCTGGTGCCCTGGAGAAGGTCATCCTAGCCACCTTTCCATGTGAAGTCTCCTTCCTCATTGCCAACAGCCTTGGCTCTGGGGATCACTGCCTTCCTGGCTTGGCTTCAGAGCCACAAAAAGATGTGACTGAAGTTGTACGCTTTACCCTTAGGCAGTCTTCCTTGGACATCAGCCACAACAAGGTCAACAAGGTTCCGGCCTTTTACTTTGAGGACGAGGCCCCACCCCCAACCACATGACCATACTCAAATAAAGAAGGAAAAGGGCAACATTAGCTTCTGTAAAGACTGGAAATGTAATGTAGAGGTCAGTAGCTGGTGGAAGTCAGTAGATAGAGATTCTTAGTTCGCAAGCACTAGGTAGTGAGTGGAAGTAATACTGTAGTAGTGGTTCTAGTACTGGTGCCTCTGCATATTGAAATATAAAACATTACTGAGAATATGTTATATAGTGAATTAACATAAAATGGAACCCTATGTTCCACTATTTTGAATGGGAAAATAACAAAACATCCACAAACCCCAACCAATTTTCCTAAATATTACTAAAACACTCTTAAAACAACTATACACATCCATCCATGAAGTATGTGTTAGTAACATAAAACATTTAAAACGTTGATATCTAATTATTTAACACTTAAGAAACTCATAAGTAGGTATTTTTATGTTTGGGATGCAATAATTCACAACCTCAGAAACAAAGTATATTTTCTTCCTAAACTCCAATGAACACAAACTGTAATATAAATAAACAATGAAATAATAAGAAGTTAGAGATTCTCAAGATGTGGTCCACGTGGACCTTGGTTGATAGTGCCCCCAGGTACTTGAAATAAGCAAATACTGGGACTCATGAAAGGCCAAACTCTTAGGAAAATGGTGGGGGAGATGATAGTGATGATATACAATGCTTTTAATCAGTTGGAACTCAAGATGCTGTCCTATCCAGAGAGGGGTACGTTCTATGTCCTCCGGATGGGACTCCCATGCAACTCAAACGTTTTCACCTGAGGGCTTTCAATTTGAATAGTGAATTTGGGATAAACATGTTTTTTAAGTTATTGTAATGAATATCTAGATAGTGAGACTTTAGATAGTGAGGAATATCTGTACAGCAGTAATGGCAGCCATAATGGTAGTTCTCATTTACTGAAAACTTTACTGAAAAGCAAGGTCCCCATTTGTCTCATTCACCAATATATTCCCAGTGCCCAAGCACAAAGCTCAGCACACTGTAAGTGCTCTACAAACATTTGTTCAATGAATGAACCGAGCACAAATTGAGCACCAAGCGCTAAGCGATTCACCCGTGTTATCTCATTGAATCCTAATATTAACAACCCTAGGGGTAGACAGTGTCATTACTCCCATTTTTCAGATGAGGAAACTGAGGCCTAGAATTAAAGCAGAACTTGGCCAACATTACACAGTGCATATGTCAGAGTCAGAAACATGAACCTCTGTCTTCCTGAGTCCAAAGCCAATATTTTTAACCACCATCCTATATACGATTCTCTTCCCTCACTTAGAAATTCAGACACCTGCTTGGGTTCTATATGCTATAGAATTTTCTGCCACCTCACCTCAGAGACCTTCAGAAAATCCATCTACTTCTAAGAATTATGAATCTCTTTCACATGAGTTCATTATTATTAAGTCAAATCTTTAAATACTATGACATACTTTGTTTTCTTTATTTGGATTAATAATAATTACAGCTACCGTACGTTAAGCCTTTCCTATGTGCCAGTCAGGCAGTGTGCTATGTCATATTATATCCATTATTTCACTCAACCTTCACAGTAACCTGATGAGGTAGGTACTGTTATAATTCCCATTTTAGAGACAAGGAAACCGGGGTTTGGAAAAGTTAACTTCCCTAGGCAAATATCCAGTAAATGACAGAGCTGAAATTTAAACTCGTGTCAGATTGCAAAGCAAATGATCTCAGTCACTCACCACACCTCTTTGGTGACCAGTTGACCAATCAGCTGATGTGACAAATACTGTCAGGGCCTGAAGGAATCGCACCCTCCTCCTCTTAACCTTTGCAAATCCTACTGTTCTTCCAGTTTCTACTTCCTCTGTGAAGCCTGCCCTGACTACTGTTGTTTCACTCCTTAGGGACTGCTCCCTCTGCTTGGTCCCCCTCAGCACTCCATGTGCGAGCCTCAAAGAGTGGTCAGTTCCCACTTCCCCACACTAGTCTCAGGCTTCTCTGGTGTAGCTGCCTTCCCTGCTCTCACTGGTTGGACTGGGAGCTCACACAGTGCAAGGCCCAGGTTCGTTGTGAAGGGGAGCAGAATATGTCACCTGAAAATGTGCGTCTTTGGCATAAGGATTATCTTAAGCTGACTATTTTTAGGAAACAGCAGACACAGGAAAAGCTTTGAAAACGAATAGAAGTTACCCTTTTGTGAGGGACATTTACATTTATAAAGGAAATCTCCATTTGTAAGGGTATCTCCCTCTTTGCACCAGGAAGAGGATGACCCAACCTCTAGAAACTCTTACCCACGAAGAAGGCAATGACAGCTGGAGATACTATTTAAGGAGATGGCTTAGGCCATTTTGAAGAGTTACTCAGTTTTCCTGGGTCTCTCTCATATATACAGGAGGTATACATGTTATTAAACTTCTGTTTGTTTTTCTCCCATCAATGTCTTCTATTAGAGGAGCGATCTCAGCCGAGAACCTAGAAAGTTCTTGGAGTCACTGCCTGGCTGGATCCTCAGTGTGACGAGTGTGCTGCTGATAACTGTGTGTGAAGCTGTTCACCTGTGTCCCACCTCCATCCCCAACATGTCTTCCCAGGAGGGTAGAGGGAAAATTACTTTTCCTCCCCTACAGCTATTTCCCCACCATAAGTAGAATGCCATAAGCACGGTAGGGACAGGAGAGTGTGGCTGCCGTGGCACAGGGTGCACGTGAACTTGTTTTAAAGAAAGTAACCATTATTGTAGTATTTCTCCTATTATTGAAGCAATATACATTTATTTTCGAGAATTTAGAAAATATGCAGAAGCAAAATGGAGAAAACGACTTAAAACCCTATTATGCAACCACCCAGAGAGAAGCTTTGTTAACAGTTTAGCGCACATCCTTTCATACCTAGTTTATGCATGCCTGCTCCTATTTTTTTACGCATCAGAAGTCAACTATTCAATTTGTACAAAGTCAACTATTCAATTTGTACAAATTTGTAATTTGTAACTCGTTTTTCCTGTAAAAAGACATAGGGGACACTTGTTATAGCATTGAATGTGCTTTTACATCATTTTTAAAAGACTACACTATAATATATCATACACTAGAGTTGATTTAATGAATTCCTTGAACATTTAGATTGTTTCAAATTCTTTGCTCTTCAGACACACTGGAAGCAACCTAAATATTATCATTAGAGGAGTAATTAAATAAAGTATGGTACAACCAGTCAATGGAATTAAAGCTTGATCTAGGATGCTAAGTGATGATATGGAGTAATTACCAAGATATCCTATTAAGTAAAACGAGAAAAGTGTAAAATTACACGTGTAAAATGGCCTGTTTATATTACAGATAGATGGTTTTGTGTGCAAAGATTTTTCTGGAAGGATACACAGACACAAAAAATACAAAATTTGCTCACCATCACCAATCATCAGAGACATGCAAATCAAAACCACAATGAGATATCACCTCACACCTGCCAGAATGGCCATCATCAAAAAGACCACAAATAACAAATGCTGGTGAGGGCGTGGAGAAAAGGGGACCCTTGTGCACTGTTGGTGGGAATGTAAATTGGTGCAGCCAGTATGGAGAACAGTATGGACGTTCCTTAAAAAACTAAAAATAGAACTACCATATGCCCAGCAATTCCACGCCTGGGTATATATTCACAGAAAGCAAAAACACTAATTCAAAAAGGTACCTGCACCCCAATGTTCATAGCAGCATTATTTACGATAGCTGAGATATAGAAGCAACCTAAGTGTCCATCGACAAATGAATGGATAAAGAAGATGTGGCACATATATACAATGGAATACTCTTCAGCCATAGGAAAGAATGAAATTTTGCCATTTGCAGCAACATGCATGGACCTGGAGGGTATTATGCTTAGTGAAAGAAGTCAGAGAAAGACAAACACTGTATGTTATGTTATCACTTATATGTGGAATCTAAAAAATAAAACGAATGTATATAGCAAAATAGAAACATACTCACAGATATAGAAAACAAACTAGTGGTTACCAGGGAGCAGGGGCAAGTTAGGGGGTATGGGATTAAGAGATACGAACTACTATGTATAAAATAAATAAGCTACAATGATATTGTACAGCACAGGGAATGTAGCCAATATTTTATAATAAATTTAAATACGGTATAATCTATAAAAATTTTGAATCACTATGTTGTACACCTGAAACTAATATAATAATGTAAATCAACTATACCTCATTAAAAAAATACGTAACTGTCAGCGATGGTTTTACCTGGGGAGATGTGGGACTAAAAATGGGCAGGAAGAGGTTTTCTTTTTATTTTACACCCTTCAAAAGGACTGAATATTTTAGCTAGGTGATACATATACATATATAGAGTAGGGTGATGAAAAACCTTCTCAGTACATATTTATATATGTTTATGACAGGTGACTTTTCAATGTGCTGGGAAAGCGAAAGGCAGGGACGAGTTATATTGGCACTGAGTGCCCGAGGTAGTTAACAGAGGACACACTGTTAGGAAGAGTCAACACGTCCCGTTGGAAGGCCTAGGAGGCCCTCTGCCCCGTTGCAGAGTTGCTGAAGGCTGGCTTTCACAGAGCTATGCACTAACTGCAGACATCAGAGCCCAAGGGGAGAGTGAGGCTTCCAATTCCTGCTCCAAAGCAGCGTTTTCTCAGCTGTGTTCCCTGAAGCCCTCAGAGTCTGCTGAAAGGGATGCCAAGGTTTCAGGGCCTAGCTGTCACTTTACTCAAAGCAGATTCGTTAAAAAAAATTTTTTTTAATTGTAGTAGAATACACATACCATAAAATTCACCATCTTAAACATTACAGCATACAGTTGAGTGGTATTAAGAAACCAGATTCACTTTTAACCTGATTCATATACCGTGGCTCCATAGTTAAAAGACATTGGATAACGAATGCTCTAAACATAATACTTCTTGATTTTTCCAGGGTACAACACGGGTGAGAAATGACAACATTTACATGGCACATCAAAGTGGAATGACAAGTTTATTCATGGCCAGAGGCAAAAACTGCCCATGGACTCTGGCTGCCTATCTAGCAGACCACCCGGAAGGATCAATAGCTCAGCGCAACTGTAACTCACTCAGGGCACATCAGTATGCCTCAGCTTAGCAGCTGGAAAGCATTGTTCAAAGGACTGAAGGAATCAACCCTCAAAACTCAGAGTTAAAGCTAAATGCCAGTGTTGATCGGCCTTTAGCAAGAACAGCCTGCAAAGGGGAAAAGGACACAAGGGTCTTGGGAGCTAACTGGCTCCGAGACAGCTGAGCCCACTTACATGACTCAATCAGAAAGAGTGCCAGGGCATCAGTCAGTTTTACAGAGGGTTGGTTAAGCCAGCAAGTCAGTTTAAATAAAGGTCAGTTAAAGAGCTTCTTCTGTCATTGGCACCATGCACCTGAGCAAAAGTTAAAGCTCATCTTGTTTCTGGGATCAGCAGAGAAATGGGTCTTTGAAGAATCCCAATCCCCCACAGGAGGGGTCTGTACTCAGTCACTGGGGCCACAGTGGCTGGACTCATCCAAGTCAGGCAAAATCTGGGGACAGGAACGCTAAGCCAACCATTAAGCAGAGGAGTAATTATTAAGACCCAGATCATACATCCTTCTGCCCCAACAGAAGGCTCAAGTTCCTGGGGAATAAGGAATATAGGGGGACCCTGTAGAAAGGAAACTCAAGAATAGGAACCTACGACCTGTGTTTTAGAGGCAGAATTTCATAGCTATACCCAGGCTGTTTCTCTTTTATAATAACTAACATTTATGAGCATTTACTATATGCTATACAGTTTACATGATTTATTTCATTTAATCCTCACAGGGAGGTTTAAATGAGCTAATCCACGTAAAGCAGTGATGACACTCTCTAGCATATAACAGATGCTCAATAAATCTGAGCTAAAACAAAAAGTGCTCTGAGGTGGATATATTATCCATGCTTAATGCTTGGGGCAACTCACACCCAGAGAGGTAAGATAACTTGCCTAAGGTCAAGTCAAAAGTGTAACTGCAAATCTGGGATGCAGGCATTCTCACTATATGGTACTCATATAGTATCAATACTATACTATGTTATCTCATCTACCCAACCAGCCAAGCAGCCAACCAACCAACCAATCAACCAAGCGACATGTTTCTAGATACCTACTCAGTCTCAAGTACTTTGGATACAGATTAAGGCCCAGGCCTGGTCCTAAAGAAATCCTAAGTCTGTGGGCTTCCCTGGTGGCGCAGTGGTTAAGAATCTGCCTGCCAATGCAGGGGACACGGTTTTGAGCCCTGGTCCAGGAAGATCCCACATGCTGTGGAGCCACTAAGCCCGCATGCCACAACTACTGAAGCCCACATGCCTAGAGCCCGTGCTCTGCAACAAGAGAAGCCACCGCAATGAGAAGCCCGTGCACCATAAGGAAGAGTAGCCCCAGCTCACCACAACTAGATAAAGCCCGCACACAGCAACGAAGACCCAATGTAGCCAAAAATAAATAAATTTATTTTAAAAAAAGAAAAGAAATCCTAAGTCTAATATATTATAGCAATTTTCAGCCAGCTCTCGTGAGAAGAGACAGCATTACAGCTAGAGCTTCCCTGACATGAGTGTCCCAGAACCCACAGTCTATCTTTTCTATATTGTCCAAGTGAAGTAGACCCATGGGAAATCTAAGGTAAATGAACAAATGTATCACATTTTTTAAAAGCTGGTATCCACTGTCTGGTGGGGAGACAGACCTAAAAACCAGTAACTGCAATCTGGCCTCTGTAATATGCTGCAGGCACACACAGGAGGGAACCATTAATTCCACTTGTTGCTGAGAAAAGATAGAAAATGGGGATGGGTGGCATGGAGAGCATTATCTTCTCTTCTTGAATCTTATGGTAGGTGAGATAGAGCTCCCTGGAACACAGGAAAAGGCAGTCAGCAGCGGAAAAGGGACAAAGATGGACACAATCGGTCTTCCCATTTCTCCCGACTTTTATCTTTTAGACCTAAGAATAACTTAGGAAGAAAAGAGGCCAAGAAAGAGATGGCCAGGAAAAGGGATTCTTAAGAGAGGAAAACTCAGAAGGAAGGGAAAACAAGAGACTGGAACAGGATACTCTGAAGTCATACTGAGAGCTGGGGAAGAGGGGGGTTCTAGGAGGAGGTCACAGGATCTCTATGAGTTTGCGGGAGGCAGTGAGATACAGAGTGTAGTACAGCTAAAGGAGACATTTAATTCTGTAATAACTCCTAAGATTCACCCAGGAATTCTAGAGTAGAACCAATATTTGGGCTGAGTCTTAAAATATCTGTAGGAATTAGCCAGGTAAAGAGGGGAAAGGGGACAATAGCATGAACTAAGGCACTAAGGCAACCCAGAGAACAGTAGGGTTGCTGAACTCCAGGTCCTTTGGTGTGGCCAGGGTTTTAGGGGAAAGTGATGAAAGAGGAAGCTGGACAGAGAGGAAGTCCCAAGGGCAAGTGATAAAGGGTCTTATGTACTTTAAGGCGGACCTTGGCATCTGTCCCCACAGAGCCTTGACTTCTCTGGAGGAAAAGCACTTTTGATCCTTCCCCCTCTCTGTAATGTGGTAAAGGACATGCGAAGAAATGGCCAGAGGGTTCATTCCGGTATCAAGGAATACATTTCAGCAATATTTTTCAGTAATATATTTCAGCAACATAAAATACAACTGATTATTGTCACTAACCTGATTTTTTTTGGAATTGGGACATTTGGGTACAATCTTCATGTACTTCAATATAAAAACACACTATACAAATTGCACAGTAATTCCAATGGGGGAAAAAAAGGGAAATGCAAACTTAATGAGTGGTACTTAGAGTGTTTGACGAAGTTGGCATTATACATGATGGGGGCAGGAATGGAAAGAGACCCATTAACCTCACTTCTTTCCAGGATCCCTCCCATCAGCTATAGCTGAAAATGATTGGCTATAACATCCTAGAGGCTCAAGGTACTGAATTTGGCTCTGAGGCTTAAAGTCTCAGAAGGGCAAGAGGAGAAGGGGGAAAAGCTCTGGTACGGTTTGGCCCTTTGAGGACAATGGCTTACAGGAACCACTTGAGGACAATAAGTGAAGAGAAGAGAAGCAGTGGAATTTCTACACTTCAAGTGGACATGAAGAAAGGAAGCTCATGGGAAATACCCAAAAGCATAATGTCCTGGAAGCCAGGGAGAAAGGGGGATGGAGAAGGCAACAATAACAAATGGAGAGCAGAAGGTCTCAGTGGCAGGAGACTGTGAGAAGTGAGATGGAGGAACACACCAGCTGTTGCCTGGAGACGTTTCATTCAAGGTCTCTATGAGGCCAAAACTTATTTTGGGTGCACTTAGACGTAATAAAATCATTTTCGAAAAGCAAGTAGCTCTTATGTTACTTCCATAAAACCTTCCAGAGAGGAGTATAAACATACTGAAACTCATGGACATGCTATGAGTCAAAAGCCCTTAGCTTTTGGGAGCAACCCTTGGAGACAAAGAGAAAGTGTGTTGTAAAGTTAAATTATAAGCAAATATATTTGTAGCAATATCTAATTACAGTAGGCAAACCAAGGCCTGCTCAGAGATTGGTCTTTCCTGTCCTTGAATGGTACCTTGATAGGAATATTGGAATGTACACAGAGCATTAAAAAGAGGTCATCTATTATTCAGCAGTCAGATGATCAGGTACTGAGCTTACTAGTTACTAATGAAATGAACTTCCTAGGGTGTTAGCCATGTAAAAACACCAGAGAAATTACAAAGAACATGCTATATATTCCCCAAAGACTAAGGCTGACTCAAAATATTAGGGTTAAAAGTAGTGTGAGATGACAAACTCTGTAACAGATACAGAAGCGTTCTGAGGGAAAAATGGTTATTATTTCAAGTAGCCCTAGGACACACTGAAAACATTTGATCCACTGCCCTCATCAACCAAAGCTCTGCCTATGTCGTGGGTCCAAAGACGGCTTAGGCTTACCCACTCAGCACTTTAGTATAAGAGTTACCTAGACCAGAATTTGTAAGATCACCGTACCTCCCATAATTATCGACAAAATATGTGCATATAGGTATTTCTCTGGAGAGAATAAATGGCTTTCATCTGATTCCCAACATGGTCAAAGACCCCCCAGAAATGAAAGACCACTTCTAGACAAGTTTTATTTATAAAGAATAGTCCCAGTGAGGTTTCCTGAGTATTAGCACTTGCTATTTTATATCTATCATTCAGTTCTAGACACTGGCCAATCAAGCAACACATCTGGAAACCTAGTTTAGAGTGTGCAAACCCCCAAACTGCTCAGACTGTTGGAGTTACGGAATTTGCCCGTCACAATTTTGCTTGTTGTCTAATATTCTGAACAACCACCAACTTCACTGTGGGTACTACTTCCATGTCCCAAAACTGGGAGGCTATCTTGTAAACAATGTAACCCTAGCAACAGTTTTGTGACCATGAACTATTATAATATATTGTGTGTGTGTGTGTATATACATATGTGCGCGCGCACACACACACACACACACACACACACTCACACAATACAATAGCTATTGCAATTTTAGTTAGATTTATTTTAGCGCCAGAGAGGGAATTAATTTTAGCCAAGAACCGTCTCAACTCCCTTTGTTCTGTCCCAGGCGACTGCATGGAGACTGTTACCCCATTCTTATTGATTAAGATCATCAAAGTTATTAGCAGATAATCTTCAGGTAATATTAGCAGATAATCATAGCATTCCAAAATTCTCATTGGAAGTGTATGATTCATTTTAAAAACTGAACGGACAATAGATACTGTGTTCTACAGAGTCGGCAGCTAAAGGGCAAGAATAATGCGAAATAAAAAAAATTGGGGAAGATGCGTCTATCACTGGGATGCAGGCTTTCAGAATTGGGTATATGTCCATAGATGGGGGCACTGAATGCAGGCCCTCTCTGACTCAGCCAGAAGGAAGATAAAAGTTCTCCTAACAGAGAGGACAGCTTGTCACATCTATCTCTTCAGCCATCTTGCCTACATGGAGAATAATGACCATCCCTGGCATTATCTTTGAGTTAGAGAACGAGCCATAAGAAGAAGATCAAAGAGTAGCTGGAGGTCCAGATTGCCTTGTCCTTTGATTAGCAATTCTTAGGACAGAACCTTTCAAAAGCACAGTAGGAAGAGCAAAGGTGCCCTCTTTACACAGTAGATGTGTTCTTGGAAAGTCAGCTGTAACTTGGGGACTGAAAGTCAACGAGTCAATGAACAGTTGGTTCCATAAAAAGAATGTTTCGATTGCAGCCGCACAGCACAGGGAGATCAGCTCGGTGCTTTGTGACCACCTAGAGGGGTGGGATAGGGAGAGTGGGAGGGAGGGAGACGCAAGAGGGAAGAGATATGGGGATATATGTATATGTACAGTTGACTCACTTTGTTAGAAAGCAGAAACTAACACACTATTGTAAAGCAATTATACTCCAACAAAGATGTTAAAAAAAAAAGAATGTTTCAATTTTCTAGTATGGTCCTTACTTTAAAAAAATACAGGCACACATGCACACGCACACACACATATATATAACATATTTATATATTTTTCTTTAGGTTAGTTCAGTCATATTTTTAAAAAAATACTGAGGTGCGGTTAGGTTCTGAGTTTAGCGAACCAGCATTTTCTAAAATTTTCAGCTTATGGAATTTTTTGTTTAATTGGTTTTGTAAACTAGATCCTATATTAAGTGTCTATTTAAAGGAAACCTCTGCTCAAGGAATCATCTTTTGACAACTGTAGCGCTAGGCACCCAAATTTCATGGCACTGTATATTCAGCTTTTTCCTTATCAGGTGGTCTTGGAAATTGAAGCACATGGGTATTCAATGCGGGGAACAGGATTCAGAGGCCCTTGCGCTGCTAGTCATTCTCTAGCAGCACTGTCAATTCTCCTAATTTGGGGGGAAGGGGCTACAGGGAGATACCTGACTACAGGTAGTGATTCATTCTTAAATAGCAAAGAACAGAAAAGAAACAAAGGACAACTGGGCTTCCCTGGTGGCGCGGTGGTTGAGAGTCCGCCTGCCGATGCAGGGGACGCGGGTTTGTGACCCGGTCCGGGAGGATCCCACATGCCACGGAGCGGCTGGGCCAGTGAGCCATGGCTGCTGAGCCTGAGCGTCCGGAGCCTGTGCTCCGCAACGGGAGAGGCCACAGCAGTGAGAGGCCCGCATACCGCAAAAAAAACAAAAACAAAAACAAAAAAAAAAAAAAAAAGAAAACAACGGAGGACAACTAAAGGTCTTCTGTCTTATATCTCTCCTTGGCTAAGAAAATAATTCTGGTCTGGGCTCCCAGCTGGCTCTCAGCTCTGGAGGGGTGGTCGGGATGAGAGCATCTTAAGTGGCAAACACATTTGGATATTTTCAGAGACTTGAACAGAGGCAAAAAGTGTGGAGAATACAGAAAATGCACATTCACTCCAGAGGTTACTGACAAGATTAATTACCTCATAACTGCTTTAGTAAAATGACTCCAAGCATACTGCAACTATAATTATCCATAAAAATCCTAATGAATTCAATTTCTCCAGAAATCACCTTGCTGCAACTGGTGAGTGTAGGAGAAGTAAGGAGAGGAGGCAATCCAGCTCTTAGGGAGGGAAAGAGGCAGGGAGATAGTTGATGGAACTAGGTGGTGTCTAATCAGGTCAAGTAGATAGGGGCGAATGGTGTTTATTCTGGCTTTTGCCTTGTGGTGTCTCAATTGATCTATGGACCCCCTTTTTAGACGCCAATGTTTCTGTTGAAAACAAACTCAAACATCACTTTTTCCCTTTCCTCCCACCACCCCATCATTGTGTGCCTGTGTACGCATGTGCATACATGTGCCCATATACACATATCTATGTTCATGAATCTGGTTCAATTCTCTTTGCAAAATGCACATTATAAGAGACAGGGCCAATGCTCATCCTGGTCAAACTGGTCCTGGTCAAACTCTGAGGGAAGATATGTCAGTCAGTGGTGCTCTCCACACTTCCTGTATCCTGCTACCAACTTAGGTACCTTATCCCACCCCCAGGACCTTCATGCTGCCTCTGGGCTACTTAGGGCTCTTTTTCAATCTCCTTTTCCCATGCAAGGACTCACTCAGACCTGATCCTGCCTCCCTTTTTCCTACACAGAATGCCCCTATCCTGGGTCCTGTTCCCACAAAATCATGGTGTCACCTAACTGTCTTACTGGACATGTAATGACAAAGGGATGTATCTTAGACTGGAAGTCAGAATGACCCTATATCACTGAATGGCCATGTAGTTTTGGGAACAAATCACTTAATTTCTCTAAACCTCAGTTTCTCTGAATCTCAGTGTCTTTCTCTGAAAAAAAAAGTTTGAGTAATGAAACTTGCACTATCCTCCTCACAGGAGGATCCAATGAGACGTAGGAAAAAAAGAACATTTGCGGAGTCCTTTCACTATTTTCACAGCTACTATATAATTTAATTCCCAAAACAACAACTCTGTGCTAAATATTGTATTCTTATACTCACATTAGAAATGGCAAAATTAAGAATTACAAAAGGTTAGCTATGTGCTCAATGTTATCCAGCTAGTATGTGACAGCAGTGGTGTGTGAACCTAGGTCCACAGACTCCATCCAGTGCTCTTTCTACCACACAGGGCTGAGCTGTACAAAGGGGAATGTGCAATACTCAGGAAAAGTATTAATGCCACCGTCCTTATTTTATTACTGTATTATCAACTTGTATCGTGATTCCTTAAGATAACCCTTCCTCTTCGGTCAGGACTGTCTGTCTTGTTTGTCATCACCTCTCCATATGCCATGCCTCGGTTCATCTTTCTATCTGAAAATTTTAAATCTTCAGATTCTGCTTCTTTCATGAAGCTGTCCCTCATTATTTCACCCTGACTCAACAGCTTCCTTCTTTGAAGGCCTACAACTTTCACATCTCTACCAAGAAATTCAGCCCTTGTTTATGAATACTCTCAAATCATTCTCTGGTTACTCATTACAATTTATAATAGCCCTCGTTTGTCAGTCTCTACTCTATTCCAAGACAATAATTTCAATAATCAAAGTTTGTCTACTTCCAAAACTCCACTTGACCTACTTCCAGCTCTATAACCTACTTCTCTCTGACATATACACTTATGCCATGTATGGTCTTGTCTTAATGTTGTCTGCATGTTCCATGCTTACCTCCAGCACAGCATGGTGATTAAGAGTACAGCCACTAGGACCAGACTGTGTGAGTTCACAAGTCATCTCCCACTTACTAGCTATATACGTTGAGTAAGCTACATAATCTCTCTGTGCCTCGGCTTTCTCATTTATAAAATGGGGATAATAATAGCACCTAACTCACCTACTTCACAGGGTTGTGGTAAAGATTAAAGGAATACATACACACACACACACACACACACACACACACACACACACATCACCTTGGAATGAACATTGGAACATACATACACACAGAGAACTTAGAATTGTACAATCACGTAATAAGTGTTCAGTAAATATTAGGTATTATTTCCTGCCTGCTCACTCTGTGCTAGGTTTGTGACACACATTATCCCATTTAATATACACAACAACCCTGTGACATAGGCTCTGTTATTACCCCCATTTCACTGATGAGTAAAATAAAACTCAGGAAGGTTAAAACACATTTCTAAAATCATACAAAACAAAGTGATAATTCCATGATTCAAATCCAGATTGATCTTGCTCCAAGTCAATGTTCTTTCCATTACACAGTGCTTATTCAAGTTGTTTTGTTTTGGTTTTTTTTTTTTTTTTTTTTTGCGGTACACTGGCCTCTCA
Organism: Phocoena phocoena; assembly: GCF_963924675.1. Taxonomy (NCBI): domain Eukaryota; kingdom Metazoa; phylum Chordata; class Mammalia; order Artiodactyla; family Phocoenidae; genus Phocoena; species Phocoena phocoena. The sequence goes on along the minus strand of NC_089240.1, from coordinate 94,959,016 downwards.
CTGTTGTGGCCTCTCCCACTGCGGAGCACAGGCTCCGGACGCGCAGGCTCAGCGGCCATGGCTCACGGGCCCAGCCGCTCCGCGGCACGTGGGATCCCCCCGGACCGGGGCACGAACCCGCGTCCCCTGCATCGGCAGGCGGACTCTCAACCACTGCGCCACCAGGGAAGCCCTCAAGTTGTTTTTATTATAATATACCTTGTCTTCCCAATAGAACCATAAACTTCCAAGGGTAGAATCTATGTCTTATAATACTTATAGACAGACCCCCTGCTCTCTCCACTGTAATCCTCAGTTTTTGTTTGCCATGAAGTTGGTTTTTAATAAATATTCACTGACTCGGAGAGCACTTTTGGAGTAAAGTCTAGACACTATAACCCCTCAAGCACAGGGGTATCACTTCTCTTATTGCTGAACTCACAAACAGGGTTTCCTGCCTAAGACTCACCAGGCTCCTTGATCATTACCTACCAATCCTGCCTCTAAGTCTCTTACACCTCTCCCCCTTTGTACTTAGCAGGCTGGATAATCCTTATTTCAAGACATGAAACGAGGAGATGCTAGGGACTCGAATGTGTCTTGCACATTCAGGTTTAAGTTCCATTCATTCATTCAACAAATCTATACAGAGCACCGACTATGTGCCAGGTACCTTTCTAGGTACCAGGGCTACAGACAAGACTGTCCAGACTGGAAATGCATGCTATGTATTAGTGTTCACTAACATGAGGATCACCTCCCTGGGGAGGGATAATGCTTCCCACCCCCAGAAGTCAGGGCTTGGGCATTTGACTCGTTTGGGTCAGTAAAATGAGACACATATTACTTCCGGGCAAAAGCTCTAACACTGCGTGCTTGGTTACCTGCTATTTTCCCTCTACAGCAATGAGCAGCAATATTACTGATGGTGGCTATCCCGTTAGCCTGGGCCCCAGAATAAAGATGATATAGAGAAAAGCTCCAGCCAATCCACAAGGGGAATGAAAAATAAACTTCTGCCAATTCAAGTCACTAATTTTTCAGGTTACTTCTTACTGCAGCATAATCTAGAATACCATGATTGATACAGAGTAAAAGGAGGAAAATAAAGAAAACAGCATCCCACTCCCCTTTACAACCGTTGCTATGGATTTACTGGTAGCTGTCTAATTGACTAATGGTGTTTAGAAAGCTGAATATGAGCATACTTGAGGGGAAACAATGCTATAAATCAGTCACGGCTATGACAATACCCTCACCAAAGTAGTTAGCACCTTCCTTATAGAGTGTCAATAAAAACAAACACCAGTACAATGAAACTGTATACATATATCTGCATGGATCTGGTGAACACATAAACCAGGAGAGCTAACCCTGAATGCTTCTCTCACTAAAAACCTGGTAGTCAATTTCTTATGTTGCACTATTTCTTTTGGTTGTTTTTCATAAATGTAGACTTCTAATGTTCTCCCTGGTAAACTATTCATGGTACAGCCTCCAAGTACATGTTTCTGGTTTGCATAAGTCATCACAACTTGATAGCGGGCTGCGGCGGTCATGAGAATGAGCCTTACACATACACACACACACCCCCAACTACAATGAGAATATCTGACCAAGGGCCCTAGCTGCTGTGCTCTGAAATCCATCACAACATTTGCTCCGAAGTCACACTCCCTGCAGGCAACTCCCAACTAAGTATAGCGGAGAAATGAAGGAAGCCCCATCCCTGGGAGACAAAGGACTTCTCTGATGGCTGACTCCCCCAAGGCCTCACCCAACCTTCTTTAGACTGCTCAGAAGTCTAGAACACTTCACTGGACTTTCCTTCACTCTCTCCTTTATTCAAGGTCAGACTTAATTTGTGCTCTGATAGCTCTCCCAGCCTTTATGGCCCCTCGCCCCATTTTCTCTCACACGTATTTCCCCTAATAAAATCCATGGACGTTAAATTCCATCTTGGTATCTCTTTCTCAGAGAACCTTGACAACCACATAGGCCAATTTGTTGACATTCCTTAAGATGTCATACTTGGGACCTGGAAGCAGGAGATTATGTCTACTTACACCATGCATATCTCTCAAGTGAATGCCCTTACTAGTATGCAGACCCCTTGAGTAGGGAATGTGAATCAATGTTGAGTCCACAATGCCCAGCCCAGTGCCTAGTATAGTCACTCAATATATTTTTGTCAAATCAACAAGTCAATGAACGTTCCCTAGATTCATGGTTTGTCAGTTATACTTCTAAGAATCTTACAATTCTAGAAGGGAAACTGTAGACCATTTAGCCCATGTGGAAACAAACCTCTTTTATATCCAGTACCTGGAAATCTCCTGTTTGCTGAATATAAGAAATGAGATGGTATTACTCTTAGCCTCATTCTAGGATTTAAAAATATTTTGGTCAAGCTGTTTTTCCTTATGCCTAACCTTATTCTTTGTCGGTGCTCTAAATCACTTGTAGAACTTCGTCGGTATTCTCTTTATAATAATCTATTTTTATGTTTATATTCACTCAGTTATTCATTCGTCAAACATTTAGTACATTCTATGAACCAAGTACTAGGCACTAGAGATACAAAGATAAGTAAGATTCGGTCCCTGCATTGATCTCAGCTTTCAGCCTAGTGAGTTAAACATTAAATAAATAGTCAAATGAAAAAATATGTACCCATAACTTGTGATAAGTGTCATGAAGGAAAATAACAAGGAATTATGGGAGCATGAAACAGGGTTAACATAATTTAGGTTGAGGTAGGAGTCAGACAAGGTTATTCCATGTACTGATATGTAATTGGATGCAATTTCTTCAATAGTTTCCTAGAGAAATAGTCTGTGGTCTAATTGATCCTACTACGCATTTATTTCAACTAACATGCCTCTCTTTCTGCCAGAAATGCTCTTCTTTCCAGTCTTCACCTGAGGAGAATCAACAGACTCTAGCAATGGATTATAGCTGGGGGTGAAGTAAAAGAAAAGAATCAAGAATGATTCCTAAGTTTCTGGCTTGCTGACTGGATAGATGGTGGTGTTGCGTTTCCCTTAGATAGACAAATTCATTAGTTCTACCTACAAAATACATCGTGCCTCTAAACACATCTTAGTATATCTATTGCTATCACTTGATTCCACTTACCACCCTCTCTCCCCTGGACTTTTGCAATAGCACCCTGACAGGTCTCCCTGCTTCCACTCGGGCCCCTACCGTCTATAGATTTTGATTTTTTCAAACTCTATAAATCAAATTATGCTACTTCCCTCCTCAAAACCCTACAATGACTTTTTATCATACTTGGAACAAAAATCAAATTCTCCTTATCATGGCCTCCAAGCATACATATGATCTGATTCCTGACTACCTCTCTGACTCCATTTCCTAAAACTTTTCTTTTCGCTTACAGCTCTCTAGCCATTATGCTTTTTCTCAAACATACCAAGCATATTCCCACCTCAGGGCATTCACACTTGCTGTTTCCACTATGTGAAATGTTCCCCCAGATATCTGCATGATGTGTTACTTCTTTTTGTTCAGGTTTTCCTTAACATGTCTTCTCAGAGGGAACTTCCTTAATCACTCTTATCAAATACATTAACCTCCCCATCATTATCTCCTTAGTATACTTTGCTTCAATATTCTCTCTCTCTCTATGTGTATATATATATTCACACACACCCATTATTTATTTGTTTGTTTTTTATTATTACTCTCTACCAGTAAAATGTAAATTCTGGTAGTCAGAAACCTGTTTACTGCTATGTCACAAGTACCTAGAATTGTGTTTGCTACCTAATAGGTAGGAGCACTGGTGGGAGAAGACAATGAGTTTAGCTTTGGATGTGTTGGTCTGGAGATGATTTGGGGGCATCCAAGTTAGGGTGCCCAGTAGGCAGTTGCATAGTGGAGTCTGGAGCTCAGATCAAGTTGGAGATAGAAATTTGAGAGCCATAAGCATAGAGATGGTATTTAAAGCCACAAGACTGGAAGAGGACAAGGTAAACTGGAAAGGAGTATACAGTGAAAAGAGGAGAGGGCCCAGGACTGGGTTATAGCAACCAACAATAGTAAAGACCAGGATGATGAATAACATTCTTCCTTAATTTTTTTCCTTCAGGCTCTCTTAATTATCCCTTGGCTCTTAAATGTCCATTTTCAGCAGGTTTGTCCTGATTTGGCAGGATGCTGGGTTTAAAAAGACGCAAATACTCCTCTACGTACAAAATAAAACCCACTCTCAGACAGCAGTATTTTTCTGGATCTTCTAAGGGATGAGCCATATTTAGGAAGGATCTATCCGTTGAAAATATGTCTGAATAATGTTTATTATGGTTCATGATTTAGAGTTACTTAAGAAATCTATTAATAGAACTGTTACTGAAAATTCCCTTAATATTAAAATGCAAGCATATGTTACTATAACTAGTAGATCATCCTTGGCCTTCATTTAGTTTGCTTCCTGTGCTTGTCTCTCCTTTTTAACCACAGCACAGGTAAAACACTTTAGGAGAAGCTGAACCAATTCTCATTCTTCAGTGTCAGGAACCCAGCTGGAGGCAGATCCAAAGATACAAGCTCCCCAAGATGGATTTTCAACTTTAATAAGCAAATACATTCTGATCACCTGGCATGCTCACTGAGCCATTGTTTTTAGAGGAACTGAAGCATCCATATTTGTCATTTAGCTTGCGTGCCTCAGGTTGTAGGAGAAATGAAAAATCAGGAGCCTTCAACTCTGTTGGATGCTTTGAGAAAATGTCCTTTAAATTATTCAAGGTCCATTTGTCTCCATCTAAGAGTGCACAAAGTGTCAGATTAATTTTCAACAGTTAAGAATTAAGGTTCTGGAGTGGCTCTGTGATCAGAGTGGGCAACTGAAACATGCTAAATGGATGATGCCTGGGACAGTATGCCTCTTTTGTGTTAGAGGCACAATGAGCTGTCAGGAACTAAGCAGTGAGAGAGAGCAGAGAAGTCATAGAGGTCTGGATGCCAGGTGCTTATGAGTCATGTCCTAAAGGAAAGAAGGAAGGAGGGCACCTTCCCATTAAATAATGATTACAGCCTGACCCAGACAAAGATTCCTTTGGGCCACATAGAACGACCCAAGGCCACAAAATGGTACTTTGGCTTTTCATATTTTAAAGAACCTTGCTCACTGATCCCCAAATTTAGTATGGGCAGAGGACAGAAGATTATTGGAAGTTTACAACCACCTGAGATATTGGCACGAGGAAGTTCAGGGAGAATGAAAAAATAATATTCCCTTACCTTTGGATTCTGTTCCAGTTGGTAAAACTGAGACTCAGAGAGGACTAAGTAACTTACGCACAGTCATACGACCACAACCAGTAAGTGAAATTGAATCCAAGGAATCTTTTTCACATCTATCAAGTCAGAAACTTTCGAATTTAATTAATTTTTTTGAAGAACTCCTTTCTCCCAAAATTTTGCTGAAAGGCCATATATATTCATCCCCACTTTTATATATAGATATATAAAAGTGGAGATTATCACGTTAAAAGTGAAGGATGCCTGGAGCTCTAAGAACTAGGCCTAAGTCCTGCCCCTCAATCCCCACTGCAGCCACCTTTTGGATTCTGAGACATCACTATGAACCTAGGATTTTCAAATACACAGAAAACCAAACAAAATATGGAATGGTTTCATTTGAGGATTTGCTCACCATTTTGAGATATGTACTAGTTTGGTAGAGAATTAAGATTGGAAATGAACGCCAAGTTCTAGAAAAAAAATATGGTCACAGGAACAGGTTATGACGTATCTAAATGTCAGGGTGATGAAAGAATAGTCAGAGTAGGGTTGGCAGGACAATAAGAGAAATTGTGTTCCAGGACAAAAAGTGGACGAAAGGCATAGAGAAGGCATACACACAGAAAAAAAAAACCTCATTAATTAGATGTAAAGCAAAAGGAGCATTTTTTTACTCAATTTGGAGATAGTTGTGGTCTGAAGAGCTTTGCCACTAAATGGAGCCTATGTAATCTTAAAGGGCAATAGGCTTGCTATAGGAGCTTTGTTTCTTGTCAACAGCTGTATCCTTTACCTATTCAAGAAGCTTCTGATCCTGTTGGGATTACTACATCCCTGGGGGTGGGTTTGGGTCCTTTCCGTAGGGTTAAGATTTCATTCCAACTCAAAAATTGGCTATCTGCTGGTATTCTTTGTTGCCCCTTCATCAGTCTTTTCCTCTAAGAGTTCTAGATCCCTCTGACATAGGAATCAGGGTTCTGGAGGAGAGAACTATTAACCTACTGCATGACAGTAGACATAAATTCTCTTACTACATCCAATTTACAGCTGAGGAAACTGCTGTCCAAAAAAGGTGAATGACTTATTCAACATAATACAGCACTCAGTGGTAGAACAGATACTCAAATTAAAATCTCCTGATTCTTAAGTACTCATTACCTACAGAAGCACTACCTCAAAACAATTCTATTTTGTCCATCTATGATAAAAAATAATTTAAGCATTTTAGTAGCCAAAAAAGGTTCTATGAAAGAGAAAACCTTTTCTATTGATACACTGTTCTTTTGAATTAAGTCCAGAATTTTTAACCAAAATATGAACTTCAGGGCTTCCCTGGTGGCGCAGTGGTTGAGACTCCACCTGCCGATGCAGGGGACACGGGTTCGTGCCCCGGTCTGGGAAGATCCCACATGCCGCGGAGCGGCTGGGCCCGTGAGCCGTGGCCGCTGAGCCTGCGCGTCCGGAGCCTGTGCTCCGCAACGGGAGAGGCCACAACGGTGAGAGGCCCGCGTACCGCAAAAAAAAAAAAAAAAAAAAATGAACTTCAACCTGAACAAAGTACTTAATTTTCCAAACTCTAGTACTGTTTCCTGAACCATGACCCAAACAAAATTATTCATTTCTTTTCATTTTTAAAACACTTTAAAAATAGAAGTCACACATGCACCTATTATAATAAGTCAACTAATCCTACAAGATTTGTTAGGCCAGACAACAGTCCCTATTCCTCTTCCCTCACTCTATTTATCCTTCCCATTAGGAAAGCACTTCAAATATTTTCAATGATTCTTTTGCTGCATATCTCAATATCTCTAAATTTACATGCTTGTATTGCTAACTCACGAATTTTCAGTTTTAGCCATATCTATTGATGTGCCTGTTTGGAGGATGAAGATCTGGTACTCTTTCTTTTTCTTACCTACCACAAACATAGGCATCCCCCAATCTCTCCAAATTCCCAAGATAATTATATCTAGTCTAGATTAGTGTTTACATTATTATAAACATAGAGTAATCTTTGATATTTTTCCTTTGCCATCCAACTTTTCATATTCCCTGGAATTAATAATTGGGGTTTCTAAGTTAGAAATATTTTTTTCTTCGGATTTTTGAAAGCATGGCTCCATTATTTTCTGGTTTCCTGTTTTATTGTTAGAAAGTCCAAAAACACTCTTTTCTTTAAAATACATCTTCATTGGAGTATAACTGCTTCACAATACTGTGTTAGTTTCTGTTGTACAATGAAGTGAACCAGCCACATGCACACATATATCCCCATATTCCCTCCCACCCTCCCTATCCCACCCCACTAGGTCATCCCAAAGCACCAAGCTGATCTTCCTATACTATGCTGCTGCTTCCCACTAGCTATCTATTTTACATTTGGTAGTGTATATATGTGGATGCTACTCTCACACTTCACCCCAGCTTCCCCCTCCCCCTCAGTGTCCTCAAGTCCATTCTCTATGTCTATGTCTCTATTCCTGCCCTGCCCCTAGGTTCATCGGTAGCTTTTCTTTTTCTTTTTAGGTTCCATATATAGTGTTAGCATACGGTATTTGTTTTCCTCTTTCTCACTTACTTCACTCTGTATGACAGATTCTAGGTCCATCCACCTCACTACAAATAACTCAATTTCGTTTCTTTTTATGGCTGAGTAATATTCCATTGTATATATGTGCCACATCTTCTTTATCCATTCATCTGTCGATGGATATTTAGGTTGCACTCTAGATGCTTTGTTTGTGAATTTTCTCTACCCCATTCTAAATATTTGGAAATGATGAGGTCGACAAGGGCTTAATTTCCAAAATATACAAACAGCTTATACAACTTGACAACAAAAAAACAAACAAACCGATCGAAAAATGGGCAGAAGACATAAACAGACATGTCTCTAAAGACGACATATAGATGGCCAATAGGCACATGAAAAGATGCTCAGCATTGCTAATAATTAGAGAAATGCAAATCAAAACTACATTGAGGGACCACCTCACACTGGTCAGAATGGCCATCATTAAAAAATCTACAAATAACAAATGCTGAAAAGGATATGGAGAAAAGGGAACCGTCCTACACTGTTGGTGAGAATGTAAATTGGTGTAGCCACTATGGAAAACAGTATGGAGGTTCCTCAAAAAACTAAAAATAGAGTTGCCATATGATCCAGTAATCCCACTCCTGGGCACATATTCAGAAAAAAACTGTAATTTGAAAAGATATATGTACCCCTATGTTCAGAGCAACACTATTTACAATAACCAAGACATGGAAGCAAACTAAATGTCCATCAACAGATGAATGGATAAAGAAGATGTAATGTGTCTGTGTATGTGTATACACAACACACACACACACACACACACACACACACACACACTCACACACACAATGGAATACTACTCAGCCATAAAAAAAGACTGAAATGATGCCATTTACAGCAACGTGAGGGGACCTAGAGATTATCACACTAAGTGAAGTAAGTCGAAAACAGAAAGTCAAATACCATATGATATCACTTATATGTGGAATCTAAAATATGACACACATGAACTTATTTACAAAACAGAAACAGACTCATAGACATAGAGAACAGACTTGTGGTTGCCAAGGGGGAGTGAGGGCAGGAGAAGGATGGATTGGGAGTTTTGGACTAGCAGATGCAAACTATTATATATAGAATGGATAAACAACAAGGTCCTACTGTATAGCAGAGGGAACTATATTCAATATATTCAATATCTTGTGGTAAACCATAATGCAAAAGGATATGAAAAAGAATATATATATATGAATATATACATGTATGTATATGAGTCACTTTGCTGTACACCAGAAACTAACAAAACACTGTAAATCTTGGGGAGGATGGCAGTAACGGCTGCTTCTTCTAGAGCTAGGGAATGCAGCTAGACCTGGATCCAAAGAAGGCTCACCATACAGACCAGGCCTGGAGGACAGCACTGGCTAGAGGACTCAAAAGAGTGCAGGAGGCTGGCTGTGTGGCTGACAAGATCCTGGCTGGGTGTCAGGCCTGAGCCTCTGAGGTGGGAGAGCTGCGTTCAGGACACTGGACCATCAGAGACCTCCGCGTCCCACATAATACCAGTTGTCGAGAGCTCTCCCAGAGATCTATGCCTCAACACTAAGACCCAGCTCCACTCAACGACCAGCAAGCTCCAGTGCTGCACACCCCATGCTAAACAACTAGCAAGACAGGAACACAACCCCACCCATTAGCAGAGAGGTTGCCTAAAATCAACTAAGTTCACAGACACCCCAAAACACACCACCGGATGTGGTCCTGCCCACCAGAAAGACAAGATCCAGCCTCATCCACCAGGACACAGGCACCAGTTCCCTCCACCAGGAAGCCTACATACACTGAACAAACCTTAGCCACTGGGGGCAGACACCAAATAAAATGGGAACTACAAACATGCAGCCTGTGAAAAGGAGACCCCAAACACAGTAAGTTAAGCAAAATGAGAAGACAGAGAAATACGCAGGAGATGAAGGAGCAAAGTAAAAATCCACCAGACCAAACAAATGAAGAGGAAATAGGCAGTCTGCTTGAAAAAGAATTCAGGGCTTCACTGGTGGCGCAGTGGTTGACAGTCTGCCTGCCGATGCAGGGGACACGGGTTCGTGCCCCAGTCCGGGAAGATCCCACATGCCGCGGAGCGGCTGGGCCCGTGAGCCATGGCCACGGAGCCTGCGCGTCTGGAGCCTGTGCTCCGCAACGGGAGAGGCCACAGCAATGAGAGGCCCGTGTACCGCCAAAAATAAAAAAGAAAAGAAAAAGAATTCAGAGTAATGACAGTAAAGATGATCCAAAATCTAGGAAATAGAACAGAGAAAGTATAAGAAACATTTAACAAGTACCTAGAAGAACTAAAGGGCAAAGAAACAAGCATGAACAACACAACAAATGAAATTAAAAATTCTCTAGAAGGAATCAACAGCAGAATAACTGGGGCAGAAGAACGGATAAGTGACCTGGAAGATAAAATAATGGAAATAACTATCACAGACCAGAATAAAGAAAAAACAATGAAAAGAATTGAGGGCAGTCTCAGAGACCTCTGGGACAACATTAAGTGCACCAATGTTCAAATTATAGGGTTCCCAGAAGAAGAAGAGAAAAAGAAAGGGACTGAGAAAATATTGGGAGATTACAGTTGAAAACTTCCCTAATATGGGAAAGGAAATAGTCAATAAAGTCCAGGAAGTGCAGAGAGTCCCATACAGTATAAATCCAAAGAGAAACATGCCAAGACATATATTAATCAAATTATCAAAAATTAAATTTATTTAAATTTTATTTATAAAATTAAATTAAATTAAAGAAAAAAAATTAAAAGCAGCAAGAGAAAACAACAAATCACACACAAGGGAATCCCCATAAGGTTAACAGCTGATCTTTCAGCAGAAGCTCTGCAAGCCACAAGGGACTGGCAGGACATATTTAAAGTTGGAAAATGGAAAAACCTACAACCAAGATTACTCTACCAGCAAGGATCTCACTCAGATTCGACAGAGAAATTAAAACCTTTAAAGACAAGCAAAAGCTAAGAGAATTCAGCACCACAAAACCATCTTTATGACAAATGCTAAAGGAAGTTCTCTAAGCAGGAAACACAAGAGAAGAAAAAGACCTACAATGACAAACCCAAAACAAGTAAGAAAATGGTAATAGGAACATACATATCGATAATTACCGTAAATGTAAATGGGTTAAATGCTCCCACCAAAAGGCACAGACTGGCTGAATGGATGCAAAAACAAGAGCTGTATATATGCTGTCCACAAGAGACCCACTTCAGACTTAGGGACACATACAGACTAAAGTGAGGGGATGGAAAAACACATTCCATGCAAATGGAAATCAAAAGAAAGCTGGAGTAGCAATTCTCATATCAGACAAAATAGACTTTAAAATAAAGGCTATTACAAGAGACAAAGAAGGACACTACATAATGACCAAGGGATCAATCCAAGAAGAAGATATAACAATTGTAAATATTTATGCACCCAACATAGGAGCACCTCAATACATAAGGCAAATACTAACAACCATAAAAGGGGAAATTGACAGTAACACAATGAGAGTAGGGGACTTTAACACACCACTTTCACCAATGAACAGATCATCCAAAATGAAAATAAATAAGGCAACATGAACTTTAAATGATACATTAAACAATGGACTTCATTGATATTTATAGGACATTCCATCCAAAAACAACAGAATACACTTTCGTCCCAAGTGCTCATGGAACACTCTGCAGGATAGATCATATCTTGGGTTACAAATCAAGCCTTGGTAAATTTAAGAAAACTGAAATCATTTCAAGTATCTTTTCCAACCACAATGCTAGGAGACTAGATATCAATTACAGGAAAAAAGTGTAAAAAAATACAAACACAAGGAGGCTTAAACAATACACTACTTAATAACCAAGAGATCAGTGAAGAAATCAAAGAGGAAATCAAAAATACACAGAAACAAATGACAATGAAAACACAACAACACAAAACCTATGGGATGCAGCAAAATCAGTTCTAAGAGGGAAGTTTATAGCAATACAGTCCTACCTCAAAAAACAAGAAAAATCTCAAAAAACAGCCTAACCTTACACCTAAAGCAATTAGAGAAAGAAGAACAAAAAACCCTCAAAGTTAGCAGAAGGAAAGAAATCATAAGGATCAGATCAGAGATAAATGAAAAGGAAATGAAGGAAACGATAGCAAAGATCAATAAAACTAAAAGCTGGTTCTTTGAGAAGATAAACAAAATTGATAAAACATTAGCCAGACTCATCAAAAAAAAAAAAGAAGAAGACTCAAATCAACAGAATTAGAAATAAAAAAGGAGATGTAACAACTGACACTGCAGTAATACAAACGATCATGAAAGATTACTACAAGCAACTATATACCACTAAAATGGACAACCTGGAAGAAATGGACAAATTCGTAGAAAAGCACAACCTCCCGAGACTGAACCAGGAAGAAACAGAAAATATAAACAGACCAATCACAAGCACTGAAATTGAAACTGTGATTAAAAATCTTCCAACAAACAAAAGCCCAGGACCAGATGGCTTCACAGGTGAATTCTATCAAACATTTAGAGAAGAGCTAACATGTATCCTTCTCAAACTCTTCCAAAATACAGCAGAGGGAGGAATACTCCCAAATTCATCCTGCAAGGCCACCATCACCCTGATACCAAAACCAGACAAAGATGACACACAAAAGAAAACTACAGGCCAATATCACTGATGAACATAGATGGGGAAATCCTCAATAAAATACTAGCAAACAGAGTCTAACAGCACATTAAAAGGATCATACACCATGATCAAGTGGGGTTTATCCCAGGAATGCAAGGATTCTTCAATATACGCAAATCAATCAATGTGATACACCATATTAACAAATTTAAAGATAAAACCCATATGATCATCTCAATAGATGCAGAAAGTTTTCGACAAAATTCAACACCTATTAATGATAAAAACCCACCAGAAAGTAGGTATACAGGGAAGTTACCCTAACAATGAAGGCCATATATGACAAACCCACAGCCAACATCATTGTCAATGGCGAGAAAACGAAACCATTTCCACTAAGGACAGGAACAAGTCAAGGTTGCCCGCTCTCACCACTATTATTCAACATAGTTTTGGAAGTTTTAGCCAAAGCAATCAGAGAAGAAAAAGAAATAAAAGGAATCCAAATCGTAAAAGAAAAGTAAGATTGTCACTGTTTGCAGATGACATGATACTATAAATAGAAAATCCTAAAGAGGCTACTCAAAAACTACTAGACGTAATCAATGAATTGTGTAAAGTAGCAGGATACAAAATTAATGCACAGAAATCTCTTGCATTCTTATACACTAATGATGAAAAATCGGAAAGGGAACTTAAGGAAACACTCCCATTTACCACTGCAACCAAAAGAATAAAATACCTAGGAATAAACCTACCTAAGGACACAAAAGACCTGTATGCAGAAAACTATAAGACATTGATGGAAGAAATTAAAGATGATACAAACAGATGGAGAGATATACCATGTTCTTAGATCGGAAGAATCAACATTGTGAAACTGACTATACTACCCAAAGCAATCTACAGATTCAATGAAATCCCTATCAAACTATCAATGGCATTTTTCACAGAACTAGAGCAAAAAATTTCACAATTTGTATGGAAACGCAAAAGACCCCAAATAGCCAAAGCAATCGTGATAAAGTAAAACGGAGCTGGAGGAATCAGGATCCGTGACTTCAGACTATACTACAAAGCTACAGTAATCAAGATAGTATGGTACTGGCACAAAAGCAGAAATATAGATCAATGGAACAGGATAGAAAGCCCAGAGATAAACCCACACATATATGGTCAACTTATCTCTGATAAAGGAGGTAAGAATATACCATGGAGAAAAGACAACCTCTTCAGTAAGTGGTGCTGGGAAAACTGGATGGCTACATGTAAAAGAATGAAATTAGAACACTCCCTAACACCATACACAAAAATAAACTCAAAATGGATTAAAGACCTAAATATAAGGTCAGACACTATAAAATTCTTAGAGGAGAAAATAGGCAGAACACTCTGTGACATCAATCACAGCAAGATCCTTTTGACCCACCTCCTACAGAAATGGAAATAAAACCAAAAATAAACAAATGGGATCTAATGAAACTTCAAAGCTTTTGCACAGCAGAGGAAACCATAAACAAGACGAAAAGACAACCCTCAGAATGGGAGAAAATATTTCCAAATGAAGCCACTGACAAAGGATTAATCTCCAAAATATACAAGCAGCTCATGCAGCTCAGTACCAAAAAAACAAACAATCCAATCCAAAAATGGGCAGAAGACCTAAATAGACATTTCTCCGAAGAAGATATACAGATTGCCAACAAACACATGAAATGATGCTCAACATCACTAATCATTAGAGAAATGCAAATCAAAACTACAATGAATTATCACCTCACACCAGTCAGAATGGGCATCATCAAAAAATCTACAAACAATAAATGCTGGAGAGAGTGTGGAGAAAAGGGAACCCTCTTGCACTGTTGGTGGGAATGTCAATTGATACAGCCACTATGGAGAATAGTTTGGAAGTTCCTTAAAAAATTAAAAATAGAACTACCATACGACCCAGCAATCCCACTACTGGGCATTACCTTGAGAAAACCGTAATTCAAAAAGAGTCATGTACCACAGTGTTCATTGCAGCACTATTTACAATAGCCAGGACATGGAAGCAAACTATGTGTCCATCAACAGATGAATGTATAAAGAAGATGTGGCACATATATACAATGGGATATTACTCAGCCTTAAAAGGAAACAAAACTGAGTTATTTGTAGTCAGGTGGATGGACCTAGAATCTGTCATACAGAGCGAAGTCAGTCAGAAAGAGAAAAACAAATACCGTATGCTAACACACATGAGGAATCTAAAAAAAAATGGTTCTAAGAACCTAGGGGCAGCACAGGAATAAAGACGCAGATGTAGAGAATGGACTTGAGGACACGGGGAGGGGGAAGGGTAAGCTTGGACGAAGTGAGAGAGTGGCATGGACATATATACACTACCAAATGTAAAATAGATAGCTAGTGGGAAGCAGCCACATAGCACAGGGAGATCACCTCGGTGCTTTGTGACCACCTAGAGGGGTGGGATAGGGAGGGTGGGAGGGAGACATAAGAGGGGGGTATATAAGGATATATGTATATGTATAGCTGATTCAGTTTGTTATACAGCAGAAAGTAACTCAACATTGTAAAGCAATTATACTCCAATAAAGATGTTAAAAAAACTTTGTAAATCAACTATGTTTCAATATAAAATTAATTTGAAAAGTAAAGCCTCCCCTTACTCTCAAAAATGTCCTATTTTGTATGATAATATATATGGTCATCCTAAACACAGGTGGTCTGCCTGGGTCATTTGCTAGGAAACTGGATGTCAGTATCTTTAGGTTTTTTCTCTTTGGCTAGTCAAATTTCCCGGGTAATACTCTTTCATTTTCCTACCTAGATGTAAAGGTCTGACTGCCAACATTTGAGAAACTGCCAAATAAAATGTTAATAAAATTAAAAACAGGAGTCTCGTACAAATCTAGGGTCAAGCAGATTCAAAGAACATTTTGAGGAACTAGACATTACTTATAGTCATATAAGAAGCAATTTTAGAATAAGACTGCTAGATTAGATACACAACTGATTAATATCGAACAAGGCAATAAAAACTATAATTTTGAAGTTATATTTTCTTCTGGACAAAAATTATTTGTGTTTCTACTGGGTAAGATCTGCAAGTTAACACAAAACTCCACAGAGTCAGAGCCCTTAATATAAATAGCAAAGTCAAATATATGTATATTTCCTTAGATAATTAAATCATCATTGGGTGGGCTTATTAAACAATGTTCCCATGACATCAAAAGAACATGCTATACTCTTTTATTCTTCTTTCCAACTTTTGGATAATTTTTTTGAACCGACCTAGAGGGAGGAAAAGCCCAGGGTTTCAGCATTCAGGATTCATTTCACATAATCCCATGTTACTTATGATATTCGAGCTGTCAGCTGTTCACGGTATCACCCAGTCCAGAGACCCAATGTCTTACCATCTCTAGAGAATAAATCTCTAGTTTCTGCTGAGGTAGAGGCGGGGCAGTGACCTAGAAGTTTCGAGGCGAGGGAACAGATCTAGGGTTCTACTTCTTTAACAGCTTTCCATCAATCTTCCTTTAATAGCTTCTACTTTATGGCCAGTTCCAGAGCTACAGGGTGCCTCCAACTGTTATCATTTTGATGACTCTGCAGGGTAAACCAGGTGGACTCTAAGCTTTCCCCACTGCCAGTCTAGAATTTATCTTTCTTAGATTTGCTAATTCAGTTAACCTTGATCTATCTGTTTTCCATCTTCCAAAATATTATTGTTATCTTCCTTGTATTTCTCTCTATCCCAGTGGGCTTTACACCTGTAAAAGGTAATTCTTTTATTGTAGTTTAGAGGCATTTCAGGAGGTCTGATGAACCTTCCAATGTCAGTATCTTTGGGCCTTTCTTCCTAAGCTGCTGAGATTTCCCAGAAAATATGATTCCAATCTGCTGTCTGCAGAGTAAAGCTCTGGCTGCTAACATTCTAAGAGTTGAGTAGAGGGAAAAGGCAGGTGGCTTCTGACTTTAGTATGCATAGATTCACTCATTTCCCCTGGTTTTAACACAGTACCCTTGCCCTTGTCTGAATTACACCAGAAGTTTTCACTGGACCCAAGAAATGGGGAAAACTTTTGGAGTGAAGTTAAATGCATGTGTTCAATCCACCACCAGCGAAGTCTGATCATTTATTTCCTTTTTATTAAAATCTATAGCGATGGCTATAAATAAGAAAATTTAGGTACTCCAATCATTGACGTAGGACAAAACCGAGTGTGCGTTTTGTGAACTGAACATTTTATTCACTTCCCCACCACAAAATATGCAAAACTAACGCTGTGTTAAGTATATATACAAACAACAGTACAGTTCCTATAGCACTCAATGTGTCAATTATGTTACTGTAATCTGAGGGGGGATGGTGAGGGAGGAAGGGATAAATTGGGAGATCGGGATTGACATATACACACTACTATATAAAATAGACAACTAATAAGGACCTACTGTATAGCACAGGGAACTCTACTCAATACTCTGTAATGATCTATACGGGAAAAGAATCTAAAAAAGCATTGATATACCTATATGTATAATTGATTCATTTTGCTGTACAGCAGAAAGTAACACAACATTGTAAATCAAGTATATGCCAATAAAACAATTTTTAAAATGTTACTATTATCTGAAAATAACTAGTTTAATAGGCAAATTTTAATGAACCGATGAGCTGTATCAGCAGCCCCATATCCTGTGCATTAAGACATCCATCTATTTTCCTTTGCTTTTCAATGGACTTTTTTTTTTTTTTTTTTCAGTACGCGGGCCTCCCACTGTTGTGGCCTCTCCTGTTGCGGAGCACAGGCTCCGGACGCGCAGGCTCAGCGGCCATGGCTCACAGGCCCAGCCGCTCCGCGGCCTGTGGGATCTTCCTGGACCAGGGCACGAACCCGCGTCCCCTGCATCGGCAGGCGGACTCTCAACCACTGCGCCACCAGGGAAGCCCTCAATGTACATTTTAAATGGATTTAATAAACCATATGATTCTTAATTCAGTCTATGAGCCTTTCTGCCTCATGACCTCTAGGATACCTTGCCTGGTAGCATACTCGGAGATGACCATTGAATCAAGGGAATTTCCCACTCTGAAAGGTTCTGAGGTCAAATTAATGTTTAAGTGTTGGATAAGACAAAGTTAAACAGATTTAATTATTATAAAATTATTTAGAGCTTTTAATAGACTAGTGTGGAGTATGGCTCTCTAAGAAGGAGATATAGTATGCTCTATTTCCCAAACTTTTTGACAATGCAAACCTTGTTGTTTTTTTTTTATTCTCCCAGAAGCATCTCATGAGACTAACGTTCCACAGACCACACTTCGGAAAAGGCTTCATTAAAAAAAAGGGTCCTGCCATCTTGGTGCCTTTTCAACATCAATCTCTTGTTCATGTTTCTTTTCACTTCTGCCCCTGAGCAAAATGATTGGATTTACTGACACATTTTAGCAAAGAATATGGTCGAGGCTGTCAAAAGGTTGACTGCTTTGAATAAATGTCCTCTTCCTTTAAATCAAAAGCCAAATGTAGGGGAAAGAAAATCCATAAAGACTAATGAATGAAGACCTCAGAGACCTTCTGAAAGACGACCTGAAAAGGCAAAAATGCCTTGTGAGTTAGGCTCAGAAATGAACCACTCAGGCTCCCAAAAGCTCCCCAGAGGGAATAACTGCCAAATGAACTGAGTGCTTACTCTTTTTTTTTTTCAAACATTGATCATTTCATTTCTCCTTCCAATAATCATGTGAGATTGGTCCTAGCGTTCTCCTAATTTACCAGTGTTACCAATACACAGAAAACTTAATTTACACAAAGTCACACGGTTAGCAAATTTCAGAGCCTCCATTTGAACCCGTTTGTATGCCTCCATGGGTGGTGCTTTTAAACACCATATTCAATTCTCTCATTGAAGAAGCTATTAAAAGAGTATCATGACAATTCCAGGGGAAGGGCCACAATTAACTTTAGGGTTAGTCCAAGGCTGGTCTAACTGGCATACTCCCATCTTTAGCCACAACACATCCTCCCCTGGAGGGAGACCCAGAACTTTATTCAGCTCTGTGTCTGGTTCCCACATATGAATTTGTACTTGGGTTTGAATCATGGCTCTGCTATTTATCAGCTATATGATTTTCATAAATTCCTTAATTTCTCTATGCCTCAGTTTTCTCATCTATGAAATGGGGATAATAACAGGATCTTTCTCACAAGACTGTTGTCAGGATTAAATGAGTTAACGTATGTCAGGCACTTAGAACAGTGTCCTGCTCGTGATACATGCTCTATTAGTTTTAGCTATGATTATTATCCCACTATCAGGGCTATCATTATTTGATTATGGGAAACTTATGGAGCTAAAGAAATAAATCTCAAAAAGTAGAATTTCAGATTGCAAGCACTCTAAAGGAAAGCAGAAAAACAGGAATTACTCTGTAATTAAAGACCATGTGGAAAGGGAGACCCTAACCAAGTACTGTCAAGTGGTTAGTACTCTAGGATCTTTCCTTTCTGCTGCTGCCCTGCTTCTTGAGTCCTACTCTGTAGCTGTGGATGTGACTTAACGAGATTTTTTGCCACCCGCCTCAGCTCTTTTGTGTTCTTAACCTTGCTTCCTGTTTGATTCTTAATACTTTATTCATTTGGTATAACTGACCTTTCTCAGTTAGGAGGGTGGCTCTTCGTTCTACAGCTACTCTTCATTAGCTTTTTGCCCTTTAAAGTAGAAGTTTGCACTATTGCTATTTTAAAATAGGCCCAAGTTTTCTAATTAAGCAGCACAAATCTCCTGAAGTGTTTTACAGCATGGTCTCAGAACAGACTGCTTGCTTCTAAAGGGGACACGTCTTTCTACAGAAAACAGCAAGACATCCTCCAGTGAAAGTCCCCTCCAGCCTTGCAAATTCAACGATTCTCACATCAAATTTACCTTCCTGCCAGATGAGTCCCCTTCCCTTCTCACTGGCCCCTGGCATACCACATCTGAACTGCTCCTGAGAACAGCAAGCCTTACTATGGAGCAGTGGTTAAGAGGCTTACAGGGCTTTAGAGTCAGACAGACCTGGATTTGAGTTATTTACTAGTGGTGTGACCTTTGACCCGTTACTAACTAGAACTCATCCGAGCCTCAATTTCCTCTTCTATGAAATGGAGATAATAATATCTCCCTCCTCGTAAGGCATCTGAGGATTAAAGGAGATGAAGCATGAAAAACCTTCAGCATATAGAGCCTGGCACATAATAGTAGCTAACACTTATTGAGGTTTGCTATGTGCCAGGCAGTGTTCTAGCGCTTTTTACATGTATTTACTTATTTAATCCTCATAATTCTATGGCATAGAAGATGTGGCACATATATACAATGGAATATTACTCAGCCATCATTATTATACTCATTTTGCGGATGAGAAGATTCAGACGTAGAAAGCTTAAGTTATTTGCACAAGGTCACAAAGCAGAACTGGTGTTCAAGTCAAGGCAGCTTAGGTCCAGAAGCCATGCCCTTATCTTAACCACCCCACTCCTCCACCTTCCATGCTGTCTGCACTCAGAAGTCTCAACACCACTTTCAACAAATGATGGCACTTAGTGAATGCTGAAGGCCATGTGCCAGAGACTCTGTACTGAAAGCTTTGAATGCGCGATGTTAATGAATCCTAAACCTTTTGAGATATGAATGCCTGTTTCCATTCTAGAGATGAAGAAACTGAGGCTCAGAGAGGTAAAGAAACTTACTTAAAGTGACCCAGCTAGGAAGTGACAGTCAGATTCCAACCCTAGATCTGTGTGGCTTTAAAAACCCTGTGCTCCTAGGCACTACTATTCACCTTCCTGAAAGCTCATTCCTCATATGATAGGGGGAAAAGAGTGTTCCCATTTTTAAGGTTATTGTGTAGTTTGTTATAACCAGATGGTGATTGTCCATAGATCTTGAAACTGGTTTTGTTAAATGGAATGGTTCTTTTGTCATGAGATCTCACCTGGGTACAGAAATGCCAGGGTGGCACACTTAGGTCCGGGAGAGCATCACACCTAATGCCTTCAACTGTGAATATTAATTTTAGGCTCTAAATGGCCACATGGATCCTGGAAGACAAAAGTCTGGGAAACAGTCCTCAATACCTTATTCTTACTTAGCTGTTTCAGCTTAAAGTACACTCTTTTCAAAGACTCTATGGTGTGTGAAATAGACATGCTATACTGTTAAGTGACCAAAGAAGAAATTAGAAGCAATCATGCCATTCTTCTACTCAAAAGCCCTATAGAATTCAAATCAATACTTTCAGATTGACGTTCAAGAGACTTCACCTTAACAGCCTGACTTATCTCCTCAACATGAAACCTAGATTCCAATCAAACCTTACTATTTACTGCTACTGAGTGCACCTTTGCAACTCTGGCCTCTGGATCTGTGCCTATTGCTTTCCCCCTCCTCCGTGGTCATTCATCCAGGCCCAGCTTAACATCCGTGTCCCAGATGAACCCCAACTCACAACGACCCCTTTGCTTCTAAATTTACAGCTTGGAGTTAATTTCCCTACAGAAAATAATGTTAGACATGATCATTCATTCAGGGCTAGCGTACCAAACAAACTATTTAACTCACAAATTGTGAATTTCTTGACTTCTTTCAAGAACATGTCTGCATAATCATGATTTTTAAATTGTTTAATGATTGAAAATCTTGCCCCCCAAACAGTATCATAAACTCCTCATGGGCAGGAAACATGTATGTCTCCAATTCTTTTTTTTTTCTTTTCTTAAGTGTTTATAGCTTCAACCTCAGTTCTAGGTACACAAGAGGTTTTTATTAAATGCTTAATGAATAACTGAATGGAACAAAGTACTGCTATGTGCAAACATCTAAAAGGCACAGTCAAAAGCAATTAATCATATGGATGAGTAGTCTCAGAACAAACGAAGTAAATTAAGCAGTTGGCTGGGGGCAATTTGGTCTATACCAATTCCTGCCAAACCTTCAAAATGTTCAAACTTTCAAGGATTTATTTTCTGATCTTGCTCCTTTCAAAAGATTGATCTCAAAACAGCTCAGGCTTCTGACAATTTTTTAGTCATTGCTAATCTCACACTCTCTCCTATACGTGAATCACTCAATTCTTCCACCTTATCCTTTTGTCTCTGAAAGCCCTGCTTGTTCTCCTTAATCTCATCAGAGTATCAAGTTAGCTCCCATTGTGCTGTTCTCATCTCTTTTCTGCAAACCCTAACTGATGTGGACTACTGTTGTTCCATTCTGGTTTTTGCTCTCTCTTGGACCAAATATTTCACAGCAGTTCCACAGCTTAGAGTGGGTGCCTCACTGATTCTTGATTCTACTTCTTTACCCCTGAGGAACTATGATCGCTGATAGACACAGCTGGCCTATGCATTGGTTACCTCTGTGTTACTGAAGGGCCTTTTATAAAAAGCTCACTGCCCTTCAAATGCTCCTTCTTTACAGCCTGGGATGCAGAAAGGAAGTGGCATTTCGCGTTACTCACTTCTCTGAATTAAGCCTCGAGAGAGCCCCATTCTCTTCAGGTATACCCTACTTCCTCCAAGCAGGCACCAAACATCATCACGCCACCTCCTAACTGCCAATCCATTTTCTCTTCAATGAATGGCACAGGCCTGCCTGCTAGCTGTCCAGATGAGGACTTAGCCCTCGAAAGGCAGAAAAAAGAATGAAATTATAGGCTAATTCAGTTATAGCAACTGAAACCGTTGCCCAAACTCTATAACCTCTCTTCTTCCCATCAAAATTTACCTGTTCTATGTCTCTCTCCCTAGGAGTCCTGCTGGATAATGTTGCTGTCATAAAAATTAATCTGTGCAAAAGCACTAATGGCTAATATCTCTTAAAGTACTCCACTCCTGCTTATATCTATCAAAACAGTCATTTGTTTTCAACAGAATTGAAAGACCGAACTCCAGATACGTAACTACATTTTTAAACTAGAAAATGTTTTGTGGTTTTGCAATATTGTAGAAAGAACTTTAATTCATCATTGGTAATTTTTAAAAAATCATACAAATCAGTCATGGCACCTCAAGAGGTTCCAATGTGCCTAGCCAACAGGTTGATTCTTTCACTTTCCAACTGGTAGATGTGATCCCAATGGATGTGATTAAACTTTCTCACCTAAAGGTGGACTTTCCCAACAGAGTTCTTCCAGAGTATCAGAAAAAGTGGACTTGATTAGAGCAAAAGAGGGAAGGGAGTGGGTCCTCTCTAAGGATACTGCCAAGAATTTGACTTGAATGATATTATAAATGATCTCGCCTAGCATTCTAATTATGCTTCTTCATAATTAATCTTGCTCACGCCACAAAACCATGCACGATTATGTTTTTCCCTGGAGGAACAACATGCTTCAAGACTACTGCAATATGTAGCTAGAAGTGAACTGGACAATCAGAGGAAGAGAAGAGTGAGCTCCAGAGTTCAACTGACGGTAAATGATGCTTAGACGATTGGTTCAATTCACTTGTTTTTTCTTTTTTTTTTTTTAACGTCTTTATTGAAGTATAATTGCTTTACAATGGTGTGTTCGTTTCTGATTTATAACAAAGTGAGTCAGCTGTACATCATATACATATATCCCCATATCTCCTCTCTCTTGTGTCTCCCTCCCACCCTCCCTATCCCACCCCTCTAGGTGGTCACAAAGCCCAGGGGCAGGACAGGAATAAAGACGCAGATGTAGAGAATGGACTTGAGCGCACTTGGTTTGAAAACAAATTGTCTTGCAGCTTGGGATTAAAGTAAGGCAACTAAGTGAAAAAATCACAGGAGCAAATTCTATGTCTATATCTGGGAGACAGGCTTTCAAGGCAAAGACACCTGAGGTCAAGCCCAGACTCTATCAAGTGTGTGACCCTAAAATTTTTATTTAACTTGGTTGAACCTCGGTTTTTTCAAGTGAAAAACAGGCATTAACGGTATCTACCTCACAGAATTATTAAGTATTACTGAGTATTAAATTGTACAATGGATATAACAAGTCTGGTACATATGGGAAGTACTTAATAAGGACTAATCCCCCTCTTCTTTTTCCCTGATGTGAAGTGTCTGTTTCAGCAAAAGTCTTGGAAACTTGGGCTATTAGAGCAAGGGGAAATTGAGAGTTCATCTTATTCAATTACCTCATTTTTGCAGACGAGAAAACAAAAGTTCAGAATATTTGAGTATGCCATAGTGGGTTGTATTATAAAATAGGAATGGGGCTACGAATTCCCACCTCAATATACTGAAGAAGTCTATAATTCCCTCTGCATTAACCATTCCTGTCCAGATCAGGAACATGGAAAGGAGGTATTCTTCTCCAATCTTTTCTTAGATTTTCTACTTAAACCAGGTTTATAGTTTAAATGGATAATTACCCATCTGCAGCTCACAAATTCCATAGCTATTTGCTAAGTGAATTTCCTAAACAGCTCTTAGAATTACTTAGGACAGGATTAGACTCAAGTGGATACAGTGAGGTCTCAGGATTCCAGAGACAGGAAATATCATGGAAATGGAACTGACAGAACCTGAAACTGCCTTCAAGTGGCAGAAGGTAGTGGGAGGAAGATGTCTGAGGTTTGGAGCTTAAATGACTGGGAAAATGATGATGCTAACAGACATTTGGAAGTCGAGAACAGGAGTGGATTCACAGTGGAGATAGAGAAGATGAGTTCATTTTTGGACGTGTTGTGTTTGAGGTGCCAGTGGAACATTTAGGCAGTGATGCCTGGGAGGCAGAGTTACAGCTAGTCTTTTTGGAGCTTTTGTGTGAATATTTAACAAGGCGATCTCTCCAGGTAGACAGTCCTGAGCACAAGACTTGGTCAGTGGACAGTTAGCACCTTCATGTGAACAAAAATCACCCCTTTACTCAGTCTAATGCAGCCTGGTACAGGACTTGGTGAGCAGAGCACCAAGCTAGATTAAGGTCCCCACTTCCTCCAGAACCATTTGCAGTTGCTCTGCCAGTAGCCAACTGAAGATGTGAGTCTGAAGTTCAGGGGACATATCTGGACTGGATAGAGAGATCTGGGAGTCATGACCTTATAGGTGAGAGCTGACTCTCTGCTCAAAGAGAGTATATATAAAGACAAAGAAGAATGGCCTTACAGCCTTGGGTGTCTGAGGGTTTCAGGAGGTTGTTTATCATTCACTAATTGGTTTGGTTCTTTCCTTCATTGACAGAACAAGTCATATGTATACACGGGGGAAAATCCTTCCAGGCAGAAGTAACAACAAGGAAAAAGACCCATAAGCAGGAATATGACTGACATGTTCTAGAAAGAGCCAGGAGACTTGTGTGGCTAGAGCAAAGTAAACAAAAGGGGAGAATGGTTGGAGATGAGATCAGAGTAGGTAAAGGATGGGGATCACTGCCATGTTAGATAGGACCTTACAGGCCATTATAAAAGCTCTGCTTCTCCCCTAAGTGAAATGGGAGCCATTGGAGGGTGTTGAATGGAGGAGTGATATGACTTGACTTAGGTTTCAAAAGGTTCACTCATACTTCTGTGTGGAAAATAAAATGTAGGGGTATAGGGCAGAAGCAGGGAGTCTAGTTAGACGAGGCTTCTGTAATGATCCAGGCTTGAAATCATATTGCCTGGACCAGGATGGCAATGGAAATGGTGAGAAGTGGTTAAATTCTGTATATATTCTGAAGGTAATGCTAACACGGTTTCCTTAAATATTGCATGTAGAGGGAGAAACAAAAGAGAGAGAGGAGATTCGAGGATGGAGTTGACATTTACTGAGATGGGAAAGGCTATGGAAGAAACAGGTTTGGAGGTGAAGAAAAGGAATTTTGTTTTTGGAAGTATGAGTCTTCAAGTTAGAGAAGAGGTCTGGGCTGGGGATATCAAATTGGGGGTCATAATTTTATACTTAGTATTTAAAGCCATGAATCTGGATGAGATCACTAAGGGAATGAGTAGAGACAGAAAAGAGTTGTGAGATGTAACCCTGTGGATCACAGAGATTAGAGGAAACAGAGGAAGAGGAATCAGTAAAGGAGACAGAGAAGGAGCAGCCAGTGAGGTAAGAGGATAACCAGAAGAGCTCCAAGTCCTGGAAGTCAAGTAAAGAAAGTATTCCAAGGAACTAGAGAAAGAAGAACAAACAAAACCCAAAGTTAGTAGAAGGAAAGAAATCATAAAGACCAGAGCAGAAATAAATGAAATAGAGACAAAAGAAAAATAGAAAAGATCAATGAAACTAAAAGCTAGTTCTTTGAAAAGATAAACAAAATTGATAAACCTTTAGCCAGACTCATCAAGAAAAAAAAAGGAGAGGGCCCAAATCAATAAAACAGAAATGAAAAATGAGAAGTTATAACCAACACCACAGAAATACAAAGGATCATAAGAGACTACTACGAGCAACTATATGCCAATAAATTGGACAACCTAGAAGAAACAGACAACTTCTTAAAAAGGACAATCTACCTAGATTGAACCAGGAAGAAATATAAAATATGAACAGACCAATTACCAGTATTGAAATTGAATCAGTAATTTTAAAACTCCCAACAAACAAAAGTCCAGGACCAGATGGCTTCACAGGTAAATTCTACCAAACAATTAGAGAAGAGTTAACACCTATCCTTCTGAAACTATTCCAAAAAAATTGCAGAGGAAGGAACACTTCTGAACTCATTCTATGAGGCCACCATCATCCTGATACCCAAACCAGACAAAAATATCACAGAAAAAGAAAATTACAGGCCAATATCACTGATGAACACAGATGCAAAAATCCTCAACAAAATGTTAGCAAACCGAATCAAACAACACATTAAAAGGATCATACTCCATGATCAAGTGGGATTTATCCTAGGGATGCAAGAATTTTTCAATATCTACAAATCAATCATCGTGATACACCACATTAATAAATTGAAGAATAAAAACCATATGACCATCTCAATAGATGCAGAAAAGGCTTTTGACAAAATTCAACATCGATTTATGATAAAAACTCTCCAGGGAGTGGGCACAGAGGGAACCTACCTCAACATAAATAAAGGCCATATATGACAAACCCACAGTTAACATCATATTCAACAGTGAAAAGCTGAAAGCATTTTCTCTGAGATCAGTAACAAGACAAAGATGCCCACTCTTGTTATTTTTATTCAACACAGTATTGGAAGTCCTAGCCACAGCAGTCAGACAAGAAAAAGAAATAAAAGGAATACAAAGGAAGGAAGAAGTAAAACTGTCACTCCTTGCGGATAACATGATACCATATATAGAAAATCCTAAAGACACCAACAGAAAACTACTAGAAATCATCAATGAATTCAGTAAAGTTGCAGGATACAAAATTAATATACAGAAATCTCTTGCATTTCTGTACACTAACAATGAACTATCAGAAACAGAAATTAAGGAAACAATCCCATTTACTATCACATCAAAAAGAATAAAATACCTAGGAATAAACCTACCTAAAGAGGTAAAAGACCTGTACTCTGAAAACTGTAATATACTGATGAAGTAAATTGATTAACCAAATAGCTAATAGCCAGAAAAATCTTGAGAAAGAAGAACAGAGCTGGAGGAATCAGGCTCCCTGACTTCAGACTATGCTATAAAGCTACAGTCATCAAAATAGTATGGTACTGGCACAAAACAGAAATACAGATCAATGGAACAGGATAGAGAGCCCCGAAATAAACCCATGCACATATGGCCAATTAATCTATTATACGACAAAGAAGGCAAGAATATACAATGGAGAAAAGACCATCTCTTCAATAAGTGGTGCTGGGAAAACTGGATAGCTACATGTGAAAGAATGATATTAGAACATTCTCTAACACCATATACAAAACTAAACTCACAGTGGATTAAAGACCTAAATGTAAGACCAGAAACCATAAAACTCCTAGAGGAAAACATAGGCAGAACATTCTTTGACATAAGCTGTAGCAATATTTTCTTAGATCAGTCTCCCAAGTCAAAATAAATAAAAGCAAAAATAAACAAATGGGACCAAATTAAACTTAAAAGTTTTTGCACAGCAAAGGAAACCATTGACAAGACAACCTACTGAATGGGAGAAAATATTTGCAAATGATATGACTGATAAGGGGTTAATATCCAAAATATATAAACAGCTCATACAACTCAACATCAAAAAAGAAAAAACCTGATTAAAACTAGATAGCTAGGGCTTCCCTGCTGGTGCAGTGGTTGAGAGTCCGCCTGCCGATGCAGGGGACATGGGTTCGTGCCCCGGTCCAGGAAGATCCCACATGCCGCGGAGCGGCTGGGCCCGTGAGCCATGGCCGCTGAGCCTGCGCGTCCGGAGCCTGTGCTCCGCAATGGGAGAGGCCACAGCAGTGAGAGGCCCGCGTACTGGAAAAAAAAAAAAAAGCTAGTGGGAAGCAGCCACACAGCACAGGGAGATCAGCTCGGTATTTTGTGACCACCTGGAGAGGTGGGATAGGGAGTGTGGGAGGGAGACGCAAGAGGGAGGAGATACGGGGATATATGTATATGTACAGCTGATTCACTTTGTTATAAAGCAGAAACTAACACACAATTGTAAAGCAATTATACTCCAATAAAGATGTTAAAAAAAAATTGGACAGAAGACCTGAATAGACATTTTTCCAAAGAGGAGTTCAGATGGCCAACAGGCACATGAAAAGATGCTCAATATTGCTAATCATCAAGGAAATGCAAATCAAAACCAAAGTGAGATATCACCTCACACCTATCAGAATGGCTATCATCAAAAAGAATACAAATAACAAATGCTGGCAAGGATGTGGAGAAAAGGGAACCCTAGTACACAGTTGATGGGAATGTAAATTGATGCAGCCACTATGGAAAACAGTATGGAGGTTTCTCAAAAGACTAAAAATAGAACTACCATATGACCTAGCAATTCCACTCCTGTGTATATATCCCCAAAAAACCAAAAACACTAATTCGAAAAGATCCACATAGCCCAATGTGCATAGCAGCATTATTTACAACTGCCAAGATAATTGAAGCAATCTAAGTGTCCATCAACAGATGAATGATAAAGAAGATGTGATACATAAATAAATACACACACACACACACACACACACACACACACACAAACACACTGGAATACTACTCAGCCATAAAAAAGAATGAAAATTTGCCATTTGCAACAACATGGATGGACTTGGAGGGCGTTTTGTCAACTGAAATAAATCAGAGAAAGACAAGTACTGTATGTTATCACTTCCATGTGGACTCTAAAAAATACAACAAACTAGTGACTATAACAGCAAAAAACAGACTCACAGATATAGAGAACAAAATAGTGATTACCAATGGGGAGAGGGAAGGGGGAGGGTCAAAATAGGAGTAGGGGAGTTAGAGGTACAAATTAATATGTATAAAATAAATAAGTTCCAAGCACAGGGAATACAGCCAACACTTTACAATAACTATAAATGGAGTATAACCTTTAAAAATTGGGAATCACTATCTTGTACACGGTAACATATACAATACTGTACATCAACTATACTTCAATTAAAAAATACTAAAGTTAAAAAATAAATATATCACCTATACTTCAACTTTTTTAAAAAGGAAAGCATTTCAGGAAGTATATTCATTGTATTAATTGCTGCTGATAGGTCTAGCAAGGTAAGGAATAGGAACTGTCATTTATCTAACAAACTAGAAGTCATTGGTGACTTTTACAAAGAACAATTTTGGTGGAGTGATGGAGGCAAAAGCCTGATTGGAGTGAGCTCAAAAGAGCATAGGGGACAATAAGGAGAGACAACTCTTTTGAGGAGTTTTGCTAAGAAGGTGAGCTGAAAAATGAGGCCATAGATATAGAGTCAGGTGGAGTCAACAGGAGGATTCTTTTTTTTTTTAAGATGCAAGCAGTAACAGTATGTCTATACAGTGGTAGGAATGAACCAGTAGAGAGTGAAAACCACTGATGCAGAAGATCAAGGGGAGAAATGCTAGAGCAATAGCCTTGAGTAACCTAGAGGAGTTGGGATGTAGTGTAGAAACGGGATAGTTGGCCTTAGATAGGAGCAGAGATTGTTCTCCCACAGTAACAAGAGAGAAGAGAAACAATATGGGTATATTTGCAAGTAGGTGGGTAGATGTGGGAGTTCTCTTCTGACTGCTTCAGAAGGTCAGCTGCTGTGAGGGGGCTTGAGGGAGGGAGTGTTGGGATGTTGAACAAGAAAGAAAATTATAAAGAGCGAGAGAGTAAATGAACCATGGGAATACATAGGAGTGGCAGTCAGCACCAAGGGCCCAGATGAGATCAGTGGTTGTGAATATGAAGTGAAATCAGTTAACACAAAGCTTCCTCTATATTCCATCCAGCTCTCTAGGCTTCACCCTTATTCCTTTCTCCTCAGCTTCACAAGAGAGGGGCCTGGTTCGTATCCTCAAATCCAAACCATCTCCCTTTCTGCTTCTTAGGTTATCTCTTCCGCATAGCTCAAGCTGAAAGAGAAGCAGTTTGAAGTGGGAAGTCAGATTGTGGACAGGGTGAATGTGCGGCACCTATAGGACATCCACGTGGTTTCAGATCCAGAGCTTGGGTCAGAGCTCTTGACTGCAGGCACAGATTTGAGAAGTACCACTCAAGGCTGAGAGAACGGATGAGGTTATGCAGGGGAAGAAGGGAAGATAAAGGAAGGAGAGAGTGTTCACAATAGAGCTGTGGGGACTGACTACCCTGCAAGGAGAGGAAGGTTTCCTAGGGAAGTGAACAGAGGACAAGTGTCCTGCCTTTCACCTGACTGCCATTAGCCAGGCAGTGTTTGAAGAAACACAAGTAGAACTCCACCATATTTCATCTATTTTTCACTCTGCCGTGAGCTGGCTGCTGCCTCACTGCTTGACAAATTCTCCTGTCCCTGAGGATCTCAAAGGACAGAGTGTTCCACAGGCAGTACCAGCTTGCATCACGGATGCTGGGTAAAGAGGAGGAAAACCAATTAAAGCCCCCATATGTCCAGGTTTCAGAGGGTCCCTCCCTTTCTGTCTTCTTCGGAGTCAAGGTCTGGCCCTGGGAATCAACATCCCTTCACATCTGCACGCTTTTCACTTTGCAAAGAGCTTTCATGATTGTCATCCAAACTGTTCCTTAGAGAACCTCTGTGTAGTAGGCAGAACAAAACTTATGACCTTCGCTCCCCAGGTGAAAACCCTGAGGCCCAGGCAATCAGGGGGGCTGGCACGGGGTCATCTGGCCAGTTGGTGGCAGAACTGCATCCGGGATGCAGGTGCCCCGTCCCCAGCAGGGCGCTGCCGAGAGGGCTGCTACCGGGTGGCTTGGGCTGCTGCTCTCTGTGCTCCGTTGAAGCCGGGAGCCGTGACTCCAAGACCTGCCTCGGCAATTACTGAAAACTAGGACCTCTGGAGCTGAGTGAGCCCAGACTAAGCCGTGTGCCTACCGCTGAGCCGGTGCTCATGGGGGCCTTGAACAGGGGTCCAGCATAGCCCCTGCCCTCAAAAACATGACAACCTGAATGGAGAGACTAAGTTGAGATACAAAGTCCAAAGGCAATTCAAGGGCTTCACTCTTTTCCGCTAACCAGTCTGTCACCAGGGACATGACGCAGAGACACCTTCTGCGTTCACCTTTCTCCTGCCCCAGCCCTGTGGAATGATGGGTAGCAAGGGCTAAGGGTGAAGGATGGGGAATATGTGGGAAGAAACGGAAAACTAGAGTTTCCGTTGGGTGTCAGACACAGTGTGGAATATATATGTTATACATATGTCAGCTATATGATGTTTATTTTACACACACACACACACACACACGCACAAACAATTTCCATGGATTAACCTTCTTAGCTAACTCTCATCCATGTAAAGAGCTTAAAACAGTGTCTGGCACTTATGAAACTTATGAAACACTGAATGAATGATAATGTCCCTTATCATCATCATTATTATCTTCAGGCATATTTCAAAGTTTGGGGACTTGTAGTATGTATAAAGCTGTTTACAGAGGAAGATAGGAAGGCCCTGAACATGAATCGGAGCTACCTCAATAACCCAGCTGAGACCCAGAGCTAACGAAATTGCTGAGCTTTGCTTGGTGATAATGCATCTCTCCACACACTAGCCTAAAAATCCCAAACTGTTAGGGTTGTTGAAATTCCAAATATCTAATAGTATTAGTGGTAGTTTTTATTTTTCCCCATGTTCTCTCCTGGGCACCATAGTTTCAGCCAGACACCTGACAGTCATAAATCTTACTCTGCCACCTCTCCTATCACTGTCTACAGATGCTTAAGCCTCTTGCTTCACTGAGAAAAATCAAGGCCATCAAGGGAGACTTTCCTATGCAGTAACCAGCCCCACTGTTGCCTCCTTTTCTCTAGTCCCAAAGAGTGAGCTGTCACTCTTCCTGTTCAAGGCTAACTCATCTACTTGGGTCCTATTGCCACCTCTTCTCAGGGACACTGATTGTTTAAAGCATCCTCTCCCCCTCCTTATCCTCAACCTCACTTTCTCCTACTGATTCTTTTTCCACAGCATAGGAACGTGCTCAAGGCTCTCCTACCTTAAACAAAATTATAAACATTCTTAAACTTGCAATCCTTTTTAGCTGGCATCCTCTTATTCCTTTTCCTTCCCAGCTAAATTCTTTGGAACGATAGCCTACATTCACCATTTTAACTCTCTGATCTCTCATTAATACCTCTACTTACTGCAAATTGTCTTCCTCTCTCATAATTCCACTAAAACTGCTCTCCCCGAAGTCACCAATGATCTCCATAATTCCAAATTCAATGGATACTCTTCGGTCATTTTCTTAAATTGATCTCTGTGTTCCCTTTGACATTACTGACTATTCCCTGGAAAACTCCTCTCTTTCTTTGACTTCTTTGAAGTCATTCTGTCCCCATTCCTCTCCTTTTCTTGCCATTCACCCCTGGTCTCCTAGTCTGGAATCTCTTTCTCTGCTCAAACCTCAAATGTTGTTGCGCTCCAAGGTTTCTACTTTACCACTCCCTGGGTGATCACCTCTGTACCCAAGGCCTCAGACACTGTGCTTCTCTCTACCACTGCATTTAGCCCCATCTTCCTATTCATCTGCAATCTTCTTGAGGGCAGAGCCCATGCCCTGTTCATTCTTGTATCCTCAGTGCTTTGCACAGTGCCTGATATGTTATGGACATTCCATTACTATCTGTTTCATAAATGAATTAAAACTAAGGCTTGACCTTAGTTATGCCTTATCAAATTGTGAGTCCCCCAGGATCAGCTGCCAGGGATACAACTTATACTTTAGATCAAGTGACCACTCGATATTCTGAATGAAGCTATATAAGCCCATTAGCCTGTTCATGCCCCAAAACAAAGTTCCTTACCTAAAAGTATCGACAGATATTCGTGGGGTCCTTTATGCTCCTGAGGCACAAATCTGCAAAAGCTTTCTGAGATTGTGCCTAGATTCTGTACAATGTAAGTGAGATAATGTGTACGTATAGTTGTACTGAGGCAAGAAGGACGGAGCTTAGATGAATGGGAAAGGAGAGGCCTTATATATAGATGCTCATTTCCTTCAGACTTGCAGGTGGTCATTTAGATGGATATATAAAGCTAGTAACACTGAAGTCAGGATATAAGAAGGATGGCGACTGTGTTAATTTGGCTATTAGTGTAGGAAGTTTGGCAATAAGGAAATTTTTCTTTAGAAGACCGAACTCTCCCTTTCAGAACCACTGTCAACACTCTGTAGTAACATTTCCCCAATATAATACCCCCTTCTCCAGACATTCAAGGCCTTCCTCTTATAAAAGTTAGCCAGCTAACACAAGTCTTTCCTTTTGAATTAATAGCACGTCACTGCAATCTTTTTCCCATGGACTTACTTCTCAATTGCAGAATAAAGGGCCAACGTGATCTGACAGAGAAGGATTCCAAAGGGTGGTGGGACCAGCTTGGAACCCCCCAAATCACAGAACATGTACCAGTCTTAAAAGCTATACTTGCTTCCAAGACCCAGATCCATTTCCTGTAAGGGACTCCTGTGAGCTGGTGCTGATATGCATGAATGGGTTAGATACTGCAGCCAACAGTCCTAGATAAATTGTTCCTCCTTCCAGCCAATTATGACTCTATCCTGCCGTAAAAGCCCCAGAGCTTTCCATCCAGGTGGGTCAAAAGTTGAGATTTTATCTATCTCAAACTTCAAGAATTGGCCTCATCAGAGCCAAAAGCTCAGACCACTAGGAACAAGTGACAAGGTATTCCAAGGCAGAAAGCATCTGCCCAGCTCACCAAAATTCCTTTTATTATCATCTAATGCTAACCACACTAGAAAATGTTTCCCAACCATAGCTAGAGATTCCACACTATTATCTTGTTTCCCAACCATAGCTAGAGATTCCACACTATTATCTTGTTTCCCAACCATAGCTAGAGATTCCACACTATTATCTTCTCAGTAATCAGGCAAGTTTGGGGTGGGTATGGAGAAGATATACTATCTGGTATTTTATTAGGCACTCAGGACAGAAAGATAGAAACACAGAGAAGAGGGTTCCTGAAAATTGCTCTGATTGCTGGTGGTTAGAGAATTAGTCATTCTCATCACTAGCCACCACTTTTTCTTGACATGGAGATTGGAATTGCTTGCCCCAATTTCCAATGGGGATACCAAGGCATACAGAGTCTAGATACTATGGCAAGGAAGCAGATATCTGGGTAGCACTGTAGTGTATACCGCTGGTAGGTTCATTACATAACGTCAAGGAATAAATTCTCAAACAAATATTGAGTGGTTATCGTGTATCAGTCACTGTGCAAAGTGCTTTGACACATTATTTCCTTCAATCATTGTAACATCTCCAGGAAGTAGCAACTATTATTATCGTCACTAATTTACAAATGAAGAAACCATTAACTTTCATATCATTGGAAATTCTAATGGAATAAAAATCCCAGTTAGAACATATTAAAGAAAAACATAAAAGATTTCTATGAAGACCACTTTACTGCTGAGAGGAATAAAACAAAATTTGTGCAAATAGAAAGATACAGTGCTCTTGAATATAAAAACTCAATACTGTAAAAAAGCAATTCACATATTAGTCTAAAATTTAGTCTATTAACTTAAATGTGATCCAAATGAAAATACTAACAGGACTTTTTGGATTTAGACATAAAGGTATTAAGTTCATGTGGAAAAATAAACACGCAAGACTAGCCAGAAAAGTACTGAAAAAAATACTGTAAAACTCTGGTAATTACAACAATACAGGATTGGCTAATAAGAAAACAAACTGGTCAATGTAACAGAACAGAGTGCCCAGAAGAGCCCCTATACACATAGGAGTTTTATACTCTATGGACGGTATTCAAAATCTGTCAGCAAATGAGTTATTCAATAACTGATGTTACTGAACTGATAACTGATTGATAACTCACGTTATCGATTGTTATTAAACTGGCTCTCCCTAACCAAAAATACATTCCAGATAGAAGATTTAAATATAAAAAATAAGATAATAAAAATACCAGATGGAAATATGGCAGAGTATTTATAAAATAATCTAATATTGAGGAAGGCCTTTCTAAACAACACACAAAACCTAGGAGTCATGCAGGAAAAGATTGATAGATTTGAATACAGAAAAATGTTAAACTTCTGACAGCACAAACTATCCTAAACATCAAAAGAAAAGTGAAACAATATTTACAACATAGGGCAAAGGCCTAATTCCATTTATATGTAAAGAGTTCTAAGGGAATTCCCTGGAGGCCCAGTAGTTAGGACTCCACGCTTCCAGTGCAGGGGAACCGAACTGGTGGGGTACCGCAGATCTCACAGGCCGTGCAGCGAGGCCAAACACACAAAAAAAACAAAAAAAGAGTTCTGAGAAATCTGTCAGAAAACACAAACAACTCCATTAAAAATGGACAAACAACATGGACGTGCAGTTCCCAGAAATATTTAAAAGCGGCTTTTAAATATATGAATGCTTAACCTCACCCATAATTACATGCATAATATATTTTATTTTTCAGAGCAGTTTTCGGATCACAGCAAAATTGAATGGAAGCTACAGAAACTTCCCATATACCTCCTGTCCCCCGACACATACACAGCCTCCCCCATTATTGATTGCTATCCCCCACTGGAGTGGCACATTTGTTACAATCAATGAGACTACACTGAGCCGTCATAATCACTGAAAGTCCACAGTTTACATTAGGGTTCACTCTTCCTGTTGTACAATCTATGGGCTTGGAAAAATGTATAATGACGTGTATCCATCATTATGGTATCATAGAGTATTTTCACTGCCTTAAAAATCCTCTGTGCTCTGC
This sequence comes from Phocoena phocoena, assembly GCF_963924675.1. Classification (NCBI taxonomy): domain Eukaryota; kingdom Metazoa; phylum Chordata; class Mammalia; order Artiodactyla; family Phocoenidae; genus Phocoena; species Phocoena phocoena. The sequence continues at coordinate 94,923,186 of NC_089240.1, read as the reverse complement.
CTGTTCGTACTCACTCCCGCCTCCTCAACCCCCGGTTAACCACTGATCTTTTCACTGTCTCCAAAGCTTGGCTTTTTTCATTATACAGAATGCCTTTGCATTAGACAGATGTATAATAACATGTACCCACCATTGTAATTAAATGCGTTTTTTAGTGAGAATATTTTAAACCATCAGAAGAGAAGATTATGAAGAGCTTTATGCTAATCAAATTAAATTTAGGGAAAATTCTCTTCAAACCAACCCATAGAGAAACAGACCGAACAAGCCCTACAATTATTGTTTAAAATTTGAACAGTTAAAAATCTATTCCTTCAACCAAATTTCAAAAAACAAACTTTCAAAGAACATATCATCTCTAATTTACATAAATGTTACAGAAAAAGTACTCAGTTCTCTAATGAGCCTAGTTTAGTTTTGACAGAAATATTTAGTTTGACATCAAAAGCAGAAAAGGAGAGAATGAAAATGAACAAGTATAAGCCAAACTGAATTATGAACATAGACACATAAACACTAAATAAAATATTACAAAATGAATCCATCTGTGTATTACATCATGATCAAGTGTGGTATATCTGAAAGAATGGTTTAGCATTCAAGAAAAGAAAGTATTTAATGTCTGTTAATGCTATAAGAGCAAACAGAAAACTAATTTGATGAAATGCAGGAAAAGCTTTCGATAAAAATCAACACCTTTTCAGCATAAAAACACTCAGAAAACTGAAAATAAAAATTAATTTCCTCAGAGTCAAAACTATGGTGATGAAAAGATCAGTGACTGCCAGTCGGGGATGGGGATGAAAAGGCAGAGCACAGAGGACTTTTAAGGCAGTGGAAATGCTCTGTATAATATTATAATGATGAATATATGCCACTATGCATTTGACCAAACCCATAAAATGTACAACACCAAGAGTGCATTCTAAGGTAAACTATGGACTTTGGGCGATTATGATGTGTCAGTGTAAGTCCATCCTTGGTAAAAACAGAAAAATGTACCATTCTGGTGAATGAGGTTGATAACGGGGGAGGCTATGCATGTGTGGGGTATATCTCTGTGTCTCCCTCTCAATTTTGCTGTAAATTTAAAACTGCTCTAAAAAAATAGTCTTTTAAAAAGTTAATTTGCTGAACTTGATAAAAGTTAACTACTGGAAAATGTATAACAACTATAATCGATGATACCTTTGAAATACTTATTTGCCTTAAAGTCAAGGATAAATAAAGAATGCCTACTACCACTGTTTTTATTCAATATTATATTGGGAGACCTGTCCAACACAACTACACAGGGAAAAAAAAATCTAGTATTTCAGTATAGAAAAGAAAAAATAAAACTGATGTTATTTAGAGATAATATGATTGCCTACACAGAAAACCCAAGAAAAAACTACAAGTTTTTAAAACTAAAATATTGCTGGGTATACAATTAATGTACAAAGGTTGTGTTTTTATATATCAGCAACAAATAATTTAAAAGTAAAACAACAAATATAGACACTATTTACAACAGAAAAAGAAGGCTACAAGTATTAAACAATAAATCTGACAACAGAAGTATAAGACTTTTATGGAGAAAATTATAAAATATTATTAAAAGCATAAAAAATATATAAATAGATGGAGAACTGTCAGTGTTCATGTGCCATGTTCATGGATGGTAAAATCAATATCACAGAAATTATAATTTCCTCCAAGTTAATCTATAAACCCAAAATACAACTCCAACAAAATTTTTCCTTCAAAAGTTTGTCCTAAAATGTATATTAAAGAATAAAAGGCCAAGAGCAGTCAGGATAATAATGATGAAGATGATGATGATGATAATGATGATAAATGGAGGATTTACCTACTATGAAATAAATATTGATTATAAAGCAGGGTTTCGTACAGTGGTCCCCCTTTATCTGTGAGGGATGTGTTCCAATACCCCCAGGGGAGGCATGAAACTGCAGATAATGAACCCTATATATATGACGTTTGTTCCTATAATACAGACCTATGTTAAAGTTTATTTATAAATTAAGGTATTGCAAGAGATTAACAGCAATAACATGATAAAACAGAACAATTGTAACGAAAACTATCACTTTTTAAGTGTAGTATCATCACATGGATAGACTAATAGAATGTAAGAGAAAACCCAGAAACAGACCCACTTTACATATCTGAGCTTTATCTCTGAATAGATTTCGTTATAAATCAATTACGAAAAAATGCGACGAACTCTTCAATAAATTTGGGGGGCAACGAGCTAGCTATATGAAAAAAAGACAAAAAATAGATTCATCCTTCATCCTGTTGAATTAAAGAGTTAAGTATGAAAAGCAAAACTTCAAAACTTTCAGAAGGAAAGAGGGGAGAAGAGCTTTGAGAGTGGGGTAGAGAAAATGTTTTAAATAAAACACACTGAAAAGTACAGATTAGAAATGAAGAGATGGATGAACTTGACCACATTAAAATTATATTATAAATTTCTATGTGACTAAAAGACACCATAAACCAAACGAAGAGGCCAGACACAGACTGAGAAGATATTTGCAATGCATACAGCCAACAGAGGTTTTTCTTTTTTTAATGAAGAATATATATTCTATAAATTAATAAAGAGAAGGCAAACTACCCAAAATTGATTAAAGGATACGTACAGGTACTTCACAGATGGTTAATAAACATAGGAAAACATACTTGAGTTCACTGATAATCAGGCAAAAGCAAGTTAGGATAATGAGGGACCATTCTGTACCCATCAGTATGGCAAAAAGGAATAAATTTAACTAACATTGAGCAGGGCTAGGACTAGGGTGAGGTGAGTGAGGCACTCTTTCCTTAGGCACAAAATGTAAGGGGACACCAAAAAATCTCAGCAGTCAAGATAAACAATATTTTAATGCAATATTTTCAAAACTCAAAATTTATGCCAAAAAAATCCATGATGAACAAAGTATCAAACTTTTAAGCAAAGATAGAATCTCACCATACACTCGCGTGACTCATCTTATTTGCCTTGACTCTAATCTGGGTCTGTTGGATCAAAGTCCTGGTAAGGATTTGGGGAAATTGGATCATTTATGCATTTCTGGTAGGAATATAAAAAATTTGTACAACTATTTTGGAGAGTCATTTGATAACACTGAAGATGCCACACCTTACATCATAGTAATTCCAGTTCGAAGATTCTATCCTTTTTTTTTATGGTCGGGGGAGAGTTTCTGGTGTGGCCAGGAAAACCTGCTAGATAAATTCTAAAAGGTTCTATCTTAAAGAAACTCTCACACCAGTACACAAACGTACAAGGGTTTGCTCTGCAGCACTCTTCTTGCAAAAAAGGAGGTGATCGTTGACAAAGATTCTCTCCTTGACCAAACTCTATCCAGGATTCTCTGAGCCCTTTCTTGACTACACCTCAACCTTGGCCTACGAAGGCTTGAAGAAAACATTAACATCATTTCTAACAGCACAAAGTCAAATCCCTAGGATGACCCTAGATCCCCTTAAAGTGCCTGCCTGAGAAAACTCAAGTCTGCCATAAGAATTCACAGTTTGTTCCAGCCAACATCTGAAGATAGCACCCCTGTCTCCCAGTCTCTGTGGGAGGATAGGAATCTAACCTCAATAAGGGCTAGTTAGCAAATCCAGATGGGTTTCACATGGACCAAGACCTTCTTCCCACTTTTTGTAATTTTTCACCTCCCTGACTCTACTGAGTCCCTACTCACTCCCCTTCCTATTCCCTCGTTCTCCCTTTAAATCTTCCAGTCACCTCTATACAGGTCAAAGTTGAGTTCAGTTCACACTGGATTCTTGTTCCTGTTGTGACAGTATATTACTGATTAAACTCTGTCTTTTCCACTTTAATTAGTGACCAGCTTTGTTAATCTTTGACATCTTTTAACTGTCCCACAGGAGGGGAATGGATAATTAAACTGTGGTTTCTTTGTACAATGGAATAGTACATAATAGCTAAAATGAATGAACGAGATCTACATATAGCCATATAAATCTCAAACATAATTTTGAATACATAAAAGCAAGCTGAATAAACCTCAAAAATAATTTTAAACTGAAAAAGCAAGTTGCAAAAAGACAGTATGATACCACTTATGTAAAACTTAAAAACACAGAGAGATACATATATTAATGTGGGTCTACATATTATATATATGCATACACACATATATGGAATGATATATAACTTTCTATATTATTCTATACCACTATCCATATACATATTTGTTATATATATTGCATATTATTATATAATATACATATATGTAGTGATACACATCAACTTCAATGTAGAAGTTACCTCTGAGGACGGAGGGAGAGGGAAAGGGTAGGAAGTGGGATTCTAGCTACATGAATAACATTTTATTTCCTCTTTAAAAAGAAAGAAGAGGGAGAGATGTGCAACACATAAAGTAAAATATTAGCAACTATTTAATTTTTGCTGTGTCTGTTATACGATTTTCTGGGCTTTTTGTATGTTTGGATGATTTTAAAAATAAAAATGAAAATGAATGATCACCTAGTTTTCACCTCCTAGATTAGCAGAAATGAAAATTTAATAATGCACAGCACTGAGAGAGTGTAGAGAAGCAGGCAATGGGATACACTAGAGGTGGGAGCACAAATTAATGCAATCTCTTGAGATGGCAATCGTGCAGTACCTGTTTAATTAAGAAGCCCTGTTCTCTTTTACTTGGCCATTACAATTTAGGAAGATGTTTTCAGACAGGTGCACAAAGAAAAATGTTGCTCATTGAAACACTGTCACAGCGTTGATTATAATAGCAAAAGACTATTAATCTAGATGAACATAAACAGGGGTCTCATTAACAAATTTATAGTACACCCATATGATGGAATAGTATGTAACTGTGAAAAAAGGCTAGATTGATTTGTATATACCAGGGGCCAGCAAACTATAGCCCACAAAACAAATCTGATTCACCATATGTTTTTGTAAATAAAATTTTATTGGAATACAGTCACACCTATTTGTTTATGTATTATCTGTGGCTGCTTGAGTAATTGTGACAGATACCATATGGCCTGCAAAGTTTAAAATATTTACTATCTAGTCCTTCACAGAAAAAGTTCGCTGATCCCTGGTATATGCTGATATGGAAAATCTCCAAATATTGCTCGGCACTCAACAAATATTTATGAAGCCTCTAGTACATGTCAAATATCTTTCTAGATGCTAAAAACAAACAAAATCCTGCCTCCCTAGAGCTTACATTCTATTGGAATTATTAATGTAAAGGACAAAGTGCAGACTACTGTGTATAGTATGCTGTCTTTAGTATTTTTAGTTGTACATTTACTTGTATAGAAATAGATTTCTGAAAGGATTTACAAGAAAATGGCGACCGTGGTTGCTTCAGGGGAAGGAGAATAAGAGACAGTATTTCAATGGAAGAAAACATATTGCTCATTGGTATACAGTTCTGTGATGTTTGAATATGTATATGCTATGTGTGTATGTATATATATATATATGTATATATATGCTAGAAGGCTAGTTCAAGATTAACAAAAATGAAATTTAGTGGATGAAACAAAACCCAATCTGTAAGTTAAAAATGCCATTGAATATATTCTAAATAAAGGAAAATTCACTTAAACAACTGTTCATATGAAAAATAAAAATACCTGGGCACTTTAGTTATCCGTAGGCTAAAAATGAACCAACCATATGACATGGTTGCTTAAAAAGGCTAATGCAATTTTAGGCAATATAACAGAGTTTTATTATCCAGACCAAGAGAACTGATTGTTCTACTTTACTATATACTATCTCAAGCATACCTGGAGTATTATGTTAATTTCACTTCTGCATGCCATAAGTTAGGAGGGATATTTCATGTAGGGGAGAATAGCAGGGAGAGAGAGAAAGAACTATGAAGTAGTTGAGAAAGATTAGTTTCAAAAAGGAAGACTTAAGGGAAATAAGAAATCTATCTTCAAATATGTGAAGGCAAGAGGGGTTATCCTTAATTTATATTCTTTCAAATAGCACAGCTAGGATCTCCACAATCACACGGTTAAGGGAAACAAGTTTGGGCTCATTATAAAAATGTTCTAACAATTTGGTTGCAGAGCAGGAGCAGAGTAAAAGGAAATTAATATTTACTGTCTACAACATGCCAAACCCATTGCATACCTCACAGCAATCCTGCAAGGAAGATATTATTCTTCACTTTCCAGAGGAGAAAGTGGAGTCTCAGAATGGTTGAGTAGCTTCACCTAAGTCTCTACAGCTAGTAGAAGCAGAGCAAGGATTTGAATCCAAGCTTACAACAGGCTCCTAAATTGGTTTCCATACATCCAATCCTGTCCCTCCAATACCAATGTAGCCAGAATGCTCTTTTTAAAACATGAATCTGATCATGTTACTTCTCTACTTAAATTTTTTATGAAGCCCTTCATGATCTGGCCATAGCTTACTTCTCTATAACCACTCACCACTTGGAACTATACCATGGCCACATTGAATATCTTTGAATTACTCAAATATACACAGAAGAAAATTGTGTTTCAATGGAAAACTATGCATCCTCTATAGCCCACTTTTCTAGGTTATCAGATTCTATTTCTTCATTGTCATTGAGCCATTTTACAATTCTTTGTAAGTTGTAGATAACTGAGAGACACGTAAGTTATGTCCTACCCAGTAGTGATTTAGTTGATTCCTCCCCACCCTTGTGAAAAACCAGTTTTGTCTTTATTTACAATTCATCTCAATATTCCTTTACTCCATATAAATCTGTGCTGTTTTGACTCTTCTTTTTTTTTTTTTGGATTAAAAAAAGTGTGTTGGATTTCCAATACTAAATAAAAACATGAAATTGTTTTTTTAAAAAGCCATAGAGTTTACAGCATCAACTACAGAAAAGGCCAAACAAGTGTGTACAGAAACTAGTCCCCAGCAGCCCTCCAGGTCCCCTCCCAGCAGGCGACAAAGCAACAGACACATTTGCTCCAAAGCCTTCTGAAGGAAGCTGCTGGTCAGCAGCTCAACTAGGACATTACACGACACACAATGGTTTAATTTCAAAAAATCACAGGAAAATGTATTAAACCGTGAAAAGGTGCAATACAGAATAGCTTTCCTTTTTCTTAATTTTAAAAAATCCCCCAACTTTGAACAGTTATTTAAAAATAGGCCCCTCCTCCCACCCCAGTTCTGTGACAGTATCCAGGTACTAAGGCCCTGAGGTAACAGAAGTACCAGGATTCATGGGATCCCGAATACCGAGCATGTTTCTTTGGGCAAAAGGTAAGACAGTTTCTGGGGAATCTAGCCCTCCTGGTGTCCAGAGTGTTCTGAGTGCTCTTTTCAGGATCAGTTTAAGTGCACTGGGTTTCCAGAATCCTGCCTGGCACTATCCTCCGTGACCAGCTAGCAGGGCAGCAGGAGTTCCAGCATTGCACTTTCCATTGCCCCCAGTTGAGAAATAGAGTTCATCTTCTAGAAAAGCAAATGTGTGATAAGATCTAAATAGGGGAAATAACCAAGGTACAAAGGCAAATGGGGCGCCTGTGTGGCCAGGGCAGAGTGCAGGCCCCGGGGCAGGCGGGTCCGAGCGACCACTGGTGTTCTCAGCAGCTGACCTCTTCTTGGCTACAGAACCAAAGCTCAATCCGCCTTCTGCACTGCCTTCCACACTCTCTTCTGGGGATCTGTTGGGGAGTAGGGGAAGATGCCTGAGGGTCAGCCCTGTATTTTTTCTTAATAGATTCTTAATATTAAAAAAAAAAATCTCAGCTCCTTACCTTTTTAAGAAAAAGCACACCAGAACCTCCTGCAAAGGCAAAGGCTTCTTGTGTGGCCAGCCTCTCAGCACACCTCAGAGACCTCCTGCTGCCCTCTTCAAATCAGGGGCTTAGCTGAGCTGCTGGGATGGTGTGGGGACGGGGGAGGCCGCTGTCCCTGTTCCTGTCCCCTGCTACGTACAGAACAACGTTCAGAAAGAAGTGGGAAGCCTCACTGGTGCTGCAGCCCCTGCCTGCTTCATTCCTGCTAACGCCTTCCCCACGGGGCTCTGAGGCGTGGAAGTGAGAGCTGGACTGACTGAAGAGAGGAACTAGGGAGAAGCAAGGAGTCCTACATGGGAACAAAGCTCCCTCCTTAACCTCTGACTTCCCCGAAGGGAACACATGGTAACAGCAGGAAAGGGTCTCTATCCTCTTCCCTGATTTCCCAGGAACTCGGCCAGGCTCGTGCCCTGTCCTGCATTGCTCCTGCAATACAGCACCTGACTCCTCAGCGTGGACATTCTCATCAGGATATGATCAAGACACCAGGGCAACTACATCCTCGAACCCACCTATTGCACAGAAGAAATTTTTTAACTAGATCCAAATGAAACTCCAGTTGCAACTTAGTGACAATAGAGATGGACATGCCAGCACAGTAAAGAAGATGCTTCCATTCTCTGCAGGCTTCTGCAAGGAAGTACAGTGACGGAAACATTCACAGGACCTCGGCAGCCCCTCCATTTTCAATTCCCAACCCCCCAGCCCCACCCATCCCACTAATGCAACTGCACAGAAAGCAACAAACAAGTCTTTTCAATGTTACATTTCATTCAGATAGATCTGTAATCTCACAGTGATGAGAGGAGAAAGGCAGGCCTTTAATAATTATAATTAAAAAAATAAAAAAGCTTACAAACAGCAATGCAACATCCCCCCCCCCCACAAAGTGATGGATTAATAGCTGGTAGAGGATGCAATGACTCAGAATCAAAAATAAAAACAAAAACACAAAACAAGCTAAACCCTGGAACAATCCACACTGTCAATGACTTTCCATACATAATTCAAACAAGTAGTCAAATGTCAACCACTTGTGGAGAACACCACAGACTTCCTTGGTTTTTGATAGTGTTTTTCTTTTGAAGGTAAAATAAAATAGGACACAGATAAAATTGTACATAAATGCCAACTTCTACACTCCATAAAGGCAATGCCGTCGCAGCATGAAGACACAGCCTGACCACGAAGTGAAACATAGGTGGCACTTCTTGCCTCTTCCTCGGACACAAAATTTTGGCCCATAGTGCCCAGTCCTGCAGGGCATCGGCAGGCAAAAGGAAGCTGCCTTGACATGGCGTCTTCCAGGCTGACCAGGAGGAGGCAGGTTTTGAACCAGTTATAACATCTGCCCGGTTCACTTATATCTTATGAGTAAAATAAATTCTTTAACACATATTCATTTTTCTACATGTGTAAGCATCATGATTTTACCTCTTTCTGAAAATTACTTTTTAACCTACGCCATGCTCTCTTCTTTCTTGCCTATTTCTTCCCTCTTGGCCTTCACATAGCCTATTCCTTCTATCTAGAACAGATTCCTTACCCCATCTTCCCCTGTTGCCAGCAGAAGGTTCATAAAATGTTTGTTGAATGAAGGTAAAAGGAAGGTTACAAGGAAGAAACCAACTAATCAAATCAGGCCTGTCTGACACCAAAGCCTATGCTCTTTCCAATAAGTTCCTGCCTTTTCCATCTTTCACGTTATCTAAACAAGAGAATGGTCTACCTCAGAGTAATGAACTCCATGTCACTGGAAGTATTCAAGTAAAGCCTGAGTTATCACCCCATTAGGGATGCAGTAAGGTGGGATTCTGACACTGGGAATGTTAAAGAAAAAAAGATTTTGATACTTGCTTAAACAGTAAGGCAAACTTTACCCCAAAACTGCTGCAACAGAGGTATTGAAATAGGGAAGAGAGATTGGGCTCCATCTCCGAATACAGCAAAGACAGCTGGGGATTTATAGTCAATGTGCAGGGTGAGGGGGTCAATGGATGGAAAATTACTAAGAGGAAATATCAACGGTAGGAGGCATTCTTACTAAACTGGCCTAATAAGATTCCTGCTAAAAGCAGGCAAAGGGCTTAGACATCAAAGATGGGGGATGAGGAAATTGATCATATATCAAGGATGATCAGATATCAAGGGGGGGAATTACTTAGCAGGATGTTTTGCTAAGACTGGGCTGGGCAGGCCAAAGGGAGGGCAGGGGCCAAGATCAAGGTCTAGTTGAGGAGAGGTCTCAGAGTATTCCGACTAAAGACTGGTCAAGGGAACAGTCTTTGTCAATAGGTAGGTTGTAATAGATAATCTCTATGTTTTTTTCCAACTCTACGGTCACTGAGATGTAATATATTAGAGCCAAGACCTACATCATAAATCTTTGAACACTTCAAGAGAAAGGGAGCCTAGGACAAAAACAGCTCTACCTCTGTGCGTCACCCACAGGCCCCTGATACCAGCCCACCTGACCTTTTTGCTTTTGGCATATTCAGTTCCAAGTAGAATCTAGGAAGCAAAGCATAAAGATGGCTGTGTTTTCTAGAGTGTTCCTGGTTGGCTTCCCACTGTGAAATTCTTAGGAAACAGCCCCATGCATGTTTAATTGGAGCTGCTTCTTTCTATTTATGTGGGCAAGTCATACCAGTGAGTTGAAAAAGAGAGAGGATGGAAATGAGCTCAATGAAATGGTGAAAGCAGTTTGCAATGGACTCATATCTTCCCCAGGAGCCACTTCTTTGACATCCATCAGAGAAGGTACCAGAGGCAGTTCCTATGGCAAACAGCATAGAAGCAACCAGCTAGGATGACATGCTCACCTAGCACAGGGGCCCATGCTTTGCACCTCAGGAGATAGGAGCCAAATCAGTAGCAGAAAAGAGGGAAAGACTTCTCACTGAAAGCCTCAAAATGGCTCAAAACCTTTTCTTATCTTATTGTTTCATACCAACCGTGGAGTAATTTCACCATTAGAGTCAAACCTTTGAGCTGAAGCATTAACTCCAGAAGCTGACAGTTAAAATAAGACATGGGAAGGGTAACCTGTTAGCTCTCAATAACCAGCTGTGTGACTCTGGTTGAGGTAATTTCCATCTCTGGGTTCCAGGATCACCAAGGTAAAAATGAGGGGTTTAGACCAAGTCTCATCCAGCTCTGATCTACTATGCTTCTATATTTCTTCAGCCCAGAAGGGTACTCGTTATCAGCTAGTAAATGCTACCTAATTAGCAAGGTTCAGAATAGGCAAATTGTGATAGAACAGGGAGAGAGAAATACACAGGGCAGGAGGCACTGCGTGGGGCCAAGTCTGGTAGGTGCACGAGAGCCAGGGGACTTGGACAGCTATGGGACAGAGCCAGCAGGAAAACTGGGGCACCCACAGTTGTTGGCGTATAGAGTTTACTAAATCACAAAATGTACTTACTTCATAATTTCTTAGTGCTCAGGTCCAATCCTCCATATTCACACACAGACCCACGTATACACACACACACTCTCTCTCTCTCTGTCACTCTCTTTCTCACACACACACTCTGTCTCTCCAAATACAATAGTTCACAATTGATTCTACCTTTATTTCAGTAACCAACCTGGCGTTGGAGGTTATAAAACAAATATTTCCCAAGCTCATGTTATCATAGCAGTACTTGTTAGGAGATTGAGCTCAGAGAAAAAATGAGCTCATAGCTTAGGAGAAGGGTGTTTTTTTTTTTTTAATTGCCTCATTTTATTTAATAATGTGACTCCTAATAAGACACCTGAAACAATTTGGGCCAGGTAAGAAGTTATGAACCAGTTTACTTTAGACTCAGTTCATTTTAGGTAAATTTCATTGCACCTAGAGATGCTCTTTGTTTATCTTTTAGGACAAACAGGGCAGCAGCTGATAGTATGGAAAAAGTTCCACTTAAATCATCTCCCAGACCTTGGATGGCAGAAAGCTCAGAGACTGATCTTTCTTTCTGTGTGCACTTTGGTTTATATCCACTTTCCATGCTTCGGTGTATCTCATTCTCATAAGGTTCAAAGACACATTTTTTTATTAAAATGCTTACAACTTTACCAAGTAAATCCTTTGAAGTCGAAGTGCACCTGTTTTTCTCTTAGGCATGGGGCATTTTTTTAAAAAAATAAGTAAAGCTGTATATCTGCTTTAAAATGAAAAGCTATTTCATCCTGGCTTAACATCACTAGGTATTTGAGGGCTAGAGACTAGGAGCTATGGCTGTAAAGCGTTGTAAGTGGAGTGCCAGCCTGCAAGTTCAATGTAGAGTCATTTCTAATCTTTTATCCTCAATTCGAACACATACACCCACACACACATTATATATTGTCTACGTAAGTGTGAAAAATAGTCAAAGATAGTCAAAACTAATCTGATACATAACTTGGTTGATCAAGACTTATTTACTCTGAACATTGTGAACGCTGAAAAATTCCCTTAGTAATCCAGAAATTTTCAGATGGCCTGATGTGCAGTGTTACGTTTTGCAGGATATAAACAGTGCCCACAACAAATAAGGAATGTCTTTTATCTTTCTATAGATGGCCAAGGAAGGAAGGAAGTGGAGGATGAAAGGAAAGAAGGAATGGGCAGAGGGGAGGAGGCAAGGACATAAAAGACAGAAAGAGCTTGATGTTGGTCAAAGCACCAAGAAGCAGAGATCTAACACACTGACTTTTTAAAAGAAAATAATACAATTTTTTATATTTTAACAGTAAGTAAAAATTGACAGAATTTAATTTCTATTTAAAGTTTAGCAGTGCAGGCACTTCTAAAATGCTTCCTTTTTCTCATTTAAGGAGCATCCCTAAATGAAGGTCTGTAGCTGAAGGTAGTTTTCTGATGATTAAATGAGTTGTTATATGTAAAGCACTTAAAACAGTGGCAAGTACTTAGTAAATACTCAGTACATGGTAGCTACTATCATCACCATCATCATAGTCAACCTTACAGTCATCGTAGTCCTTACATTTTGACCAAGATAAAGATCTTGCACAGCTTTTTAAATATATCCACAAAATACTTTAAATGTCATGTTTATGTTCCCAACTACACACATAAATGGGATCATATCCTAAAGTCTGACCTGTGGGCTAAACGAAAATAAGCCACATATCTGATCTTCCCCCTCTGGGGGCTAAATGTTCCCCACTCCTGATAACAATCAAGCATTTTGAAGACCAATCGCATTTTTCCTTTTGACTTTAAATATGTTTTGTCACGTAGATATAACAGTGCTTCTGGGTAGTCTCTCTCCTGAGAGATCTACATGCAGAGGGCAGATTATCAATTATTGTATCATCAAATAACTCCAGTGAAGCCTCCATGTGCATGTGGCACTACTCTGGACACTGTACAGACGAAACAGCAATACAGTCTCGGCCTTGTGAATACTTAGAGAGGTAACATCCCCAGACATAAGTAATGTACAGTCTTGGGTCTACTTAACATTTCCATTTGGCCAGTCAATTCAGCCAGAAGAGCTGATCCCATACAGTTATAGCTATAGACAATCAAGCAAGCACAGGACTAAATAAACCAACAACCACACAACTTTATCTCAGATCTCAAATTTTAGGTCTACACATGCATCTTTGTAATTATATGGAAGAAGACGGTTGTGGGTTTAGGCAGGAGAGAATTATTTCTTCCTCTTATAGAAACAGTGAAAGAACATTCCTCTCTGTTATCCCAAGAAGGTTACCTGTGGGAAAACTGGACTGATCATATGTGAAGCCTGGGGCAAGCAATGGGAATTTGGTATTATATTAAGGTTCTCCAGAGAAACAGAACCGATAGGATGTGTGTGTGTGTGTGTGTGTGTGTGTGTGTGTGTGTAGAGAGAGAGAGAGAGAGAGACTGATTGATTGATTATAAGAAATTGGCTCACACCATTATGGAAGCTGAGAAATCCAGACCTGGGAAAGCCAAGTCTAAAGACAGGAGAAGATCAAAGTCCAGCTTGAAGACAATGAGGCAGAGAGAAAGTATTCTTTCTTACTCAACCCACCCACATTGGGAAGGGCAACCTGTTTTACTCAGTCTACTGATTCAAATGTTAATCTCATCCAAAACACCCTCATAGACACAACCAGAAACAAAATTTAATCAGATATCTAGGCACCACATGGCCCAGTCAAGTTGACACATAAAATTAACCATCACAGGAGCTAAGGTTGATCCAAATGGTCAGATGAAAGAGTAAGCTGCTCACATGCTCACACACTGACCTCCATTCCCCAACTCCCCAAATCTTTATCCATTGGCATCAGTATAACACAAGGCTTGCCAACTATCAGCACTTCCTGTTTCCCCCAGCAAGTGTCCATAAATAGATTATTTAAGGTTAGGAGGGTGAGAAGATAAGGCTGTTTCCTTAACCCACTCACTAACCTCACTCTGACCGGCTGCACTGAAAACTGCTGAGTATCCCAACTTTGTTTCTCTTCCTAACCACTTGATAATGCTGGGCTCTGGTTAATGCCTTAAAGACAAACAGCAGTTCAGCATAGAAGGGATGCTCCCAGGACTTTAAAAATAAGCCTGTGCCAGCAACAGGCTATCAGGCAGGATGAAGTTAGACGGGCTTTATCTGATTTTCCACTACGATTCTATTGCTACCTTTATAGATAACCTAGGTTCTTATTCATGACTCCACCTCCGATATTAACTCTACACAGCTAAAATACCCTCCTGATCTGCAAATCATTGCTTTGAAGAGCAAATAAAATAAAGCACCCAATAAGCACTCACTGGTGCTTGGCCCTTTAAACTCTCTACTTGATGTGGGTCTGGCTTTGACTACACCTTAATCCATTTTTTAACACCACTCCACATATTCAAAGAATGGACTGCCATGGGACAGTTATCCCGCTACAGCAGAGAAACTTTGTAGAAATATATTGAAGACTCTAGTTCTACCTTCTTTCCTTCTTCCCTTTCCCAATGTCAGGATTCCTTCTCCAAACAGCCTGGCTCCTCCAGGAGCTATAAGAATGATAGGGAGATACTGTGTTCAAAATAGGCACTCTCCTAACAGATGGCTCAGAATGGTGAGTTGAAGGGAGAAAGCCATTGTTAGGCAACATTTCAAACAACAAAAATAAGTTGTGGGGGCTTGGGGAGGAAATTGTGTTTTGGTTCAAAGCAGCAAATTACCTGGATGGCTTACAGTATCTGACAATCTAAGAATATCAAATTAGCCACTGAAAAATCTGGCTACCTAAGCGGCTTTTCCCAACTGCACATTATTTGCTCAACAAATTTTCTTCTTGCAAGTCTCTGAGAGGAAATTTCAAAATGCTCTTTTCACCACTAAAGAAAAATAGATTTTTTTTTTTTTTTTTTTTTTTTGCGGTACGCGGGCCTCTCGCTGCTGTGGCCTCTCCCGTCGCGGAGCACAGGCTCCGGACGCGCAGGCTCAGCAGCCATGGCTCACGGGTCCAGCCGCTCCGCGGCACGCGGGATCCTCCCGGACCGGGGCACGAACCCGCGTCCCCTGCATTGGCAGGCGGACCCTCAACCACTGCGCCACCAGGGAAGCCCAAGAAAAATAGATATTTTTTAAAGTGACTATAGAAAGGATCTAGAGAATGAAATAGCAAATTTCCCTGGAACTTGCAAGTTCCTCTTGGAAATAAGTATAGCTATCTGTAGCAAACAATGTCTTCCACTTATATTGATTAAGCATGATAACCTAGATAAATCAGTGCTCACTATAGTATAAAATAAATATATATTCTTTCATCTAAAACCTCAAAGGTTTAAAGATGCTTAACCCTTTGTTAGAAATGGGGAATAATATTGGCCAAATCTGTTTACATACAGCGGAATTGGTCACAAATGAAAGACGTGGGAGGACCAGTTCTTCAAGACCAGCTTTCATGGCTGGAGGGAACAAGTCTGTCCTGCTCTCAAAGGCACCAACTCAAGTCAAGGCCAATAGAATCCTTAAATATTATTGTTATGGCCAAGCCATAATAATCACTGGTCATTGAGCATACTCCAAGTTGTCTTCTGATATAGATCCACCTCTTCTTGAACAGTGAAATGACATGGCATAGTGTAAAGGACATGGGCGTTGGCATCAGACCTTGTTTAATTTCTGGTTCAGCCATTTACTAGCTGTGGGACATTGAGCAAATTATTAAACTTTTCTGGATTTCACATTTCTCATCTATAATAGAGATAATCTTATTTATCTTCAAAGGATTGTTTTGAAGATCAAACAAAATAAAGCACTCATTGAGCCTGGCACCATGTTATGTGTCCAATAAATGATAACTTTAAAAATGAGGGGGGCATGCTACAACATGGATGAACCTTGAAAACATAATGCTAAATGGAAGAAGCCAGTAACAAAAGATCATATGTTATATGATTCTATTCATAGGAAACGTCCAGAATGGGCAAATCTATAGAGACAAAAAGTCGACTGGTGTTTACCTAGGGCTGGGGATGGGGAGGGAGGAAACAGGGAATGACTGTTAATGGGTACAGGTTTCTTTTTGAGGTGATGAAAACCGCGGTCTTTTAAATGCTATATTTGGACCACTTACATCTAAGGTAATTATTCATATGTAGGGCTTAAGTCTGCTATTGTATTATGCATTTTCTATTTGTTTGTTCTATTTCTTATTCCTCTGTTTCCTTTTCCAGGCCTTCTTTTGGGTCACTTGAACATTTAACAGAACTCCATTTTGATTTATACTTAATGTATTTGAATTTTATAATTTATAGTGTATTTGTACAGGCTTTATAGTGGTTGCTCTAGGTATTACAATACATATGCTGAATATATCAGAGTCTACTTGTACCAATGTTTTACCACTTTAAGTGAAGAGGCTTTACATCCATGTAAGTCCCTTTACTCTCACCACTTTTAAAATATAAATATCTGAAGTATTTCCTCTACATACATTGGGCACCACAATCAGATGACGTTATAACTTTTGCTTCAACCGTCAAACAATTAAAAACCTGATGAGGAGGAAACAAATCTATATTTACTCCTATTTTTACCCAGTCCTTGTTTTATTCCTTTCTGGAGTCACAGCCTTCTTGTGTTATCATTTTATTTCTTTTTAGAAAACTTCCCTTAGCTATTCTTTCAGGGTAGGTATGCTGGTAACAAATTCTTAGTTTTCCTTAATTTGAGACTGTTTTACTTTCCCCTTTATTCCAGAAGGGTATTTTTGCTGCATATAGAATTTGGTGTTGACAGTTACTTTAGTGCCACTTACTTCTGGTTTCCATGGCTTCAGATGATAAATTCACTGATATTTGTATCATTGGTCCCCTATAGGTATTGATAGTGTGTTGTTTCTCTCTAGCCTCTTTCAATATTTTTTATTGTCTTCAGTTTTCAGAATTTTGATTATCATGAAATCTTGGCATGGGTTTCTTCGGGTTTATCCTGTTTGTGATTCACTTAGCTTCTTAAATCTGTAGGTTTATGTCTCTTGCCAAATCTGTGAAGTTTTTGGCCACTATTTCTTCAAACAATTTTTCAGTCCTCAGTCTTTTTTCTCCCTTTCCCAGACTCTGATAACACAAATGTTAATTTTTTTATTATTGTCCATTGTCCCCGAGGCTCTGCTCATTATTTTGTCAGCCTACTTTCTCTCTGTTGTTCACAATGGGTAATTGCCATTGATCTGTTGTCAAGTTCACTGATTCTTTCCTCTGGCATCTGATCTACTACTGAGCCCGCATAGGAAGTTTTTATCTTTAATTTCAGTTATTATATTTTTCAGTTCTATAATATTCCTTTGATTCTTTATATTTTCTATTTCCTTACCAAGATATTTAATGTTTCGTTTGTTTCAAGAGTGTTTGTCATTGCTGTTTTAAAATGTCAGATAATTCCGAAATCTGAGTCATCCCATTGTTGATGTCTGTTAATTATCTTTTCTTATTCAAGTTATGGTTTTCCTGATTCTTGGTATATAACAAGTGATTTTTAATTGTATTCCAGAAGATTTGGGTATCATGTTGTGAGTCTCTGGATCCTAGTTAATCTCTTTATTGCAGGCAGTCACCATGTTTAATCATAATTTGTGGGCATGGGTGGAAGTGGATGTTTAGCTTCTGTCTTGGCCTGTTAATACCACCTCGGGAAAAGTGGATGCTAAATCATACCGTCCCGTTGTAGATGGTGGAGTGGAAGTCCAGTTCCCTTCTTCTTGCCACCGTCTTAGTGAATGTGGGGTACCAACTCACACCAAGTGGATGCGCAAGCTCAGCACCTCTCTGGGCTGTACTGACACCAAGGATGGGGGAAGAAACAGAGGGCCAACTCTTACCACCTTGCACAGCCATGTTCTGCCTAGTTGCTGCCATGTGTGAGTGGAAGCTCAGCTCTCAGCTCCCCTCTGGGCCTAGCTGACACCAACAAGGGGAAAAGCACAGTGTTCATTTATCCTGCCTTATGCCCTGTCATTCAGTATCATTTTTGCTGCCTGGGGATGGAAACTCAGCTCTCCGCTGGTCTCCCTACTAGGCTGACATGGGTGGGGGCAGGGGGCGAGCGGGAGTGCCTACCTTACTAGACCCATCTTGCTCCTCTTCATCCTACCTTGTTGATGTTGGGCAGGAGTAGAAGCCTACCTCCTCACTGAGCCCCACTGACTCTCAAAGTAAGGACTTTGTGAGTATTACCTGCTCCTGCCAGGTGGGGGGATGTAAAATAAGCTCCCTACTGCTTAGCCCTGCCAACACCATCCCAGGAAGGGAATCAGAATATCACCTACTTCCATGGAGCAAGAGGTAACAGAGAGAAGGAGTAGGAGAGTGGAAGTTCAGCTCCCTACTCTGCCTATCAATACCACCTGGGTGAGGTACTCAGAGTACCACCATCTGCTTTCAGTAGGTGGAGACAGGTTGGAAGATCTGCTTCCCAGTGGGGGAATTGGAATATAATCACCTATTTCTGTAAGATGGCGGGGGGGAGTGGAAATGGTACAGTTTTTCCATTGGTGTTTAGCTGGAGTAGGGCAGGTATTGCCAAAAAGATTTTTTGTTGTTAGGTCATCTTTTCCCCAGTGCTTTGAATAGGAGTAACAGGCTCTTCTTTTTTTGTAACAGGCTTTTTTTGGCTGTACCTGTTGGTTCCAGGTTGGAGGCTAATATAGTACCCTGTCTGGGATAGATGAGAGGTAAAAAAGAAAGTCCAGCAGAATTATTGCTGTGTTGTTACTCAAGTCCTGAGGTTTCTAAAGCAGTCTGCCTTCTTATTTCATCCTTTTGGATATTTCTTGTTTGTTTGATGTGTTAAGACGATGTTTTTTTATTTGTAAGAGAGAGAAAGTGGGAGGAATGAGACTGCTCCATCTTGTCTGAAAAAAGACATTCCAATGCCCTTTGCAATAGCAGTGAGAATGAAATAAGGAAGAAAATAGAAGGAAATAAGATAAAGTGCTAATAGTTAATTATAGGACCGGGCTGGGGGATATGGGTGTTATTCTTCTTTGCACTTTTCTGTATTTTGATATGTCTCAATAGAAGGCAAAGGATACATTTGCTTTGCTGTAGGAGCCATGTTAGGGAAATAGAACTTCCTCTGAAGTGGTCGTTATGCAGTCTGTAGTGAGTCGACCTTCCTTACTCCAGAAAAGCACGACATACTCCTTTAATAGATCATGACATTTAGTCTTTCTCGTGTCCCAAACTTAATGAGACCGACTCAGCCTCATTTGACTCACTGAACAAACTGCTCCGCATTCATTCAAACAATGTAGTAAGGGCTCCCCTCTATGCTAAGTGCTGAGCATACACTGGTGAATAATACAAAGGCAGCACTTAGAAACAAAATATATTATACAAGAGCTATAATAGAAATGTATACAGAGTATATACCTCCATTATAGAAATGTTCAGACTAATTTTCCCTTAGAGTTCGGTAAGATATAATAATTGAGCTTTAAAGACTTGGAAGGAGGAAAAATCTGTTTCCTTTCCTTATTTTGTACTTAAACTAGCATAATGTAGGACCTAATCCCTAGAGAATTTGCCAGTTAGTAAACTGTAGCCATCTGTTCTGCTACTAGCTCCAATTATTCATTTGTGAACTTGCCCTTTGGAGGCCACTTCAAAGGAGATCAAGATGGAGGTCACTACCTTGATCCTCAGGGAACTTCCAAGGCAAAGGTCTAGCCCCTGTGAATTGTACGAGTGGAGTTGTTGTGTGGCAAACCATTCTACTCCCATAGGCTGCTATCTAATTGTCCTACTTCCTCAATAAATCACACAAGTCTTCCCTCCATGATTCTAATGTGAATTCTTATGAGCAAGGCAGCCCTTTTAGATGCCCCTGACATAAAACCATCTTGGCAGCTGACCTCGCACTACAGAATGTTAGTCCTGATCAAAAGAAGAGGAGACTGTTCTGAAATCTAGGATTATTTAATAGAGACCACTTAATTCTGGGGCTCTTTGGTTCCTTTCTGGAGGCTCTAAGGGAGAATCTCTTTCCTTGATTTTTCCACCTTCTAGGGGATGCGCACTTGTCTCGGATCATCACCCCCTTCCATTTCAAAGCCAGCAGTGGCATCCCTCCAACCTCTGCTTCTGTCATCATATTGCCTTCTTCTACCTTTGATCCTCTGGCTCTTGCTTATAAGAACACGTGTAATTACATTGGCCCAACCCAGGTAATCCAGGATAATCTCTCCATCTCAAGATCCTTAATTTAATCACATGTGGAAAACCCCTTTAGCCATGTAAAGTAACATATTTACGGATTCCAGGGATTAGGACGTAGATATCTTTGGCTGAGGTGGGGCATTATTCTGCTTTGCTTCTTTATCCACCTTGTGGTCTGGACTCCTGATGCAAAATTTGTCTCTGGTGTCTACTGATTTCTGGTGTTGACCCTGGTTTGAGTCTGGACAGTGTGAATTTCCCTATCTTTTGGTTACTCTGAAAGGATAATATATATAAGCGAGTACCCGGGAGAATGAGGAGTAGCCACTATACCATAGAGAGGGGAAAGGAAGGACATTTGATCCTTACAATGAACTTATAAGGTAGATACTATTATCCCCATATGTAAATGAGGAAATAGGCTCAAAGGGGTTACATCACCTACTTAGATCACACAGATAGGAAGTGGCAAACCATAGATGAGAGAATGCTGTTGTGACACCGGGTTCCCTGAACCAATTCATCAAAATTAGGCAAAAATAACCTGATAGGTGAGCTACTAGGTTCATTCAAACCATTCTCTTCCCTTCCATGGCACTTGAGCCAACTTTGCAGTCTAAACTGTTTCACACTTTCCCTCCTCTCTTCATCTCTTTCCACCCCGCCTCCAAAGCAATAGCTTCCTCCACTGCCAAAAACATTTGGTACAGCCTGGGATGCGTGACTCTGTATGAGTACTTGTAAGGAGCTATTTCCACAAACATTTACAGCCTTAAAATGGATCATTTCCTCAGCCTTACTCACGAGTAGACTCTTGGGAGCTGAGATTTCCCAATATGCTCCTGATAATATTTCTCAGATTTAAACAGCCAAGGACAGGGTGGGAGCAAGTGAGAATCCTTGCCTCGGGAATGACTCCTTCCATGATGCATCAATAAAGCCAGTCTGTTGACCTTCCGGGAAGGATGCCAGGCCCAACTTTTCAGTGAGACCTTGGCTAGACTTTACAGAGTTCTGAATTGGCTTGGCGTTTTTATTGGATGCAACTAATATTTATACTTTTACTTAAGTCACAATAACTAGAACGATATTGCCCAATAATTAGAGGAGAAATGTTTCAGAGCTCTGGGACTCAATTCTATGACAGGCTGTGTGGCCAAACCCTGCCTTCACAAAAGACACAGTCAGGCAGACAATCTGCCTCTAAGGCAAACAACAGTCCCGGCAGTGACGCCAATTACAGGCATCGCTTTGGGCCAGAAGCAAAGGAACATAGCTGTTGTGAAGCATTAAGTCATTCTGGAGACTTAGCAGAGGTATCCTAGAACTTCAGACCTAGATACTGAAGTCCACTTTCCTTTATCAAGTAGGCTGCAGGCTCAGGTTTGACTCACATTTGGACTCTGGTCATGTCACTTGCTGCTAAGAAGACCATATTCTGGCCTAGGGTAGCTATTTGTCATTTGTCCTTGACTGAGTCCACTAATATAAGTTGGCTGCGGGGATAAGTGGTAGGTTTTAAAGAAGCCCAAACTGAACACATATTTATTCAAGTTTGATACCATCTGTGGCAAATAATTCTATAAGCAGACCTGGATAATATTTCTCAGTTTTGCTGCCAGAAACAACTTGGAGTAGAAAAAGGGAAGGAGAGTTACCTGAATCCTGAAAAAGGCACGTCTGAATCATAAACTCCAAAAGCAGAAGCACCGAACACATCTAAGAAGCCAAGCCTACCCTCCCACTTGGTAAATACTAGCCAGACTCAAGGCCAGGGTGAATATAATCAACCACCAGGCCAGAATCACAGAGCTCTACTGAGTACTACCCCCCACCTTTTTGCTCCATGAAGCATAAAGTGATCTTAATGAAACTGTTTGAGAGAGATAAATCAAGCCATCCATGTTTACATTTACGGGAGGCAGTGACGTTGACCCCACTTGCCTGAAGTAGCGATTCAAAATCAGATTTTTCTGGAGTACAGAAAGGAGGTCATCAATCTGGCTTCTCTCCAGCCACTCATTTGCTCTGGCAGTGGGAGAGGAAAAGGAGGAGTGAGTACAGGTGGGTGGGTGGGATTCAAGGATGACTCATGGCTTGCAGCCTTTGTCCCAACTGCAGCCTGTGGAAATCACAAACTTTGGCAAGTTGACCACTAGCTCTAGAGCTGACTGTAACCATGGAGACAGCACTCCTATATTTAGATCAAAGACCCAGGGGTTCCCAGTCCCTAGAATATATGGTGTGAATGATGGTATCACTGCAGTGGAGGGCCCCAGGCAAATCAACTCTTACATCAACCCAGGTTAGGGTTTCAGACTTACTGGTTTCTCTTTTTCATGGCTATGTCCTACTTGTACAGGGCTGATGACCCAACAGAAGGAACAAAGGGGTAAGCTATATATAAGGTGACACTCTGGCCCTTAAGTTCTGTAAGATAAAGAATTTATTGGTTAACAAACCAACCACTTACTATTTGTGGCAGAAATTTTTTTTAAGGCAAATCAGTACCCATGTCTCCTTGCCAAATAGTGCCAAAACAACGAGGGCCATGGAATTGGTACTTGTTACATGTCTACTATGTGACAGGGTGCTATGCTGGCTGCTTTACCTAGGGTATCTCACTTAATCCTCATTGCCTGTCTGTGAGGAGAGCATCACTAGCCCTGTGGACAGGGCAAAAACGATACTACAGTTCAGAAAGATTAGGTGAATTGCCCAGGGTCACACAGCCAGTAAGGGTTTTACCTGACTCCAAAGTCAAAATCAATGGTTCATCATGACTTTTGAGAAAAATCTTCCAATAAATAAAATCAAAGTTCTACAGTGACAACAGAAAGATTTAGAAAGTCCAACGACATTCTTTTTGCTGCTACTCCTTCAGTAACAAACAACTGACTCCCTGTGAGGTGTCTAAGAGCTCAGTCATGCCCAGACTGAGATCTCTTTGCCTCAAGGGCTATAATAGAACTCAGCTCCAAAATCAGTTGACTCTGGGCCACAACCATGTGTTTTAGCTTCTTCTGAGCTCTCCCCAGCGTGAAAAAAACACAGCCCCAAAGACAGGTTCAACTCAGTTATAACCACAGGATAAATCAACTAACCGATTTGAAGGAGATGGATGCTGTTGGCTGTTCCTTGAGCTTCCTTTCTGCCACATGTTCCCCTGTGCCCACTGTGACCTTCCTGTGAGTTCACACTCTGTTGGCAGGTACATGGTTGGTGAGTGACTGAGATGACCAGTGAGAAGAAGGGGTAAAGCCTGTTTCTCCCCTCTGTGCCCACCAAGATGCATTAATGTTCTTCTGAGTCAAAATGGGTGATTCAGTACTACTACTGTTACTACTTCTTGGTCCCAAAGAAGCTGAGGACCATATGACTGGCTGACCATGCTTCCTGCTGCCCTATGAATAGTGGTAACAATGGCTGTAATACTGAAACGGGAGGGAAGGGGTCAGGGCACAACCTTTAAAAGAATGACATAGCCCGAGGACATGACATGAACTGATTAGAACCAAATAGGTCCAAAATGGCAGACGAGTCACTTCCACTAGTCCTTGAGCCTCAGTATGTGCTCACTGTAACACATTAACAAGCTAAATGACACACCCACAGGCGCCATGACAGTTCCAAGGCTGACCATAAAGGTCAACAAGTGGGCAGTGGTCCAATTCCTGGAAATCCCCACCCCTTCTCCAAAATAGCTGGAATGCTCCTCCCACTCATTAGCCTATGAAATTACGCACCCCTATAAAAACTGACAACCCCATACCCTTGGGCTGCACTGGCCTTCTGAGATGGCCCACTCTCTGTCTGTGGAGTGTTTCTCTCTAAATAAATCCACTTCTTACCTATCACTTTGTCTCTCACTGAATTCTTTCTGCAATGAGATATCAAGAACCTGAGCCTCATTAAGTCCGGAGACCAGGTGTGCGATCTCAGTTGAAAGACCGTGGGTTCAAGTCCCAGTCTGGGATTTGGCTCGGTTCTAGTCCCGGGCTGTGGGTTTAAGTACCAATCTGAGATGCACGGTTTCAATACCACAACCCCCTTTCCTGAGAATCAGGTTCAAAATAGGGAAAGGATTTTAGGCCTTAGCTTAGTTCCCCTCAAGGAGTAAGGAAGGTGGGGAAGAGGGTAGGGGATTAAGACACAGGGAAATTTCCTAGTCTCCTAAAATTTGTAAACTGGAGGAGGACGCAGGAAAATCCCAGCTAATGGTTCAAGAAACAAAGGGTGGGGGATTTCCTGTCAAATTCAGGGAAGCCCACTCCAGTGTCCTCTGCCTTAATCAAATGAGCAAGTTGAAAAACTAAAAAGTCGATGGTAAAAGTGACTGGAAATCAGCTTGGCCCCATGCCCAGATCTCTCAGTGTGAGATCCCAGGGAAACACCTATGGGATAACAGTTGACTCTCATTTTTAGATATGTCTAAAAGCAATTGGGGGGACTTGCCTGGTGGTCCAGTGGTAAAGAATCCACCTTACAATGCAGGGGACGTGGGTTCGACCCCTGTTCAGGGAACTAAGATCCTACGTGCCATGGGGCAACTAAGCCCACATGCCACAACTACTGAGCTTGTGTGCCTCAGCTAGAGCCTGCATGCGGCAAACTACAGAG
Source organism: Phocoena phocoena (assembly GCF_963924675.1). Taxonomy (NCBI): domain Eukaryota; kingdom Metazoa; phylum Chordata; class Mammalia; order Artiodactyla; family Phocoenidae; genus Phocoena; species Phocoena phocoena. The sequence goes on along the minus strand of NC_089240.1, from coordinate 94,898,090 downwards.
CCCACGCACCACAACTACAGAGCCCATGCACCCTGGAGCCTGCACGCCACAACTAGAGAGGAGAAAACCTGCATGCCACAGCTAGAGAGAAGCCCACGCACCACAGTGAAGATCCCGCGTGCTGCAACTAAGACCTGACGCAGCCAAAAATAAAATAAAATAAAATAAAAGCAATTGGAAGGTTCATTTGGAATCAGTTAATCACCAAGAGTCAAATTCAGGTGGTGCCTACATGATGCAAAGACATAGAAAAATGGACCTAATTACTCCAAAAATGAATTTAATAGAAACGAAAACATTTGAACAGTCTATTATTTTCTTTTATCCTCACACTATCCCTGTAAGATAGACAGAGTAGCGACATTTATGCCAAAGAACTAACTTGCTCACTATCACCCAGGGAGGTGAGAGTAGGGCTCAGACTAGCGTGCAAATCTCCAGACTTCTGTGAAAAAAACAGATATGACCCCTTTGCTGAATACATTTGTGCTACTACCTCCTTAGCTGACATTTCTAGGCTTCATCTCCTGTACCTGAACCTAAGTTACCTGGTTTCTTGCTCCTTGTAATCTTGCTGGTATTCCATTGGTCCACCTGAATTAAAATACCTGCCAATTCCAAGTTATCTCCTGGGCTTCTAGTTCTAGTTTGCCCTGTCTTATTGCCACTGATATGTCTTCCTGACCTCTTGGTCTTCATGTAATAATCAAAGATTGCTTTCAAGGAGGCAGTAGAACATAGCAGTTAAGTACATGTGCTCTGGAGGCTGACTACCAAGGCTTAAATCTTGTCCCCACCACTTATTCCTCATATGAACTCAGGCAAGTTAAATAATCCCTCTCAGTCTCAGTCCCCTCATCTGTAAACTGGGAATAATAATACTTACCTTACAGGGTTTTTATGAGTATCACATGAGATAAGGTAAAGACCTTATCACAGTAATATACATGATAGAATAAAAGCTTTCACTGTTGAACCAGAGAAAACTAGGTTTAAAGTTTTACTTCAAACACTTGTGACCATGAACAAGTTGCTTAACCGCTCTGTGTATCAGTTTGCTCATCCGTAAAATGGGAACAATAATAGTACATCTCTACTAGAGTAACTGGGAGGATTTAAGAGAAAACCCATCTAAAGTATCTGGTGCATATTCAGTACTCAGCAAGTGGTAACTATTGTAATTATTTATATTTTCAGCCTCAGTGCCTGGCATGGTGCCTGATACATAATAGACACTCAGTAAATATTTATGGAGTGGAAATAAACAGCCTAGCATTTGCAAGAGGAGGGACAAAAGAAACAAAACATCATCCCTGGAGAGACTGGATAGGAGTGGACAAGATAATTAGTGGGCTGAATGAGGATTAATGATGCTGAATCCTTGTGGAGGTACTTTTTCCCCTAGAGGGGACACCTTCTTTGGCATAAATGTCAAGCATCACTCATCTCATAGAGGGTTTGGGTGTCTGGTGTTTTGTCTTTATTAGGAAGTCAGTGAGGAAAGACTGAGTGTGTGAGTGGTTGCTTGGTTTTAGTAAATCGATTTGAAATTTTCTTCTGAGATAATTCCCAGCTAACCAGATCTTGAGACAAAATTATAACTATATGGAAAAAAACCCCACATCCCTCACAGGATTCACTGTGCTACAATTAAAATAAAAACGGTGCCTCTGAACGTCTGGGTATGGCCGGGAGGAAGTCAGACCAAAGCCAATGCTGATCCTGGGCCCTTGTCCTCACTGGCTACCCCTCTCCTCAACTAGGACTCTTCCAAGAAATGCAATCGGCACTGGCTCCCCTCATTGTTATTCAAATCCTTATTTCTGACAGACTGAGATTCCCCAGGATCCCTGCATCCACAGGTAGGGAGAGTGAGCAGTGAAAACGGCTGTCGAAATATAGCTCTGCAACCGGAGTCCCCGGGCTGTCAGCAAGTACATACAAGTATGTCCAGGTATCGTCACTGCACTATCTTCTGTTTCTCAGTGCAGGATAACAGTGAGTGAAGTCATTTTCTGCTTGGCAATTCAGGGAGCTGCTCTAAGTCTGGGACCCAGAATCAGCCTGAGCAAGATGGCAAAGCCTGGCGAATTTGTTCCTAAACCACAAAACTCCCATTTCTGAACGGCTAAGTTTACTTTCAAAACTACTCCAACATTCCCCCTCCTCTCACACCCTACTATTCAAGTGCTCTGTTAACCCCTGACCAGTTTTGATAGTGAATCAGCCCATCCTGGCCACAACTGTAAACCTCACTTGCCTGAATCCTACTCAGCGTTACTGAATGACTGACTAAACTGATAAACTGATTTCTGCACAGGTGTCCGTATCAGATAGTGGCCCCACTCACAATTATTACACTTTGAAATCAGCCTTCAATAATGCCTTTAGTTTAAAAAAGAACATTCCAGAAAGTCTTTAGACACCACAGAGTCGTGTAGAGTTGGATATTCTCCAGCACGCCAGCCTGGCGGCAATCATCCTGTAGGATCCAGGCCTAAGCTTGTGAACTCCAGACACATTTGGCTCTCTCCTGTCTGTAGGCCAAAGGCTGACTTGATGGATTGGTATCGGCTGTTCCTTCGACAACCACTTCATCACTTCATCAGCCCACTGAGCCTGGCTGCCACTCAAGCAGTGCACGGAGAGTGAGTTTTGATACACTGATACTGTAGTACATGGGCTCCATCGCAACCCCAACTTTATCCCTCCTGACTCACTCATAGCACTGAAAGCCATAAAGAAGATGAGGCAGGAGGGGAGAGATGGGTATCAGGCAAGCCAGCCATTTACAGGTGCAGGGCAACAAAGGACATGGCTTTTGCATGGATTGGCAGCCCTGACCAAAGCTCAGGGCGAGGCCGAGAGTCACCAAAGCCAATCTCAAATACTATTCTTTTTGTTGTGTGTGTTGGAGAGTGGTATTCAGAGTTGATAAAGGGAAAGCTACACTGTAGTCTGCGCCTCTGGTATCAAATAATTGATGATGCAAAGTCAGGAGTAGCATTTGTTGGTATAGGGCAAATACATGAATACTAATAGCCACAATTTGTAAGCGTTTCCCATAAATTCTTACTAATATTTATAATGATCCTGCAGGGTCACTCTTATTCCCATTTTACATCTATGTAAACTGAGGCTTAGAGGGGTGACTAATATTGGAGCTGGGGTTTGAATTCATCTATGTCTAGCTCCAAAACCCCATGCTCTTTTCACTATGCCCCATTGCTTTCCTGCACCGTGCTGCTCTGTTTAATCAGGGTGGGTCTGCTTAAAGAGCATGCCTCCAACAGAGATGTCTCTCCATAACCCATCCCACAGCAACGGGGGAGGACACATCTGCCGGGAGTGGGGAAATGATACAGGGAAGGCTTCAAGGAGGTGGCTGCAGCTGAACTGGGCCTTGAAGGATGGGTGGAATTTTCACAGACAGAGCTGGAAGGAAAGAATATTCCTGAAACTGGCTATAGTGTGCACAAAGGCATAGAAAATGGCAGGGTTAAAGGCATGGACTTTGGAGTGAGAAAGAGCTGGGTTTAAATCGAGCTCTGCCATGTACTAACTGCATTTAATAGCCTCTGCCTTCCTATGTTACCCGCCAACTTCCTACTCACACCCTCTCACATTCACCCATCCAGTGTGCAGGTGCCAGCTTGCACTGGCTTGCAAGAACCGATTGTGCACATGTCTTCCCAACTCTGAGGTCAGTGCTCTCACATAATGCAGCTGGAAATAAATCCCGGTGGGAATATTTACACCATGGAAATTGGCAAACGCCACAAATCAGATTTTGTTTTTCTTTTAGAGAGATGGTTGTTAAACATTAGCCAGCACACCACTGCATAAACTCTCCAGCGGTGGAGCCAGGGTATTTGCATTTTCTCAAAAGCTCCACATTAACTCTGCAGGCTGGCCACTCACATAGCTTCTTGGGGTAGTAGATCTCAACCTTAGCTATGCATCAGAATCACTGAAGGGGGAGCTTGCTAATATGTGTGCTAATATGTGCTATTCCTGGATCGCCTTCCTAAAATCCTAATTCAGTGGGTCGAGTGAAGCCCAGGAATCCGTCCTTTTACAAGATCTCCCACTCCCCATGATTCTGTTGGAGGTGATCTAGGGCATTTTGTTTCACCTCAAGTTAATAGGCACCGCAGGTAACAGAGGAAGAAAGAGCAAAATGCAGGACTCTCTGCCTGTGTGAATCACAGACATCTGAGAAATTAAGAGAATCACCAAAATTTCTTACCAGCTTTTCCCTTTTTACCATTGAGAAAGTAATTGATTAAGCATCTGGAGACAAAACTCTCATCATAATGCAGGTGGCAAAAAAGCACAGGAACAAAATGCACAAAGTAAAAGAGAGTTTACCATCTAGGCAGGGCGATTTCTCTTGGCCATCTGTCTCCCCAAATCATGCACTAGGTACGTACGTAATATACCTGAGAAAATTACTGGAAAAACGACAGTTTGGGAGGCATCAAAGTCCCATCTTGGAAAAAGGATGAGGTTTGGAGGGTGGAATGGAGAAGAAAGTCAAAAAGGCAAAAAGAGATAGTAGGTAAGCAGGCAGGTTCTGGAATCAAACTGCCTGGGTTTAAATCTCTGTCCTGCCACTTATTCATGGTGTGACCTCAAGTTATATACTAACTCTGTGCCACACATTCCTTATGTGTAAAACAAGGTTATTGTTAGTAACTACCTCCTGGGATTGTCATGAAAATTACAAGAATTAATATTTGTTAAGTGCTTAGAACACTGCCTGGCACATAAGAAGTACAATATGTATTTGTTAAACAAATAAATGGCCAGTTAGAAAGGAATACGTTCCTGAGGGCTGTGAGCCAGACATTGTTTTCATGGCTGAATTAGAGTCTGCCCACTTGCTTAATGAAAATAAAATGGGTGGGAAGTGCAACATGGATCCCCTCCATTAAACTCTCACTTGCCTGGGAATGGAAACCACTGGGATTGTTTAATGTGAGAGCTTGCCTGACACTGAGGTGACATACGAGTGAGGGGAAACATAAACATCTCTGCTGTGCGTGGCTAGACTATTTTTCTGAAAGAATGTGGAAGATACGTAATTATTTTCATAATTCATCATATAAATAATGCAGTTCTCCAAGCTCATTTGGTGTTACCTAAAACACGGAGTTGCACAATTTCACTTTGTGGGCCACGTCTCTCCTGGCATTTTTCTTAGTCAGACTAGTTATCCCTTACTGCCCAGCGGTCCCAGTGCACACCTGTTCTGGTTGTAACAATAGGGACCAGATCTGGGCTCCACAAATTCAGCACATGTGGAGACCTACGTGGCGGCCAAGGAGAGCAGATAGCTAATTAACAGATATTCAAAACTGAGGCCTAAAAGAAAAAAAAATAAAGGAAATGGAACAATTTTATCAGGGAAGACCAAAGAGTGATTTGACTGGTTTCTAGGAACTGTAAGGCATCGCTAAATGAAGAGGAAGATGGTATCGTAAATCTCCGTTAAGGAAAAATGAGAGCGAAGTTACACTGTCAGTAACTTAGACCAGATATAAAGAACTTCCTGAGAGAAAAGGGTAATAGGCACTGCTGTGGATTATTGGGTAGGGCAGAGAAAGGCCAAAGGACCTGGCTCAAGCAGTTTTCTTTTTTTTATTTTCTTTGTTTAATTTTATTTATTTATTTATTATACAGCAGGATCTTTTTTTTGAATATTTGAATTTTATTTATTTTTTTATACAGCAGGTTCTTATTTCAAGCAGTTTTTAACAGGGTCTCCTGGAATAGTCCCAATGTAGTTCCTCCTAGAGGGATGGAAATGAACTAAATGTTGCCTCAAGATCTCTTCCTATGAGTATGTAACTGGAAATATCCATGGGAATATCCTGGAGCCACCACCGATGTCCCTAGGGATATGAGGATGCAGAGTTGGGGGCTGTGGCCTCTTTATTGACACAGATTACACAGAAGATGTGGTCCCACAGGGGAGGCAAAGGAAGCAAGCACCTTAGCCCATCCCCAGTTTATCCTTTTGTCTTTAAACTATCCGTCTCGTTTAAGATAGTCAGGTCCAAGTTAGATTAGATTACAGCAAGGAAATAGGATTCTTTTAAGTAGATAATATAAAACATGTCTAAGGAAACTCAATGATAATTGCATTATCTCTGGCACACTGTCAGAGAATTATCTGTATTGTATTAGATGGTGGAAGGATGCCAAAAAGCTATTTAAAATGCAAACCCAGTTGTGCTAGTCAATCAGTCATTGGTTACAAATGAATTAAAAGCTGGAAGGTTTCATATTCATAATTCCAGTCACCCTCCTTTACCAACAGTGACGAGAACTGAATACAATTAACAGGTGACAGCTTGCACAGGAAGAAAAAAATCCTTGTGACGATAATCTCATCTCCTGACCCTTCTTCCTCTTTCCCGCACCCAGGTCAGGCTGTTTGCAAAATGTCAGCCAACGGAGCAGCAGCCTGTGCACACTTCAGTCGCTGCTGAGAATTGTCACTAATTCCGTTTTCGTGATACCTTAACGCTTGATTCATAATATGTTCAATCTGGACTAGATGAGGGTGAAAACACTGGTAATGATTTCCCTCCCCCAATGCTCACTTCTTTTACTGGTGACTAGTTGGAAAGCCCAAGACAGTTGTCACTAGTACACCAGGGCAAGGGGACCTTCTTGTCAATTACATGGCATCAACCCCATTCAGCATTTCTTTGACTGGATCCTACTGAATGACAGGAAAATCTTTACTATTAAAGCTGATTAAAAAAGCCCGCTGACTGGACTATTAAAGCTGGGCCTATTTCTGCAGTGCTAGCTGATCTAGACTTTAGAATGTATTTCCTGTCCCTAGTTGTAAGAGGACCTACTGTAATGCGTGGGGTGGGAGGAGAGATGGGGAATTTCTGGAGAGATGGTAAAAATAATATTTTTTGTCTCCAAGGCAACATAGGAGAGTATTGTCTTCCCATAATTTTTTTTTCCAGGCATGACTACAGATCTCATGGGTCTGATGAGCCTCTATATATTCAAGAAAAAAAATTAAGCCCTTGACTCCTTAGGATACTATACAGTTGCCACAGTGATTATCTTAGAACTCACCCTCCATTATGACAAATAAGCTCTTTCCTTTAATATTTATCTCGTAAAGAGTAAGAGAATGAGGAGTAGAGAATGAATGCAAGACAAGCTCAAGATGTTTTATTGTTTCACACCCATTGTTTTTGTTGTCTAGGACACAATGGAAGCAAGAAGAGCGAGGCTCTATTTTCAACAAAAGCTCAGAATCTCACAGGAAACAGGACCATCTGAATAATGAAAGCAATTGACTAACCCCAAAGGAGTTACATTCAGCCCAAGAGATGCCATAATAGGAAAGTTAAATCTTTGCTTTTGGTAGGCCACCGCGCCTTCCTTTGATAATACCCTAAATCTCCTTTGGAAAACAACTCCTTCACCACTCTCAGTTCATGTGGCTGACCTCATCCCCCTGACTTCACAGAAAAGCAGGTGACTCAGTCCTGGTGAATAAATCTCAAGATATTAACTGAAATTATTGGAAAGGAGAGTCTTCCTACTAGGACTGCTAAGCTAATAGGATGTAAATCTAGAGCTGTCCGTATCCATCTTGGCTGATAATAACACCGAATTAGAGAAAAGCAGAACCAGGTGATAGAAGCAGATTCCTAATGATCTGGCCGTAATACTTTGATCCAGCCATGCCTGATGCTAAATACCTCTCTGGATTGTTTACTTACATGAGGCAATTTTTCTTCCCAAACCACTTTGAGTTATTTCCTTTCTTATACACAACTAAAAAAGTCCTAATTCATGTACAACCAAACTATGATATCTGTTATTTGGAGTCCTTTGGAATCCAATTAATTGCATGATTACTGCCTTTACTGTGAACGGTGTCACTATTCCCGCAATTGTGCCACTGCTTGGATTTGACTAGACTCCTTTAAGAAAAATTATACAGTGAGCCCACAAGAAAAGATATCTTTCTATTCAGCAAATACAATCTAGACTAGCAAAACAACTTGACCTACTTCTTAGTTTAAGAAGTCACTATTTTATAGGATTATTTTAAAATGTGATTATGTTCCTGGAAAGAGGGGCAGTGTCTCTCTGAAGAGAAATATTAGTGTCAAGAGCCAGGCTATAAATCTGCTGAGAGTTTTCAATGAGTAAACATAACTGATTATCTAGAGAGGGAATTACTGATTTGACAGTACAGGTGGAGGTAGGGATAGGAATATTGGAATGATTTGGATTTTAGGAACTGGGGAAACAATCAGAGAGGGAAGAGGTGGAGTGAAGGCTAAGGAATAGAAGGAGAGAAGGTGTGGAGAAATAAGAATTTCTCTATCCTAAGTTATCCTTAGGATTAAGCCCCCAATAATCTAACCAGAGTTATACCTAGCATAAGGGCAGAGATCATGTACCACATTACAAAAAAATTTTGGAGAAAATGTCTAAATATATGTAAATTTACTTATCTCTAAATTATGTACATAATCTATTATAATTCACTAATAGCTCAAGGCAAAATATACACTTAGGATGAGATACAATCAACAATAATAATGGACATAAAGAGGTTTTTTAAATATTGTCTTCTCAATAATTTTGTTTTGTTTTGCTTGGAAAACTGCTTTTCTAAATTAATTAGATCACCACTGTCTTTACCTGATAACTCAATAGCTGATGAATAGCTCATACCACAAAACAGGAGACGTGCCAGCTCTGCCATTTTACTGTTCATTTGTGCTTACATGTTGAGTATGATCTTCAATCCACAGTTGCTTCGAAGAAATATTTATTAAGCCAAGTGTTCATTTTGTGAGTTTATTTAATTAAAATCAGATAATATAATTCATAAATTCACTGATCTGGAATACATAAACTGCAACGTATTGCAATGTTCTGAAGGTAGATCAATGAGTTTCTGGTTGTGAAATTCTTACCCTTCACTCAGGATATCTTGTGAATCAGGTGGAATGAAACCCTCTAACATATATACTAAATAAGGGTACAAATGTCAATCTGAATATCAAATGTAAACACAACCTTATTCCTTTCATGTAATGAAAGTTAAGATAACACTAGAATTTCTAATATTTTCTTCCAGCATGCCATTTTGGAGACTACCACTCTAGAATCCTCTTCAGCACAACACGTAGACATGGGCCATCGTAAAAGACCTAAGTCATGTTTCATTTATTATCTACTGGATGGGCCTTATGTAGTATCAGGAGTTACCATGCCAGCATTATAGAGCCAAAATCACCCTTTATTCTTTGTGACTCCTGAAATGAATTTTAAAAACTGATTTTCTTTTCTTATTTGTTGATAAAGGACTTATAATGTAAATGCTGGTAGAAGCAAAATAAGTTTCAGATGCTGTCAATCATCATCAAGCCTGACTATGGCAATTTCCAAGCACTTAGGTCTTCATACCATAGCTGACAGCCAAGCAGCACTAATGTCTATACAGTCGTGGCTACTTAAATTGCCGGTGGAATATATGATCAGAAACCAATAGCCCTGTGGACTTTTTTTTTTTTTTTTTTGGCCGCACCGCGTAGCATGCGGGATCTTAGTTCCCTGACCAGGGATCAAACTCGCGCCCGCTGCAGTGGAAGCACGGAGTCTTAACCACTGGACCTCCAGGGAAGTCCTGGCCCTATTACCAACCAAGAACTAGAAAGTGCTAATCACACCACACCCAGAGTTGTGTTTGAGAGTGTGGTGAGGGAACAGAAACTAGCAGGAAAAGTTTGCTGAGGACTTAAATGGCTTAAGCTACTTGATCTTCATCTGAAGGGAACTGAATTGGGTGCAGAGGGACTTGGAATGCCAGCTGCCAATGGAAAACTGGGGAAGAAGTAAAGGACAACAATGTTCACAGAAAGACACCCTATGGGGTGAAGCCCTCAGGCAGCCTAATTATAGACTGAGTCTTGGGCTTTGCAATGTGGTCTTGGGACAACTACCTCCTTCTTTGCCCAGATGGAGAAACATGAAAAGACACTATTTTTGGTACCAGCTAGCAACACAAGTTGGCAGCTTGGTAGATGGCCTAATGCAGACCAGCGTCACAGAGACAGGGAAACAGACACTGAGAAGTTAGTTCATCTCAGCCAAGAAATAGACACAGAGTCAGAAGTTGTATCCCTTGCTTATATACAGTTTGTTGTTTAGTTTGATCCCTACCAAAATTACCACCTTTGCTAAGTATCCTTAACTCCTGATGAACTGCTGGGCAAATCGTACCTTTGGCAATATTGGTTTTTAGTAACCCCTCTCATTTCTCTTTTAGTTTCCCTTGCCCCTTTCCTGGTACTCCTGATTCATCCTACACTTAACCTAGATGTTGTCCTCAAAAAGCCAGTGCCAGTTGGCTGTCAATGAACTCTCAATAAGAATTGTCTATTAATTGCCGAATTGTCTAGTAATGGCTTACAGCATTCCCTTACACAGAGGTTCTTTCCTCCCCTTTTTTTCTTTCCATTTTTGCAAGACATTCCTGAAGACTAGAAAGTCTTCCATAGACAAGTAAATTAAATCTTAAATGAAATTTCAGATGCCATGAAAGGGAATGAAGGAAATAGTTCATGTAAGGGACTCACCCAATAATTTTTAATCATACTACCTAGGCTCCTTTAAGGCCAACTCTGTGTTAAGCATTTTCTTTTCTCCTTATCCAACATCTGGTTGTTTGTTATGTGCATTATCACATTTAATACTCAAAACAATCATACGTGGCCTGTGCTGTTATGACTTCCCCCATTAATAGATGAGTAAATTAAAATCTGAAAAGGTTAAGGAATTAGATGAGAGCATAAAGATAGTAATTGGCAGAGCTGACACTGAAACCCAGGTTGTCTCTGGAGTTGGTATTCTTAAAACTACTTTCAACTGCCTATTGGGAAGTAGGAATGAAAAAGGGTTGTGAGTATCGTTGACCTCAAGACACTTATAATGGAAAAGGCAGGGTCCTTCCTGGGTTCATGAAGTATTATGCTTTCTCTGGTCACCATCTCCTGTATTCATGTGCACCATGGACTGAGGGCACCCTACATCTCACTTTCTAAGAATACTCAGGACACTTCCTATCGCCACTGTTCCAGACCCTTGCAGAAGGGCAGAATGGCAGGACAGATCCGCAGGGTTAGTGCATACATTGCTCAGCTTCCCTGAGATCACAAGCAATGAGAATTTTGTATCTATTCTCCTCTCTCTCTCCATCTCATTCTCTAATGTCCTTTCATGCATGGTAGCATTGACCAGTGTTAACCTTTGGCCAAATAACGTCAATTTTTCTAATGTTATGAGAGCTATTGATTCCAAGGCTCATAAAGTCCTGGAGGATCCCTGTTGTCAAGAATGGATCATTAACTCTTCACATATCTAGTGAAGGACTGCTAGATTAAATTTCTCATTAAGTATGCAGAGGTCAAAGACTTTGGAATAAGCAACAAGATGCCCTCAATATATGGATGGATGTTAACGGGCTGTTCCATTGCCACTGGGGGAAATGGACCAATTTATCATCCTACAGATGCTGGAGAGGATTTCTTATCCCCTTTGTACTAATATAAACATACTCAAGAAATTCTATCTCAAATCCCTCTCAGCCAATCATACTTCCCATCTTTACGAGTCCATTAAAAATAGGGGCCATCCATCACTGTAGGAAAGCTATTCATGGAGAAGCAAAGGAAGCAGAGGAAGTGGAGAACACAGATTCCAAATTTAACCTGGAATTTTCAGATAGGTTTCATATAAGCTCCTGCAACCAGAACTCCTAGCCAAAATAAGTAACGGGCTAAGGCAGACAAAATATTCCTCTGAGCCCTGCTACTAATACCTAAAAACTCTTCCTTTAGAGATAGGTTCATTATTGGGGGGCTTATTTAAGGCTACAGCAGCTATTAAAATACAAATATCCTGTGATTAGGAGTATGGTGATTATAAAGTCATGATGTTCTAAGGCGTTCACGGCAATCACTCTTGTTGCTTAATTGTAGTGTTTAATACGGTGGAATATTTGATGTGGATATGTCCAAAGAGGCCTTCTATTTCAATCTTTCACTCAGCTCACCAATCTCCTCTACAACATTCCTGACAGATCGGGTTCCAAGAGATGACTGGGAACTCTTTACTTTCCAAGGCAGCCCACTTTGCCACAGGTGTTTCAAATTGAGTCCAGATCGACCTCTCTAGAAGCTCTACTCCTTAGCATTGGTGCAGTCCCCTAGACCCTCAATCTGAAATTAAAGCAAATAATACCCCCTCTCCCTAGCCTTTTACATAAAGGAAAATAGTGTTGACAGAGGTGAAATCTCCTAATTTTTAAGTGTTGGCAACTAATTTGAAAGTCTCCAAACTACTCAGCGGAGAGAAATTGGAACTCTATGCATTACCGGTAAGGGTGTAAAATGGTACAGCCACTGTGGAAAACTGTATAGCAGTTCCTTTTAAAAATTAGCATATAATTACCATATGATCCAGCAATTCCACCTCTGAGTGTATACCCGAAAGAATTTAAAGTAGGGATTCAAAGATATATTTGTACACCCATGTTCATAGGAGCACTATTCACAATAGCCAAAAGGTGGAAATAACCCAAATGTCCATCAACAGATGAGTGGCTGAACAAAATGTGGTATATCCATACAATGGAATATTAATCAGCCTTAATAAGGAAGGAAATTCTAACACATGCTACAACACGGATGAACTTTGAAAACATTAAGGTAAGAGAAATATACCAGAGACAACAGGACAAATATTTTATTATATCACTTATATGAGGTACCTAGAGTAATCAAATTCATAGATACAGAAAGCAGAACAGTAGTTGCCAGGGGCTGTAGGGAGCGGGGAAAGGGGAGCTATTTTTTTAATGGGTACAGAGTTTCACTTTTCGAAGATGAGAAAGTTCTGGAGATGGACGGTGGTGATGGTTGCCCAACAATGTGAATATCCTTTATGTCACTGAAGTTAAAACGTTAAATTTACCGTTAAAACGGCAAATTTTATGTAATATAGATTTACCACTTTAAAAAATGGTGAAATCTGAACAAAAATGAAGCTTAATAGTAAAAAATACTCAATTGTACAAGTAAAACATGTCTACATGGCATCAGAACTGGACCCAGGTGTCTAACTGAGGCCTAGCCAGCACCAAGTATAATAGACTTTATCACCTCTCTTGATCTAGATCAGGGATTTTTAATAAGCACAGACTTATTCTCATACTAAGACGATAACACTTTCTCAGTGTTACACTGTGAAAGGAATTGCTCCAAGCACCATTCATTTATTAACTCATTTAATCCTCCCAACAATCCTGTGATTTTTATTAGCCTTATCTTATTGAGGAAGAAACAAGCCTGCCAACAGCATTATGTGGTTTCTAAAACATTCAATACATAGGAAGATTGTGGTCCACTACGAACTTCCACATATGTTTTTCCTTTCCATGTACTTATGCATAGTCAGTTTCCCCCTATTGCCATGAGTATTCTGTTTTCTGTTTTACTGGCTATTTCTCCCAACTTGGAATAAAGACATAGAAGTGAGCTTATCAGGTTTTCCTATAGGACAAACTTACTGAAGCCAGCAAATATTGCTACTCACATAGCTAATATATCCCCACTCCAGGGTCATTTGGCACCTAAAGCCAACATTGGGATAGGGGTTGGGGTGTGGTCAGCCGGTTTAAACCCACATCGTAGGCCAATTTGTTCACTTATGCATCACTGTAATTAAATGTAGCAGCTCCTCTGTAAGTAGATTTCAGTAGCTAGAGATAATCTTGGTTGAACTTGGGAAGGAAAACATCCACTGATCAAATGAGGGACACTGAAAAGTGACTAGTGGAAGTACTGAACACTGAATATCTCACTAGCTATTCTGCCTCAGCCCCCTCACCCCTTGCCAATTTATGTTTGCACTTCAACTTTGCCACTAGCAGCCAACATTCAGAACCTCAGCTGAGTCCTCTCCCAGTGCTAGTTTATGAGATTATGGAGAGTTTACTCAAAACCCCAGCATCGGTGTCTGGAAAGAAGAACCAAAACAGCAAGAGATCAGGGAAGTGTTTTAAATGAAGAATGCCCAAAGGACCTGGGACGTTAGTTTGGAGAAGAGAACGTTTAGTGCCACTAAGCCTTGTTTCTAATAGAATAGCAGTAGCAATGGTTGTACTCAATGCCAAGAACTGATCTAATAAACCCTGCCTACACATCACTTCATTTAATCTTCACAAAAACTCCATAAAGAAGGTACCAGTGTTATCCTTAGTTTACAGGTGAGATGATAATTTTAGGTTAAGAGAGGGTAAGTTAACATAGTGAGTAGGTAGTAAAGTTTACCACACTACCTGATTATACACTCCCTGTTCACCGCTATCACCAAACCTTGTTTGTTTCTTTCACAGTAATTCCTACAATTTGTATTTTGTTGTTGTCCATTCCCTAACGAGATGCTAAACTTTAAAGGGACAAGAACCATATCTAGTAGTATTCCACGTTACATCTCCACAGCATAGCACGGTGCCTATATATTACTTAGCACTCAGTAAACACTTACGGGAGGGAGGGGAGCAAAGAAGAAGGGAGAAACTAAAACCCAGGCAGATTTAACTCCAGAGCCTGTGCTCTTAACTACTAAATGACACTGCTGAATTGTTGTAGGCTGCCAGCACCAAATTTTGGCCAATACTCTGGTTCAGTCATCTGCAAAGTTCACAATAAACCCAGATCCATGTGCTGTATCAAAGCAGCCAAATCAACAGCAGGCACAGCTCATCAGACAGTCTATTAAATGCTGTCTTACTCTGTTTGCCACCCCCATGGTCCAATTCTAGGCACCACTGTTCTCACTGGAATACACACTCTAACAAATCGTCCTACCATGTAGGGCTGACCCGGGTTGTGGTTCACACGAGCAGCTCCACAATTTTCTTGAGAAGCAAATATGCCAATGCACCTTTCCCGCACTGCAGCAGCCTCGGTACAAGAATAATCTATTTCACCCTCTGTCCCCCTGTTTTAATTAGTCCTCTTTCTAAGCTCCTCAGTGGCTTTGCTATGAAAAACCGTTAAAATTAAAAGAACGTTTTCATGATTAAATCCCCTCCCTGCACTTCCAAACCTTCAGTTGTCTATTTATGACTGTGAGATTCATTTTACCAAGTTCTATTTCTAGGCCACTAATATCATCTCATGCAGAGAGAAAGATGTATTCAGCATTCCATGTGGTGTCATTTTCTGAAGGGGGTGAAGTCTCGTCTCCAAGGCCTTCCTATTCTTTTTTTACAGAGTTTTAGAATATATAAACCAACTGTTTTGAAGAAATAGCTCCCTTATGTCCCTGCCATTCATATCACTGGTTTCTAATGGTGAAAAGTGAATGTATATCCCATGACATAGTGAAGACAGTTCTCAAGGAAAAATAACTCTCCTTCAGGGAAGACTTGATGTTCTCTAGGACTTGGTGAAATCCAAGCTAAAATGCAAATTTTTTCCTCAAGTCCTCCCAGGAGCTGAAAAATCGAAGACCTGCTACCAAAAGGCTTTTTCCTCCTTGGATGTGATACCCTGAAACCTATCTGAAAATGTCAATTGAAACTTTAGCAAATGCAAATCAACTGACTAGGTCAGTGGTTTGTGTTGCTCTCTTTGTGAAATCCCCACTGGCTTAGGAGACCTCGGTTGAATCTGGGAAGAAAAGACACAGGGATTTTAGATCTTTAGGAAAGTTATCAACATGAATTTTGGATAAGATATAATGAAAATGTAGTAATGTACAAGAAACTAAAATATTAGCTCTGTATGTCAATATCTTCAATGTTCTTGTTATCGCTGAACTAACTCATACAGAATCTGTCATGACTGCATGTTTGTAACACAATCCGAGTTACTTCATATACTATAGCTTAGATATAATAAAAGCTATCATTAAAAAGCACTTAATATATGTCAGGCACTATGCCTTGTGTTTTCATTTTTTCAATTATTCGATCTTCACAACAACTATACAACACAGGTACTACTATTATTCTCATTTTATACATGGGGAAGCTGAGGTACAGAGAAGTAACTAACATGCTCCATGATCACAGAGCTCATAACTGACAGAGCTGAGATTACAACACAGGTCTGTCTCTTTCCAAATATCACTCTCTTAGCCACTATCCTATACTACCTCTCAGATAAGACAAGGAGTAGGGTTTAAGAGGGCTAGGTGAAAAATAAGTAGCATGAAATGATCATGATCGGGCTGTTTAAACAGTAAAACAAACTCTAAGAATCTACTTATTCTGGAGATTGGTTTAAGATGGCAGCGTAGAAGGATGTGCTCTCGCTCCCTCTTGCAAGAGCACGGGAATCACAACTAACTGCTGAACAATCATCAACAGGAAGACACTGGAACTCACCAGAAAAGACACCCCACATGCAAAGACAAATGAGAGGCCACAATGAGACGGTAGGAGAGGCGCAGTCACAGTAAAATCAAATCCCATAACTGGTGGGTGGGTGACCACAGACTGGAGAACACTTATACCACAGAAGTCCACACGCTGGAGTGAAGGTTCTGAGCCCCACGTCAGGCTTCCCAACCTGGGGCTCTGGCAATAGGAGGAGGAATTCCTAGAGAATCAGACTTTGAAGCCTAGTGGAAACTGATTGCAGGACTTCGACAGGACTGGGGGAAACAGAGACTCCACTCTTGGAGGGCACACAGTGCATCGGGGCCCAGAAGAAGGAGCAGTAACACCATAGGAGACTGAACCAGACCTACCTGCTAGTGTTGGAGGGTCCCCTGCAGAAGCGGGGAGTGGCTGTGTCTCACTGTGAGGACAAGGACACTGGCAGCAGAAGTTCTGGGAAGTACTCCTTGGTGTGAGCCCTCCCAGAGTCTGCCATTAGCCCCACCAAATAGCCCAGGTAGGCTCCAGTGTTGGGTCGCCTCAGGCCAAACAACCAACAGGGAGGGAACCCAGCCCCACCCATCAGCAGTGGACTAAAGTTTTACTGAGCTCTACCCACCAGAGCAACACCCAGCTCTTCCCACCACCAGTCCCTCCCATCAGGAAACTTGCACAAGCCTCTTAGATAGCCTCATCCACCAGAGGGCAGACAGCAGAAGCAAGAAGAACTACAGTCCTGCAGCCTGTGGAACAAAAACCACATTCACAGAAAGACAGACAAGATGAAAAGGCAGAGGGCTATGTACCAGATGAAGGAACAAGAAAAAACCCTGGAAAAACAACTAAATGAAGTGGAGTTAGGCAAACTTCCAGAAAAAATAATTCAGAATAAAGATAGTGAAGATGCTCCAGGACCTCGGAAAAAGATCAGAGGCAAAGATCGAGAATATGCAAGAGATGTTTAAAAAAGACCAAGAAGAATTAAAGAACAAACAAACAGAGGTGAACAATACAATAACTGAAATGAAAAATACACTAGAAGGAATCAATAGCAGAATAACTGAGGCAGAAGAACTCATAAGTAACGTGGAACACAGAATGGTGGAATTTACTACTACGGAACAGAATAAAGAAAAAAAAGTATGAAAAGAAATGAAGACAACCTAAGAGACTTCTGGGACAACATTAAATGTACCAACATTCGCATTATAGGGGTCCCAGAAGGAGAAGAGAGAGAGAAAATATTTGAAGAGGTTACATGCGAAAATTCCCCTAACATGGGAAAGGAAATGGCCACCCAAGTCCAGGAAGGACAGAGAGTCCCATACAGAATAAACTCAAGGAGAAACATGCTGTGACACACAGTAATCAAACTGACAAAAATTAAAGACAAAGAAAAATTATTGAAAGCAGCAAGGGAAAAACGACAAATAACATACAAGGGAACTTCCATAAGGTTAACAGCTGAGTTCTCAGCAGAAGTTCTACAGGCTAGAAGGGAGTAGCATGACATATTTAAAGTGATGAAAGGGAAGAACCTACAACCAAGATTACTCTACCCAGCAAGGATCTCATTCAGATTCAATGGAGAAATCAAAAGCTTTACAGACAAGCCAAAGCTAAGAGAATTCAGCACCACCAAACAGGCTCTACAACAAATGCTAAAGGAACTTCTCTAAGTGGGAAACACAAGAGAAGAAAAGGACCTACAAAAACATACCAAAAACAATAAAGAAGATGGTAACAGGAACATACATACCAATAATTACCTTAAATGTGAGTGGATTAAACGCTCCAACCAAAAGACACAGGCTCACTGAGTGGATACAAAAACAAGACCCATATATATGTTGTCTACAAGAGACCTACTTCAGACCTAGGGACACATACAGACTGAAATTGAGGGGATGGAAAACGATATTCCATGCAAATGGAAATCAAAAGAAAGCTGGAGGAGCACTACACTTATCAGATAAAATAGACTTTAAAATAAAGAATGGTACAAGAGACAAGGAAGGACACTACATAATGATCAAGGGACCAATCCAAAAAGAAGATATAACACTTATAAATATATATGCACCCAACATAGGAGCACCACAATACATAAGGCAACTGCTAACAGCTATAAAAGAAGAAATTGACAGTAACACAATAATAGTGGGCAACTTTAACACCTCACTTACACCAATGGACAGATCATCCAAACGGAATATTAATAAGGAAACACAAGCTTTAAATGGCACAACAGACCAGACAGATTTAATTGATATTTATAGGACATTTCATCCAAAAATAGCAGATTACACTTTCTTCTCAAGTGCACATGGAACATTCTCCAGGATAGATCACATCTTGAGTGACAAATCAAGCTTCAGTAAACTTAAGAGAATTGAAATCATATCAAGCATGTTTTCTGACCACAACACTATGAGATTAGAAATCAATTAAGGGAAAGAAGTGAAAAAAACACAAACACATGTAGGCTAAACAATACGCTACTAAATAACCAAGAGATCACTGAAGAAATCAAAGAGGAAATCAAAAAACACCAAGAGACAAATGACAATGAAAACACGACGATCCAAAGCCTATGGGATGCAGCAAAAGCAGTTCTAAGAGGGAAGTTTATAGCAATACAATCCTACCTCAAGAAACAAGAAAAATCTCAAATAAAAAATCTAACCTTACACCTAAAGGAACCAGAGAAAGAAGAACAAACAAAACCCAAAGTTAGCAGAAGGAAAGAAATCATAAATATCAGATCAGAAATAAATGAAATAGAAACGAAACAATAGCAAAGATCAATAAAACTAAAAGCTGGTTCTTTGAGAAGATAAGCAAAATTGATAAACCATTAGCCAGACTCATCAAGAAAAAGAGGGAGAGGACTCAAATCAATAAAATTAGAAATGAAAAAGGAGAAGTTACAACAGACACCGCAGAAACACAAAGCATCCTAAGAGACTACTATAAGCAACTCTATGCCAATAAAATGGACAACCTGGAAGAAATGGACAAATTCTTACAAAAGGTATAACCTTCCAAGACTGAATCAGGAAGAAATAGAAAATATGAACGGACTAATCACAAGTAATGAAACTGAAACTGTGATTAAAAATCTTCCAACAAACGAAAGTCCAGGACCAGATGGCTTCACAGGTGAATTCTATCAAACATTTAGAGAAGAGATAACGCCCATCCTTCTCAAACTCTTCCCAAAAATTGCGGAGGAAGGAATACTCCCAAACCTATTCTATAAGTCCACCATCACCCTGATACCAAAACCTGACAAAGATACTAAAATAAAAAGAAAATTACAGACCAATATCACTGATGAATACAGATGCAAAACTCGTCAATCAAATACTGGCAAACAGAATCCAACAGCACATTTAAAGGATCATACACCATGATCAAGTGGGATTTATCCCAGGGATGCAAGGATTCTTCAATATACGCAAATCAATCAATGTGATACACCATATTAACAACCTGAAAAATAAAAACCATATCATCATCTCAATAGATGCAGAAAAAGCTTTTGACAAAATTAAACACCCATTCATGATAAAAACTCTCCAGAAAGTGGGCAAAGAAGGAACCTACCTCAACATAATAAAGGCCATATATGACAAACCCACAGCAAACATCATTCTCAATGGTGAAAAATTGAAAGCATTTCCTCTAAGATCAGGGACAAGACAGGATGTCCACTCTCACTACTATTATTTAACATAGTTTTGGAAGTCCTAGCCACAGCAATCAGAGAAGAAAAAGAAATAAATGGAATCCAAATCAGAAAAGAAGTAAAGCTGTCACTGTTTGCAGAGGACATGATACTATACATAGAGAATCCAAAAGATGCCACCAGAAAACTACTAGAGCTAATCAATGAATTTGGTAAAGTTGCAGGATACAAAATTAATGCACAGAAATCTCTTACATTCCTATACACTAATGATGAAAAATCTGAAAGAGAAATTAAGGAAACACTCCCATTTTATCACTGCAACAAAAAGAATAAAAGACCTAGGAATAAACCTACCAAGAGAGACAAAAGACCTGTATGCAGAAAACTGTAAGACACTGATGAAAGAAATTAAAGACGATACAAACAGATGGAGAGATATGCCACACTCTTGGATTGGAAGATTCAATACTGTGAAAATGACTATACTACCCAAAGCAATCTACATATTTAATGCAATCCCTATCAAATTACCAATGGCATTTTTTACAGAACAGAACAAAAAATCTTAAAATTTGAATGGAGACACAGAAGACCCTGAATAGCCAAAGCAGTCTTGAGGGAAAAAAACGGAGCTGGAGGAATCAGACTCCCTGACTTCAGACTATACTACAAAGCTACAGTAATCCAGACATTATTGGTACTGGCACAAAAACAGAAATGTAGATCAATGGAACAGGATAGAAAGCCCAGAGATAAACCCACACACTTATGGTCAACTAATATGACAAAGGAGGGAAGGATATACAATGGAGAAAAAAGAGTCTCTTCAATAAGTGGTGCTGGGAAAACCGGACAGCTTCATGTAAAAGAATGAAATTAGAACACTCCCTAACACCATACACAAAAATAAACTCAAAATCGATTAGATACCTAAATGTAAGAGTGGACACTATAAAACTCTTAGAGGAAAATATAGGAAGAACACTCTTTGACATAAATCACAGCAAGATCTTTTTTGATCCACCTCCTAAAGAAATGGAAATAAAAACAAAAATAAACAAATGGGACCTAATGAAACTTCAAAGCTTTTGCACAAGAAAGGAAGCTACAAACAAGATGAAAAGACCACCCTCAGAATGGGAGAAAATATTTACAAACAAATCAATGGACAAAGGATTAATCTCCAAAATATATAAACAGCTCATGCAGCTCAATATTAAAAAAAACAACCCAATCCGAAAATGGGCCGAAAACCTAAATAGACATTTCTCCAAAGAAGACATACAGATGGCCAAGAAGCACATGGAAAACTGCTCAACATCACTAATTATTAGAGAAATGCAAATCAAAAGTACAATGAAGTATCACCTTACACCAGTCAGAATGGCCATCATCAGAAAATCTACAAACAATAAATGCTCAAGAGGGTGTGGAGAAAAGGGAACCCTCTTGCCCTGTGGGTGGGAATGTAAGTTGATACAGTCACTATGGAGAACAGTATGGAGGTTCCTTTAAAAACTGAAAATAGAACTACCATACGACCCAGCAATCCCACTACTGGGCATATACCCTGAGAAAACCATAATTGAAAAAGAGTCATGTACTACAGTGTTCATTGCAACTCTATTTACAATAGCCAGGACATGGAAGCAACCTAAGTGTCCACTGAGAGATGAATGGATAAAGAAGATGTGGCACATATGTACAATGCAATATTACTCAGCCATAAAAAGAAACGAAATTGAGTTATTTGTAGTGAGGTGGATGGACCTAGAGTCTGTCATACAGAGTGAAGTAAGTCAGAAGGAGAAAAACAAGTACTGTATGCTAACACATATATATGGAATCTAAAAAAAAAGTGGTTATCAAGAACCTAGGGGCAGGACGGGAATAAAGATGCAGACCTACTAGAGAATGGACTTGAGGACATGGGGAGGGGGAAGGGTAAGCTGGGACGAAGTGAGAGAGTGGCATGGACATATATACACTACCAAACGTAAAATAGATAACTAGTGGGAAGCAGCCACATAGTACAGGGAGATCAGCTCAGTGCTTTGTGACCACCTAGAGGGGTGGGATAGGGAGGGTGCGAGGGAGGGAGACGCAAGAGGGAAGAGATATGGGAACATATGTATATGTATAACTGATTCACTGTGTTATGAAGCAGAAACTAACACACCATTGTAAAGCAATTATATTCCTATAAAGATGTTAAAAAATTTTCTGCAGAAGATTAGTCCTGGGGCTGGTTGTAGAGGAGGGCAGGAGAGAAATAGGGAAAAGTATTAAGGAGACTATTATAATAGTTCAGTTGAGCGATGATGATTACTAACTAGAGTGGTAATAGGGATGACTGAGAAACAGATATATGTGGGATATACTTTTAGAGGTAAAGGTGAGAGCATTTGATGTTGAATTGAATGTGAGTTATGAATGAAAAAGAGGAATCAAGGATGATTCTTGTGTCTTAGGGTTAGACATTTGGGTGAATTGTAGTACCATTAAGTGAGATGAAAAATACTATGTAATGAACACATATGTTTGACCAGGGCAGAGGAGGGGACTAGGGGACAGAATCAACTGAATTATTTTTTGAGCATATTATGTTTGCTATACCTATTAGACAACCAAGAGATATCAAGAAGCCAGTTGGAGATGGGTGTCTGAACTACTAGGGAGATATAACTTTGGGAGTCATCAGCACAGAGACAATATAAAAGCCATAAAACTAAATGAGATTACCTACTTAATGAATATAGATAGAAAAGAGAAGGCATGACACAATTAAATTCTGGGGAACCCTGAATTTTAGAAGACAGAGAAAAAGGGAGCTAACAAAATAACAGAAAAAGCACTCTGTCAGGTAGGAGCAAAACCAGGAGAGTGTGGTATCATCAAAGTCTGGAGAAAAGAGTGTTTCTGAAAGCAGGGTGTGGTCGCCTGTGTCAAAAGTTTCTGAGGGATAGAGTAAGATAAAGACAGAGAACTGATGGTGGAATTTCAGTCTTCAGCCAATAAACAGAAAGATTTAGGGAGGAGCAAGTCATTACAGTCTTCCCACTCTTTCTGAAATACTGTCACTAGGCTAGTCGCCTACTTTGTAGAGGTATAAGAACAGCCACAGGCCAAAGAAGACCACATAAAAGAACTAGAGAGGAAGTTATCAAGAGAAACCATTGCAAACAAACATCTTCTTGCCAACTGTTGCTTAAAACTCTTGCTGGGAATGAGATCTGGCCCAGTAAAATTTAACAGATAGAGTCTTTGATTTGGCGGTGGTGGGGGATAAAGGCAAAAACATGACCACAGATGTGCCTAGAGAAAGATGTACTTCCTCTACCACCCCAGGAGAAGACCAAGAGTCAATAAAGAGAGATTCCAAATGTGCAGAGGGAACTGCCAATATTAACCCTGTGCAAAAAACATTTAAATCATTTCAGCAGAAAGATGTGTAGGGAATTTAAAACCACTACCTAAATTTAAAGAAGAAATCCTACAAGTCCCAGTCCCTAATGAATATTGCAACATATAATCATCACACCCTCCTTTGATGCACTGCCTATCTTGCTGGCCCATGTTTAACCAGCTCTTTCTCCATTGACGTGGTTGTTTCACCCGTATATATCTTTTAACACATGGTAGAGATAGGGCTTCTGATCCAAACTGGTGAAATAGACTTATATTACCACTGGACATTCAATACTGGCTAGTTTAAAAATAAATGGTCCTTCTATAACTGTTGATCTAAGCCCCTCATGTTAAAGTTAATGCAGACCAATTCACTCTTTGCAGTGTGAAGGGGTTTTGTGTGTGCGTGTGTGTGTGTGTGTATGCACGTACATGTGCATCTATGAATCTAAGCACATGGTATATTTACGAAATGAGTTATTCAGGATTATTAATTCAGTTGTATTTACTTCCATTAAAGGACCTAGAATGTGATTTCAACTTTATTTTGTAAAAATATTTTTTGAAAATTATCGTGTTCTTTTTTTTTTAAGTAAAATACATTTGTATAGTTTCAACATTTTTTCCTTAAGTATATTAAGAATGTCATTTCATGACCTCTTAGGACAGACATGGCTTCTTAATGACCTCTTAGGTCAAAAAGAACCTCAATTATACAAGGATGTTGTGAGGGAGTATAATTTGTATGCCACTTTGCCAAAGGGCCCCTAGAGCCCTGTGCTTTGGGAGTTATGTCCACTAATTAAATTGTATCCCTCCTCCCCTCATGTCAACTTTCATATTGTACTGCTGTAAGTGCACGTGCCTGAGGAAATCCCTCTCCCTCTTAATTAGTAACAATCTTGGAAACCAGGTTCAGGAAGCTGTTAGAACTATGAGAAAAATATAAGTAAGTAAATATCAGCGAGGTTGTAGGATACAAGAGCAATACAGAAAAATCCATCACATTTTTTATACTAACAATGAACACATAGAAACTAAAATTAAAAACACAATGCCGTTTACCATTGCCCCAGTGAAAATGAGATACTAAGGTATACACTTAAAAAAATATGTACATGATATGCATACTAAAATTTACAAAATGCTGATGAAAAATCAAAGAAAACCTACTAAATGGAGAGACATATCATGTTCATGGATTGAAAGACTCAACAAAGATTTTCCCCACATTAAGTTGGGTTTAAGAAACTCCAATCAAAATCATAGCAAGATTATCTGAGACATAGACAAGGTTATTCTAAAATTTATATGAAAAGGCACAAGTCCTAGAATAGCTAAAACAACCTTGACAAAGAAGAATAAAGTGAGAGAAATCATCCTACCTGATATTAAGGCTTACTATATAGCTAAAGTAATCAAAATAGTGTTGTATTGGTGGAGGGATAGACATATCAATCAATGGACCATAACACAGAAGCTAAAAATACACCCACACAAATATGCCCAAATGATTTTTGACAGAGGTACAAAAGCAAATCAATAGAGGAAGAGTAGTCTTTTCAACAAATGGTACTAAAGTACTTGGACACTTGTAGGCATAAAAATGAACCTTGACCTAAACATCACACCTCATACAGAAGATTTCTCAAAATGAATGATGGACTTAAACATCAAACTATAGCTACTTTTTTAAGAAAAAGATAGGAGAAAATGTTTAGGTTCTAGGGATAGGCAAAAATTTCTTAGCCTTGATACTAAAAACATGATCCAGAAAAGGAAAACTGAATAACTAGACCTGTCTAAAATTTAAAACATTTGATCCATGAAAGACTCTGTTAAGAGAATGAAAAAGGCAAGTTATAGACAAGGAGAAAATATTTGCAACACATACATCTGACAAAGGGTAAATATCTAGAATGCATAAAGTACTCTCAAAACTCATTAGAAAAAAAATCCAAGTACAAAATAGGCAAAAAACATGAAGAGATATTTCCATAAAGGGGATATAAGGATGTCAAATAGGCACAGAAAAAGACACCGGCATACTTCATTTTAATGCACTTCACAGATGCTATGATTTTTACAAATCGAAGGTTTGTGGCAACCCTGCATCAAACAAGTCTATAGGCACCATTTTCCAAGAGCATTTGCTCATTTTGTGACTCTGTGTCACATTTTGGTAATTCCCAACATTTATTTCAACCTTTTATTATTATTATTATACTTATTATGCTGATCTGTGATCAGTGATATTTGATGTTACTATTGTAGTTGTTTTGGGGTGCCACGAACCACACTCATATAAGTAGGTGAACTTAACTGACAACTGTTGTGTGTGTTCTGACCACTACACTGACAGGCCATTCCCCCATTACTCTCCTTCTTCTCCAGGCCTCCCCATTCCTCCCTATAAATATTAAAATTAGGCTAATTAATAACACTACAGTGGCCTCTAAGTTTTCAAGTGAAAGGAAAAGTCACATCTCTCACCTTAATTCAAAAGTTAGAAATGATTAAGCTTAGTGAGGAAGGCATGTTGAAAGCCGAGATAGCCCAAATCTAGGCCTCTTGTGCTAGTTAGCTAAGTTGTAGATGCAAAGGAAAAGTTCTTGAAAGATGTTAAAAGTTCCAGTGAACACATGAATGATAAGAAAGTGAAACAGCCTTATTGCTGATATAAAGCTTTAGTGGTCTATATAGATTAAACCTACCACAACATTCCCTTAAGCCAAAGCCCGATCCAGAGCAAGGCCAAATTTTAGGTCCTTTAATGGCCCTAACTCTCTTCAATTCTATGAAGGCTGAGAGAGGTGAGGAAGCTGCAGAAGAAAAGTTCAAACCTAGCAGAGGTTGGTTCATGAGGTTTGAGGAAAGAAGGTGTTTCCATACATAAAAGTGCAAAGTGAAGCAGCAAGTGCTGATGTAGAATGATGTAGAAGATACAGCAAGTTATCCAGAAGATCTAGCTAAGAAAATTTATGAAGACAGTTACACTAAACAACAGATTTTTGATGTAGGTGAAACAGTCTATTATTGGAAGAGGATACCATCTAGGACTTTCATAGCTAGAGAGAAGAAGTCAATGCCTGGTTTCAAAGCTTCAAAGGACAGGTTGACTCTCTTTTTAGGGGTTAATGCAGCTGGGGACTTAAACTTGAAAAGCCAATGCTCATTTACCATTCTGAAAATCCTAGGGCCCTTAAAAAATATGCTAACTCTACTCTGCCTGTGCTCTATAAAAGGAACAACAAAGCCTGGATGAAAGCACATCTCTTTACAACGTAGTTTATCAAATATTTTAAGTCCACTGTTGAGAGATACTGCTCAGAAAAAAAAGATTCCTTTCAAAATATTACTCCTATTGACAACGCACCAGGTTACCCAAGAGCTCTGATGGAGATGTGCAATGAGATCAATGTTGTTTTCCTGCCTGCTAATACAGCATCCATACTGCACCCCATGGATCGAGGAGTCATTTCAACTTTCAAGTCTTATTATTTAAGAAAGGCATTTCATAAGGTGATAGCTGCCATAGATAGTGATAACTCTGATGGATCTGGGCAAAGTAAATTGAAACTTTCTGAAAAGGATTCACCATTCCAGAAGCCATTAAGAACTTTGGTGATTCATGGGAAGAGGGCAAAATATCAACATTAACAAGAGTTTGGAAGAAGCTGATTCCAACCCTCACGGATGACTTTGAGGAGTTCAAGACTTCAGTGGAGGAAGTCACTGCAGATGTGGTGGAAATAGCAAGAGAACTAGCAGTGGAAGGGGAGCCTGAAGATGTGACTGAATGTCTACAATTTTATGATAAAACTTCAATGGATGAGGAGTTGCTTTTTATGGATGAGCAAAGAAAGTGGCTTCTTGGGATGGAATCTACTCCTAATGAAGACGTTTTGAAGATTGCTGAAATGACAACAAAAGATTTAGAATATTACATAAACTTAGTTGGTAAAGCAGCAGCAGGGTTTGAGAGGATTGACTGTAATTTTGAAAGAAGTTCTATGTGGGTAAAACGCTAGTAAATAGTATTGCATACTACAGAGAAATCATTCATGAAAGGAAGAATCAATCAATGTGGCAAACTTCATTGTTGTCTTATTTTAAGAAATTGCCAGAGCCACCCCAACCTTGAGCAACCACCATCCTGATCAGTCAGCAGCCATCAACATAGAGGCAAGACCTTCCACCAGAAAAAAGATTACGACTAGTGAAGTCTCAGATGATGGTTAGCATTTTTTAGCAATGACATCTTTTGGGATATGTACATTGTTTTTTCAGACATAATGCTATTACACACTCAGTAGCCTACAGTACAGTGTAAACATAACTTTTATATGCACTGGGAAACCAAAAAATCATGTGAGTCACTTTATTTTAATTTTTGCTTTATTGTGGTGGTCTGGAACCGAACCTGCAGTATCTCTGAAATCTACCTATATTTAGCATCATTTACCATCAGAGAGATGAAACTTAAAACCACAATGATATATTATGACACACCTATTAGAAATGCTAAAATAAAAAATAGAGACAACACCAAATGCTGGAGAGTATGCAGAGGAATAAGATCATTCATATATTGTCATTGGGAATTTAAATGGTACAGCCACTCTGGAAAAAAGTTTGGCAGTTATTTATAAAACTAAACATGCAACTACCATATGACCCCAGCAGTTGCACATCTGAGCATTTATCCCAGAGAACTAAAATTTCCATGTACACAAAAACATGTACACAGATATCAATAGCAGTTATATTCAATTGCCAAAAACTGGATTCAACCCAGAGGTCCTTGAACAGTAAACGATTAAATGATTAAACAAACCATGTTACATCCATGCCATGGAAAACTACTCAGCAGTAAAAAGGAAAAGACCATTTGTAGAAGCAATGGCTTGGATAAATCTCTAGAAAATTATGCTGAGTGGAAAAAAAAAAGCCAATCACTAAAATTTAACATACTGCATGATTCCATTTATATAACTTTTAAAAATGATAAAGTTACAGAAATGGAGAATAGATTTGTGATTGCCAGGGGTTAAGGACAGGTTTGGGGGGGGTGTTCTGTAGGGAGGTGAGTTTGCTTATAAAGGGCAACACAGGGGTCCCCTGTGGTTACTGAATGGTTATGTATCTTGTCTGTGGCGGTGGTCACACAAATCTGCTCACATGACAACACACGTACATACATACAACCAGTAAAACTGGGGCAATCTGAATAGGATAATAGGTTTGTAACAATATTGATTTATTGGTGTGATGTGCTCCATAGTCATATAGAGCTGTCATCATTGGGATAACCTAGGTAGAGCATACTTAGGATATCTCTGTGATATTTCATACAACTGCATGTAGCAAAATTAGCTCAAAATAAAATGTTTTAAAAGTCAGTGCAGGCAGACCTTTAAGATGGCGGAGGAGTAAGACATGGAGATTACCTTCCTCCCCACAAATACATCAGAAATACATCTACATGTGGAACAACTCCTACAGAACACCTACTGAATGCTGGCAGAAGACCTCAGACTTCCCAAAAGGCAAGAAACTCCCCACGTACCTGGGTAAGGCAAAAGAAAAAATAAAAAACAGAGACAAAAGAATAGGGACGGGACCTGCAACTCTGGGAGGGAGCTGTGAAGGAGGAAAAGTTTCCACACACTAGGAAGCCCCTTCACGGGCGGAGACTGCAGGTGGCAGATGGGGGGGAGCTTCGGAGCCACGGAGGAGAGTGCAGCAACAGGCGTGCGGAGGGCAAAGCGGAGAGATTCCTGCACAGAGGATCAGTGCCGACCAGCACTCACCACCCCGAGAGGCGTGTCTGCTCACCTGCCGGGGTGGGCGGGGGCTGGGAGCTGAGGCTCAGGCTTCGGAGGTCAGGTCCCAGGGAGAGGACTGGGGTTGGTGGCGTGAACACAGCCTGAAGGGGGCTAGTGCACCACAGCTAGCCAGGAGGGATTATGGGAAAAAGTCTGGAGCTAAATAAGAGGCAAGAGATCATTGTTTCAGCATGCGGGAGGAGAGGGGATTCAGAGCACCGCCTAAATGAGCTCCAGAGACGGGCGCGAGCCGCGGCTACCAGCGCGGACACCAGAGACGGGCATGAAACGCTAAGGCTGCTGCTGCAGCCACCAAGAAACCTGTGTGCAAGCACAGGTCACTATCCACACCTCCATTCCCGGGAGCCTGTGCATCCCGCCACTGCCAGGGTCCCGTGATCCAGGGACAACTTCGCCGGGAGAACACACGGTGTGCCTCAGGCTGTTGCAAGGTCATGCCGGCCTCTGCCTCCGCAGACTCTCGCCGCATTCCATATCCCGCCCTCCCCATGGCCTGAGTGAGCCAGAGCCCCCTATTCACCTGCTCCTTTAACCCCGTCCTGTCTGAGCAAACAACAGACGCCCTCCAGCGACCTACACACAGAGGCGGGGCCAAATCCAAAGCTGAACCCCAGGAGCTGTTCAAACATAGAAGAGAAAGGGAAATTTCTCCCAGCAGCCTCAGGAACAGCGGATTAAATCTCCACAATCAACTTGACGTACACTGCATCTGTGGAATACCTGAATAGACAACGAATCAGGCCAAAATTGAGGTGGTGGATTTTAGGACCAACAGGAGACTTGGGGTTTGCTTTCTGCATCTAATTTGTTTCTGGTTTTATGGTTATATTAGTTTAGTATTTAGAGTTTTTCATTGGTAGATTTGTTTACTGATTTGGTTGGTCCCTTCCTCCGTTTTTTTTTATATATACATAAATATATTTTTTCCTTATCTCTTTTTGTGAATATGTATGTGTATGCTACTTTGTGTGATTCTCTGTATAGCTTTAATTTTACCATTTGTCCTAGGGTTCTTTTTTTTTTTAGTTTAGTTTTTAGAGCTTGTTATCATTGGTGCATTTGTTGTTTTTTGGTTTGGTTGCTCTCTTCTTTCTTTGCTTTTCTCTTATTTTTTTTAATTTTTAATAATTAATTTTTATTTTAATAACTTTATTTTATTTTATTTTTTTCTTTCCTCCTTTCTTTCTTTCTCCCTTTTCTTATGAGCCATGTGGCTGACACAGTCTTGGTGCTCCAGCCGGGTGTCAGGACTGCGCCTCTGAGGTGG
Source organism: Phocoena phocoena (assembly GCF_963924675.1). Classification (NCBI taxonomy): domain Eukaryota; kingdom Metazoa; phylum Chordata; class Mammalia; order Artiodactyla; family Phocoenidae; genus Phocoena; species Phocoena phocoena. The sequence goes on along the minus strand of NC_089240.1, from coordinate 94,867,419 downwards.
GAGAGCCGAGTTCAGCACAATGGTCAACCAGAGACCTCCCAGCTCCACATAATATCAAATGACGAAGGCTCTCCCAGAGATCTCCATCTCAACACTAAGACCCAGCTCCATTCAACGACCAGCAAGCTACAGTGCTGGACAGCCTATGTCAAACAACTAGTAAGGCAGTAACACAACCCCACCCATTAGCAGAGAGGCTGCCTAAAATCATAATAAGGTCACAGACACCCCAAAACACACCACTGGATGTGGGCCTGTTCACCAGAAACACAAGATCCAGACTCATCCACCAGAACACAGGCACAAGTACCCCCCCACCAGGAAGCCTACAGAACACACTGAATCAACTTTAGCCACTGGGGGCAGACACGAAAAACAATGGGAACTACAAACCTGCAACCTGTGAAGAGGAGACCCCAAACACAGTAAGTTAAGCAAAATGAGAAGACAGAGAAACACACAGCAGATGAAGGAACAAGGTAAAAGTCCATCAGAGCAAACAAATGAACAAGAAATAGGAAGTATGTCTGAAAAAGAAATCAGAGTAATGATAGTAAAGATGATCCAAAATCTTGGAAATAGAATGAGAAAATACAAGAAATGTTTAACAAGCACCTAGAAGAACAAAAGAGCAAACAAACAATGATGAACAACACAATAAATGAAATTAAAAATTCTCTAGAAGAAATCAATAGCAGAATAACTGAGGCAGAAGAATGGATAAGTGACCTGAAAGACAAAAGAGTGGAAATAACTACCGCAGAGCATAATAAAGAAAAATAAATATAAAAAGAATTGAGGAAATTCTTAGAGACCTCTGGGACAACATTAAATGCACCAACATTCGAATTATAGGGGTTCCAGAAGAAGAAGAGAAAAAGAAAGGGACTGAGAAAATATTTGAAGAGATTATAGTTGAAAACTTCCCTAATATGGGAAAGGAAGTAGTTAATCAAGTCCAGGAAGTGCAGAGAGTCCCATACAGGAGAATCCAAGGAGAAACACGCCAGGACACATATTAATCAAGCTATCAAAAGTTAAATACAAAAAAATAAATATTAAAAGCAGCAAGAGAAAAACAACAACTAACATACAAGGGAATCCCCATAAGGTTAACAGCTGACCTTTCAGCAGAAACTCTGCAATCCAGAATGGGAGTGGCAGGACATATTTAAGGTGATGAAAGGAAAAAGCTACAGCCAAGATTACTCTACCAAGCAAGGGTCTCATTTAGATTGGATGGAGAAATTAAAATCTTTATATACAAGCAAAAGCTAAGAGAATTCAGAACCACCAAACCAGCTTTACAACAAATGCTAAAGGAACTTCTCTAGGCAGGAAACACAAGAGAAGAAAAAGACCTACAACAACAAAGCCAAAACAAGAAAACTGGAAATAGGAACTTACATATCAATAATTACGTTAAATGTAAATGGACTAAATGCTCCAACCAGAAGACATAGACTGGCTGAGTGGATACAAAAACAAGACCTGGGGCTTCCCTGGTGGCGCAGTGGTTGAGAGTCCAATTGCCGATGCAGGGGACACAGGTTCGTGCCCTGGTGCAGGAGGATCCCACATGCCGCACAGCAGCTAGGCCCATGAGCCATGGCCACTGAGCCTGCGCTCCACAACGGGAGAGGCTGCAGTGGTGAGAAGCCCGCATACCACAAAAAAAAAAAAGAAAAAGAAAAAACAAGACCTGTATATATCCTGTCTACAAGGGACCCACTGCAGACCTAGGCACACATACAGACTGAAAGTGAGGGGATGGAAAAAGATATTCCATGCAAATGGAAATCAGAAGAAAGCTGGAGTAGCAATTCCCATATCAGAAAAAAATAGACTTTAAAGTAAAGACTAGGGCTTCCCTGGTGGTGCAGTGGTTGAGGGTCCTCCTGCCAATGCAGGGGATGTGGGTTCATGCCCCGGTCCAGGAGGATCCCACATGCCACGGAGTGGCTGGGCCCGTGAGCCATGGCCGCTGAGCCTGCACGTCCGGAGCCTGTGCTCTGCAGCGGGAGAGGCCACAACAGTGAGAGGCCCACGTATGACAAAAAAATAAAATAAAATAAAGACTATTACAAGAGACAAAGAAGGACACTACGTAATCATCAATGGATCAATCCAATGAGAAGATATAACAATTGTAAATATTTATGCACCCAACATAGGAGCACCTCAATACATAAGGAAAATGCTAACAGCCACAAAGGGGAAATCGACAGTAACACAAGCCGTAGGGGATGTTAATACCCCACTTTCACCAATGGACAGACCATCCAAAATGAAAATAAATAAGGAAACACAAGCTGTAAATGATACATTCAACAAGATGGACTTAATTGATATCTATAGGACATTCCATCCAAAAACAACAGAATACACTTTCTTCTCAAATGCTCATGGAACATCCTCCAGGATAGATCATACTGTGGGTCACAAATCAAGCCTTGGTAAATTTAAGAAAATTTAAATCGTATCACGGATCTTTTCCAACCACAACACTATGAGAGTAGATATCAATTACAGAAAACAATCTGTAAAAAATAAAAACACATGGAGGCTAAACAATATGCTACTTAATAACCAAGAGATCACTGGAGAAATCAAAGAGGAAACCAAAAAATACCTAGAAACAAATGACAATGAAAACACGACAACCCAAAACCTATGGGATGCAGCAAAAGCAGTTCTAAGAGAGAAGTATAAAGCAATACAATCCTACCTCAAGGAACAACAAACATCTCAAGTAAACAACCTAACCTTACACCTAAAGCAATTAGAGATAGAAGAACAAAAAACCCAAAAAGTTGGCAGAAGGAAAGAAATCATAAAGATCAGATCAGAAATAAAGGAAAAAGAAATGAAGGAAACAATAGCAAAGATCAATAAAACTAAAAGCTGGTTTTTGAGAACACAAACAAAATTGATAAACCATTAACCAGACTCATCAACAAAAAAAGGGAGAAGACTCATACCAATAGAATTAGAAATGAAAACGGAGAAGTAAAAACTGACACTGCAGAAATACAAAGGATCATGAGAGATTACTACAAGCAACTCTATGCCAATAAAGTGGACAACCTGGAAGAAATGGACAAATTCTTAGAAAAGCACAACCTTCTGAGACTGAACCAGGAAGAAATAGAAAATATAAACAAACCAAACACAGGCACTGAAATTGAAACTGTGATTAAAAATCTTCCAACCAACAAAGGCCCAGGACCTGATGGCTTCACAGGCGAAGTCTATCAAACATTTAGAGAAAATCTAACACCTACCTTTCTCAAACTCTTCCAAAACATAGCAGAGGGCGGAACACTCCCAAACTCATTCCACGAGGCCACCATCACCCTGATTCCAAAACCAGACAGATGTCACAAAGAAAGAAAACTACAGGCCAATATCACTGATGAACATAGATGCAAAAATCCTCAACAAAATACTAGCAAACAGAGTCCAACAGCACCTTAAAAGAATCATACACCACGATCAAGTGGGCTTTATCCCAGGAATGCAAGGCTTCTACAATATATGCAAATCAATCAATGTGATACCCCGTATTAGCAAACTGAAGGAGAAAATCCATATGATCAACTCAATAGATGCAGAAAAATCTTTTGACAAAACTCAACACCCATTTATGATAAAAACACTCCAGAATGTAGGCACAGAGGGAACTTACTGCAACATAATAAAGGCCATATATGACAAACCCACAGGCAGCATCTTTCTCAGTGTTGAAAATCTGAAAGCATTTCCACTAAGACCAGGAACAAGACAAGGTTGTCCACTCTCATCACTATTATTCAACATAGTTTTAGAAGCTTTAGCCCCGGCAATCAGAGAAGAAAAAGAAATAAGAAGAATCCAAATCAGAAAAGAAGAAGTAAAGCTGCCACTGTTTGCAGATGACATAATACTATACATAGAAAATCCTAAAGATGCTACCAGAAAACAACTAGAGCTAATCAACGAATTTGGTAAAGTACCAGGATAGAAAATTAATGCACAGAAATCTCTTGCATTCCTATACACTAAGGATGAAAAATCTGAAAGAGAAATTAAGGAAACACTCCCATTCACCACTGCAACCAAAAGAATAAAACACCTAGGAATAAACCTACCTAAGGAGACAAAAAACCTGTAGGCAGAAAATTATAAGACACTGATGAAAGAAATTAAAGAGGATACAAACAGATGGAGAGATATACCACGTTCTTGGATTGGAAGAATCAACATTGTGAAAATGACTATACTACCCAAAGCAATCTACAGATTCAATGCAATCCTTATCAAACTACCAATGGCATTTTGTACAGAACTGGAACAAAAAAATTCACAATTTGTATGGAATCACAAAAGATCCCAAATAGCAAAAGCAATCTTGAGAAAGAAAATCGGAGCTGGAGGAATCAGGCTCCTGGACTTCAGACTATGCTACAAAGCTAGAGTAATCAAGGGAGTATATGGTACTGGCACAAAAACAGAAATAAAGATCAATGGAACAGCATAGAAAGCCCAGAGATAAACCCACGCACATATGGTCACCTTATTTTTGATAAAGGAGGCAAGAATATACACTGGAGAAAAGACAGCCTCTTCAATAAGTGGTGCTGGGAAAACGGGGCAGCTACATGTAAAAGAATGAAATTAGAACACTCCCTAACACCATACACAAAAATAAACTCAAAATTCATTAAAGACCTAAATGTAAGGCCAGACACTATCAAACTCTTAGAGGAAAACATAGGCAGAACACTCTATGACATAAATCACAGCAAGATCCTTTTTGACCCACCTCCTAGAGAAAGGGAAATAAAAACAAAAATAAACAAATGGGACCTAATGAAACTTAGAAGCTTTTGCACAGCAAAGGAAACCATAAACAAGATGAAAAGACAACCCTCAGAATTGGAGAAAATATTTGCAGATGAAGAAGCTGACAAAGGGTTAATCTCCAAAATTTACAAGCAGCTCATGAAGCTCAATATCAAAAAAACAAACAACCCAATCCAAAAATGAGCAGAAGACCTAAATAGACTTTCTCCAAAGAAGATATACAGATTGCCAACAAACACATGAAATGATGCTCAACATCACTAATCATTAGAGAAATGCAAATCAAAACTACAATGAATTATCACCTCACACCAGTCAGAATGGCCATCATCAAAAAATCTACAAACAATAAATGCTGGAGAGGATGTGGAGAAAAGGGAACGCTCTTGCACTGTTGGTGGGAATGTAAATTGACACAGCCACTATGGAGAACAGTATGGAGGTTCCTTAGAAAACTGAAAACAGAACTACCATATGACCTAGCAATCCCACTAGTGGGCGTATACCGTCAGAAAACCATAATTCAAAAAGAGTCTGATACCACAATGTTCATTGCAGCTCTATTTACAACAGCCAGGACGTGGAAGCAACCTAAATGTCCATCGACAGATCAATGGATAAAGAAGATGTGGCACATATATACAGTGGAATATTACTCAGCCATTAAAAGAAATGAAATTGAGTTATTTGTAGTGAGGTGGATGGACGTAGAGTCTGTCATACAGAGTGAAGTAAGTCAGAAAGAGAGAAACAAATACTGTATGCTCACACATATATATGGAATCTAAAACAAAAATGTTTCTCACGAACCTAGAGGCAGGACAGGAATAAAGACACAGATGTAGAGAATGGACTTGAGGACACGGGGAGTGGAAGGGTAAGCTGAGAGGAAGTGAGAGAGTGGCATTGACATATATACACTGCAAATGTAAAATGGGTAGCTAGTGGGAAGCAGCTGCATAGCACAGGGAGATCAGCTTGGTATTTTGTGACCACCTAGAGGGGTGGGATAGGGAGGGTCGGAGGGAGACGCAAGAGGGAAGACATATGGGGATATATGTATATGTATAGCTGATTCACTTTGTTATAAAGCAGAAACTAACTCACCATTGTAAAGCAATTATACTCCAAGAAATATGTTAAAAAAAAAGTCAATGCACATTTTAAAAAGTAAACAGGTAACGCAAAATCAATGTCCTGAAATGAATGCATTTCTCACACAGAAGGCGGCTCTACTGCGGGCTCTTGTTGCAACCTAATTTGATTTTTCAGAGGCTCTTTTCCTCCTTATTGCCTGGATCTCAACTGTGCTCCCAATAGGTTAGGTGATTTTCAGTCTCCTCTCCTTCTTTCTGTGTATTACTTGTATTTCCCTGGTCCTTGACATGTTTCGAGTGCATTATAACCACTGATGAAAGGCACTTACTCTCTTAAAGATGCCTGTGGGATGCAGGTGAGTGGAGAATTCCTTTTGAGGAAACTGGGAGTGCACGCAAATGATTTTTACAACAAAGTAGAGATATTACAATGGTACCACAAGGAGATGGTGAGGCTCAAATAATGATACTTGGGACTTCCCTCGTGGTGCAGTGATTAAGAATCTGCCTGCCAATGCAGGGGACACAGGTTCGATCCCTGGTCTGGGAAGATCCCACAAGCCACGGAACAACAAGGCCCGTGTGTCACAACTACCAAGCCTGCACTCTAGCGCCCACGAGCCACAACTACTGAGCCCACGTGCCTAGAACCCGTGCTCTGCAACAAGAGAAGCCGCTGCAATGAGAAGCCCATGCACCGCAACGAAGAGTAGCTCCCGCTTACGGCAACTAGAGAAAGCCTGAACACAGCAACAAAGACCCAACACAGCCAAAAGTAAATAAATAAACTTTAAAAATAAAAAACAATAATGATAATGGAAGAGATCCTTTTTCATTATGCCTTTCCCTTCTCTTACTTTGAATACTCCCTCTATTCTACCACTCTTGAGTCTCCATGCTATCCCTGAAAAATGCAAAAGCCTACCTTTAAGTTGGGCAGTTTGTTGAGGGGAAGAGACAACAGGCTTTCAAAGGGAGCATATGTTCCAACCACCAGAGCCAATCAGAACGACTGCAGACTCATAAATGATGTTCCCGCCCTAATTTCTGGTTTGCTCCTGTTGGTTTTTGACTCAGGATCACCCCACAAACTTTGGTGCTCAAATTAATTCCACTCAGGTTTGTATGTGGTGGGTAACTGAACCCAGTATCTGAGCTTGTCTTTCTTTCCAATTCCTAATTCACTAACTGGATTCTGGTGTCTATCGGTTGGCTTCTGCCATTTTTGATCCCTTTGTATCTTGGCACTGGCAGCTCATGTTGGCTTAACTCATTACACAGCAAAATAGTTGAATGCCCAATATCTGGAGTTTGACTGCCTAAATTTAAATTATTAACTTCCTACTTGATATCTGGGGGACCTTGAATAGCAAACTGACTCCTCTAGATTTTAGTTTCACCTGTAAAATGGGTATAATAATGGTTCTTACTTCTAGGTTGTGGTGAGGATTCAATGAGTTATGTAAAGCACTAGAATAGTGCCTGGCACATAATAAATGAAATAATGCATGGAAAGTCATTACTTATGTGCTTGCCACTAGTAAACGCTCCATAAATTTTAACTATTACCACTACTAGTACTACACTACTCTTCGTATAATTAAGAAAGGAATTTTTTTTAAAAATCTGAGGAAAGATGATCTGAAATAGAACTTTTCTGTGCAATGTGATTAACAGCCCTTTCTGGGAAGTATACAGCATTTATTTTTAAATGTTTGAGCAAATTTTTGGTAGAGTTTGATGAGCCTAAGGGTTCTTCTGTGAAGTTAGATTCATCCAAATGGCCTTATTAGAAATGACCTACATAGTAGTCAGTCTCGTGTCAAGTATAATAATTTTAACTAGATATTCCTTTTTTGATTCTAACCTAACAATGTTATTAACTACTCTTTCATTCTATAAAAAGTCTCCAAGAAAGAAATATAAATGCAGAGAGGGGAGCTGAGAGGAGGTTAATGGAGACTCCCCCATCCACTACCCATCCATTCTTCCTCAAGGGGCTGAAAGGAGACAAGATATACACATAGATGGTCTCTGAGCACTCTTTTAAGGACTCACGGGTACCTGTTTACTTCTTGAATTTTATCTTGCACCCACCATGCCCTTAGCTCACTAAACTCCATGAACAGTTCTTTCTTCCCCTGACACAGGTAAAGCTCTTTTCTGCCTCAGGGCCTTTGTATCTATTGCTCCTTCTGCTGGTAATGCTATATCCACTTCTGCAACCCATGCTCTTACCTGGTTTCAGCACAGAGCCCCACCTAGCCCCTTAGCTTAGAGGTTATACACAGTTATACACTCCATGGTACTCCACAGTTATCCACGGTAACATACTGCACAACTTTAATTGCCTCTTTACCTCTGACACAAATCCTTGTATATCCTGAAGTCCTCATCACACAGTCATTATTCAAGAAATGTTGGATGGATGGATGGGTGGAAGAATGGAAGGGGGGATGGATGAATGAATGAATGGATGAGAAAATGGATGAATAGACATCATAGATATGTTACAGAAATTAATAGAAATATTTACAGAACTACTGAATAATAGAGGACAAAAGAACCTGAATGAACTTTTAGTGCAATTTTCATCTTTCGTAAATTTAGAAACTGAGCCTAGAAAAAGGAATGTGGCCTGTTAAGATATCTAGTTAGTGGCAAAGTCAGGACAAGAATCTAGGTCTCCCAACTCCAAGATATTGTTGAATTTGTTGAATGAATATTCAACACATATCTATTGAGAGCCAATACATGCCAGATGCCGCTCCAGGCTCTGTGGATATGTTAGTAAACAAATCAGACAAAAATTCCTACCCTCTTGGAGCTTATATACTAGTGGGGAGAGAGAGACAATAAATAAGGTTAGTAAGTAAATTATGTGTTTGAAAATAGCATATCCATATCTGTTCCTTGAACACACACTGAGCTCATTTTTTATTCATCTGCTATTCTTTAAGAATTTTTTAAAAAAGTAAGTAGCATATCCGAGGTTCTTTCCTTCTGCCCCATTTTTCTACACATGCACATATCTTCTTCAGAGCATGCTCCCCTCCCTGTGGACCATCACAACACTAGATCTCTTTAGTACTTCATTTTCTGGCAAGCCACATTTTTCACTGAGTCCTAATCCCCCACCATGTGCTCAGCATCAGACCCTCAGATAAGGCCTTCTGCTCTGAAATTCTCTTCCTCTGCTTCTCTGTACCATGGAAAAGCAGTTAGGGATTAGCTATTTATGAGGCTGTGGAGAGAAACGGTCATAAAATTGACATTTACAGAAACTAATTTGGGACTTCTGCTTCCAGGAATATGTGACAGACATACTTCTCCCTACTTCTCCCACTAAGGACAACTAAAATCATGAAAATTACATTAAAAAACAAGCATAAGAAGATTCTGAAGGGTGAAGAGGGAAAAAAGCACACCATCTAGGGACCTCAGGACCCAGGGAACAATGTGGACATGAGGTTCCTGTGTTTTTATTTTGCCTCCTATAACTCAGACTTGTAGCTGAAGAAGCTGATAACCTGGTAGTGCCAATAGGTGCAGACAAAAAAAGCCCCAACAAAGCCTGCTCTCTCTAGCCAGAGGATCAGGAAAGAAGAAGCCTAACGAGAAAGAAAACTTTAAAACAATACTGCCATACAATACTGCATTACTGCTGTACTCTACCTATACCCTACAGAAAAATGTGTGACCCCACCCCCAAGAGTAAGGCCAGAGTGGACAGCTAAGACTTCCACACTCACAACATTGTAATGAGGCAGCCAAACCTCCATGCTGGGGTAGGACCAGATAAGGCTAAGCAAGAAGCTGATACTTTCATCACTGTATGACCAAGAATGAGCTTACACCTCCACAGTGTTAGTGGAGGCCTGGTGGGGAACCTGGATTTCCACCACTACCCAGCATTAGCAGGGGCCTGTCCCTGTCCACACTCCAACTAACAACTGCAGAAAACACATTCTTTCCAAGTACCCATGTACATATGGGAAGATAGACCATATCCTGAGTTATAAAACAGACCTCGAAATCACACGGAATGTGTGCTCAGATCACAATGTAATCAAACTGGAAATGAATAACAGGCAGATAAAAGGAAAATATCTGAACATCTTGGTAACTAAATAACAACCTTCTAAATAATACATAGCTGAAAGAAAAAGTCCCAAAGGATTAAAAAAAAAATACATAGAAATGAATGAAAAGGAAAATACAACATATCAAAATTTGTGGGAAACAGCCAAAGCTGTACTAGGAGGAAATTTTATAGTGATAATGTACCCATTAAGAAAGAGGAAACCTCAAAATAATAATATAAGCACTCACCTTAAGAGCCAGGAAAATAAACTAGCAAAACAAATCCAAAGTAAGCAGAAGGAAGGAAGTCATAAAGATAAGAACAGAAACCAATGAAATTGAAAACAGAAACACAATAGAGAAAAATCAATGGAGTAAAAGAGCTAACTCTTTGAAAAGATCAATGAAATTGACCACCCTCTAAAAAAACTGAGGAGGAAAAAGAGAGAGAAGTCACAAATTACCACAGGGGACGAAAAGAAAGTTTATCACTACAGACCCTGCAGACCTCATAAGGATAACAAGGGAATACTATGAAAAATCCTACACACATAAATTTGAGAACTTAGATGAAATGGAACAGTTCCTGAAGACACAAAATCTACTATAATTTAACCAATATGAAACAGATAATATGAACAAGTATAGAACTATTATGGAAATTGACGTTGTACGTTTAAAACTGCCAAAAAGGAAATCTCCAAGCCCAGATGCTTTCACTGAAGAATTCTCCCCAAACATTTAAAAAATTAACACCAATTCTACACACTCTCTTCCAGGAAACAGAAGAAGAAGGAATACTTCTTAATTCATGTTATGAAGCTAGTATTAACCTGATACCAAAACCAGGCAAAGACAGCACAAAAAAGAGAAAATTTCAGACCAATATTCCTCATGAACACAGACACAATAATCCTTCACAACATATTAGCATTTAGAATTCAGCAATACATGAAATAAATTATAAATGATGACCCAGTAAGGTTTATTCCAGGGATTCAAGACTGGTTCAATATTCAAAAATCATTCAATATAATCCACCACATTAACAGGATAATGAAGAGAAATCAGATAATCATATCAATGATGCAGGAAAAGCATTTGAAAAAACTGAACGCTCCTTCATGACAAAATCTCTCAGAAAAATAGGGATAGACAGGAACTTCCTCAACTTGATAAAGATAATCTACAAAACACCTACAGCTAATGCTATAATTAATGGTGGAAGAGTGAATGTTTTTATTCCCAAGACTGGGAACAAGCCAAGGATTTATGCTCACACTACTTTTATTCAACACAGTTCTGGGAAGTTCTAGCCAGTGCAAAAATAACAAGAAAAGTAAATAAAAGGCATATATATAGCACAGAAAGAAATAGAACTATCCCTATTTACATATGAGAAGATTGTCTATGGAGAAAATTCCAAGGAATCTATAAAATCTGTAAAGGATTGTCTAGAACTAATAAGTGAGTTCAGCAAGATTGCAGGATATACAAGATAAACATTTTTTTAACTGTATTTCTTTACACTAGTGATGAAAATATGGATGATAAATTAAAAATACAATTTGTGCAAAATATGAACTACTTAGGTTTAATCTAACAAACATATACAAGACTTGTATGCTGAAAAATACATAACTGATGAAGGAAGTCAAAGATCAAAATAAATGGAGAGATATACCATGTTCATGAACTGGAAGAACAATAATTTGGCATAGTAAAAAGATGACAGTTCTTCCCAGCTTGCCATAGGGGTTTAATTCCTATCAACTTCTTATCAAAATGTCATCAAGATGTCTTATAGATACAGACAAGATTATTCTAAAATTTTATGGAAAGGCAAAGGAACTAGAGTATCTAAAGCAATTTTGAAAGAAAAAAAGCAAAGTAATAAGAATCAGAGAAAAGTGGTAAGAATTATTCTACCTGGTTTCAAGAATTACTACATAGCTATAATAATCAAGACAGAATTGTATTAGCAGAGAGATACACATAAATCAATGCAACATAATAGGGAATCCAGAAATAGATCCCAAATATGCCCAAATTATTTTATTTTTACAAAGGTGCAAAAGAATTCAGTGGAGGAAAGATAGCTTTTTCAACAAATGGTAGTGGAGCACTTTGACAGTGATAGGCAAAAACCAACCAAACAAAAACAAACAAAAAAGCCTTGATCTAAATCTTCTGCACAACTTACACCCCCCCAGAAAAAGTCTCAAAATGGATCACTGATTTAAATGCAAAACCTAAAATGATATTTAAAAGAAGATGGACACTTCAGAATTTAGGAGTGGGCAAAGAGTTCTTAGACTTGATACTAAAGGCAAAATCCATAAAAGAAATTATCAATTAATTTGAACTCATCAAAACTAAAAACTTCTGCTCTGTTAAAGACACTGTTACGAGAACAAAACGACAGGTTAGAAATGGAGATAAAATATTTGGCAAAGGGCTAGTATCTGGACTATATAAAGAAATCTCAAAATTCAACAGTAAAAATAAACAAGTAAGACCATTAGAACATGGAAAAATGACGTGAAGAGATATTTCACTGAAGAGGATATACATATGGCAATTAAGCACATAAAGTAATTATAAATCTATGTTGATGAGGACACAATGTTTAAAGATGTAAGTTGTGACAATACTGGCATAATGGAGGGGGGAACAAAGCTATGGAGAAGCAAAATTTTATATACTATTGAGATTAACTTAGTATTAATCTGAAATAGATTGTTACAATTAAAGTGATAATGGCTGTTCCCAACTCAAGCACTAAGAAAATAACACAAAAATAAGCAGCAACAGAAACTACGAAGAGTGAAAATGGTACACCAGAAAATATCTACTAAACACAGAAGAAGGCAGTACTGGAGGAACTGAGGAATAAAATAGACATGAAGCACATAGAAAACAAAGAGCGAAATATCAGACATAAATCTACCTTATCAGCAATTACATTAAATGTAAATGATGCCAGAACAATTTGTGGATGGACAGTCTTTTTAACAAATGTTGCTGGGACTAATGAATATCCACATACAAAGAAACATAATGTTGGACTTCTACCTCACATTATTTATGAAAATTAACTCGAAGTGGATCAATGACCTAAATAGAAGAGTTAAAACTATAAAATAATTGAAGAAAAACATAGTTGTAAATCTTTGTGACTCTGCGTTAGCTATGGTTTCTTAGATATGACATCAAAGGCACAAGTAATCAAAGGGAAAATAGATAAACTGTACTTCATAAAGATTTAAAACTTTTGTGCTTCAAAGAACGTTATAAAGAAGGTTAAAAAAAAAAACAATGCAAGGAATGGGAGAAGATATTTGCAATTCATATATCCGATAAGGGCCTAGTATCCAAAGTATATAAAGTACTCTTGCAACTCAATATTACACCTGAAACTAACACAATATTGTAAATCAACTATAGTCCAATATAAAATAAAAATGTTTTAATTGAAAAAAATATAAAGACAATCTAATTTTAAAAATGGACAAAGGATTTGAATAGCTATTTCTCTTAATAAGATACACAAATGGCCAAGACAAACATGAAAAGATGCTTTACATTATTAGTCATCAGGTAAATGCAAATCAAACCACAATGAAATTCCACCGCAGTAACCACCAAGCACACTATAATAAAAAATATAGACAATAACAAGTCTTGGTGAGGATGTGGAGAAATCAGAACCCTGGGGTACACTGTTGGTAGGAATGTAAAATATTACAACTTCTATGGAAAACAATTTGGTTGTTCCTCAAAAAGTTAAACATAGAATTATAAGACTCAACAATTTCACTCCTAAGTATGTACTGAAAAGAAGTGGATATAGGTATTCAAATAAATACAGGAATGTCAATGTTCATAGCAGGACTAATCACAATAGCCAAAAGACAGAAACCCAAATGTCTATCAAACGGTGGACAGATAAACAAAATGTGGTATATCTATACAACAGAATATTATTTGGCCATAAAAATAAATGAAGTAGTGATGCAAGCCACAACATGGATGAACCTTGAAAATGTTATGCTAAGTGAAAGAAGCCAGACACAAAAAGACTCATATCGTATGATTCCATTTATATGAAACATCCAGAATAGATAAATCCATAAAAAGGAGACTGTGGGCTGGGATCAAGATGGTGAAGTAGGATGACATGGAGCTCACCTTCCTCCACAAACATATCAAAAATACATCTAAATGTGGAACAGTTCTCATGGAAAACTAACTGGAAAGTGGCAGAAGAACTCCTATACAACCAAAGCTGCAAGAAATATCTCCATGTAACCAGGTAAAATGGGAAAAAAAGGCATTGGGTTGGGACTTGCACCCCAGGAAGGGATATGTAAGGAAAAGAATATTTGCCTAGGTAAACCTTTGCCCTGGAGAGGAAGCAGGGTGAGACACAATCTGGGAATCCAAGTCCTGGGGTCCTATGCAGAGGAAACAAGCCCCCTTGCTTGCTGGGAAATCTGCTGAGATAGACAGCAGGGCTGAAGAAGTCTAGAATACTCACGAGGAGTGTGCATGTTCTGGCTTGCCAACAATCAAGGTGGAAAGAGTCATGTACTGGTGGCTGCCACTTCACTGTAATTTCAAATCTAAAGGGGCGAACACCCTAACCCTGCTCACTCCACACCAGAGCCTGGCACGAGATCTGGGCCAACTGAGCCCTGGGAAAAGACTCAGTCTAGCTATATAGAGACAAATTGGGGCATCCAGAGTATGAGCCAGGTGGAGCTGTGATGGCCACTGTCAGCACACAAACAGGGTGGTGGGTGGAGTCACAGCAGTCACTGTCAGCATGCATGTGAGGCAGTAACACAAAAGCACGCCTCTGCTAAGACCTGAATCTCAGGCAGCAAGGCACTGGGAGAGGGCTTGATTTAGCTATGTAGAGAGAGTCCAGAGGGCCTGAGGTGTGGTCCTAGTGGTTCTGCAGCAGCCATGGTCAGCAAGCACATAGGGCAGCAGGTTGGGCTACAGCTGCCATTATCAGCATGCTCAGGAATACACAGCAGTACATCTCCCAGCAAGAGTACCCCGGCTCCACCCACTCCACACCACAGCTTCGTGCTAGATCTGGGGCAGATAGGTCCTGGGAGAAGTCTGCCACAGAGGGAGGCCAGGATCCAGGCAGCAGCACAGCCACCTCAATTCCTGTAGCCGCAACACGCCGACCCTCAGCCCCAGCCTGCTCCACACCACAGCCTTGCACTAGATCTAGGACGAACACAACAGAAAAAGGGTTGTGACCTTGGGCAGCTGCTGAGTAGAATTGCAGATGCCTACACAGGCAGTACATAGGTCCTCTGTGACCACACGGGCCTCATTTGCTTTAGCAATCACCTCCTTTGGGGAAGGGCACTCACTCAAGGGCAATGGAGCCTGATCAAACCAACCCTCAGGGCTTCTACTCCAACAGCTGGGGAGCAGACCCCAACCCTGACTGGGTGGTGACAGCCATAGAGAGGAAGCCCCACTTCACACCCTACACGGGCTTTTAATCCCCCAACACCAACCACACCCCATATCAAGGAGATAATGGTCAGCACACCCTGAGGAAAGACATGGCTGGTATCGATACCAAAACCAGCCCAGCCCTCACACCAAAAACACAGGACACACACAGTCTACACAGAGATGCTCCCACATAAAAACACCCCTTCAAGACCACAGTAGGTAACTGTTCCTCCTAAATTCATAGAGACAGAGAAAATTAAGTAAAATGAAAAGGCAGAGGAATCATTCTCAATTAAAAGAACAAGAGAAATCCACTGAAAGAACAAATAATAAAACAGAGCTTACCTGTCTACTAGAACCCAAGTTTAAAAAGGAGGTAATAAAAATGCTAACTGAACTAAGAAAGATTATTGATAGAAATGCAAATCACTGTAACAAGAACTAGAAACTGTAAAGACAAACCAATCAAAAATAGATGATTCAACTGCTGACATAAAAACCAATCTAGGGCTTCCCTGGTGGCGCAGTGGTTGAGAGTCCGCCTGCTGATGCAGGGGACATGGGTTCGTGTCCCAGTCCAGGAGGATCCCACATGCCATGGAGCGGCTGGGCCCGTGAGCCATGGCCACTGGGCCTGCGCGTCCGGAGCCTGTGCTCCGCAACGGGAGAGGCCACAACACTGAGAGGCCCGTGTACCGCTAAAAAAAAAAAAAAAAAAAAAAAAAAAAATCTAGAAGCAATGAATAGCCAACTAAATGGCACAGAATAATGAATAAGTGATCTGGAATGCAGAATAATGGAAATGACCCAATCTGAAGAGCAGACAGAAAGATAAATGAAAAAAATGAAAGCAACATATGAGAGCTATGGAATAATATAAAATGTACCAGCCTATCCATAATAGGGGTTCCAGAAGGAGAAGAGAGAGAAGGGGATCAAAAATGTATTTGAAGAAATTATGGCTAAAAACTTCCCAAATCTAAAGAAGAAAACAGATATTCAAGTTCAGGAAGAACAGAGAGTCCCAAACAAGATGATAAACCAAAACAGACCCATACCAAGACATATCATAATTCAAACAGCAAAAGTTAAAGAGAGGATTCTAAAGGCAACAAGAGAAAAACAAAGAGTCAGTTACAAGGGAACACCCATAAGGCTATTAGCTGATTTCTCTGCAGAAACTTTGTAGGCCAAAAGGGAGTGGCATGATAAATTCAAAGCCCTGAAAGGGAAAAACGTGAAACTGAGGATATTCTACCCAGAAAGATTATCATTTAGAATAGAAGGAGAGATAAAGAATTTCTCAGACAAGCAAAAACTAAAAGAATTCAGCAATACTAAACCTACACTTCCTCTCTATATTTAAGGGTCTTCTCTAAATAAAAAAGAAGCAAGACTCTATAGGAAAGGGAAAATCACAATAAGAAAGGTAAATATATAAAAGGATTAAGATCACTTCAATAAGCCAGCATGTAGATTTAAAAACAATAAAAAATAATGTAAAAGTGATTATAACTATAACAAACAGTAAAAAGTTAAGTACAAAGGTGTAAAATTGGACATTAAAATCACAAACTGTGGGAGAGGGAGTATAAAAATTTAGATCTTTTAAAATGTGTTTGAATTTGTATGCCTCTCATCTACTAGTTTAAAGGAAGTAGACGTATTCATGGGTCAACATACTTGAACTCCATGGTAACCACAAATCAAAAACATACAACAGAGTCACAAAAACTGAAAAGAAAGGAACTCAAGCATAATACAAAAGAAAATCATCAAACCACAAAAGAAAAAACAGAAAGAAGAAATGAACAAAGAAGAAACACACACACACAAAGGAACTGAGAAATGGCAATAAGTACACACCTATCTACCTATTAATAATTACTTCAAATGTCAATGGACAAATGCTCTGATCAAAAGACACAGGCAGATTGGATTTAAAAAAAGCAATAAGCTGCCTACACAAGACTTACTTCAGGGTCAAAGACACACACAGACTAAAAATGAGGGGTTGGAAAAATATATTTCATGCAAATGGCAATGACAAGAAAGAGTGGGTAGCAATACTCATATCAGACAAAATAGACTTTGAAACAAAGGCCATAAAGAAAGACAAAGAAGGGAATTATATAAAGATAAAGCGATCAATAGAAGAAGAAGATACTACACTCAACCAATATGCACCCAATATAGGAGCACCTAAATATATAAAACAAATACTAACAGGTATAAAGGGAGAAACTGACAGGAATACAATAACAGTAGGAGGTTTAATAACCAGTGACATCAAAGGACAGATCATCCAGACAGAAAATCAATAAGGCAACACAGGTCCTAAATGACACATTAGACCAGTTGGAGTTAATTGACATCTATAAGATACTACATGCAAAAACAAAAAACAAAACTAAAAAGAAAACCAGAATACATATTTTTTCAAGTGCAAATGGAATGTTCTCTAGGACAGACCACATATTAGGTCAGAAAACAAGCCTTAACAAATTTAAGAAGATAGAAATTATTTCAAGCATTTTGCTGGCAACATTTGGTATGAAACTAGAAATCAACCACAAAAAAGAAAAATGGGAAAAGACCTACTAGAGAACGGACTTGAGGATATGGGGAGGGGGAAGGGTAAGCTGTGACAAAGTGAGAGAGTGGCATGGACATATATACACTACCAAACATAAAATAGATAGCTAGTGGGAAGCAGCTGCATAGCACACGGAGATCAGCTCGGTGCTTTGTGACCACCTAGAGGGGTGGGATAGGGAGGGTGGGAGGGAGGGAGATGCAAGAGGGAAGAGATATGGGAACATATGTATATGTATAACTGATTCACTTTGTTATAAAGCAGAAACTAACACACCATTGTAAAGCAATTATACTCCAATAAAGATGTTAAAAAAAGAAAAAGAATGAACACATGGAGACTAAACTTCACGCTACTAAAAAACCAATGGGTCAATGACGAAATCAAAGAAGAAATCAGAAAATACCTCAGAAGAAATGAAAATGAAAGCACAACCTCACAAAATCTATGGGATACAGCAAAAGCAGTTCTAAGAGGGAAGTTCATAGTGATACAGAGCTTCCTCAAGAAACAAGTAAAATCTCAAACAACCTAACCTACCACCTAAAGGAATTGGAAAAAAAAGAAGAAAAAAACCCCCAAAGTTAGCAGAAGGAAGGAAATAATAAAGATCAAGAGGTAATCAATAAATAAAATAGTGATAAAAACAATAGAAAAGATCAATAAAATCAAGAGCTGTTTTTTTGAAAAGATAAACAAAATCAACAAACCTCTAGCCAGGCTCACCAAGAAGAAAAGAGAGGGCTCAAATAAACAATATAATAAATGAAAGAGTAGAAATAACAACTGATACCACAGAAATACAAAAAAATCATAAGAGACTACTATAAAAAGTTATATGCCAACAAAATAGACAACCTAGAAGAAATGGACAAGTTTCTAGAAACATACAGCATGCCAAAACTGAATCAAGAAGAAACAGATAATTTGAACAGATGATCAAAAGTGAATTTGAATCTGTAATTTTAAAAATCACTGCAAACAAAAGTCCAGGACCAGACAGCTTCACTGGGGAATTCTACTAAACATACAAAAATAACCTTACACTCATCCTTCTCAAACTCTTCCAAAAGACTGAAGAGGAGGGAACACTCCCAAATTCATTCTTGAGGTCACCATCACCCTGATACCAAAAGCAGAAAAAAATACACTACAAAAAAAGAAAATTACAGGCCAATATATTTTATGAATATAGATACAAAAATCCTCAACAAAATATTAGCAAGCAGAATCCAACAACACATAAAAAGGATAATACACCATGATCAAGTTGGATTCATCCCAGTGTCATAAGGATGGTTCAACATGCACAAATCAAACAATGTGATATACCACATTAAGAAAAGGAAAGACAAAAGCCACATGATCATCTTCATAGATGCAGAAAAAGCATTTGACAAAATTCAACATCCATTCATGATAAAAACTCTCACCAATGTGGGTATAAGGGAACATTATCTCAACATAATAAAGGTCAGTTTTGACAAACCCACAGCAAACATAATACTTACTGGGCAAAAGCCAAAAACCTTCCCACTGAATTCAGGAACAAGACAATGATACCAACTCTCACCACTCATATTCAACATAGTATTGGAAGTCATAGACACAGCAATCAGAAAAGAAAAAGAAATAAAGGTTATCCAAATTGGAAAGGAAGATGTAAAACTGTCACTATTTGCAGATGACATGCTACTCTATACAGAGAATCCTAAAGTCTCCATGCAAAAACTATTAGAACTAATTAGAATACAGAAATCTGTTGCATGTCTTTATATTAACAATGAAATACCACAAAGAGAAAGTCAAAAAACAATCCCATTTAAACTTGCATAAAAAAAGAAAATACCTAGGAATAAACTTATCCAAGGAAGTGAAAGACCTATATGCTGAAAACTATAAGACATTGATAAAGAAAATTGAAGATGATTAAAAGAAATAGATATCCTGTGCTCTTGGATTGGAAGAATTAATATTGTTAAAATGTCTGTACTACCCAAAGCAATCTATAGATTTAATGCAATTCCTATCAAATTACCCATGACATTTTTCACAGAACTAAAACAAATAATCCTAAAGTTCATATGGAACCACAAAAGATCCATAATTGTCAAAGCAATCCTGAGGAAAAAGAACAAAGCTGGAGATATAAGCCTTCCAGACTTCAGACTATACTACAAAGCTTTAGTAATCAAAACATCACGGTACTGGCACAAAAACAGACATATAGATCAATGGAACAGAACAGAGTCCAGAAATAAACCCATGCTCCTACAGTCAATTAATCTACAACAAAGGAGGCAAGAATATACAATGGAGAAAAGACAGTCTTTTCTACAAGTAGTGTTGGGAAAGCTGGACAGCTACATGTAAATCAATGTAATTAGAACACCCCCTCACACCACATACAAAAATAAACCCAAAGTTGTTTAGAGGCCTAAATATAAGACGATACCATAAAACTCCTAGGAGATAACACAGGCAAAACACTCTCTGATATAAATCATATCAATATTTTCTTAGATCATTCTCCCAAGGCAAAATAAATAAAAGCAAAAATAAACCCATGGAACCTTATCAAACTTAAAAGTTTCTGCATGGCAAAGGAAATCGTCAGCAAAACGAAAAGTCAACCTACAGAATGGGACAAAATATTGGCAAATAATGCAAACGACAAGGATTAAGATCCAAAATATACAAACAGCTCATACAATTCAATTTCAAAACAACAAACAACCCAATCAAAAAATGGGAGGAAGATCTAAATGAACATTTTTCCAAAGAATACATACAGATGGCCAAGAAGCACAAGAAAAAATGCTCAAAATCGCTAAGTATTAGAGAAATGCAAATCAAAACCACAATGTGGTATCACCTCACAACAGTCAGAATGGCTATCATCAAAAAGTGTACAAATAATAAATGCTGGAAAGACTGAGCAAAAAAGGGAACCTTCATGCACTGTTGGTGGGAATGTAAATTGGTACAGCCACTGTGGAAAACAGCATGGAGGTTCCTTAAAAAACTGAAAATAGAGCTACCATATGATTCAGCAATTCCACTCCTGGTTATATATCCAGAAAAAATGAAAAATCTAATTCAAAAAGGTACACACACTCCAATGTTCACAGCAGCACCATTTATAATAGCCAAGACACGGAAACAACTCAAGTGCCCATCAACAGATGACTGGTTTAAGAAGACATGGGGTGTACACATACACACAATCAGACACACACACACACACACACACACACACACACACACACACACACACACAGAGGAATATTACTCAGCCATGAAAAAGAATGAAATATCGTCACTTGCAGAAACATGAATGGACCTAGGAATATTATGCTTAGTGAAGTATGTCAGAGAAAGAAAAATACTATATAATATCACTTATATGTGGAATCTAAACAAATAATACAAATGAATCTATATACAAAGCAGAAACAGACTCACAGACATAGAAAACAAACTTATGGTTACCAAATAGGAGAGGGAGGGGGGAGGGACAAATTAGGGGTATGTAATTAACAAATATAAACTACTTATGTATAAAATAGATAAGCAACAAGGATTTACTGTATAGCACAGGGAAATATATTCAATATTCTGTAATAACCTATAACGGAATATAATCAGAAAAAATAACTTAATCAGTATGCTGTATACCTGAAATTAACAAAATATTGTAAATCAGCTATACTTCAATAATTTTTTTAAAAAAGCAGACTATGGGGCTTCCCTGGTGGCGCAGTAGTTGAGAGTCCGCCTGCCGATGCAGGGGACACGGGTTCGTGCCCCGGTCCAGGAAGATCCCACATGCCGCGGAGCAGCTGGGACCGTGGGCCATGGCCGCTGAGCCTGCACGCCCGGAGCCTGTGCTCCGCAACGGGAGAGGCCACAACAGTGAGAGGCCCACGTACCACAAAAAAAAAAAAAAAATCAAAAATAAATAAGTAAATAAAAAAGAAGACTATGGATTGCTAGGGGCTGGGGGGCAAAGGAAAATGGGTAATGACTGCTTAATGGGTATGGGATTTCTTTTGGGCTTGATTAATATATTCTAGAATTAGACAGTGGTAATGATTGCACAACATTGTGAATGTACTAAAAGGCTCTGATTTGTACACCTTAAAATGGTGACATTTATTGTATGTAAATTATATGTGAATTAAAAAAGAAAGAATCCAAATTGCCTCATTTTGTGTCTTTATGATCTCTGACAAATTATTTAATCTATTTCTGTGTCTATTTTGTTTCCTCAAGTATAAAATAGGGATATTAGGGAATTCCCTGGTGGTCCAGTGGTTAGGACTCTGTGCTTCCACTGCAGGGGGCACCGGTTTGATCCCTGGTCAGGGAACTAAGATCCTCCATGCCTCATGGTGAGGCCAAAAAAAAAAAAAAAAAATAGTGATAGTAGTAGTGGATACCTCATAGGGCTGTTCTTAGGAATAAATGAGGATAAAAATCTAATTCCCCTAACATAGTGCCTGATTTATAGTGATCATCCATTGTGTCATTACTATTATCATAATAATAATTATTATTGTTCGCTAGTAGAGTGACGATAAGTTATACTCCCCACCCCCCAAGTTTAAGATGTTGTAATCTGCACTTAGTCTACCTTGATGAGTATTTCCTCTCTTTTTGTTCTCCCTGAAGCATATGTTTCTAACTTTCTAACACACTGCATTTTCTTATCCATGGATGTGGCTGCTCACCAACAACCTGCTTTCTTTTTTCTCCCCCCATTTTATTGGTAAGATTAGCACCATCTTGAGTTCTTCTTATCAATTTATGCTGAATATTTGGGAAGACACACATGAAGCTAAATAATATCCCTAGTACCAAAATCTATGGAGCACTCAGCACCTTCTCTCTCTTTTTTCCATGAGAAGAGAAGGCAGTGAGAGGCAGCTCTATGCCACAAGATGCGAAAAACCATTCAGTAATCACTTGATGAGATCACTGATGATAGCATGTCTGAATTGGAGGTGACGGTCACATCTGCAGGTTTACCCCTTCCATTGGTCTTTCAAATTGCCTATGCCCCTTTTCTTTGTTGACAGGAGAAAAGAGCTGAATTGGAAGGAGATCCTGAAAATCTTAAACAGTGGTAATGAAAGAAAGATTAACTTTATAAAATGCAGCCAAAGAGTTCTACTTTGATTTGTGCTTGAGATACATTAATGCCTAATCCCATGGTTACAGCAATGCATTAAATCTACAGTGTTTCTAAAATTCTTTCAATCAAAACTGGTCTAGGCTTTTCTCTATGATACCCTAGAATTCTAGGAAATCCACAGATACCAAAATGGTGAGAGGAAAGGGAGAGGGTGGAAGGAAAGAAAAGGGTTTCTAGTAGCCATATAATTTACTGGGCTTTAAAGTTAATGAAGAATCTAGATATGCTGAATCCAAGTCCATTGCTCTTTCCACAGCATTCATATGCCTTCCAATGTGAATGTGTCAGAGATCAAGACTATTCTGATGGGAAAGAAGTATTAGGAAAGGACACATGCAATTTTCCAATAGAACAGTCCAAGATGGGGCACTTGGAGATTAAATAGAGGTTACAAGGAGGCAGAAACAGCAATCAGTAGACCATGAAGTCCACATTTCACTTATTTTTTTTCTTGCAACTTTTCTACCTAATAGTTCACCATCATGTACCATCCCTACCTTCCAAGACACCCCCCTTCCCAGTCGAGGGACTGGGCATTATGGCATTTTGCTTAGCCTGCTCCAGGTGGTCTTACCAGCACATTCTTAGAGTGTGGGGAAAGGGATTTCTCTACTTTGTTAGAAGGTGAGTCGTGACCCTCTAGCTTAGGAACCTTGCCCGAAAATCAATGCATGGACACTACAGCCATAGCACTGAGTTATCCATCATCAATGACCATATCAGAGGGACTAACCACATAGAGAAAGTTGACCTCAAAAAGGCAAGAGAGGTCCTCCCATGAGATGCAGCTATTTCATTTCCAATGACTCTGGCAGTGCTTCTAAACCACTCTCAGACTTTCTAGTCCCAGGAAAAGAGAAACACACTGATATCATATCTAATCATGGATCCTGATGAGAAAAGACAGAGAAGTTGAGTTGTAAAGTGTTAGCATTCATGAATTTCCCACATGAAAGGAAAAATAAGGAGAGGCTCCTGTGGTATATAATTTATGAAAATGATTCTCCAATGAGACTTTATCAACTCTTAGGTCTAAAAGAAAAAAAATGAAATCAGGCTTTCTTAGAAAGTTTGTTTCTGAGGAGTTTTTCTAAGGATTAGGATTAGACAATGTCCTTTGGGGAGCTGGGCCTGTTTGTCCAGTGAAAAGATTGAACCTGCCTTTCCATTGGACCAAGATGAAATTTAAATGGTAAAGATGATTTCAAACTGACCCAATGCCCCAAACCTGTGACAGATCTGTTTTGCTCCAACTATGGTCAACAGAAGAAAAAAAAGTTTAATTAACAGACATTCACAGAGAACCCACTGTATTCCAAGTACCTTTAAGCATTTCATAAGCATACAAAAGAAATATAGAATGGATGACTTTCTTCAAGGGCTTACATACTAGCTGTAAAAAATAAACCATGAATAGATATTAAAAAGATCAGGAAGGGGCGACTGACCAAGAGGCCAGGAGACACAGGCTCTAGTCTTAGCTCTAACATTAACTTACTATATGACCACGGGCAAGTCCTTTCTGCTCTATGGGCCTCAGTTTTCCCATGTGTAAGCTGAAGAGGTTGGACTAGATCCTCAAGGGCCTTTCTAGCTCAAACATTTACTTAAAAAAATAACAAGTGAGGGGAATTCCCTGGCGGTCCAGTGGTTAGGCCTCCACGCTTTCACTGCTGAGGGCCCAGGTTCAATCCCTGGTCAAGGAACTAAGATCCCACAAACTGTGTAGAGTGGTCAGTAAATAAAGTGAGCATATGAAAGTGGGGAGAAGATAATTGAACATCCCATGCTAATGAGGGTTTAGTTTTTCTGAAGATGAGTTTCTTTTCTATTCCAAAGGCACAAGGTATCTTCCCAAAGCTTTGGGGTCACTGGAAGCTAAGGTTCATAAATGTCCCTTGCCAGAGCTAGATAATATTTCCTCTCCAAAGATCAGTAAATGCAGTCAGGAAAGTTGGTGACTCATTCTAAGACCTCCTCAGGGCATCTGTAGAGGGCAATTCCAAAGTCAGCTTTAAAGTTTCCAGACTCTCCTTTCTCATCATCTGCTATCCAAATGTAGGAGGATTGGACGAAGATTTCTATCGGGGCCATTACTTTGGCAGAGAGCCCAGTATCTGCCCGAGAATGAAGGCAGTATTTGGTGCTCATGAATACAGCTGGTAAATTAGTATCCTTTGTAATATTGCTGAGGGGACAGTGCCAACTTCAAGATAAAAAGGCCACAGGTGGACTGGAGATAAGGAGAAGACAACAGAATGGGAAACTGGGATGGTCTATTTTAGAGATTATAAGCACAGGGTTTGGAGCCATTCAGTCCTAAAATGTTTAACCTTTTTTGAGCCTCAGTTACTTCATATGTACAATAAGGATAATAATAATACTGACTATACAAGAATTATTTCAAAGATTAAATAAGACATTGTCTATAAAGTGGGGGGCATGTGCCTGACACCTAGTATGTGCTCAATACATGACAGATGCTATCATTATCGTCAATTTCTCTCATACCGTCAGTAAAGACATCCCTAAATCATTAACATAACAAATCATTTTTCAAAGGTCATTGACATTAAATGCGAAAAAGCTGTCAATCTCATTATCCCCTACAGTTCCAAATCCAAACTCCTTTGTTTGGCACTAATGCCCTTCACAATTTGGCCTCATCTAATTCACTATTTAGCCTCTCCTACTTCATTGGTCTTTGAGACTGTTTACTTGCAACTCCAGGTCTGCTTGATTACCCTACAAATCCTAACCATGGCTGGGAGTGTATTGGGAGCTTTATCTCCTCCAGTGGGCAGGGTTGGCCTTAGTTGTTCTGCCCCACTCACGGTATCCAACGAGCCCAGAGTGACTCCTGGACTCACGTTCCTGTGACATGTCTGCTCCTTATTCCATGGTGATTCAGTGTTGATGACTGATCTTCGGCCTTAGTTTCCTGGTGAGAGTAAAGGTTATCCTGTCTGTCTGCCTAGATCTAACCAGTTCTTTCTCAGGAAGCTGGTTCTGTATCATGGCACGCTCAGCTATAGTGGGATTCTTACTACCATAGTTGAGAACCAGGATGCCGCCCCACACCAGACTTGGAGTGTTGTCTGTCACCTAGACCCCATTGTTCCCATGCCTCACAAACCTCAGTACATTCCTTTAAGTACTATACTGGACTGATGAAGTTTCCATAAGCGTTATAGAAGGAAACATAAGGCACATTCAGAAGGGTAACTGGGAAGAGTTTAACGAAGGGGCTATTTAAATGGTGTGGGAAAGGTTAAGAGAAACCAACAAAGGATGATGGGGGACCCTAAAGTTAACAATAGCAATGGAGCCTTTACCATCTTTACACCTAAAGGAACAAGTAGAGGGAGCAGTTACTAGAACCTAGACAGAGACCCACAGCTATGACTAGGAGATTGAAGCTCCCCCTCCCCCAACAAATTGTGGCCTTTGAGGGAAGTATTCAGCCACTGACACCAGTATCAACCTCGGGGACTAAATATCCTGATCTCCATCTCTTCCCATCTTCTGCTGCTGTCTTTCACTGGCTGTACCCAACTGAGAAGTCAAAAGGCAACATAACCTAGTGAATATATCATAAAGGTCAGCCTCCTGGAGTAAAGAACAGAGTGCAAAGGATAAGGACTGTAAGAAAAAATGGAGAATACTCTGCATAGGTGGACTACACTAACAGGTGGACCAGTTTCTGCTATCACTAGCCCTGCCTTACTCAAACTTCCTTATGCTACTGAGGTTCCTGCAACCCCAATGTCCAATTTTCCACTCTTCCACTGCAAGTTATGATAGAGACCAGACCTTATACATATATTTGCATTCCCCATAACATCACAATACTTCCTGATAGACTGTTTTGCAAGTGTTACATTTTCTCCAAATTGTTTTCTTTCTGCCTTTCTATTCATTCAACAAATATTTTATGAGTTCCCACCCTGTAACGACCACTATGCTATGCAGTAGGATACAATAGTACACAAAAGCATACACATTCTCTCCTCCCATGGCACTTGCAATCTCGTAGAAGAGAAAAACACTCATCAAAGAACCACACTAGCAAGTATAACAGCTAATATCTAGTAAGTGTTTATAATATGCCAGGCACTGTCTGGTGGCTTTACATTATGTCGAATTAGTTATAATCTAGAGCTATGCTTCCCAGAATTACTTTCCTGTATGGTTCCAATTTAGGGTTGGCCATAAGAGGAATTTGCACGTAAATTTTGAAAGGTGAAAGTGAAGGAGCAGACATTTTTAACACTCTGAATGGCACTGTGGGGCCCATCTCATTGGCATGGAACAGGAAGCAGACCTGCAGCTCCCCAAGCTCCTGCAGGATATCCTCCTTCAGCTCCTCTGAATTCTGGACCAGGTACATGCGCAGCTCCACATCACCAAGGCTGGAGGCAGTACAAGAGAGGCACAGGTTCTAGACTGTCCTTGCAGGACTGATTATGTCCTCTTAGGTTCCAATTTGTTCTCCCACTTCCCCTGCTGACTTCAGGCTCAACAGTAAATGCTGAAATGAGTCTTATGGAAACTAATTAGATCCCACAATTACATGTCTAACCCTTATAATAAAATTCCTTATTCTCTGTCACCTCTAGTGGTTCCGCTTCTCTGATTGAACCTTTATTGACACTGAGGTGGGTACTACTGTTATCCCTGTTTTAAAGATGAGGATACTAAAGCATGAAGACATTAAGCATCTTGCCCAAAGTCAAACAGTCCACAAATGGGGAGAGCCAAGTTTTGAACCCAAGCAGTTTGGCTTAAGAGTATGTATGCGATTAACCACCATGCTATCTTCCTCTCAAACCTCAGTCTGAAACTATGCACACAGAGGTAAATAAGTACTGTGATAAAAAGAACACAATTCTATGACAGCACGTAACAAAGGAGCCTGAATGAGATTATATCTCTCTCTGTTTACTTATCAATCTGAGCAGTCTATCTACTGAGAAAAATGTGTGTTCAACAAAATAGCTGATGCAGGAGGGAAGGTGACGAAAATTTGGGCAAAGGTGAAGAAAAGGCAGGGGCACGTCCCTTCTCCTAACATCACCATTGGGATACAGTGGCTGTCGAATGCACTACAGAGAAAGCAGCCTACCGGGAGCATAACCATGCAGACGACGTTTACAGTGCTGAACTGATGAGAGGATAGTTTAAAGTGCACTAGATTGGGAATCAAGAAAAATTGCCTTATAATCCTAGCTCTACCACTGACTGTTGTATAACTGTGCGACTTCCCTGCTCTGAGCCTCAGTTTTCCCTTTCTAAGGATGGTATGGTTGGACTTCATAATCTCTAAGATTCCTTCTAGTTCTAGGATTCTATAACCATTAGCCTATGAAATTAGAGCCTGTCCAGGTTTTCAGCACAGTTAAGAAAGCACTTGGGTAATGAGCTTGGGATTCCTGGGTGATTATTTGCAGGCTCTTAATCGAAAAGAAGATAGTTAACATCTAGGTAGTTTTGCTGGAGCTCCTGAAGCGAAAGAAGGGATGGCTTGGCCAGCTTACCTGGTCACAAACCAGTCTCGCAGTCCCTGGCTATAGTCTATAAGCCATTTCTCCCACCAAGATCTCAAATGAATTATTGTGTTGCAATAAAAAAAAAGATGAACACGTCCATTCTGGAGAGGTGATCTCTTCATCCAAAAAGTCTCCAGGGAAACTTTTATCAAATAGCTGAATGTGAAAGCAAAGCATGACTCAAGGAAACTACATGACCTTCTGCCCAGAGAATGATGAATACTTTCTGCCTTGGCCGGGAAGGAAAACATGAACTAGAATTGATTTGTTCTCTTCTCTCGGGAGAAAGTGGGAGTGAGGGCATTAGAAATTCCATTTTGAAGAGTCTAGATTCAAATCTTTGTATTTTCTTGATATGTGGGAGTTAAGAGAGAGAAAATACTTCTCCTGTTCAATTATGTTTGTTCTGCAATTTGAACAGAATACATTTTTCCGATTAAATTTTAAAATGATAGCATTTTTAAGTAAATGAGCAGTTCAAGTACTATGGCTAAGATTATAATTTAAGCAACCATCTATTAAATAAAGAAAGAGAGAAAGATAACAACTACAGATTTAACATCATATTCGGAGGCATCTGAATAGGATAAGTGAAATACTGGCAGGCAGGGGGGATCTTCCTTCTATCTTTAAAGAGAATGAGGTGATTAAGAGATTGCTCTTAGGTCCATAAATATAAAGGTCCTGAAATTATGTGGATACAATGAGATCACAGTGCTCTGAGCTATAAGTCCATAAGGTACATTAACTAGTTCTCTAAATAAGAGAAATGAACTGACCTCATTTAATTAGCATGGAGTGGTTTTTAAAGGAAAAAAAGAGGTTTCATTAACTGCTTATGAATGGCCCTATTTCAAAAGATGCAAATCCACAGAAGAACTTATGTTTGGAGAAAACGTCTATCTATCTCGCATCACAAGAAGCCATTTTTTATCCTTTTGCTTCCAGTTTTTCCTTCTGTTATGGCATTTGTTCAATTCATTCATTCATACATTCAAATATCTACTAAGCACAGATTTTACGTCAAGTACTGCGTTATTGTACTTTGGCATTGTCAAAGTACATTGTCATATTTTTTGGCTTTTAAGAACTGTTCAGATGTTAAGCCTCCAAGGCCAAGATTTTAATGCCAATTTTAAGATTTTTCACCTTTCTTTGGAATTTCTTCCCTTTCTCATTTTACTCCAACCCACCCCTTTAATCCAAGCTGTAGGCTATCAGGAAAGTGGAAAGTGGGTGTGGCATGCAAGATAGCATAAGTGCAAGCCACAGTTGGCATATAAAGGAATGTTTCCAAATGTCAAGACATTTTAATGATGATATATAAAACTCTACCCCACCCTCAATCAGAGGCAAGATATGCCCCTGTTCTTTAGACTCCTTTAGGATTCTGATCAATACCTGTGGACCGAAGTCTGCCACCTCCAACAAAGGAAAAACCAAAGTAGAGAACAAACAGTTCTGCCCAAGCATTAGCATTTGTCTTTAGCATCTCTTGTTCACTAGTGCTGGCTTGCTGCTACACTAGATTTTTCAGCCTCTATATCATGCTCACCTAGTTCTGGGACAGTACCCCGACCTCCCATCATCACTATTCCCTTATCCTGATTTTTTTAAATTTCATAGCACTTACTACCTCTTAACATATTATATATTTGTTTACAAGCCCTAAGAAGACAGTGAACTGTGTCTGTTTGTTCCCTCAGTACCTAGAATAGTACCTGGTTCATAGTTGAGCACTCCAAAAAATGTGTTTAATTAACAACTAATGAATGAGTGATACTTGCCTGTTCCTTTTTGCCATAGCTCACTCTTTGGGCCTCAATCTCCATGTCTTAGATCTTCTGAATCAATCTAATTTTCCTGTTCCTAGGGCATCAATCCTTTGCTTGCCCTACCTGATATGTAGATGGTGAACTGGACCCACATTTAACCCAGGGAAGAAAATAGCTAAATCAAGCATTTTTGCATATAAAAGGGCCCAACCACAAAACTATTCATTTTTCCTTAAGGCTATTTTTACGTTACTGTACATGTGAGTACTTAAAATAGTTTTGACCAAAACATATGAAGCAGAAACATAACTACACACCACAGCTCCCCTGCAGGTCCTCATACCCCTCCTAGGCAACATCTGCATTTTAATAGGGAACATTTTAAAGCCCTAGGCCTAGCTCATAGGAGTGAAGAACTCCGGGCCACATTAATTAGGGGGCAACAGAAACTGGGGACCTTTTTAACCTCCTCTCAAGTCACTCTATCTGGCCCCCTCTTCCACCAGCACACTGGATAGGCAATCCTTGAAAAAGAATTTAGAAAACACTGAATATTGGGAATCTGTTCCCTAAGGAGGGAATCAATCCAACCAACCACTTTTTTCTTTGCCAACTGTTATAGCTTATGTCCTCTAGACCAAGAACCCAAAAGGATTCTTTTTTCTATTGACAATTCAAGAGACTCTTCACACTCTCTTTGCTCTGTGTATTAAGGATCTATTTTCAAAGAAGTACATAGCCAGAGGGGAGAAATATGACTGAAGCGCATTCCCAACTACTCCAGAAGTGTCCTTGGTGTATGTTATGTTACCCCAGGGAATCAATGTGGGGATTGGGTTTGGGGAGTTGCACTTTGCACCTGCTGTCACGGATGAGATTGTCATAATACCTAGTAATGAAGTAAGAGGGGTGAGGGTAAGAAATCAATTAAGCAGGCAGTTTTTTAAAAAATAAACTATGTCTTTTGTAATACATATATTTTGTGTGTGTGTGTGTGTGTGGTACGCGGGCCTCTCACTGTTGTGGCCTCTTTCGTTGTGGATCCCAGGCTCCGGACGCGCAGGCTCAGGGGCCATGGCTCATGGGGCCCAGCCGCTCCGCGGCATGTGGGATCTTCCCAGTCTGGGGCACGAACCCGCGTCCCCTGCGTCGGCAGGCGGACTCTCAACCAGTGCGCCACCAGGGAAGCCCTGTAATAATTTTAGATTCACAGAAAAGTTGCAGAGATAATAAAGTGAGCTCTCATATACTCTTATTTTTTAATTAATTTTTATTGGAGTAGGGTTGCTTTACAATGCTATGTTAGCCTCCACTACACAACAAAATGAGTCAGCCATACACATACAGATATCTCCTCCCTTTTGGACTTCTCTTCCATTTAGGTTAGCACAGTGCATTAGGCAGAGTTCCCTGTGCTATACAGTATGTTCCCGTCAGTTGTCTATTTTATACTGTTCACTCAGTTTACCCTGATGTCAACATCTTGTGTAACTATAATACATTTGTCGAAAGTAAGAAATTAATATTGATATATTCCTATTAACTAAACTATTGGATTTCATCAGTTTTTCCACTAATGTCCTTTTACTGTTTCAGGGTCCAATCTAGGATTCCACATTTCATTTAACAGATGGCTTTTTGGTACAATGTGAGAAGATCTAATCAAGAGGCCAAGCCTAGGCCAAGCTCATTAAGTTTCGGAAAGCTGCTCCCTCGGGCCTCTCTTTTACTGACTACGAATCCTGGTTAGCCCGCACTGCATGGTACAGTCAAGCGGAGTTTGGCTAAACAGCAAAATCAGAAAAGGATGTTGCAAGGAGAAGGACATCTTTCAGATCATGGAAAAGCATGAAGGAAAAGAAAGAAAACAACCTCAGGTGCCAAGTAGAGATTAGGTAGACAAAAAGGAATTTGATGGCCATTCTCCCAGAAACTTCAAAGTCACTAATCAGAGTTTCTGAAAATTCAGCAAGGAGAAGAAGCCACCAGGAACTCAGTAGGACTCCATGATGACCACAGTGGCAGAAGCGTGCTCAGGGGTAAAAAGGCATTATGGTCAGGCATTCAGGCTGACACACTGAATGACTTCCCTGCCTCCAACTCTATTAAGCATGGCAAACTGGTATGATCAAGTAGCCGTGTTAGGGTTACTAAATCAAAGTGTGTCAAACACATGGAACGCTCTAGATGTTGCAAACTACAGTCCTGTGGGCCAAATCTGCTACCTGTTTTTGTCAATAAAGTTTTATTGGAACACTTAGCTACTTCCACTTGTTTAAGTATGGTCTGTGGCTGCTTTTGCACTACAAAGAGAGAGTTGATTAGTTGCAACAGGCCCACAAAGCCTAAAAGATTTACTAGCTGGCCCTTTATGGAAAGTGATCTAGATTGAATCAACAGGTAGAGAAATAAGAGGCTAAATGGTCTTTACCAAGTGGAAGCTATTCGTGTGCAGCTATTAGTCAGAATGCACAACCTACATCAGAGGTCTAGTGCATGGCCAGGGGCATATTCAGCCATGAGTGAGGCTTCCCTGGAGACTCTGGGAATACCGGACTGCTGAGCCTGTCTTCCACTCCAGGCCCCAGCTGCTGGAATCTCGAATTAAGTATAGATCACAACCATAGAAAGGCTGGAATGGCATGGTAGTGGGAAGGGGGAAATCAATCCTGACCAATGCTCTGGGAGAGCTTTGCGTGAGCACAGTGATATTGAGAAACAGGAATAAGGGAAATCCTTGGGTAGAATCTATTTAAATATTTTAATGTTTTCCTTTCACAAGGTTGTAACTTCAGGATGACTAAAACATTAGATTACCATCAGATAAAAGAGTATTCTTATCACTCAAGTCTTTATTGAATACTTACTGCATGGACTGCGGGATTACAAAGAGGAGTTATCCCCCTATGATTTTAGTGAGGGAGAAAAGACATGCACCCAACCACTTCTAATAAAAGTACAATACAGAAAGGATCAAAATGTCTAAACGCCTTCATTTAGTCCCAATCCCCTTTCACTTCTAGGACTGCTCTGCACTTCCTTTCCCTATATCCTCCTTCCAACCTTTTCCACCTGTGCTCTCTGGAATCAGCATTTCAAGATAAGCAAACTCTCCAACATGCCCAACTTCTTCACATAACACTTGTTTCCTTAACTGAAATCTGGCTCTACCACAAGCCCCCTGCTTCCCCACAAGCTCTCAAGAGCAGGCTGAGATCTATACTTAGAAAGAAAAAAAAAAAAGCAGGCTGCTCATCCCTCTACACTTCAGAAATCATACAACCATACTGCTTTTGTTGTCTTCATTTCAGAGATGAGAAGACAGGCCAAGCAACTTGCCCGAGGTCACACAGACAGTAAGTGGCAGAGCTGGGATCGGAACCCAGCTTGAAATGATTGGAGCACCATGCTCTTTACCATACTAGACAGCATTTCATATCCTCTATAATCCTCCATCATCACTTGTTGCTGAAAGTGAAACATCAGAAAACCAATAGACTTAAAAAAATTTTTTTTTGGATCACATACTTTCCTAGAGTACCTGATGTATTTACCTGTTACCCACCCACTCTTCTTTCTTGGAGCCAAAACATTGTCACCAGCAAACTAATAGGCCAATTCTTATCTGATAGAACATCTGCCAGAAGGCATGAGGAAGTTAGAACCAGGAGAGTTTGAAAGAGATATAATCAGGAGAACTATGTGAGGAGAGGTGGAGAGAAGGCTGTTAACTAGCAGTGCTTCCTAATCAGTCTGCCCCAGCACTCTGGTGTGCTGCAAGCTACAGATGTGTCTATGCATTGATGATATATTGACCCACTCAGTCTCAAGGTCCCAGCGCTGATCGCCTCTGGGAGCTACAAGTCTCACCTTTTTACACCAGAGATCCATAGAAACGTTTTCCACTTATGTCACAGTTGCAGTGCAGGGGTTTGGAAAGCACAGACCTTGAAGATGATGAAAATTGACGTTCTGGCCACCAAAGATTTCATGCCTTATACCTAATGTGGAACCTCTTCTTTCCTCCTGGTCTGCTATGATGTCAGAGATTCAGGGTGCCTTTCAGAGGCCTTGGGAGAGTAGGGTATGAGAGGAAGTGTGGAAGAGAAGCAGAGGCCACCCAGAGTGAGAGGAACTCATGGCATTCAAGGTGAAGTGGTGTCTGGCCTTTTAGAACAATTCCAACTCTCCTGATAAATCTTTTGCTTAGCATGCAAGATAGACGCACAAGCAGAAATGGCCTATTGACAAACAGGTGAACCTTTTTGCAATACTTGTGTCAGATCAGCCCTGATTAGATATGAACTGATATCTTGGCAATTCCCCAAATACAAATGAAGTGATAAAGGAATAGATATGTACAATTATATATGTGGAATCTAAAATATGATACAAATGAACTTATTTATACAACAGAAATAGACTCACAGACAAAGCAAACAAACTCATGGTTACCAAAGGGGAAAGGGGCAGGGAGGAATAAATCAGGAGTTTGGGATTAGCAGATACAAGCTACTATATATAAAATAGACAAACAACAAGGTCCTACTGTATAGCACAGGAAACTATGTTCAATATTTTATAATAAACCATAATAGAAAAGAAAAAAAAAAGAAATAGATATGTAGCTAAAGGGAAACAGTCTTGGAAGGCTATATACCAAAATGTTGATAGCGGGTATTTTTTTCTCATTTTGTTAGGCCTTTCTGTATATTCTCATTTATTTCAACATTGTGTATGCATTTTTCCTACCATAAAAAATAATAGCAATAAAGCTATTACCATTTTGGGAAATGCCACTACTACAAAGTACTACATGGGGCTTCCCTGGTGGCGCAGTGGTTGAGAGTCCGCCTGCCGATGCAGGGGACACAGGTTCGTGCCCTGGTCCGGGAAGATCCCACATGCCGCGGAGCGGCTGGGCCCGTGAGCCATGGACGCTGAGTCTGCGCGTCCGGAGCCGCAAAAAAAAAAAAAAAAAAAAAAAAATTTACACAAAGTACTACATGACCTTGGATACATCCAAACCTCACTTAAACTCAGTTCCCCTATAAAGCAAATACCAGTGTGTTACAGGTTGTTACAATGCTCAACAGAAAAATTAGCAGACGTGTAGCAGGAACTCAATGCATATTTCTTTAAAAAACAAACAAGCCTTCTGAAAGGAGGATGTCAGCAATATAAATATGAGGTTAATTCTGCAAAAAATGAAAACAACAGAAGACTTTGAATTCAGGGTCAGACTGCTTAGCTTCTGTGCCTCTAGAGGTCAAGAAAAAGCAACACATGAAGCAAGTTAAGTAGAATGAGGAACCTTATTGCCAAGGAAGAAACTTACCCAAAATCTACTAACGCACTTTGCTGTCCCATTGTTCACTCCTCTCTTGCTTTAACTCCTCTATTTTTCCTTTCCCTAGTGATATGAAAGTCTTAATAAACCTAACAGGGTCCCCAAGCATGTTACTGGAAGACACATATTCTTAGATGTAAACCTAACCCATGGATGGAAATGTGCCCCTTCTGTCATGGGCCATAATGATCTGAGATTTTCTAAATGGACACATGATTCAGCTCAAGCCAATCTGACTTACTGCACCTACAAACTTGTGGTCTGTGGTATATATTTTTGCTCTAAGGAAGCTTTTGTCTCATCTCATTACTCTCTGTCAAGTACACATAGATAGAGGCTTTCAGTATGTTTACGTTTAAAAAACAAGAAATCAAGTAAGAGAACAGAGTAGGGACTGCCTGCCAAGCTTAAAGCAGAAGATGGGCAGCCGTAGCAGAAGGAGATTAGACTCAAAAAATCATCCTAAACCAAAACACATATTCAAAATTACTTACGTAATACTGTGCATCCAGCCCTGTTCTTAATACTTCACATATATCAACTCATTTAATTTTCACACAACCTCATGAGATAGGTACTTTTACTATCCCATTTTACAGATAAAGAAGCTGAGACACAGACTCACTCATGTAACCCAGCTAGTAAGTGGTAGAACCAGCCC
Organism: Phocoena phocoena; assembly: GCF_963924675.1. Lineage (NCBI taxonomy): Eukaryota > Metazoa > Chordata > Mammalia > Artiodactyla > Phocoenidae > Phocoena > Phocoena phocoena. The sequence continues at coordinate 94,830,779 of NC_089240.1, read as the reverse complement.
AACTCCCGGGTCTCTGCTTGTAAAGCCATTGCTATGTTGTCCCTCTAGGAAACAAAGCACTTTCAAGCACAGGCTGCAATTAACCCAAGTAAAAGATAAACCCCCTAAGTGTTCCTTCTCTATTTCTCCAGGCAGTTTTTCTTTTCAAACATCCATCTTTTTTTTTTTTTACATCTTTATTGGAGTATAATTGCTTTACAATGGTGTGTTAGTTTCTGCTTTATAACAAAGTGAATCAGTTATACATATACATATACATATGTTCCCATATCCCCTCCCTCTTGCGTCTCCCTCCCTCCCACCCTCCCTATCCCACCCCTCTAGGTGGTCACAAAGCACCGAGCTGATCTCCCTGTGCTATGTGGCTGCTTCCCACTAGCTATCTATTTTACATTTGGTAGTGTATATATGTCCATGCCACTCTCTCACTTTGTCACAGCTTACCCTTCCCCCTCCCCATATCCTCAAGTCCATTCTCTAGTAGGTCTGCATCTTTATTCCTGTCTTACCCCTAGGTTCTTCATGACATTTTTTTTCTTAGATTCCATATATATGTGTTAGCATACGGTATTTGTCTTTAAGAAAATGTTCAAACATCCATCTTTATCCCTATTTATTCACCTCCTCTAGCCTGCAGTCATTGTCACCCACACTTATTGAAAATTAAGATCTTCAAAAAGGTATTTCAGCAGGACATTGTTTCAGCAGGTCCTGAAAATTAACTACTTACCTCTTCCCTGCCTCGTCATTCATCTGAGCTCACTGGCTCTTGTCCCGTTCGTAGTTGCCAGTGTACAAAAAATGATCGTCTACTGCACACTTAACTGCTCTCCCACCTCCTGCCAATTCAGGTCGTTCAAGAACGTGGTCTTTTATAGGAAATGAGAAAGGGAGCTGAAAGAATTCAATACGCAAAGAATGTACTGCATCCTGTCTTCATGTTCGCAATTAGTGGACCCAGCAGCTACACTGGCACTGGGAATGTTTTCGTTGGACAGAGCCTCTGAAAGACATTGCTGAATAATATGGATCTGTAAGCCATTACTACTCAGCACTTTGTCAAGAACACAATATTAATTACCCTCTAGAGCTTTTAAGAAATGGCTGATCCTTTGGAAGGGGGTGATTTCAACAAGTCACTTATTCCTCAGGTTGCAAATATGCTTAATTTCCTTCTTTGTGAAGAGTACTGTATTTTTCTATACGTATTGATTTTAACGAAGATATTTTCCATTTCTAAGGAACATGTTCTCCATTAATGGCATTTGAGTGGAAAGCAAAATGTTACAATACCGGCCAGAAAGGAAACCTTAGGAGGTCCCTGATAATACACCTGCAGGACCCTGCCATCTTGGGGCTGGAAGGGCACCTAAAGGCCAAGAAAGGATATAGTGATTGCGGCAGCTCATTCACAGTCCTCTCTGAAGGGCCTTTCTTGGTTGTTACCTGACTGGAGGAGGACTAATATGAACAAAAAGCCAAAGTAAGGCAAAGTGCAGAAAATAAATTAGAGTCAACAATATTAAAAATAAAAGAGAACAGATTTAAGCCAGTGACCTCTGTCTGCAGGGAATTGGATTTCATACTGGTCTTGGCCCAGCAGGAGACAGATGATTCAAGGTGTATGGATTTACTCAATCCACTTCTCCAAGGATTTGCTGAGAACCTACTGTGTGCCTAGTTTTGTGCTCAAAACCAAGACAGGAGGGAAGAGTGAGGGTTGATCTGAAGGGAGGATTAAAAAATAAGAAGAAATAAGAAGTCCTTCCCTCCAATGGATGAACCACTTAATTTGGGAGACAAGACACATTGACAGGAGACAGAGAACAGTTCACTGAATCTATAAGCAAGTGTAGAATAAGATGGTACATGTGCCATAGTTTCTCAAGGCTAAGACCCATGTGATTCCTTTGGAATTTTAACGGTTCTGAAAATGAAACATGTTTTACAGCTGCTGTGTACATATCATGTAGTGCTTCATTGTTTAATTTTTTTAAAACACCCCTGTGTTTACTAAAAACTGGGTCCACTAATTGCGAACATGAAGACAGGATGCAGTACATTCTTTGCGTATTGAATTCTTTCAGCTCCCTTTCTCATTTCCTATAAAAGACCACGTTCTTGAATGACCTGAATTGGCAGGAGGTGGGAGAGCAGTTAAGTGTGCAGTAGACGATCATTTTTTGTACACTGGCAACTATGAACGGGACAAGAGCCAGTGAGCTCAGATGAATGACAAGGCAGGGAAGAGGTAAGTAGTTAATTTTCAGGACCTGCTGAAACAATGTCCTGCTGAAATACCTTTTTGGAGGGATAGGTTGCTTCCATATCCTGGCTATTGTAAACAGAGCTGCAACGAACACTGTGGTACATAACTTTTTTTTTTTGCGGTACACAGGCCTCTCACTGCTGTGGCCTCTCCCGTTACGGAGCACAGGCTCCGGACGCGCAAGCTCAGCAGCCATGGCTCACGGGAGCAGCCGCTCCGTGGCATGTGGGATCCTCCCGGACCGGGGCATGAACCCGTGTCCCCTGCATCGGCAGGCGGACTCTCAACCACTGCGCCACCAGGGAAGCCGCATAACTATTTCTGAATTATGGTTTTCTCAGGGTACATTCCCAGTACTGAGATTGCTGTGTCATATGGTAGCTCTACTTTTAGTTTTGTAAGGAACCTCCATGCAGTTCTCCGTAGTGGCTGTATCAACTTACATTCCCACCAACAGTGCAAGAGTGTTCCCTTTTCTCCACACCCTCTCCAGCATTTACTGTTTGTAGATTTTTTGATGATGGCCATTCTGGCTGGTGTGAGGTGATATCTCATTGTACTTTTTTTTTTTTTTTTTCTCATTGTACTTTTGATTTGCATTTCTCTAATGATTAGTGATGTTTAGCATCCTTTCATGTGTTTGTTGGCAATCTGCATATATTCTTTGGAGAAATGTCTATTTAGGTCTTCTGCCCATTTTTGGATTGGGCTGTTTTTTTGATATTGAGCTGCATGAGCTGCTTGCACATTTTGGAGATTAATCCCTTGTAAGGTGCTTTGTTTGCACAGATTTTCTCCCATTCTGAGGGTTGTCCTTCCATCTTGTTTATGGTTTCCTTTGCTGTGTAAAAGCTTTGAAGTTTCATTACATCCCATTTGTTTATTTTTGTTTTTATTTCCATTTCTCTAGGAGGCGGGTCTGAAAAGATCTTGCTGTGATGTATGTCATAGAGTGTTCTGCCTATGTTTTCCTCTAAGAGTTTTATAGTGTCTGGCCTTACACTTAGGTCTTCGATCCACTTTTAGTTTATTTTTCAGTATGGTGTTAGGGAGTGTTCTAATTTCATTCTTTTACACGTAGCTGTCCAGTTTTCCCAGGACCACTTATTGAAGAGGCTGTCTTGTCTCCATTGTATATTCTTGCCTCCTTTATCAAAGACAGGCTGACCATATGTGCATGTGTTTAACTCTGGTCTTTCTATGCTGTTCCATTGATCTATATTTCTATTTTTGTGCCAGTACCATACTGTGTTGATTACTGTAGCTTTGTAGTATAGTCTGAAGTCAGGGATCCTGATTCCTCCAGCTCCATTTTTCTTTTTCAAGATTGCTTTGGCTATTCGGGGTCTTTGGTGTTCCCATACAAATTGTGAAATTTTTTGTTCTAGTTCTGTGAAAATTGCCATTGGTAGTTTGATAGGGATTGCATTGAATCTGCAGATTACTTTGGGTAGTATAGTCATTTTCACAATGTTGATTCCTCCAATCCAAGAACATGGTATATCCCTCCATCTGTTTGTATCGTCTTTAATTCTTTCATCAGTGTCTTATAGCTTTCTGCATACAGGTCTTTTGTCTCCTTAGTAGGTTTATTCCTAGGTATTTTATTCTTTTTGTTGCAATGGTAAATGGGAGTGTTTACTGAATTTCTCGTTCAGATTTTTCATCATTAGTGTATAGGAATGTAAGAGATTTCTGTGCATTAATTTTGAATCCTGCTACTTTACCAAATTCATTGATTAGCTCTAGTAGTTTTCTGGTAGCATCTTTAGGATTCTCAGCATCATGTCATCTGCAAACAGTGACAGTTTTACTTCTTCTCTGATTTGGATTCCCTTAATTTCCTTTTCTTCTCTGATTGCTATGGCTAAACCTTCTGAAACTATTTTGAATAATAGTGGTGAGAATGGACATCCTTGTCTTGTTCCTGATCTTAGAGGAAATGGTTTTAGTTTTTCACCATTGAGAATCATGTTGGCTGTGGAGTTCTCATATATGGCCCTTATTATGTTGAGGTAGCTTCCCTCTATGCCTACTTTCTGGGGAGTTGTTATCATAAATGGGTGTTGAATTTTGTCAAAAGCTTTATCTGCATCTATTGAGATGATCATGTGGTTTTGATTCTTCAGTTTGTTAATATGGTGTATCACATTGATTGATTTGAGTATATTGAAGAATCCTTGCATTCCTGAGATAAACCCCACTTGATCATGGCGTATGATCCTTTTAATGTGCTCGTGGATTCTATTTGCTAGGATTTTGTTGAGGATTTTTGCATCTATGTTCATCAGTGATATTGGCCTGTAGTTTTCTTCCTTTGTGACATCTTTCTCTGGTTTTGGTATCAGGGTGATGGTGGCCTTGTAGAATGAATTTGGGAGTGTTCCTCCCTCTGCCATATTTTGGAAGAGTTTGAGAAGGATAGGTGTTAGCTCTTCTCTAAATGTTTGATAAAATTCGCCTGTGAAGCCATCTGGTCCTGGGCTTCTGTTTGTTGGAAGTTTTTTAAATCACAGTCTCAATTTCAGTGCTTGTGATTGGTCTGCTTACATGTTCTATTTCTTCCTGGTTCAGTCTTGGGAGGTTGTGCTTTTCTACGAATTTGTCCATTTCTTCCAGGTTGTCCATTTTATTGGCACAGAGTTGCCTGTAGCAATCTCTCATGATCCTTTGTATTTCTGCAGTGTCAGTTGTTACTTCTCCTTTTTCATTTCTAATTCTGTTTATGTGAGTTTTCTCCCTTTTTTCTTGATGAGTCTAGCTAATGTTTTATCAATTTTGTTTATCTTCTCAAAGACAAAGCTTTTAGTTTTATTGATCTTTGCTATTGTTTCCTTCATTTCTTTTTCATTTCTTTCTGATCTGATCTTTATGATTTCCTTCCTTCTGCTAACTTCGGGGTTTTTTTGTTCTTCTTTCTCTAATTGCTTTAGGTGTAAGGTTAGGTTGTTTATTTGAGAGGTTTCTTGTTTCTTGATGTAGGATTGTATTGCTATAAACTTCCCTCTTAGAACTGCTTTTGCTGCATCCCATAGGTTTTGGGTCATTGTGTTTTCATTGTCATTTCTTTTAGGTATTTTTTGATTTCCATTTTGATCCCTTCAGTGATCTCTTGGTTATTTTGTAGCATTTTGTTTAGCTTCCATGTGTTAGTATTTTTAAGTTTTTTTCCTGTAATTGATATCTACTTTCATAGCACTGTTGCTGGAAAAGATACTTGATATGATTTCAACTTTCTTAAATTTACCAAGGTTTGATTTGTGACCCAAGATATGATCTTTCCTGGAGAATGTTCCATGAGTGCTTGAGAGCAAAGGGTATTCTGTTGTTTTTGAATGGAGTCCTAAAATATCAGGTAAGTCCATCTTGTCTAATGTGTCATTTAAAGCTTGTGTTTACTTATTTATTTTCATTTTGCATGATCTGTTCATTGGTGAAAGTCGGTTGTTAAAATTCCATACTGTTACTGTGTTACTGTCAATTTCCCCTTTCATGGCTGTTAGCATTTTCCTTATGTACTGAGGTGCTCCTATGGTGGGTGCATAAATATTTACAACTGTTATATCTTCTTGGATTGGTCCCTTGATGATTGTGTCCTTCTTTGTCTTCTGTAATAGTCTTTATTTTAAAGTCTATTTTGTCTGATATGAGAATTGCTACTCCAGCTTTTCTTTGATTTCCATTTGCATGGAATATCTTTTTCCATCCCCTCGCTTTCCGTCTGCATGTGTCCCTAGGTCTGAAGTGGGTCTCTTGAGGACAGCATATATACGGGTCTTGTTTTTGTATCCATTTTGCCAGTCTATGTCTTTCAGTTGGAGCATTTAACCCATTTATATTTAAGATAATTATAGATATGTATGTTCCTCTTACCATTTTCCTCATTGTTTTCGGTTTGCTCTTGTAGGTCTTTTCCTCCTCTTGTGTTTCCTGCCTAGAGAAGTTCCTTTAGCATTTGCTACAGAGCTGGTTTGGTGGTGCTGAATTCTCTTAAGTTTTGCTCGTCTGTAAGGGTTTGATTTTCTCTGTCAAGTCTGAATGAGATCCTTGCTGGGCAGAGTAATCTTGGTTGTAGGTTTTTCCCTTTCATCACTTTAAATATGTCCTGCCACTCATTTCTGGCTCGCAGAGTTTCTGCTGAAAGATCAGCTGTTAGCCTTATGGGGATTCCCTTGTATGTTATTTGTTGCTTTTCCCTTGCTGCTTTTAATATTTTTTCTCTGTCTTTAATTTTTTATAGTTTGATTAATATGTGCCTTCGTGTGTTTCTCCTTGGATTTATCCTGTATGGGACTCTGTGCTTCCTGGACTTGATTGACTATTTCCTTTCCCATGTTAGGGAAGTTTTTGACTATAATCTCTTCAAATACTTTCTCAGAGCCTTTCTTTTTCTTTTCTTCTTCTGGGACCCCTATAATTTGAATGTTGGTGCATTTAATGTTGTCCCAGAGGTCTCTGAGACTGTCCTCAATTCTTTTCATTCTTTTTTCTTTATTCTGCTCTGCAGTAGTTATTTCAACTATTTTATCTTCCAGGTCACCTATCCCTTCTTCTGCCTCAGTTATTCTGCTGTTGATTCCTTCTAGAGAATTTTTGATTTCACTTATTGTGTTCATCATTGTTTGTTTGCTCTTTAGTTCTTCTAGGTGCTTTTTAAACGTTTCTTGTATTTTCTCCATCTATTTCCAGGAGTTTGGATCATTTTACCATCATTACTCTGAAATCTTTTTCAGGTAGACTGCCTATTTCCTCTTAATTTGTTTGCTCTGGTGGGTTTTTACTTTGCTCCTTCATCTGCCGCATATTTCTGTCTTCTAATGTTGTTTAACTTACTTTGTTTGGGGTCTCCTTTTCGCAGCCTGCAGGTTCATAATTGCCTTTGTTTTTGGTGTCTGCCCCCAGTGGGTGAGGTTGGTTCAGTGGCTTGTTTAGGCTTCCCAGTGGAGGGGACTGGTGCGTGTGTTCTGGTGGGTGGGGCTGGATCTTGTCTTTCTTGGGGGAAGGCTGTGTCTGGTGGTGTGTTTTGGGCTGTCTGTGAACTTAGTATGATTTTACGCAGCCTCTCTGCTAATGGGTGGGGTTGTGTTCCTGTATTGCTAGTTGTTTGGCATGGGGTGTCCAGCACTAGGGCTTGCTGGCCATTGGGTGGAGCTAGGTCTTAGCATTGAGACAGAGGTCTCTGGGAGAGCTCTCGCTGATTGATATTATGTGGGGTCAGGAGGTCTCTGGTGGTCCAGTGTCCTAAACTTGGCTCTCCTACCCTGGAGGCTCAGACCAGACACCAGGCTGGAGCACCAAGACCCTATCGGCCATACAGCTCAGAAGAAAAGGGAGAAAAAAAAGAAAGAAAAACTTTTTTAAAGTAAATAATAAATAAAATAAAAATTATTAAAATGAAAAAAATAGAAAAAAGAAGAGAGCAACCAAACCAATAAACAAATCCACCAATGGCAACAAATGCTAAAACCTATACTAAGATAAACATAAAAATCAGAAACAAATCAGTCACAGACAGCAAATCCGAAGTCTACAGTTGCTCCCAAAGTCTACCGCCTCAATTTTGGGATGATTTTTTGTCTCTTCAGGTATTTCACAGATGCAGGGTATATCAAGTTGATAGTGGGCATTTAATCTGCTGCTCCTGAGGCTGCTGGGAGAGATTTCCCTTTCTCTTCTTTGTTCGCACAGCTCCTAGGGCTCAGCTTTGGTTTTGGCTCACCTCTACTTGTAGGTCGCCCTCAGGTGTCTGTTCCCTGCCCAGACAGTTAAGGGATTAAAGCAGCAGCTGATTAGGATGCTCTTGCACACTCTGGCCCTTGGCAGGGAGGGGTATGGTAGTCATAATTGGAATGCAGGGTGAGCCTGCGGTGGCAGAGGCTGACATGACTTTGCAACACCCTGAGGTGCGCCATGGGTTTGCCTGGGGATGTTGGCCCTAGATCACAGGACCCTGGCAGTGACGAGCTGCACAGGCTCCTGGGGAGGGGTATGTGTGTGTGGATAGTGACCTGTGCTTGCACACAGGATTCTTGGTGGCAGCATTAGCATTAGCGTTTCACGCCAGTCTCTGGGGTCTGAGATGATAGCTGTGGCTCATGCCTGTCTCTGGAGCTTGCTTAGGCAGTGCTCTGCCTTGTGTGGGCATGAGGGGAAGGAATCCCCTCTCTACGTGCACCCTGAAACAATGGTCTCTTGCCTCTTCAGCAGGTCCAGACTTTTTCCTAGACTCCCTCCCAGCTAGCTGGAGCACACCAGCCCCCTCAGGCTGTCTTCATGCAGCCAACCCCAGTCCTCTCCCTTGGGTCTGACCTCTGAAGCCAGAGCCTCAGCTCCCAGCCCCCACTAGCCCTGGTGAGTGAGCTGACAAGCCTCTCAGGCTGGTGAGTGCTGGTCAGAACCGATCCTCTGGGTAGGAATCTCTACACTTTGCCCTCTGCACTGTTGTTGCTTTGCTCTCCTCTGTGGCTTCAAAGCTTCCCCCACCCACCCACCCCCCATCTGCGCCAGTGAAGGGGTTTCCTGGTGTGTGGAAACTTTTCCTCCTTCACAGCTCCCTCCCAGAAGTGCAGGTCCCATCCCTATTCTTTTGCCTCTGTTTTTTCTTTTTTCTTTTGCCCTACCCAGGTATGTGGGGACTTTCTTGCCTTTTGAGAAGTCTGAGGTCTTCTGCCAGTGTTCAGTAGGTGTTCTGTAGGTGTTGTTCCACATGTAGATGTATTTTTAATGTAATTGTGGGGAGGAAGGTGATTTCCACATCTTACTCCTCCAACATCTTGAAGGTCCCCCAGTTCAATTGATTTTTACACTTCAAATTTAGAGAATAAATACAAATTGTGAGTGTAGCATTTCTGTTTTCATCTAAAGCTTGAAAACTGTAATATTAAAAAGGTTATCCAACTCTCTAAACCTGACCTTGAAACTCAAATACTGTGACAACTCTTCACCATACTTAGTTCCAGTTTAATCTACCCTGAAATTTGCCCCAGCCATCGATTCAATTTAGAACCTATTCTGAGTTCTACCTTCATGTTAATTCACATGAAGGATTGTTTGGAACTTCAGTGCTGGGAACTTATAACAGTTGAGTTTCAAAAACCATTTTAGAGTTTTACAGTTGCCAACTAGAGTACTTCAGCTTAAGGAATCATCCATCACACAGCTTGTTGTCAAATGTATTCCCCGTACATTTCACCTTTCGTCTCTCTCCTTCTTATGGGGGGAAGAAGGCAGAGTGATGGAGAGTCTGGTTGGTGTGGCTCAAATCACCATCAGGCATTGTTCTTGCCAGGACTACTCTTTCAGTTTACTCTTCTCCCTTTTTTATTCTGAGGAAAAATCTATTTAATGTCCCTCTCCTTTCTGATCAATACTACCTTTTTTCCACATGCAAACCATGACTTGCCAAAGTCATACCCTTATAAACAGCAACTTTTATAACTGGCTTCAACAGGATAGATTTTTAGAGATAACTTGTATTTCTTCTAATTAAACATAATTACATTTGCTGTTTACAAAAGAGGGTTTTAGAAAGAAATTTTAGACAGTTGTATCACAGGGAGTGTCGGTATATAGTCTATGGTTAACCAAATCAACCTGGTTTAACAATAACAATGACAAAAAACAACAATAAAACTGCATGAAACATTTGTTTCACTTGGAGTCAGTCCTGACTGAAGAAAATCTTTTTCAGTCAAAAACTGGCCTCCAAGGAGACACATTTTCTTATAATATGTACAAAAACTCTCCTTTCCATTTTTCTCACTCTTCTCACTGGTAGATTGGTGCTTGGTATGGATGTTGTAGGGCAATGTTTGCATGATTGGTTATAACACTAACAAAAACTGTGAGATATCCTTTTTCAGTTGAGAAGATATTAGCCTTCACATATTTCCATTAAGGAAAAAAGAAAGGATTTGCCTGATATCATTAGTGATAGAATTTGGTTTAGAACCCCTGACCATGGTATATTACACTAACACTATATTTCCAAGCAGACCTGGCCCAGCTCTGAAATAGTTCTTCAGACAAAATTATATGGGAGAGGGCAAACCTCAGGGCAAGAAGTGACCCTAGCACTAAGCCACTAGAAGACCTTTATTACAGTTAATTGTCATTGACCCCATCTCAGAAATTCATGGGTTCACTTCATCTCCTTTGCCTTCTAAAGTAGACAAACCTCCCCTAGATGTAGTTTACTCGGGAATTCCTACTGCTGACTTGTTTTCTGCAATTTTGCTCAGTATTTTCTGCTCTGGAGGATCCTAAGGAGATAAAGTTTCATCTTGAAAAGTCAGGAGAATTTATTACTATTATTGTCATACCAGGGAAAGGAGATGAATTTATTTAGCAGCATCTGAAAATAGAATTGCCTCAGCGTTGACGCCTGCTGCTGATGCTAAATGATGAATACTAAGCACCTGGCACACAATTTGTGCTTCTCTTCATTTATCTGTTCTTCATATTCCGGTGCTTAAAGATGCATGTAGCACATTTTCACTGTGCTCTACTCTGGGTTGGGAGCCAGGCAGTAGATGTCACTGATTATTTGTTGAGCATCCATATCACATGGGGAACTGTACAAAGCACAGCACGGAACTGTAGGAAAAACATAAGTGTGTAGAATCCAGCCAGGAATCCTGCATCTGAATGCTAGCTCTGTGAAGCTCCCAGCTTGGTGACCTTGGGCAAATTACTTAACTTTCCTTAGATTCACTGTCCTTAACTCTAAAATGGGAGTAATAATAGCTGTCCTATATTACTTAGAGGGTTGATGTGAGGTTCCAATGTGTTATTACTTGGGGTAGAGCTCTGCAAAATGTGGTGTGTCTCTGCGTGTTGAAGGCCAAGGACAGCCCTTACCATAGCTATAGTGGGCAGCATCCTCATTGCTTCATGAAGTACCTCCCAATACATCTACCACGGAACCCTTGAGGCCTACATTTCTTTTACTTGAGGATAAAACCTTTCATTACACAATCAGAGGTCTGCTTCAAACAGTGGTCCCATGTAGAGTGGAAAGTGTGTATTTGAACTTTGGAGCCAGACCCATTCAGTTACTAACTCTGTGATCCTGGAAAAGATGCATAACATCTCTGAGCCTCTATTTCTTCAACTGTAAAGTGGAGATGAGCAGTAGTACATACTTTCATAGCGTTTCTAGGAGGTTTGAATGAGATGAAGTCTGCCAAGTACCTAGCAGATGCTAGGCTCACTAAATGGTAGTTCCTTTGGGAAACAAGGGAGTAGGGTGGGTGTCAACAATGCTCTCCCACTCTTACGCTTTAATCTATTACCTTAAGGCTGGCAAGAACACACCTAAAACAGTTAAGAAAATGATAACAGGAACATACATATCGAAAATTACCTTAAATGTAAATGGATTAGGGGATTCCCTGGTGGTGCAGTGGTTAAAAATCTGGCTGCCAATGCCGGTGACATGAGTTCAAGCCCTGGCCCGGGAAGGAACCACATGTCATGGAGCAACTAAGCCCATGCACCACAACTACTGAGCCGGCACTCTAGAGCTTGTGTGCCACAACTACTGAGCCTGAATGCCACAACTACTGAGGCTGCATGCCACAACTACTGAGGCTGCATGCCACAACTACTGAAGCCCACACGCCTAGAGCCCGTGCTCTGCAACAAGAGAATCCACTGCAACGAGAAGCCTGCACACTGCAATGAAGGGTACTCCCCACTCACCTCAAACAGAGAAAGCCTGTGCACAGCAACAAAGACCCAACACAGCCAAAAATAAAAATAAATAAATTTATGTTAAAAATATGAAAATGGATTAAATGCTCCAAACAAAAGACATAGACTGGTTGAATGGATAAAAAAACAAGACCCATATATATGCTGTCTACAAGAGGCCCACTTCAGACCTAGGGACACATACAGACTGAGAGTGAGGGGATGGAAAAAGATATTCCATGCAAATAGAAATCAAAAGAAAGCTGGAGTAGCAATTCTCATATCAGACAAAATAGACTTGAAAATAAAGACTTCCACAAGAGACAAAGAAGGACACTACATAATGATCAAGAGATCAATCCAAGAAGAAGATATAACAATTGTAAATATTTATGCACCCAACATAGGAGCACCTCAATACATAAGGCAAATACTAACAGCCATAAAAGGGGAAATCGACAGTAACACAACAATAGTAGGGGACTTTAACACCCCACTTTCACCAATGGACAGATCATCCAAAAGGAACATAAATAAGGAAACATAAGCTTTAAATGATGCATTAGACAAGATGGACTTAATTGATATTTATAGGACTCCATCCAAAAACAACAGAATACACTTTCTTCTCAAGTGCTCATGGAACATTGTCCAGGATAGATCATATCTTGGGTCAAAAATCAAGTCTTGGTAAATTTAAGAAAACGAAATCATAGCAAGTCTCTCTTCCAACCACAACGCTATGAGACTAGATAACAAGTACAGGAAAAAAATCTGTAAAAAATAAAAACACATGGAAACTAAACAATACAATACTAAATAATCAAGAAATCACTGAAGAAATCAAACAGGAAATCAAAAAAATACCTAGAAACAAATGACAATGGAAACACAACGACACAAAACTTATGCGCTACAACAAAAGAAGTTCTAAGAGAGAAGTTTATAACAATACAATCCTACCTCAAGAAACAAGAAAAAACTCAAATAAAAAACCTAATCTTACACCTAAAGCAATTAGAGAAAGAAGAAAAAAAAAACAAAGTTAGCAGAAGGAAAGAAATCATAAAGTTCAGGTCAGAAATAAATGAAAAAGGGGCTTCCCCAGTGGTGCAGTGGTTGAGAATCAGCCTGCCAATGCAGGGGACACGGGTTCAATCCCTGGTCCAGGAAGATCCCACATGCCGCGAAGCAACTAAGCTCGTGTGCCACAACTACTGAGCCTGTGCTCTAGAGCCCGTGAGCCACAACTACTGAGCCCGTGTGCCACAACTACTGAAGCCCACACGCCTAGAGCCCATGCTCCACCATGAGAGAAGGCACTGCAATGACAAGCCCACACACCACAACGAAGAGTAGCCCCCACTCGCTGCAACTAGAGAAAGCCCGCGCCCACCAACAAAGACCCAACACAGCCAAAAATAAATTAAAAAAGAAAAAAAGAAATGATGAAAACAATAGCAAAGATCAACAAAACTAAAAGCTGGTGCTTTGAGAATATAAACAAAATTGATAAACCATTAGCCAGACTCATCAAGAAAAAAAGGGAGAAGACTAAAATAAACAGAATTAGAAATGAAAAAAGAGAAGTAACAACTGACACTGCAGAAATACAAAGAATCATGAGAGATTGCTACAGGCAACTATATGCCAATAAAATGGACAACCTGGAAGAAATGTACAAATTCATAGAAAAGCACAACCTTCTGAGACTGAACCAGGAAGAAATAGAAAATATAAACAGACCAATCACTAGCACTGAAATTGAAACTGTGATTTAAAATCTCCCAACAAACAGAAGCCCAGGACCAGATGGCTTCACAGGTGAATTCTATCAAACATTTAGACAAGAGTCAACACCTATCCTTCTCAAACTCTTCCAAAATATGGCAGAGGGAGAAACATCCCCAAACTCATTCTACGAGGCCACCATCATCCTGATACCAAAACCAGACAAAGCTGTCACAGAGGAAGAAAACTACAGGCCAATATCACTGATGAACATAGAGGCAAAAATCCTCAACAAAATACTAGCGAACAGAATCCACGAGCACATTGAAAGGATCATACACCATAATCAAGGGGGGTTTACCTCAGGAATGCAAGGATTCTTCAATATATGCAAATCTATCAATGTGATACACCATATTAACAAACTGAATGATAAAAACCATCTGATAATTTCAACAGATGCAGAAGAAGCTTTTGACAAAATTCAACACCCATTTATGATAAAAACTCCCCAGAAATTAGGCATAGAGGGAACCTACCTCAGTATAATAGGGCCATATATAACAAACCCACAGCCAACATCGTTCTCAATGGTGAAAAACTGAAAGCATTTCCTCTAAGATCAGGAAGAACACAAGGTTGCCCACTCTCACTGATATGATTCAACATAGTTTTGGAAGTTTTAGCCACAGCAATCAGAGAAGAAAGAGAAATAAAAGGAATCCAAATCGGAAAAGAGAAGTAAAACTGCCACTGTTTGGGCTTCCCTGGTGCCACAGTGGTTGAGAGTCTGCCTGCCGATGCAGGGGACACAGGCTCGTGCCCCGGTCCAGGAAGATCCCACATGCCGTGGAGTGGCTGGGCCCATGAGCCATGGCCGCTGAGCCTGTGCGCCCAGAGCCTGTGCTCCGCAAAGGGAGAGGCCACAACAGTGAGAGGCCCACATACCTCAAAAAATAATAATAAAATAAAATTTTTTTTAATTTAAAAAACTGTCACTGTTTGCAGATGACATGATGCTATACATAGAGAATCCTAAAGATGCTACCAGAAAGCTACTAGAGCTAATCAATGAATTTGGTAAAGTAGCAGGATACAAAATTAATGCACAGAAATCTCTTGCATTCCTATACACTAAGGATGAAAAATCTGAAAGAGAAATTCAGGAAAGATTCCCATTTACCTTTGCAACAAAAAGAATAAAATACCTAGGAATAAACCTACCTAAAGAGACAAAAGACCTGTATGCAGAAAACATTATGACACTGATGAAAGAAACTAAAGATGACACAAGCAGATGGAGAGATATTCCATGTTCTTGGATTGGAAGAACCAATATAGTGAAAATGACTATACTACCTAAAGCAATCTACAGATTCAATGCAATCCCCATCAAACTACCAATGGCAATTTTCACAGAACTAGAAGAAAACATTTCACAATTTGTATGGAAGCACAAAAGACCCCGAATAGCCAAAGCAGTCTTGAGAAAGAAAAATGGAGCTGGAGGAATCAGGATCCCTGACTTCAGACTATACTACAAAGCTACAGTAATCAACATGGTATGGTACTGGCACAAAAATAGAAATATAGATCAATGGAACAGCATAGAAAGCCCAGATATAAACGCATACACATACGGTCACCTTATCTTTGATAAAGGAGGCAAGAATATACAATGGAGAAAAGACAGCCTCTTCAATAAGTGGTCCTGGGAAAGCTGGACAGCTACATGTAAAAGAATGAAATTAGAACACTCCATAACACCATACTCAAAAATAAACTAAAAATTGATTAAAGACCTAAGTGTAAGGCCAGACACTATAAAACTCTTAGAAGAAAACATAGGCACAACACTCTTTTACATAAATCACAGAAAGATCCTTTTGGACCCACCTCCTAGAGAAATGGAAATAAAAACAAAAATAAACAAATGGGACCTAATTATACTTAAAATTTTTGCACAGCAAAGGAAACCATAAACAAGATGAAAAGACAACCCTCAGAATGGGAGAAAATATTTGCAAATGAAGCAACTGACAAAGGATTAGTCTCCAAAATATACAAGCAGCTCATGCAGCTCAATATCAAAAAAACAACCCAATCCAAAAATTGGCAAAAGTCCTAAACAGACATTTCTGCAAAGAAGAGATACAGATTGCCAACACATGAAAGAATGCTCAACATCAGTAATCATTAGAGAAATGCAAATCAAAACTACAATGAGGTATCATCTCACAGTGGTCAGAATGGTCATCATCAAAAAATCTAGAAACAATAAATGCTGGAGAGGGTGTGGAGAAAAGGGAACACTCTTGCACTGCTGGTGGGAATGTGAATTGGTACAGCCACTATGGAGAACAGTATGGAGGTTCCTTAAAAAACTATAAATAGAACTACCATATGACCCAGCAATCCCACTACTGGGCATATACCCTGAGAAAAACATAATTCAAAAATAGTCATGTACCAAAATGCTCATTGCAGCTCTATTTACAATAGCCCGGAGATGGAAGCAACTTAAGTGCCCATCATCGGATGAATGGGTAAATAAGATGTGGCACATATATACAATGGAATATTACTCAGCCATAAAAAGAAACAAAATTGAGTTATTTGTAGCGAGGTGGATTGACCTAGAGTCTGTCATTCAGAGTGAAGTCAGAAAGAGAAAAACAAATAGCATATGCTAACATATATATATGGAATCTAAAAAGAAAAAAAAATGGTCATGAAGTACCCAGGGGCAAGATGGGAATAAAGACGCAGACCTACTAGAGAATGGACTTGAGGACACGGGGTGGGGGAAGGGTAAACTGAGACAAAGCGAGAGAGTGGTAGTGTATATATGGACATATATACACTACCAAATGTACAATAGATAGCTAGTGGGAAGCAGTCGCATAGCAGAGGGAGATCAGCTCGGTGCTTTGTGACCAGCTATAAGGGTGGCATAGGGAGGGTGGAAGGGAGATGAAAGGGGGAGGAGATATTGTGATATATGTATATGTATAACTGATTAACTTTGTTATAAAGAAGAAACTAACACACGATTGTAAAGCAATTATACTCCAATAAAATTTTTAAAATAAATAAATAAATAAAATTATACAACAAGGACAATACTACTGTAAGCCTTTACAGTTTACCAAGCTCCTTTACATACACACACCACAGAGGCACCATGCGATATGGCCTTTCCACTTATATTGAAATTTCTTAAAGAGAACATGCGTTCTTATTCACTCCTATTTATCATTTCTTTTCTCCTTCCACACAGTGAACATAGCAAACCTTTGTCTCTTTCCTCAAATTCTTTAGCATGGCATTCAAGGCCCTTTGTAACCCATTCCTAACCTAACTCTCCGAGCTCTTCTTCCCCTCTCTCACCGTCTCCCAACATACATCACAAGACACACATAGACATACACCCGTTAGTTCCTATAACATATTCTGAACAGTCCTGCTCTCTCTCTCCCTCTACCCTCTAAAAGTCAGTAACAAACTTATCCAGTTCAAATGTCCAGTTCTTCAAAGCCTTCCCTTAAACTCCCTGCCTCTGTGCCCCACCCCTACCTAAGCTGAGAGCATTTACATAGATAGTACTTGCCACCTAGCAAGCCCGTAAGTGTGACTTTCCCTCCTGTTCCAGTTCCCATAGCACTTTGTACATACTTTAACTACAGCACTTCTCACACTGTGTTATAAGGAACTGGGAACACAGATGCTTTTGGAGGCAGAGATTGATCTCGTTCAACTCTGTATTTCTAAGCACCAAGCACACTGCCTGACACATAGGGAAATGCCTGTGGAATGAATAGATGAGATGATTATGTGACATTCCCAAGGTAAACTATTAAATTGCTGGCAGAGACAGATTTAGAACCTAGGTCTACCTCCCCCAGTGGACTGTGACTTCCTCAAAAGCACACACCTTTCAGCACTTAGCCAAGTAGAGGCACACAATAAGTGCTTAATATAGGTTTCAATGAAAAGGTCAACTCCACAAATACCAATTGGCACCTATCAATTTATAAGCCTCTGTTCCAGATTATTCCAGATTATATACATAATGATAGGCAAGATGTATTCAGGTTCTGTCCCACATACCGCCCCCCCCAGATACGTTCTTCCGTTTGGGGGACATGAGACAAAACCACATGCAGCTTTAAGAGATAGGACAGTACAGGAAAGACTACAGTAAATCAACTGTATGTGGTCAGGCTTTAAAATATGTGAGAAGGAGGGAATTCCCTGGTGGTCCAGTGGTTAGGACCTCACGCTCTCACTGCTGAGGACCCGGGTTCAATCCCTGGTTGGGTAACTAAGATCCCACAAGCTGCATGGCACAGCCAAAAAAAAATTGTGAGAAGGAAACCTACATACATATATATAAAAGCTGAGATGGGAAGGCTCCATGGAAGTTGTTCTCTATCTGGACTCCAGAGGACAGGATGTATATACATAGGTACAAGAAAGGGAAGGAAGAAGAGCAGTGCAGATGTGGAGAACAGCAGTATCACAGGGATTGCTACATAGAATGTCACATGTGACATCACCGAGGAGACCAATCTGAATGGACTGTATTTGGGGAGAGAGAAGGGCATGGAGCTGTGTAGAAGCAGATTACCAAGGGTCTTAGATGCCAAGCTGGGGAGTCTAGACGTGCCTGGAGACAATGGAGAGCCACCGGAGGTTTATGTGATAAGGAATAAAGTGATAAAATTAATGCAGTGATAAAATGTTTGCCTTACCTTGCCCAGTCAATTATTAAATAGCCCATGTAAAACTGAGCTTCTGGATTTATTTGAATCTAAAGACATTGGCATCAAGAGAGGTATTTTCACTATTTCCCCTCTGGATCTCTTTGGAACGTGAGATTAGTAACAACATGACAGTATTGGGGAAGTTGGGCATCACATCTCAGATGCTAGGTAAGCCACTGAACCTCTCTAGGACTTACTTTCATGCTCCCAAACATGTCTATCCTGCCCCTGGGCTCCAGTCCTGACGTACAATGATGCTGAAACAATAAATGAGCAAAAGATTCTATTCCTGCCTGTAACTAAAATTGCCTAGGAAGGTTGCAGTGAAGCCACTTCACATCTCTGCTTTAAAATAATGTCAGTAGAAGATGTTACAAATCAATGGGACAAAGACAAACACACTAATAGAAACATGAGCAGAGGACACAAAAAAGCAATTCATAAAAAAGAAATACAAGTGGCCAAGAAGCATGTGGTAAAATTAAAATCTCAGTGGTAATCAAAGGATGCGAGTTAAAGTAACAATGGAAGAGTGATTTTTTCCTAACAAATGGTTAAAGATTGAAAAGATAGGTAATATCCAGTTTGACAAGATTTCCAGAAACAGACTTTCTCTTATATGCTGGTTAGAGTATATATTTGTGCAAACTTTTTGAAAGCCAGCCAGGCTATACATTTCAAAGGCCTTTCAAAATACGCATTCTCTTTGATCCAGTGTTTTCATTTCTAGGGATTGATCCTCAGGAAATTATCAGATAATGACATAAAGACTTAGCCACAGAGAGATTAATTACATATTACTTATAATAACAAAAATAACTGCAAATAATTTATATGTATAACAATTAAAGAATGGTTAAATTATATCTTAGTACATCCATAATAGATATTATGCAGCCATTAAAAATGATACGATATCATTAAAAGGAAAACATCACATACAATCTAATCATGTTTTGTAAAACAAGTTCTAATTCTGTGTGTCTATGTATATGTATGCATGTGTGTAGTATGTGTGTACACACATATGTGTGGTTATACATATATGTGTGCACACACATATATACATACACACATAAATAATGGTTCTCATATATATATGAAGAGGGAGAGACAATCAAAAAGGATATGCACCATGTTAGTTGTCACCTCTCATCGTTGTAATTGCAAGTACTTTATTTTCTTCTTTTTGTTTGTATTTATTCTATATTTTACATAATAAGCATACTTTTACATAATAAACATTACATACTAAACATTACTTTTATATTTTAAAAAGAGAATTTAAAAAATCACTTTAGGTGTCTACTATCAATAATTTATTAAAAATAGCTTATTCTTTAAAAGATATTCACTTGCTTAGAAGGGTTTCTGGTCTAGGCTGAGGTTGCTATGACGCCTTGTTTTATCACAGGCAGGCAGGCAGTTTCCTTTCAGTGTTGAAGGCTGGAGTCAAATCACATTCAAATTGCCTTTCAAGGCAGCCACCTAGGAAACAATGAGTCAGGGCAGCTGGGGCCAGTGTGGTAAAGGCACTAGGGTCCCAGGGAGGCAAAGGCAGGGTCCGTGGCTGTCAATAGGGTCCCGTGGATCCAGAGAGAACAGGCTAAAGGCAAGACCTCAGCAAGTGAGCCTGGCAAAGGTCAGTTTTTACAGTGCCAGACTGGGCTGAAGTGCATGGGTGGAAGCAGGGTCTACCTTTTATAGGAGGACCAGGGCTGAAGCTTCAAATCAGTCAAAAAGGAATAACTGAAGAAAAGGAACTAGTCAGAGAACAGGACAGCAGCTCAGGAAGCAGCACAGGAGGGCATGAGCGTTGAGGCTTTCTGTGTTGAATTTGAGCAGCCTTCCCTGCACTCGCGGAAAAAGATTGCCATACATGCAACCTGCTTGTTTAAGGACCGTAGCACTTGCTGTATATGCATGGAAGGTCATCGCTGCATAGGCAAATGCATGGCACCTGTCTACAATTACCCACCTGTACTAGACCAGCTAAGGCACTGATCACAAAGAGGGTGGAGCGAAAAGAAGAAAAAAGAGCAGAACAGCTGAAAAGCCTAGGGTGGAGTGGAGGGACATTATGGGTTCTCCCAAAAATCACAGGCCTTAGGCTGCCACTATATAACTTTTCCCTTTCTTTCAATATCTGCCTTGTGGAAAACATCCCAATCTTACAGAACATCAGAGCGAGAAACTACAGAGAACTATACTTAGGGATCATTTAGCCCAACCTCTTTTGATTTATAAATGAGGAAATTCAGGCCCAAGAAAAAGGAAGGAATATGCTTTAGGCTTCACTTTAAAAACAAAACAGGGAGAAAGTAATCAAGTTCATTCAATAGCCCCATGTTCTGCATTCAGGGTGAAAAGATATTTTAAAAATATTTTCAGTGAGAAATTGAGGTCAGTATATTAAGCTAATATTCTGGGATATTTTTTTTATTATTAAAACACAGAGAAGGGCTTCCCTGGTGGCGCAGTGGTTGAGAGTCCGCCTGCCGATGCAGGGGACACGGGTTTGTGCCCCGGTCTGGGAAGATCCCACATGCCGCGGAGCGGCTGGGCCTGTGAGCCATGGCCGCTGAGCCTGCGCATCCGGAGCCCGTGCTCCGCAACGGGAGAGGCCACAACAGTGAGAGGCCCGTGTAACGCAAAAAAAAAAAAAAAAAAAAAAAAAAAAAAAAAAAACACAGAGGAGTACAGGAGAACAGGTGCATTTCCCTGATGACGTCTGATGTGGAGCCTCTTTTCATATGACAATATCTTGTTGAGAATATTTGTATGTATGTTTTTGAGAGATATTGGTCTGTAGTTTTCTTTTCTTAAAATGTCTTTGTCTGATTTTAGTATTAGGGTAATGCTGGCCTCATAGAAATAGTTAGGAAGTATTCCCTCTGCTTCTACCTTGTGAAAGAGATTGTAGAAAATTGGTATAATTTGTTCCTTAAATGTTTCATAGAATTCACCAGTAAACACATCTGGACCTGGTACTTTCTGTTTTGGAATATGATAATTATTGATTCAACTTCTTTAATAGATATAGACCTATGTGGATTATCTATTTCTTCTTGTGTGAGTTTTGGCAGGTTGTGCCTTTCAAGGAATAGGCCCATGTCATCTAGGTTATCAAATTTATGGGTATAGAGATATTCATAGCGTATCTTTTTTTTTAATCCTTTTAATGCCAATGAGATCTCTAGACCTCAGAAATGAAATGCCCTCGCTTTCATTTCTGATACTAGTAATTTTTATCATCTCTCTTTTTTCCCTAGTTAGTCTGCCTAGAGGCTTTTTGACTTTACTGATATGTTCAAAGAACCAGTTTTGGTTTTACTGATTTTCTCTATTGATTTTTTTTTAAATTTCATTGATTTCTGCTCAAATTTTTATTATTTCTTTTCTTCTGCTTACTTTGGATTTAGTTTGCTTTTCTTTCTCTAATTTCCTGAGGAGGAAGCTTATATGTTTGATTTTTAGCTCTTTCTCCTCTTCTAAAATATGCATTTGATGCTCTAAATTTCCCTCTAAGCATTGTTTTCACTGCATCCCACCAATTGATAAGTTGTGTTTTCAATTTTATTTAAAGTTAATTCTTAAAAAAAATAAGTTAATTCTTAATTTCTTTTGAGATTACTTCTTTGACCCATGTGTTATTTAAAAGTGAGTTGTTTAATCTCCATGTATTGGGGGATTTTCCAAGTATCTTTCTGTTGTTTATTTCTTGTTTGATTGTACTGTAGTCTGAGAGCAGACATTATATGATTCCTATTCTTTTACACTTGTGCAGGAGTATTTTATGGCCCAGAGTATGGTCTTTCTCGCTGAATGTTCCAACGTGAGCTTGAGAAGAATGTGTATTCTGCTGTTATCGGATGAAGTAGTCTATAGATGTGCATTATATTGAAATGATTGATGGTGTGGTTGAATTCAACTGTTCTTAATGATTTTCTTCCTGCTGGCTCTGTCCATTTCTGACAGAGGGGTATTGAAGTCACCAAGAATATAGTGGACTAATCTATTTCTTGCAGCTCTAACAGTTTTTGCGTCACATATTTGGTGTTTTTTGTTAGATGCATACACACTAAGGTTTATTATGTCTTTCTGGAGAATTGACCCTCTTTATCCCTGATAATTTTCCTTGCTTTGAAGTCTGTGCTGAAATTAATATAGCTACCCCTGATTTCTTTTGATTAGCATTAACATGGTATATCTTTTTCCATCCATTTACTTGTAATCTATATGTCCTTAAAGTTTTTGTGGACAACATAAAGATGGGTGTGATTTTATCCACTCTGACAATCTTTGTCTTTTGATTAATGAATTTAAACCACTGGCATTCAAAATAATTATTGAGATAGTTCAACTTATGTCATATTTACACTATAGTTTTCTATTTGTTGCCTCTGTTCTTGTTTTTGTCTTCTGCTCTGTTTTGCCTTTTGAGGTTTTAACTAAACATTTTGTATGATTCCATTCTGTCTTCTTCCTTAATGTACCGGTTATACTTCTTTTTTTTTCTAGTGTTTACTCTAGAGTCTGCAATATACAATTACAACTAATCCAAGTCCACTTTTAAATAACTCTGTATCACTTCACTGGTGAGTACTTTATAATAACAAAATAATCCTAATTTCTCTCTCACTTCCCTTGTATCATTGCTGTCATTCATTTCACTTATATATAAGCATACATAAGCTTATATATACATACGTATACAGATATATCCATAAGCATACATAATCATATACTTTGTTGCTTTTATTATTTTGAACTATCTTTTTTGTTAGATCAATTAAGAATGATAAAAATAAAAGGTTTTTATTTTACCCTCTCTTATTCCTTCTTCAATATTTTTCATTTCTATATGTAGATCTGAGTTTCTGACCTATATATTTTTTAACATCTTTATTGGAGTATAATTGCTTTACAATGGAGTGTTAGTTTCTGCTTTATAACAAAGTGAATCAACTATACATATACATATATCCCCATATCTCCTCCCTCTTTCATCTCCCTCCCACCCTCCCTATCCCACCCCTCTAGGTGGTCACAAAGCACTGAGCTGATCTCCCTGTACCATGCAGCTGCTTCCCACTAGCTACCTATTTTACATTTGGTAGTGTATATTTTACATTTGGTAGTCCATGCCACTCTCTCACTTCGTCCCAGCTTACCCTTCCCCCTCCCGTGTCAAGTCCATTCTCTACGTCTGTGTCTTTATTTCTGTCTGACCTATATTATTTTATTCTCTTGAAAGAATTTCTTTTAACATTTCCTGCAAGGTAAGGCTACTGGCTACAGACTCCTTCAATTTTTGTAGGTCAGAGAAAATATGTCTTTACTTTTGAAGGATAATTTCACAGAATACAGAATTCTAGGCTGTTGGGGTTTTTTTTCTTCAACAGTTTAAATATTTTACTCCACTCATGCTTGTATGGTTTGTGATTAAGTAGTTTAAAGAGGTTTTGTAAGTGGTAAATTCTCTTAGTCTTCTGACATCACAAAATGTCTTTATTTGTCCCTCACTCATGAATGATAGTTCATCAGGTTATAGAACTCTAGATTGGTACTTTCTTCAGCCATTTGAGTGGAAATCTGCCTTCTGCTACTATTTGCAGCCTAGAATTTATTCCATTTATTTAGCTTTTTTATTTTAACTTCTGTATTTTTTTTATCTCCAAGATTTCTAATTATGTGTGTTTCTGTTTAGTTTATACCTGGTCTAGTTTTTGCTGTTTTTTTTGAATGGATATCTCAAATATACAGAGCATTAAAAAACATTTTAATATCATTTTCTGATTACTGTTATTTTCATTTGGTCTGCATTCAATTCATTTCCTGATTTTTATTAGTTACCTTCCTTACACTTATTTTTCTTTAGTTTTAGAATATTAGTTTGCAGGATCAACTTGAGTGAGATCAAGCTTTCTCTTTTATCAACTGTCTCTGTCTAATACATTTTTAGTTGCCTCTGCTCACAAAACCACCCACTTTTGCCCTGCAGTTCAGAACCAGGTGGCTTAGACCCCCATCCTGATATGATATTGGTGATAATGCAGACATAATTTTTGAGCTAGCTATGGATTTCACTCAAGTCCTAGATGCTAGAATGTGTCTCCGTCCTCCCACTTCCTTGGTATACACAAGTCATAACCTGAAGCTGTTTTGCAACCCTCCTTTTCTTTTTCTTTTTCTTTCTTTTTTGGCCACCCCGCACAGCTTGTGGGATCTTAGTTCCCTGACCAGGGATTGAACCAGGGCCCTCGTCAGTGAAAGCACTGAGTTCTAACCACTGGACCACCAGGGAATTCCCTGCAATGCTCTTTCAAATGCAGAAAAATCTAACCACCACCACACCCTCAATGCAGAAAAGATTAATACCAGACCCTGATTCTGAGTAGCAAACATAGTTCTAGTTCTTCATTCTCCAATGAAGAACTTTTAGTCTTTGCTATTCCAAAATAGTTGAACACCCATCCACCTCTGCCTACATCTAAACCAGGAGTGCAACAGACACATGATACTAAACTTGTTTTCCGTTTTTCGTGTTTCTGTCCATTTTCCCATCCGTGAAGATGTTTATATTATTTTGAGTATAGCTGTGTATTCTACATTTCCTCTGTCTATATTTTATCTGTCACTGCTGTGTGTTAGAAAAGGAAGGATTCTCTAAGCATGAACTAACCATGCCATTTTGATTGAATGCCTCTTCACGTGTCTTTCATTTACTTTTCATTTATGCTACTTGATTTTAAAATAATTTAGCTCTTTGACTTGCAAGTCACAGGTGATATATCAAATAACTCAAAGAAAAAAATTCACTTGGAGTTTTTTCCAGAGAGGGTGACATTGCTGCCTCTCTTTTCGGAAAAGTTAAACAGATTGAAAAGAATGCCTGAAAACAAGGGAGCTTAAACCATTGAGAAATTATTTCAGAATAGCCTTTACATGAGGGCAATATCCAGATTTCTTGGACTGAAACATAGTAGCCAACCCAATGACCAATAGCCACAAATCTTATAAGCAAAATGAAATGCTGAACTGCTGGAAATTTGGCCTAGAACTCCCAGAGCCATCCAGAATAAATTAAAAGATGCATTTTTCTGAAGTTAGAACTTAAAACTCTAGATATGTTAACCAGATATTCATAACAGGATTAGTAATTATGGTCCCTAGGGGAATGATGTCAGTGAGAATGCAAAGTAAGGACCTACAAAAAGCTACTCCTCCATAAAACCAATGAGAACAATGGCAAAAAAAAGAGGCAAAATCAACTTTTTCAGAACTCTTTAAATTAATCACAGGTTTGCAACAACCTGACCAACAATTACTCAAGAAAAATGGTTGGATCTTGGAAAGAACAGTGAGCTTTGTGGTACTGTACTTGCCCTGTTCATAACCCTCACCTCCCATCCCCACAGTAACCTTAACAACCAACAGCCCCACAATCATGGTGAAAACCAGCAGTCTAGTAGCCATTCGTCAGGGCAGAATGGTTTTGAAGCTTCCCAAAACTACTATTCGCAACACTGTCATTATTTGACCTGTCTTGCAGTTCCATTAAAACCTCAATTCACAGTGCTTGTCTTTATTTGACCTAACTCAGACATTTCTCAGTGTGAACAGCCTTTTCCTGGAGTTTTGAAAACAATCAGTGGTAATCATTTAATATCATATCTGCCTAAGATAGCAATAAAACTTGGGGCAAATAAGAAGATAATCTAAAAACGTACAAGGAAAAACGAGGGAATGAGATGCACATAGAGGGGGTTGAAAAGCTCCAACACATTTCTAGGGATTTAAAAAGTCATGCATTGAGGATACGGGGAGG
Source organism: Phocoena phocoena (assembly GCF_963924675.1). Classification (NCBI taxonomy): domain Eukaryota; kingdom Metazoa; phylum Chordata; class Mammalia; order Artiodactyla; family Phocoenidae; genus Phocoena; species Phocoena phocoena. The sequence continues at coordinate 94,804,489 of NC_089240.1, read as the reverse complement.
GGGAAGGGTAAGCTGTGACAAAGTGAGAGAGTAGCATGGACATATCTACACTACCAAACGTAAAATAGATAGCTAGTGGGAAGCAGTCACATAGCACAGGGAGATCGCCTCGGTGCTTTGTGACCACCTAGAGGGGTGGGATAGGGAGGGTGGGAGGGAGGGAGATGCAAGAAGGAAGAGATATGGGAACGTATGTATATGTATAACTGATTCACTTTGTTATAAAGCAGAAACTAACACACCATTGTAAAGCAATTATACTCCAATAAAGATGTTAAAAAAAAAAGTCATGCAAATGGGTAGGACTGTACGCTTGCCCAGGAAAGACTTAAGGCTGTAATCTCCCACCTCTACATGACCTTGAGGCTCTGCATTTGCAAATAGGAGGTAAAGGGTAAGGCAGAGCTATAAACTGCTGGAGGGCTGAAGGCATGCCCCAACGATCACACAGAGACCCTCTGCAAGAGGTGAAAGACTTTTTGGTTCAATCCATTTAAGGAAATCTTTGTCCAATAATTAGTTGACCATTAAGATAACCAAGCAGAGACTGCAGCGACCATACATGACAAAGAATACAGACTTTACAGAGTTAATCCAGGAAAGTCATTAAATAAGCAAACAAAAGCAACATGGCCACAACAAAAATGGCAACAGTAAACCCTGGGGCAGTGGGAATCTGATATCCAAATCTGACATATTATTTTAAATGTGCAGTTTTCAACAAAAATTTACCAGTATATGCAAAGAAACAAGAAATTATAACCTATTCATAGGATAAGAAGCAGTTGGTAAAAAGTATCCCTGAGGAAGCTCAGGTGTTGGATTTATTAGACAAAAACTTTAAATCAGCTATTTTAAATATGTTTTTAAAGAATAACTAAAGAAAACCATGTCCAGAGAACTAAAGGAAAGTATGAGAATGATGCCATCAATAGAAAGAACATCAATAAAGAATTAGAGATTATAAAAATAACCAAGTAGAAATTCTGGAATTTAATAAAAGTACAAAAATTGAAATGAGACATTCACTAGAATGACTCTTTCTGAGAAGGCAGAAAGAATCAGCAACCTGATAGGTAGGTCAATTGAAATTATCCAGTCTGAGGAACAGAGAGAGAAGAAAGAAAAGTGAACAGAGCCTCAGAGACCTGTGGACATTATTAAGTATACCAAAATATACCTAATAGGAGTTCTAGGAGAGGAGAAAGAAAAAGGGGCAGAAAGAATATTTGAAGAAGTAATGGCTAAAACTTTGCCAATTCTATGAAAGACCTTAATCTACACATACAAAAAGCTCAATAAATTCTAGGTAGGATAAAGTTAAAGAGATCCATAACTAGACACTGTTAAAATTAAATAAAAAATGGAGACCGAACTTGAAAATTCCCTGAGCAGACAAAACCACTTAAGCCACGTAGGTGAAACCTAACTTGGGCCACTTGTTGTAAATGCCTCTGATAATCATGAAAGACAATTAAGTCATCTTCCTAAAAATAGTATAAGATTATCACTTTTAATCAAGACTTGCCGTCTGGAAACCCCCACTGTAATAACCAATCATTATGAAGTTTAAACAACTTCGTCATTTTCACTTTATAAGCCATCCTGTAACATCACGCCTCTGACCTTCGTATCAGTCTTTGAATTTAAAAGCTCCTAGCTTGTGAACTGTTCTTATAGGCACGATAAATACTTACTAAATACTACTTATTGATTTGGTGATTTTAATTTTGATATTTCTGGATTTGTGACAACACATCATAATCAAGCTGTTTGAAAGTCAATGAAAAAAGAAAATCTTGAAAGTACGGTACCTAGTTGTCTCTATTTTTTATCTTAAAATGTATGCTTTAGGACTATCTATGTCACCCTATATTCAAACAGCCAAACACATGAATTAGATCTTCATTTTTATGGAAATGAATACTTGTATGGGAAATTGTACTATTTTCTGTTATTATATTAGCCTACAGAAAGCCTGATTGTTTGGATCTAGGATCCATAATCAAAATACTTGCAGGCAAATTATCTCAGAGGAAAAAAAAATCTTGATTAAATAAATCAAAATATAGAAACCATTACAGAAATATCTCAACCACTCTGGGCAACTAAAAGTTGTCAGCCCTTTCTACTTTACATAAATTGCCATTTTTCAAATAATGAGGACATAACAATATGAAAAACAGAAGATCTACTCTAGTGAGAATAACCATGTTTTCTTCAGTGATTGAACCTTGTTTACAGCTTTAATGTCCCCATGGAGAATATGATATCTCATCATCCAGTACTAGAGATATAACTGGTTTTGGAAAACTTGGGCTGAATACACACCAAGTCTTAACCAGTCCTTTTATGTTGCTTTAAAAAAAACAGTCAATTCCTTATGTTGGTTTGCTTGCTCTTTCTCATCAGATAGTGGGCAGAAAATGCCAAAGAAATCTGTTTATTTGATCTTTTCCATAGTCTGGCCTTCAGATACATAAACAAATTTTGCACCTGACTGTAAACTAAGTACTCTGGAAGCTATTGAATGCTTTTGGAAGACTGGGGTAATGTTTAGTAGGCTTTTTCATAGGATCTTTAAGGATCTCTAAGGACATGAATAAGTTAATCCAACTTCCTAAGGTATCTTCCTTTTTTTTTTTTTTTTGCGGTACGCGGGCCTCTCACTGTTGTGGCCTCTCCCATTGCAGAGCACAGGCCCCGGATGCGCAGGTTCAGCGACCACGGCTCACGGCCTTAGCCGCTCCGCGGCATGTGGGATCTTCCCGGACCGGGGCACGAACCCGCGTCCCCTGCGTCAGCAGGCGGACTCTCAACCACCGTGCCACCAGGGAAGCCGCCTAAGGTATCTTTCTTAAAGCCAGTAAGACTTTGATGTAACAGAAGAATCTGCCTCAAACAGTTTGAAAGGACTATGAACTCGACTGAAGAAAAATACAATAAAGAGCCAAAGTCTTGTTTTCATTTACTCTCTCTAGTGGAGATAAGAGTAGTATAAACCTGTTGGGGAAAGACTTCAGAAAGTTTACAGGACATGGAAGGGGGCAGAGGCTACTTCTTCCAAACTTCTTTCACAAGCCTGCTACCTAGCTGGGTTAATCTACAGAGCAGTAGCTTTCTTTCCTAAATGCCTGTATGGCTGTGCAGGAGAGGAGATAAGGTCAAGTTGCTACCAGGGCAGTAAGTCATTCATTCATTCAACAAATATATAATAGACAGCTATCATGGACCAGGCGCTGTAATAGGCCCTGGAAACATAATAGTGAACATAAATTGACACAGGTCCCACCCTTACAGTGGTTAGTCAGGTGAGGAGTAATTTTTCTTGTCCAAGTTCCCAATTATACAAACTTCCAATAAGAGTTCTTAAGTGTCTTTCAAAGTCCACTCCAAAGAATAATTTTTTTCAGCATATTCCAAATTGCAGAACACTGGGCAAAAGTTAGAATCCTCTACCCCTACCCAGGCCCCATTTACAGCCCTAAAGACCACAGAACTATCTCCTGCAAAGCTGTTAGTGGCACCTATGGCCTTTTCTGTTGTGTTTGTTCTTCTTAGGCCCAGTCTGAAGACAGCATTCTCATTCCAAACAAAAAAGGAAATACCCTGAGCAAGATAGAAAGATAAATATCGTATAATATCGCTTTTATTTGTAATGTAAAAAAAAGGCTACAAATGAACTTATCTACGAAACAGAAATAGAGTTACAGATGTAGAAAATAAACATGGTTACTGGGGGGTAAGGGGAGAGGGATAAATTGGAAGATTGGAATTGACACATACAAAATACTATATATAAAATAGATAACTAATAAGAACCTACTGTATAGCACAGGGAACTCTACTCAATACTCTGTAATGGCCCATATAGGAAAAGAATCTAAAAAAGAGTGGATATATGTATATGTATAACACAGAGGTCCCCAACCTTTTTGGCAACAGGGACTGGTTTCGTGGAAGACAATTTTTCCATGGACCGGGGGCAGGGAGGGGGATGGTTTCAGGATGATTCAAGCGCATTACATCTATTGTGCCCTTTATTTCTATTATTATTACATTGTAATATACAATGAAATAATTATACAACTCACCATAATGCAGAATCAGTGGGAGCCCTGAGCTTGTTTTCCCTTGTCACTCACCGATAGGTTTTTGATATGAGTCTGCAAGCAATTGATTTATTATGGTCTCTGTGCAAACCTCTCTGCTAATGATAATCTGTATTTGCAGCCACTCCCCAGCGCTAGCATCACCGCCTCAGCTCCACCTCAGATCATCAGGCATTAGATTCTCATAAGGAGCGCGCAACCTAGATCCCTCGCATGCGCAGTTCACAGTAGGGTTCGCGCTCCTATGAGAATCTAATGCCGCCACTGATCAGACAGGAGGCGGAGCTCAGGCAGTAATGTGAGTGATGGGGAGCAGCTGTAAATATAGATGAAGCTTCACTCACTTGCCTGCGGCTCACCTCCTGCCGTGCGGCCTGGTTCCTAACAGGCCATGGACCAGTCTGGTCCGTGGCCTGGGGGCTGGGGACCCCCGGTATAACAGATTCATTTTGCTGTACACCTGAAACTAACACAACATTGTAAATCAACTCTACCCAAAAAAAATTATTAAAAAAAATATATACTATATTTTTATATAGTATAAAAAATATACTGATACTATAACCTTATCTCCTTGTTTCTAACTGGTCCTTGGAAGCCTAGAAGTCTGAAAGGAAGAACAACCCCCTCCCCAAATGGTGTTTTGTTTTATGGATTTAGTCAAATGCTCAACAAGCACAGTAAAAACTGTGTTGACCCACAGGGTCTACTTCCTTCTCCTTTGTTTCCCTCCAGCATTCCATTTATAAACCTGCATGGCTGTTAACATGGAGATTTTGTGATCAGAGGAGCTATAGGGTCAGGGCTTAGAACAGAATTGCTGCAAAATGGTTTGATTAGTCATTGCTCTGAATAGATTAAAGCAGCATGAACACCTGCCTTGCTGAGGAGGACAAAAGGTGAGACTGTAGAAATGAATTAAAATAATTTGCTTCCAGGGGACAGTATAGGGCATACATCATCAAATCTGTTTCTTCCTTTTCCCAGCAGCTAATAAAAGGAAATAGTGAAAAGACATTCAGCATTGACATGAAATCATCAGACTTCTAACTTCAGTGCTGGAGAAGTAGCATAAATGGCTTCATTACTGATATTTCTATACATAATGTAGAAGTGATAAAGGCAAACCTTGATAATAAGCGAAGATAAACTGAAAAGACAGTCCACACCAGGTTGTGGGGTGGGGTTGGAGAGAGTGGTGAAGAAGAAAGCAAGCATCTCCAAATAATTACCACTTGTCAGTCTCCAACTCTATAAGTGCTTCATAATTGCCTTTGGCTCAGCCCTGAGCTTTTTCCATTGAATATCTGCTGAGAGGCTTAAAAATCATGAACAAAAAAAGGAAGCTTCCAGACAAAGAAAAATATCCCCAATGGGACAAATCTCTGTGAGACTACGCACTGACATCAGCATTCACAGCCAGACTAAACCTGGCTGAAAAGAACATTCTTCCTTTTGGAAGAATTAAAAATGAAAGGAGATTTGGACCCCTTAATGTACCCTGACTGCTCCTCTTTTTTCTGACTTTATTTCGAACATAGTGGCCAGAACCCTTTCCCATGGAAGGGTGAGAAAGCAGAGGGATACTCAGAAGTCCATGCCTGATGTCCCTCCGAATCCCTTGTGTCAACCAGATGGTTAGCACTGAGAAGGGCAGAAACAAAGAGTGCTTTTCAGAGTCCAGAGAAAATGAGTAGGTGGGAAAATAACCTCAATTAATGCTATCAGAGTAATGGTTCTCCACTCTTTCCTCTCGTAATCCTCCACGTCCCACATTCGCCTTTATCAAAACAAAAGCCCTGGTTGATCTCTTAGCACAGAGCTATTTAACCTGAACTCATGTTCCCCTCGAGCATCCATGGATGGTTATCAGGGGGCCCAGGAGCCTATGGAAGTATGCAAAATTTCACATTCACGTGTCCATAGAACTTTTTAAAAAGATATTTCATAGCTTTTATCAGACTCTCATCGGACCTTTTACTCTAAGAGGTTAAACATCACTGTTTTTGATGTTGCCGCTACTGAACATCTGTATGTCTGCCCTCTTGAATTTCAGCAGATTCAAAGGGAAGAGAGAGGTAAAAGAAAAGTGGCTATGTCTGGGCAGGTGGTGGGGGACAAATCATTTCAGTCAGGAGAAATTGGTTGGAAGAGCTAAAAGGAGCTCCACTGCCTAGGTCTCTGCCCATGTCCTTTAATCTCTTCAAGATTATACCTGCTTTCTCCATGCCACTGCTCCTTCCGGAAGTGAAGAAATCTCAAACTCCAATTTGAAAAATGCTACCTGATTAAAAAATCTCTTCTAAGAACCTCATCCTGGGCCTCAAGATTTTTTTAATCATTTACCAAGACACTGTCCACACTTGGAATTCTTCACGTTTCATGGTCTTTATATTCTTTTTCATGTGCCAAATTGGAATTTCCATTTCTAAGAAAAGCTACCAACCTATATTCTGACAACTTCTAAAACATGGATGACTTAGTTCTGGCCTAGCATCATTCTAGCTTCCTGGGTAGTGCACATACCCTTTGCTTCATAGGGACAGTAGAATGGTCCTGCCAAGTTTTAGATATAGTATTTTCTTAAAGGATCACCGTCATTTCTCTCAAGAAGATAAATAAAAACCAAACTCCTAGCAATGGACTACAAGGTTTACATGATTGCATCCACCAGCCCCATCCACCCTCATCCACCCTGCCATCAATCTCACTACTTTACTGGCCTCATCTGCCATTCTCCTCCTCTCTGATGTTGCTCCAGCCACACCGGCCTCCTCACTGTTCCTCAAACACACAAGCACACTCTAGCCTCATATCCTGTGGACTGGTTGCTCCCTCTATCTAGAAACAATCTCCTACTAGAAACCACCAAAGCTGGCTCCCTTGCTTTCTTCAGGTCTCTGCTCAAATATCACCTTCTCAGGAAGGTCTTTTCTGATCACCTCATTTAAAAGAGTGACTAATCCCCACTTCATCTTTCTCTTTCCCCTTTACTCTGTTTTATTTTTCTTAGTATATCTCATCATCTGAGATATATTTATTTTCTCCCCTCCGCTAGACTGTAAGCTCCATGAAGGCAGGAACTCCACCTACCTTGCTCCCTGCACCTTATCCCAGCACCTAGCACAATGTCTAATTCATAGTAGGTACTCAGTAAATATCTGTTGAGTGAACAATGAGCAGAGAATGATGAGCAGGGAGCTCAGTATCAAAGCTCCCATACTGAGTTTCTCATTGGCAATTTAGGGAAAAAGAAAATAATCTACATTAACCACGCACTTCATTTCTATTCCAAAGTCAGATGAGACCTTGAAGTATAAGTTTCATTGCCAAGTCCTTCAATCTAAATTACAATATTCGTTATTCTTCTTCGTCAAAGCTCCCTGCCCTTTTCTTTCATAGCACTATTCAACATGTGTAATGATCATGCATTTATTTTTTAAAAGATGTTTAACATATGCTTCCTTCCATTAGAATGAAAGCTTATGAGGGGTCTGGGACCAGGCTGGCCTCGTTGGCTACTTGTAGCTAGTGCCCAAGAGCACTAATGGGGACCTGATGGACTCAATAAATGTGCTGAATGAGTAAATGAACAAATGAGAAGACCTTTATAGAAGTTAAGTCCTCTTTGTTCTTAACTACACTATCCCAATACCAACGCCAGGGATGCAGCTTAAAAAATGAATAACTCCCTCAAAACCACTATTTGAGGATTTGAAGTAGAAATAGGGACATAAAGGAAAGTAAAACCCCAGTTAACATGAATATTCTACTTTCCATTTTTGACATTGTGTGGTCACTATTCATATGGTATCTGACCACAGATTTTGAGAAAATTGGTGAACAGAAGGAAGTGGGAGAAGGATGCTTTCTCATATTAGATTTGGTACAGGAGAAAAGATAAGTACCATCTAAAATTGCTTATGTTCTAGTCTCCAGATCTATGAAAGAAGCAGACATGTAGTACAGTCTCCAGTTTGTTTTGGATTTGACAATTTTGCTGAATGACTTGGCTCTTCAAATCACTCAAGGCTCATTGAAACTTTATTTTCATATATAGAGCAGATGCGTGAGAACAAACATAAAACTTGCTCTCATTGTTTTCTTGAGTTTTCTTTGGAGCCACCATCAAATAAAACCTCACATTTGTAGAGCTAGCCACAATTTAGCATTTTTACCTATGTGGATTATCTCATTTAATCCTTACTACACTGGGAGATAGGTACTATTAATATCACCATTTTCCACATGAGTAAGCTATGACCTAGAGAGAAGCAATGACATTTCCCAGGTTACACAGGTGGTACATGACAGAGTCAGGATTTTAACCTAGATTTTTAACTTCAAGTCCAGTGCTCCTTCCATGACATCCTTGTGTTTCCACATTTTGCCCCCAGGAAAGATTGGTTGTCCAGGGTGACAAACTTGTCCTGGTTTGCCTAGGTCTTTCCTGGTTTTAGCACTGAAAGTTCTGTCTCTCAGGAACCCTCTCTCAGTCCCAGGTAAACCGGGATGGTTCATCACCCTCGTTGTCACTCAGACCATATCTACAAACTCATCCTTCTTTCTACCCTACAATATCCATACTTCAACCCAAATTTGATATCACCAAATTTGATATTTGTTTTATCCCTGTGCTCTTATTTGTCATATGAGAACAAAGATTTAGAGAAAACAAGTTTACGTACTTTTTGGTTTTGTTTCATGCCTAATTCAGCATCCAGTGTAAACAGGCACTTAATAAAGTCTGGTTACTAATTCTGTGACAGGCACTGCGATTCATGTTTAGGAAGGAGCAATAAAGACTGGATTCAAGGTATGGGTCTGTTCTTTGGTTACAGGCAAGAGCTTTCCCCTCTCCTGGATCTCAATTTCCTCATCTGAAAGTAGGTATAATAATCCCTGACTTGCCCATCCCATAATGATGAAATAAGATATGTACGAAAATAACCTGCAAAGGGCTAAGTATATTAGTAACATTGTATCAGAAAAGCTGGAGGCAGACGATGAGCCTAGCATCACTGTACTGTGGTAGAAGAGCCTGATTCAGGTCAGCAGTTTTGTACTCAACGCTGCGCTGCGAGGCAGGCAGTGCATCATTAAGGCAGTGGAAATCAACAGATTAGCCCTGCCACAATCACATCATTTGGCCTTAGCTTTTCCCTTATTATGGCCACCTAATGGCTAAGACCATAGCCCTCTTTCGTCCTTCTTGGAGCCTATTTACTTATTTGCTAAATTTGCCAAATGTGTTCTCTGCCTCTGGGTTCAACCAGCAAGAGGCAGGATGCGACATTCTGCCATTAGTACCCAGACCACTTCTTGAATGACAGGAAACTTAGAAATAGCTCCATGCTCACTTTTCTAGATATTCAAAGTAAATGTAATTTCCGAAAACTGACAATATTAAAGCCTTGAACCTTAGAGAGCATGTCACCCATGATTTCCTCATCCAAAGAGGAAATGACGTATGTAACCACTTCCCCAGATCCCTCAGACACCCAGTTGCTTATACTAAGGAACCTGGTGCTGAGTGCCTGGCAAAAGCGTAAGGTTAAACCTGAGGGGGGCGGAAAAAGAAACCATGATGAAAAAGAGACATATCAAGGAAGAGGCAATTGCAGTTTGGCATTTCACCATGAGTTTGGGCCGTCTTCCAGAGCCAGAGTGAGACCCAAGATGAGCCTGTTGTCACGGTGACCATGACAGCTGAGCTGAGGCAGTGCCTTGAGGTTGGGGAGACCTCCCAATACACCATGGCCAGGAAAAACCAGATAACAGAACAACTGTTAAATCAGTTGGGGCTTTGATACATTTCCACCTTCCATTTTCATGCTCCCCAGCTACATCCTCAAGCAGTGATTGTTTCAGACTGACCGACCGGCCAGGGGCCTCCTCTCAAAAAAACCTTTTTCTTTTTCTTTTTTTTGTTTTTTTGTATACCTCTTATTTCTTTCTCTTCTCTGATTGCCATGGCTAGGACTTCCAAAACTATACTGAAAAATAGTGGTGAGAGTGGACATCCTTTTCTTGTTCCTTATCTTAGAGGAAATGCTTTCAGGTTTTCACCATTGAGAATAATGTTTCCTGTGGGTCTGTCGTATATGGCCTTTATTATGTTGAGGTAGGTTCCCTCTATGCCCACTTTCTGGAGAGGTTTTATCATAAATGGGTGTTGAAGTTTGTCAAAAGCTTTTTCTATATCTATTGAGATGATCATACGGTTTTTATTCTTCAATTTGTTAATATGGTGTATCACATTGATTGATTTGCGTATATTGAAGAATCCTTGCATCTCTGGGATAAATGCCACTTGATCATGGTGTATGATCCTTTAACTGTGATGTTGGATTCTGTTTGCTAGTATTTTGTTGAGGATTTTTGCATCTATATTCATCAGTGACATTGGTCTGTAATTTTCTTTTTTTGTAGTACCTTTGTCTGGTTTTGGTATCAGGGTGATGGTGGCCTCATAGAATGAGTTTGGGAGTGTTCCTTCCTCTGCAATATTTTGGAAGAGTTTGAGAAGGATGGGTGTTAGCTCGTCTCTAAATGTTCGACAGAATTCACCTGTGAAGCCATCTGGTCCTGGACTTCTGTTTGTTGGAAGATTTTTAATCACAGTTTCAATTCCATTACTTATTACAGGTCTGTTCCAATTTTCTATTTCTTCCTGGTTCAGTCTTGGGAGGTTATAACTTTCTAAGAATTTGTCCATTTCTTCCAGGTTGTCCATTTTATTGGCATAGAGTTGCTTGTAGTAGTCTCTTAGGATGCTTTGTATTTCTGCAGTGTCTGTTCTAACTTCTCCTCTTTCATTTCTAATTTTATTGATTTGAGTGTTCTCCCTCTTTTTCTTGATGAGTCTCACTAATGGCTTATCAATTTTGTTTATCTTTTCAAAGAACCAGCTTTTAGTTTTATTGATCTTTGCTATTGTTTCCTTTGTTTCTATTTCATTTATTTCTAATCTGATCTTTATGATTTCTTTCCTTCTGCTAACTTTGGGTTTTGTTTGTTCTTCTTTCTCTAGTTCCTTTAGGTGTAAGGTTAGATTGTTTATTTGAGATTTTTCTTGTTTCTTGAGGTAGGCTTGTATAGCTATAAACTTCCCTCTTAGAACTGCTTCTGCTGCGTCCCGTAGGTTTTGGATTGTCGTGTCTCCATTGTCATTTGTCCCTAGGTATTTTTTGATTCCCTCTTTGATTTCTTCAGTGATCTCTTGGTTATTTAGTAATGTATTGTTTAACCTCCATGTGTTTGTGTTTTTTTATGTTTTTTCCCCTGTAATTCGTTTCTAATCTCATAGCGTTGTGGTCAGAAAAGATGCTTGATATGATTTCAATTTTCTTAAATTTACTGAGGCTTGATTTGTGACCCAAGATGTGATCTATCCTGGAGAATGTTCCATGCGCAGTTGAGAAGAAAGTGTAATCTGCTGTCTTTGGATGGAATGTCCTATAAATATCACTTAAATCTATCTGGTCTATTGCGTCATTTAAAGCTTCTGTTTCCTTATTTATTTTCATTTGGGACGACCTGTCCATTGGTGTAAGTGAGGTGTTAAAGTCCCCCGCTATTATTGTGCTACTGTCGATTTCCTCTTTTAGAGCTGTTAGCAGTTGCCTTATGTATTGAGGTGCTCCTATGCTGGGTGCATATATATTTATAATTGTTATATCTTCTTCTTGGATGGATCCCTTGATCATTACGTAGTGTCCTTCCTTGTCTCTTGTAACATTCTTTATTTTAAAGTCTATTTTATCTGATACGAGTATTGCTACTCCAGCTTTCTTTTGATTTCCATTTGCATGGAATAACTTGTTCCATCCCCTCACTTTCAGTCTGTATGTGTCCCTAGGTCTGAAGTGGGCCTCTTGTAGACAGCATATATACATGGGCCTTGTTTTTGTATCCATTCAGCAAACCTGTGTCTTTTGGTTGGAGCATTTAATCCATTCACGTTTAAGGTAATTATCAATATGTATGTTTCTATTACCACTTTCTTAATTGTTTTGGGTTTGTTTTTATAGGTCCTTTTCTTCTCTTGTGTTTCCCACTTAGAGAAGTTCCTTTAGTATTTGTTGTAGAGCCTGTTTGGTAGTGCTGACTTCTCTTAGTTTTTGCTTGTTTGTAAAGCTTTTGATTTCTCCATGGAATCTGAATGAGAACCTTGCTGGGTAGAGTAATCTTGGTTGTAGGTTCTTCCCTTTCATCACTTTAAGTATATCATGCCACTCCCTTCTGGCTTGTAGAGTTTTTGCTGAGAAATCAGCTGTTAACCTTATGCGAGTTCCCTTGTATGTTATTTGTTGTTTTTCCCTTGCTGCTTTCAACCATTTTTCTTTGTATTTGATTTTTGCCAACTTGATTACTATGTGTCTCGGCCTGTTTCTCCTTGGGTTTATCCTGTATGGGACTCTCTGTGCTGCCTGGACTTGGGTGGCTATTTCCTTTCCCATGTTAGGGAAGTTTTCGACCATAATCTCTTCAAAAATTTTCTTTGGCCCTTTCTCTCTCTCTTCTCCTTCTGGGACCCCTATAATGCGAATGTTGTTGCATTTAATGTTGTCCCAGAGGTCCCTCAGGCTGTCTTCATTTCTTTTCATTCTTTTTTCTTTATTCTGTTCTGCAGCAGTGAATTCCACCATTCTGTCTTCCAGGTCACTTAGCCGTTTTTCTGCCTCAGTTATTCTGCTATTGATTCCTTCTAGTGTAGTTTTCATTTCAGTTATTGTATTGTTCATTTCTGTTTGTTTGCTCTTTAAATCTTCTAGGTCATTGTTAAACGTTTCTTGCATCTTCTCGATCTTTGCCTCCATTCTTTTTCCGAGGTCCTGGATCATCTTCACTATCATTATTCTGAATTCTTTTTCTGGAAGGTTGCCTATCTCCACTTCATTTAGTTGTTTTCCTGGGGTTTTATCTTGTTCCTTCATCTGGCACATAACCCCCTGCCTTTTCATCTTGTCTATCTTTCTGTGAATGTGGTTTTTGTTCCACAGGCTGCAGGACTGTAGTTCTTCTTGTTTCTGCTGTCTTCTCTCTTGTGGATGAGGCTATCTAAGAGGCTTGTGCAATTTTCCTGATGGGAGGGACTGGTGATGGGTAGAGCTGGGTGTTGCTCTGGTGGGCAGAGCTCAGTAAAACTTTAATCTCCTTGACTGCTGATGGGTAGGGCTGGGTTCCCTCCCTGTTGGTTGTCTGGCCTGGGGCAACCCAACACTGGAGCCTACCTGGGCTCTTTGGTGGGGCTAATGGCAGACTCTGGGAGGGCTCACACCAAGGAGTACTTCCCAGAACTTCTGCTGCCAGTGTTCTTGTCCTAACGGTGAGACATAGCCACCCCCCACCTCTGCAGAGACCTTCTAGCACTAGCAGGTAGGTCTGGTTCAGTCTCCTATGGGGTCACCGCTCCTTCCCCTGGGTCCCGATACACACACTACTTTGTGTGTGCCCTCCAAGAGTGGAGTCTCTGTTTCCCTTAGTCCTGTCAAAGTCGTGCAATCAAATTCTGCTGGCCTTCAAAGTCTGATTCTCCAGGAATTCCTCCTCCCGTTGCTGGACCCCCAGGTTCGGAAGCCTGACGTGGGTCTCAGAACCTTCACTCCAGTGGGCGGACTTCTTTCGTATAAGTGTTCTCCAGTTTGTGAGTCACCCACCCAGCAGTTATGGGGTTTGATTTTATTGTGATTGTGCCCTTCCTACCATCTCACTGTGGCTTCTCCTTTGTCTTTGGATGTGGGGTATCTTTTTTGGTGCGTTCCAGTGTCTTCCTGTCGATGATTGTCCAGCAGTTAGTTGTGATTCTGGTGCTCTTGCAAGAGCAAGAAAACCCTTTTCTTTCTACCACCTTCGTTGTTGATGACAGTGAATAAAATGGGCAATAACCTCCCAAATTGATATCCTGGCCTGAGTTTTGCTCCCTCACAGAAGTCTAATCCTCACACAGCATCCAGAGAGATCCTTCAAACTCCTCCATAGCTCTCCATCTCATACTGAGCCAAAGGCAAAGCACAAGGCCCTCTCTATCTGCCCTCTAATACCCCGGTTACCCCTCTCACCTCATTTCCTACTACTGTTTTTCTTGGTTGCTCAACTCCTGCTGTCCTGGCCCCTTTCCTACCCTGTGTCCACATCAGCCATTCCCCTGCTCGAGGGCTTTGGCACTTGTCCTGTACCCTCTGCCTAGAATGATTTTCCCCAGATATTTGTGTTTCTTCAGCCCTTTTCTGCAATGTCACCTTCTCAGTGATCCTTTCCCTGGTTTCTCTGTCTCAAACTGAAACTCTGTCACTTAAGATACCTCTAATACTTCTTATCAACTTCTCCTCCTTTATTTCTCTTCCTGGCACTCAGCATTATCTAACATACGATGACATATTTTACTTATTTTTTTATTGTCTGTCTCCCTCAGAAAGATTGTAAACTCTATGAAAGAGAGGATTTCTGTCTGTCCTGTATCCCTAGCACCTAGGAAAGCACCTCACTCCTAGCAGGCACTTGTTAAATATTTAAATATCTGTTAAAGAACTAGGAAGTGAGTGAATGAATGAAAAAGATTAATCTTATAGGGTAAATTGTGCTAAGGTAATCATCAGTTGAGCTTTTTCTGTTTTGTTTTGTTTTTTTTCTTTCCAGGAGAAAAGAATGACTGAATGGGGCTTCCCTGGTTGGGCAGTGGTTAAGAATCCACCTGCCAATGCAGGGGACACAGGTTCGAGCCCTGGTCTGGGAAGATCCCACTTACCATGGAGCAGCTAAGCCTGTGCACCACAACTACTGAGCCTGCGCTCTAGAGCCTGCGAGCCACAACTACTGAGCCCGTGTGGCACAACTACTGAAGCCCGTGTGCCTAGAGCCCATGCTCTGCAACAAGAGAAGTCACCGCGATGAGAAGCCCGTGCACCACAAGGAAGAGTAGCCCCACACTCACCGCAACTAGAGAAAGCCCACATGCAGCAATGAAGACCCAATGCAGCCAAAAATAATTTTTTTTAATTAAAAAAAAATGACTGAATGGCTTAAACATGAAAATACATATGCATCCATTTGCGGACAGATGCAGGAGATACTGAGATGCTTAAGGGCAGAGAGACTGCCTTCCCTACCTGCCCTCAGACGTGCCATCCCCACCCCCCACTCCCTACCTGAAGTGCTTAGCGGATAAGACACATCAACAGGATGAGATGCAAGAACAATTTCTGGCACAAGTAAAACTATCAATAGTTTAATTTTTTAAGCTACTGTGTATTGAGAATTTACTATGTGCCAGGCCCTTTATATAACCACCTAAAATCCTCACACAAATACATCAAAGTACATATCATTACCCCTATTTTATAGAAGAGGAAGACTAAGACTTAGAGAAATTGAGTAATGTGCCAAAAGTCACATGAGTAGAAATACACAGAACTGGTTTTCAAAACCAGGTCAATAGCACGCAGAGACTCTGCTCTTTCTGTACCACCATACTACTCTAGCTGAGCGGAGGGAGTGTACCCTCATCCGAAGTTTTCATTCTGACAAACAGGTCAAAACCCTCAGACTTGAAATGACTTGGCATTTGCAGTACTGACTATATTTGCCTGTATTTCCCTGACTATATTTCATTTCTATTAGCAGACCTAGAGCTAGAAGACCAAAACCAGAATTTTGCACTGTAATTGTCACACAGCAGTCTGATCACATTGGGAGAAGTGGAACACATGCAGTCCTCCTTGTTTATGGCATACTAATGGGCTCTAAGGAATTCCAAGCCTATGCCACTGTACAGCACAAGTTCCCAGAGACACAACATTCCACTGAACACCAGATGAGTGGAAGGCACCAGGTTTCCCTGCCAAACAATTTTCTTCCCTTTCTTATAGCCACCCTTTCCCAAAAAGGAGGGTCTGTTATGCATTCAATGTACGTTAGATGAGCACAGCGACCAGGCACTGTGCTAGGTGCCAAGGACAGAAAGGTGATTGTGATTCCATCTAGCAGGGGAGAGAGATATGTAATCAGATGATAAATGACCACCCAATGTGGCAGAGACTATAATGGGGTGTAGGAAGAGGGTTCAGGAGACACATAAAGAGGGGGAAATCTGACTTTTACTAGAGGATGTAGAGAAAGGTTTTCCTGACATTACAAAGAACCACTCAATTCTTTTTAAATCAACCACATATTGAACAACGAATTTTTTCTAGGTATGGTGTTAGGACTTAGCCATCCAGACGTTTACTTCTGTAAAGTAAGTGAGGAGCTTTCATCATGGCCAGTTCACTGAAGTGCAAGTGGTCATGACTTCATCCCACGTGTACTGATGGCTCAGTGATGTGTGGCCCAGAGACACAGAATTTCTAACACTGACCAATAAACCTGTAATGCCAACCCTTGGTCACAAGGGGGACAGGTGAGAATCTGAATTCTGACGTTTTAAAAGCCAAAGGACATATAGAATCCATCCAGTTGAGTGGTTTGCAAAACCACAGGGCAGAGAGTAGGGGGTGGGCAGAAGCCCAGCATATGGGCCTACAGACTCTACACCCAAGCTTGAAACAATGCAACTCTGCTGTTTTATATATTGAGTTTCTGTATCTGCTTTTGTTTGAGATGAGGGTCCTGTTGCTGAAAAGAATTTAAACTGATCCACTCACTCATTTTAGAGATGAGGGAAATTAAAGCGCAAAGAAGGAAAACAATTCACCCCAGGTGACACTGTGTCACATTGAGCAAATGATTTAGAAGAGAGAAAAGAAGAGATGTGAAGCAAACGATTTTACTTCTATGAGCCTCAGTTTCTCCATCTGTGAAATGGGAATGATGATAATGTATATCTATATGGTTGCTTTGAGGATTCATTGAGCTAATGCATTCATAGACTTAGGCCAGTACCTGAAACGTACTAGATATAGGAAAAATATTGACTACTACTATTATAACGATGATGATGATGCAGTCAGTTCCAGTTACTTCTTGAAACTCAAGTTTCCCGCTTTGCAAACCAGCATTCTGTTCTCTGTATCACACTGGCTCAGGACAGGCACTGGTCAGTGTGACTTGACACAGTTGACCATTCCTCCCTCCTGGATTCACTTTTTTCATTTGGGTTTCTGAGAAAGGCGCTCCCTCACTGGGTTTGCCCTCTTACTTCACTAGTTGCCCCTTCTTAGCCTCCTCTGCTGCCGCCTCATTTCCCTGACCTTTAGATTGCCATGGCACTTAGGCTTCAGATCTCTTTTGTCTTCTACACTCATTCCCTAGGGCATCTCATTCAGGCCCAGGGCTTTAAATTCCCTCTGTCTGTTGATGACTCACAAATTCGTATGGCCAGCTCAGACCCCTCTCCCCTGGGCTCCAGAGTCATGATACCAATCCAGCATCTCCATTTCAATATAGACTCCTCAAAGTAAATGATATTCTTACCAGGTTTGCTCTTACTCCCACTATTCTCCATTTCATTGAATGCCCCCAACATCCTCCCAGTTGTTCAAATCAAAAACCCAGGAACCTCCTTTCTTTGCCTCCGATCCCACATCTAATCCATCAGCAAGTCCTGTTGGCTATGCCTCTAAAATTCATGACATTCATGATATTCACAAATTCATCCACTTCTCAACCCTGCATTGCTAAAAGCCTAGGCCAAGCTACCATTATCTTTGGCCTAAATTACCACAAAAACCTCCAGTCTGATCTCCCTGCATTCACTCTTGCTGCCTTATACACCATTCTTTATGCAGCAGCCAGAGTGAGCATCTTTATTTAAATCATCATTCAGATAGTGTGATTCCTCTGATTAAAACTTCCTGCAATGACTTCTCATTGGACATCCCTGGGTAAAGCAGCATAGCCCTGCCAGTGCACTTTCTATCCCGCCACCCCACTTCTTTCCTTCATAGCAATTTTCACTATTTGAAACTGTATGTGCGTATATATTTTTACTTGTTTACAATTTTAAATGTCTTACACACACACGCACACTAGCCAGTAGAATGTCATTTCCATGAGGCAGTAACTTTACCTTAGCCACTGCTCTATCCCTAGCACTTAAAAGAGTACCTGTCACAGTAAGCCCTCAGCAAATATCTGTTAAGTACATGAATGAAAATGGAAATCTCACTGGAGACTCGACTGCGTCCCAACATGTCCTGCCTGTCTCTGTGAAGTCTCCTTCCAAAATAAAGTCCACATCCTAGATAAGACCACAGGGAGTCTGTGAAGAAACTGCTTTTCACTCCACCTTGACCTTAACAGGTAAATTAAGCATCCATATAGCTCTCTGAAAGTCTTTTTTTTGTGTGTGGTACGTGGGCCTCTCACTGTTGTGGCCTCTCCCGTTGCGGAGCACAGGCTCCGGACGCACAGGCTCAGTGGCCATGGATGGGCCCAGCCGCTCCACGGCATGTGGGATCTTCCCGGACCGGGGCACGAACCCGTGTCCCCTGCATTGGCAGGCGGACTCTCAACCACTGCGCCACCAGGGAAGCCCTGAAAGTCTTATTTTAACGGCAAAACTGTGGTTTCTCCAGTCTACAATACTTTAATGAGAAAGGATCCATCATGATCAAAACTACTGTTCCTAACTATGGTTGTGATGAATGTACAATAATTAAGATATTCCAACTAGTGTCACTTGATTGGTACATTCCAGTTAAGGAGAATGCTATAAATAAAGAGGTTAAAAACATCACCTGTTGCAAATACTGTATAGGAGAAGAACTCCTGCACAGAGCCCTTCAGGATAATAGTTCTGATGATGAATGGCTTATTGCTACAGAAAGATACTGACTTGTAGAACCAGAGACACAGGAAAGAAGGGGAAGAGCACGCTGATGTGCACACTCGCTCCAAGTCAGCATGGGGAACCCTGGAAATAGGTCAAAGGAGGCATTAAAGAGCAGGATTGGCCCTAGGCAACATTGTACAATGAGAGAAGTTGTCCAATGGAGGAAGTAATAAGTGAAAGGGATTTTCACTAGTTCCATTCGTTATTCAGCTACACAGGAGAGAAGAAGTGGAGGAGTAGAAGGGAATTTGGCCTGTACTTTGTAGCACAATGATTCACATTAGAATCAACTGTGAATATTAAGACATACCTAGGCATCACTCCCAGAATTCTGATTTAATTAATCTGGAGTAAGTTCCAGGCACTAGTATGTTGTTTAAGCTTCCCATGTGATTGCAATGTGCAGCGAGGTTTCAGAACCATTTTTAGCTGATCCAAATCCTAAGTCGGTTTTTTTAACTCTGGTTCTCCAAGTGTGATCACTAGACCTGCAGCAACAGTATCACCCAGGAACCTGTTAGAAATGCAAATTATGGGCCTCCAAATCAGGTCTAGGGAATCAGAAGCTCTGGGGGTGAGGCCCAGTGATGTGTGGTTTAACAAGCCCTCCAGGTGACATATTAAGAAAAGTGAATATACCCCCTCCGACTATAAAAGAGTTAATTAGGAGGTGCAAGAAGCAAACTAGATATACTTTGAATCCCAACTGAACAGAAGCACTAAAGCTGATACTGTTTTTGTAGGACTCTCATCCCCAAGAGAAGATGTTAGTGAGTTAAACACAAGCACTTAACCAAAATACAAATATAAGATTAAATCCAAAAAAAAAAAAAAAAAAAGATTAAATCCAAGGTTAGAAGATTCTATATCTGGGAACATTTAAGGATTAACACTAAAGGTACTGATTTGTACTTAGGAAATTCTTTCCTTTAAATAATATTAGTTCTGTAGAAGTACTTTAAAAAAAATTATCAGAGTGCCATGGAAACCTCTGGGCAGCTTGTTAAAAATGTAGATTCCTATGCCCCACACCCAGAGATTTTGATTTAGTTAAGTATGGAGTGAGGCCTGTAAGTTTACATGTTTAATTACCCTTTTAGGTCATTCTGAGGATGACAGGAGACAATACCCTCTTGGGTGCTGAATCCACACATACAGAATTACAGAGTAACAACAATAATGGCAAAAGCAAGACCTATAAAGTAGACATGTGGAAGCTGACTGCAGCCTGTTTTATATTTTCTACTTAATTCTTGTTTGGGACTGATTTATTTTAAATCTGTAAACAAATTTCCTAAGTTTATCTCAGAATAATTTTGGGGTGTCTTTAACCACCAATCTTGGCATGTAAAGTCATAGAGAGTTCACAGCTTTCTGACTGACTTATCCTCCTGCATCAGCCCCATACCACATATCCCATCATAACCACTAAATATTCAATAATGGTAATGACATCTAAAGTATTCTCCTCTATTGCCAGAATATGCCTTCATGTATGTTAACATAAGCCATAAATGAAAGATGAAGTCATCTACTATTCAGCTTAAACAAGATATAGTGCTTACACACCAATTATATACATACATACACAGAAACACACACTAATCACAGGACTTTCAAACTCCAATAGCTTTTTAGTCTCCTATTCCATGGTCTGGTTGAACTGATTAGAACAAGGAAAACTCATTCATTGCCTTAAAACAGGGCCATTGTTTAGTCTCCTCAGAACCCTGCCTTGGGCATGGCCAATCCAGGCAATTGCGCAGACCCTGATCTTTTACTGACAGAAGGGTCTATCTTTAGTAGTGGGAAACAATTCGTCCTAGACTGAATATAACTCCAGTTCTGCCTAACAAATCCTAAAAGACAGACCTGCAAGTATCATTTTCTTCCTAAGTGATGTAACTACATTCCAAATCAAAGCTGAAGAATATGTATAAGAATACAAATATATATATGTATGTATGTATCCAACACCCGCAAAGTAAAACTCACAATCTGGCATCCAATAAAAAATTACCAGGTATGCAAAGAAGCAGGGAAAGATGACCCATAATGAGAAAATAAATCAACTCACCAAAACTGACCCACTACTGAAACAGACCTTAGAATTAGCAGAAAAGGACATTTAAAAAATTATAATAACCGTATCTATATATATTAAAGTTAAATAAAGATATGGAAGATATAAAAAAGACCTAAATCAAATTTGTAGAGATGAAAACTACAATGTGTTACACAGAATATTCTACTAGATATAATTAATGGCAGACTAGATACTGAATACAAAAAGATTAGTAAATCTGAATACACAGCAATATAAAGTATCCAAAATAAAACACAAAAAGAGTAGAGGAGAGAGAGGAAGTGTAGAGAAAACATTTGAAGGTAACAACCAAAAACTTTCCACATTTGTTGAAAACATAACACCATATATCCAAGAACCTCAGGGAAACTCAAACCAAAAAAAAAAAAAAATACCAGACCAAAATACATCATAATCAGATTGTCGGGGGAAAAAAAGACACGTTATGTAGAGAAACAAAAAAAACAATGACAGCCAAACAGTGGAGTGTCATCTTTAAAACACACACAAAAAAAAAGGAAAAAGAAAATATCTTCCAAAAATAAAAGAAACAAATCCATATATTCCTGGGTATGTACCCAAAAGAAACAAAAGCAGAGAATTGAACAGATTTTTGTACACCCAGGTTCATAGCAACATTAGTCACAATAGTCAAAAGATGGAAACAACACAAATGTTCATCAACAGGTAAATGGATGAACAAAATGTTTTATATATATATATATATATATATATATATAAAATGGAATATTATTCAGCTTTAAAAAGTAAGGTAATTCTGATACATACTATACAACACGATGAACACTGAGGACATTATGCTGAGTGAAATAAGTCACTCACAAAAAGGCAAATATTGTATGATACCACTTACATGAAGTATCTAAAGCAGTCAAATTCATAGAGACAGAAAGGTGAATGGTGGCTTCCAGGGGCAGATGGAGGGAGTGGAAATTTAGTGTTTAATGGGTGCAGAGTTTCAGTTGAAAAAGATGAAAAAATTCTGGATATGGATGGGGATGACGGTTGCACAACAATGTGAATGTACTCAATGCCACTGAAGTGTATAGTTAAAAATGGTTAAAATGGTAAATTTTATGTTATGTATGTTTTAGCACAGTAAAAAATCTTAAAATGAGGGGAAAACAAAGATGTTTTCATGCACACGAAAGCTGACACAACTCATCACCAGCAGACCCACACTACAAGTAATGTTAAAGAAAGTCTGTCAGGTAGAAGAAAAACTATACTAGATGGATATCTAGATCTACACAAAGAAATAAAGAGCACCACACCCCACACTGGTCAGAATGGCTATCATCAAAAAGTCTACAAGTAAGAAATGCTGGAGAGGGTTTGAATAAAAGGGAATCCCCCTACACTGTTGGTGGGAATGTAAATTGATGCAACAACTATGGAGAACAGTATGGAAGTTCCATTAAAAAAAACTAAAAACAGAGTTACCATATGATCCAGAAATCCCACTCCTGGGCACATATCTGAAGAAAACTCTAATTCGAAAAGATACATGCACCCCAACGTTCATAGCAGCACTATTTACAATAGCCAAGACATGGAAGCAATATATATGTCCCTCCATGGATGAATGGAAAAGAAGATGTGGTATATAAATACAATGAAATATTACTCAGCCATAAAAAGAATGAAATAACGCTATTTGCAGCAACATGGCTGGACCTACAGCTTATCATACTAAGTGAAGTAAGTCAGACAAAGACAAATATCATATGCTATCACTTATATGTGGAATCTAAAAAAATGATACAAATGAACTTATCTACAAAACAGAAATAGACCCACAGACATAAAAAAGAAACTTATAGTTACTAAAGGGGAAAGTGGAGGAGGGTTAAATTAGGAGTTTGGAATTAGCAGATACACACTACTATATAGAAAATAGATAAACAGGGACTTCCCTGGTGGTGCAGTGGTTAAGAATCCACCTGCCAACGCAGGGGACATGGGTTTGAGCCCTGTCCTGGTCCATGATTCCACATGCCACGGAGCAACTAAGCCCATGAACCACAACTGCTGAGCACGTGTGCCACAACTACTGGAGCCCACATGCCTAGAGCCCATGCTCCACAACAAGAGAAGCCACCGCAATGAGAAGCCTGCATACTGCAACAAAGAGTAACCCCCACTCGCCGCAACTAGAGAAAGCCCGTGCGCAGCAACAAAGACTCAACACAGCCCCCCCAAAATTAATTAATTAAAAATAGATAAACAACAAGGTCCTACTGTATAGCACAGGGAACTGTATACAATATCTTATAATACAGCATAATGGAAAAGAATATGAAAAAGAATATATATATTATATGCACACATATATATACCTGAATCACTTTGCCTTACACCAGAAACTAGCAAAACATTGTAAATAACTATACTTCAATTGTAAAAAAGGAAAAGAGAGGACTGTGATTAAAGATGTATCCTATAAACCCCAAAGAAACGAATAAAATTACAAAGAGTTAAAGTAAGCCAATAAAGAAGATTAAATTGAATTTTAAAATTTCAAGTAATCCAAACGAAAGCCAAAAAACAAACAGAAAAACAGGAAAGGAAACAAAGAATACATATGACAAATGAAAAACAAAGAGTAAGAGGAGAGGTTTAAACTTAGCCATATCAATAATCACATTAAATGTAGATTGTCTAAACATCCCAATTAAAAGGCTGCGATTATAAGACTGGATACAGTAACAAGACCCAACTGTATGCTGTCTTCAAGAAAAACTCTTCAAATTAAAAAAACCCACAAATAAGATAAAAGTACAATGATGGATACACCTTGCTAACAATAGTCAAAGCTGGAGTGGCTGTATTATATAAGACAAACCAAAAAAAGTAAAACCATATGATCATCTTAAACAATGCAAAAATATTTACAAAATTTCAACATCTATACTGAGGAAAAGTCTCAAGAAGTTCAGAATAAAAGGAAAACTTACCCAACTCCTCAACCTGATAAGGACATCAGTGTAAAACTTACAGCTAATATCATACTTAATGGTGAAAGACTGATATTTTTTCCCTGAGATCAGCAATAAGGAAAGCATATTCATACTCTCTGCTTCTTTTAAACAGTGTACTGGAGGTTTTATTAACTACAATTAGAAAAAATGCAATAAAAGTTATCAAGATTGGAAAGAAAGATGCAAAACCATATTTTATTTGTGAATGACCTGATTACCTATGTAGAAATTTTGATGGAATCTACAAAAAAGCAACTAGAACCAATGTGTGGGTTTAGTAAGATTGCAAATAAAATATCAATATAGAAATTGTCTTTTCATAGATTAACAATTAACACACAAAAATTGAAATAAAAGTAGAAATACCACTTGCAAAAGCATCAAAACATATTAAATACTTAGGGATAAATCTGACAATGTATGTGTAAGAGCTGTACACCGAAAACTGCAAAACATTGCTGAGAGAAAACAAAGACCTAAATAAATAGAAACATATACTCTGTATATGGGTTAGAAGATTCAATATTTAGATGTTGATTCTCCCTAAATTGATCTATAGAGTACATTCAATCACAATCAAAACCCCAGTATGAGATTGCACCTGTGGAGAAGGAATTTACTACAAAGACACAACACCGTGCTATGACTGTTATATATCATACTGTGGGGGTGAATATATAACTATGCATTTCTCAAACCTCATAGAACTGTACATCACAAAGAATGAACACATCTCCCAACTCTGTTTGCTCAGAGGAACTAGAAGAAGTGACACCCAATCAGCAATGAGCACACCTAGAGCCCAAACATTCATTTCTAATATTCTCCAGTCAAAGGAACCAGGGCTCCTTGGAGAAGTGTCTGATTTTAGGGCTGGGACAGGAAAAATACAAGGTGCCTGGATCATCTTATTGTGCAAAAAAAGTAACAAAGTGCTTAGAAAAACAAAAGATAGGGCCATGTCAAAAGGACACAGGAGATGACACGAAAGAGCTTTCAATGGCCAAAATTTGGACAACTTGAGCAACAAGCTAAGTAATTATAGTGTTGGATTAGAGCCCAAAGAATACAATAAATATCTATGAGTCTAGACTAAAATAAATAAATGACTGAAAAAGTAAATGGAAGAGAAGTAACAGCTCTTCCTTACTGAATAATTTAAATTAAAAATGTAGAAGTGATAGGGGAAAGAGAAAATAACAATTATAACACAACAGTAACAACTTCTGCAGGCAAAATCCACTGATTAATTAGTGGGTAAAACTTTAAGGAGAAACAAGATATTTACATAGTCTCCATGTAATATTTATTAATTACTGTGTTGGTTTTAACATATGCCCATAATTTTTTGATACTCCTCCCTCCTGGAGACAGAAGGAGCTTAATTCCTATCCCGTTGAGTGTTGGCTGGAATTAATGTTTTTCTTTTAATTAACAAAGTATGGAAACAGAAAAAAAGTACCTTTCAGTGGAGAAATCTATCAGACAGCACCTCACCCAAATGATCAAGGTTAACATAACCAATGATAAGTCATTTTGATATCATGTAACCCTTGATATTGCATGATGAGAAAAGCACTTTACCTCTGTGGTATTCTTTCCCCAAATCTATTACCTTGGTCTAATAATGTGAAAATATCATACAAACTCAAACTGAGGGGACATTCAACAAAATACTTGAGAAGTACTCGTCAAAAGTGTGAAGGCCATAAGAGACAAGAAAGACTGAGGTACTACCATGGACTGGAAAGACAACAAAATGCAATATGATATCCTGGTTTGGATTCTGAAACAATAAATGGACATAAGTAGAAAACAGGATAAACCTAAATAAAGTCTATAGTTAATAGTATTGTACTCACATTAATTTCTTAGTTTTGACCATTGTATCATAGTTATGTAAGATACTAGTAGAACCTGGGCAAAGCATAAATGGGCATATTATGAGCCATTTTTGCAACTCTTTTAGTAAATTTATAAGTATTTTTTTTAATAGTTGGAAAATTCTTGTAATATTTATTGTAGATAGAGGTGATTCTAAAGTTAATTTGCAAATGAAAACTTAGAATAACAAAAAGACTTTGGAAAAAAAGTGCTAAGTTGGAGAATAAACACTGTGTAAGACGTTTTATACAGTAATCAAGACAGTGTGATATTCATGCAAGAATGCATAAATGGGTCAATGGAGCAAAATATAAAACCAAGAAATAGACCCACACATATATGTTCAATGATTTTTGACAAAAGTTCAAGAGCAATTCAATGGAGAAAGATAGTGCTTTCAGTAAATAGTCCTCATATAACTGAATGTCTATATGCAAAAAAAAAGGAACATCCATCCTTATCCCATACCGTATACAAAAATTAACTCAAAATGGATCAGAGACTTAAATGTAAAAACCTTTAAAACTTCTAGAAAAAACATAGGAGAATATTTTTTTTGACCATGGGTTAGGCAAAGATTTCTTGGATACAATACCAAAACGACAGTCCACACTAAACAACTGATAAATTAGATTTCATCAAAATTATACCTCCCCTTCTTAAAAAGATACTGGTAAGGGGATGAAAAGACAAGCTATAAACTGGCAGAAAATCGTTGCAAAGCATATATGATAAATAACCCTCAAAACTCCATAATGAGGAAAACATAGACTCAATTTTTTAAATGATTAAAAAATTGAACCAGCAGTTCAACAAAGAAAATATACAAATGACAAATAAGCATATGAAAAGATGCTCAACAACATTAATCACTAGGGAAATGCAGATTAATAAGATACAATTACACACATATTAGAATGCTTAAAATTAAAAAGGTTGACCTTATCAAGTGTCGGTGGTGATTTCAAACAATTGGAACTCTCATACAATGTTGCTGGAAATTTAAAGTCTTAATACTTTTGAGGATACTTTGGCAATTTCTTAAAATGTTAAAAGTTAAGTATACAACTATGATACAATTCAGCCATTTTATTCCCAGGTATCTATCCAAGAGAAATGACAGCATGTGTCCATATAAAAATTTCTATATAAATCCTCATAACAACTATATATGTGATAGTTAAATAGTGGAAATGACTCAACTGTTCATCCACATGAGAGTGGATTAACAAACTGGTATAGCAATACAACGGAATACTGCTCATAAATAAGAGTAATAAATTGCTGACTGAGATTGGTTCAAGATGACAGAGTAGAAGGACGTGCGCTCACACCCTCTTGCAAGAGCACCGGAATCACAACTAACTGCTAAACGATCATTGAAAAGAAGACACTTGAAATCACCAAAAGACATACCCCACATCCAAAGACAAAGGAGAAGCCACAATGAGATGGTAGGAGGGGCGCAATCACAATAAAACCAAATCCCATAACTGCTGGGTGGGTGACTCACAAACTGGAGAACACTTATACCACAGAAGTCCACCCACAGGAGTGAAGGTTCTGAGCCCCATGTCAGGCTCCCCAAGCTGGGGGTCCAGCAACTGGAGGAGGAATTCCTAGAGAATCAGATTTTGAAGGCTAGCAGGATTTGATTGCAGGACTGGGGGAAACAGACACTCCACTCTTGGAGGGCACACACAAAGTAGTGTGCACATCAGGACCCAGGGGGAAGGAGCAGTGACCCCATAGGGGACTGAACTAGACCTATCTGCTAATGTTGGAGGGTCTCCTGTGGTGTGGGGGCTGTGGCTCACTGTGAGGACAAGGACACTGGCGGCAGAAGTTCTGGAAAGTACTCCTTGGTGTGAGCCCTCCCAGAGCGCACCTTTAGCCCCACCAAAGAGCCAACAGTGAGGGAACCCAGCCCTACCCATCCCATCAGCAGACAAGTAGATTAAAATTTTACTGAGCACTGCCCACCAGAGCAACACCCAGCTCTACCCACCACCAGGCTCTCCCATCACAAAAAGTATACAAGCCTCTTAGATAGCCTCATCCACCAGAGGGCAGACAGCTGAGGCAAGAAGAACTACAATCCTGCAGCCTGTGGAACAAAAACCACATTCACAAAAGACAGGCAAGATGAAAAGGCAGAGGGCTATGTACCAGATGAAGGAACAAGATAAGACCCCAGGAAAATAAGTAAATGAAGTGGATATAGGCAACCTTCCAGAAAAAAGAATTCAGAAAAATGACAGTGAAGATGAAACAGGAACTGGAAAAAAGAATGGAGGCAAAGATCGAGAACATACAAGAAACGTTTAACAAAGACCTAGAAGAATTAAAGAAAAAACAAACAGAGATGAACAATACAATAACTGAAATGAAAACTACACTAGAAGGAATCAATAGCAGACTAACTGAGGCAGAAGAACGGATAAGTGACCTGGAAAACAGAATGGTGGAATTCACTGCCATGGAACAGAATAAAGAGAAAAGAATGAAGAGAAATGAAGACAGCCTAAGAGACCTCTGGGACAACATTAAACGCACCAACATTCTCATTATAGGGGTGTCAGAAGGAGAAGAGAGAGAGGAAGGACCCGCGAAAATATTTGAAGAGATGATAGACGAAAACTTCCCTGACATGGGAAAGGAAATAGCCTCCCAACTCCAGGAAGTGCAGAGTCGCAGGCAGGATAAACCCAAAGAGAAACACACTGAGACACAAAGTAATCAAATTGACAAAAATTAAAGACAAAGAAAAATTATTGAAAGCAACAACGGAAAAATGACAAACAACATACAAGGGAACTCCCATAAGGTTAACAGCTGATTTCTCAGCAGAAACTCTACAAGCCAGAAGGGAGTGGCATGGTATATTTAAAATGATGAAAGGGAACAACCTACAACCAAGATTACTCTACCTGGCAAGGATCTCATTCAGATTTGACAGAGAAATCAAAAGCTTTACAGATAAGCAAAAGCTAAGAGAATCCAGCACCACCAAACCAGCTCTACAACAAACGCTAAAGGAAATTCTCTAGTGGGAAACACAAGAGAATAAAAGGACCTACAAAAATAAACCCACAACAATTAAGAAAATGGTAACAGGAACAAACATCTCGATAATTACTTTAAACGTGAATGGATTAAAAACTCCAACCAAAAGACACAGGCTCGCAGAATGAATACAAAAACAAGGCCCATATATATGCTGTCTACAAGACACCCACTTCAGACCTACGGACACATACAGACTGAAATTGAGGGGATGGAAAAAGATATTCCATGCAAATGGAAATCAAAAGAAAGCTGGAGTAACAAGACTCATATCAGATAAAACAGACTTTATAATAAAGAATGTTACAAGAGACAAGGAAGGACACTACATTATGATCAAGGGATCAATCCAAGAAGAAGATATAACAATTATAAATATATATGCAACCAACATAGGAGGACCTCAATACATAAGGCAACTGCTAACAGCTCTAAAAGAGGAACTCAACAGTAACGCAATAATAGTGGGGGACTTTAACACCTCATGAACACCAATGGACACATCATCCAAAGAGAAAATTAAAAAGGAAACACAAGCTTTAAATGACACAATAGAACAGATATATTTAATTGATATCTATAGGACATTCCAACCAAAAGCAGCAGATTCCACTTTCTTCTCAAGTGCACACGGAACATTCTCCAGGACGGATCACATCCTGGGTCACAAATCAAGCCTCAGTAAATTTAAGAAAATTGAAATCATATCAAGCATCTTTTCTGACTACAATGCTATGAGATTAGAAATTAATTACAGGGAAATAAACATACAAAACACAAACACATGGAGGTTAAACAATACGTTACTAACTAACCAAGAGATTACTGAAGAAATCAAAGAGGAAATCAAAAAATACCTAGAGACAAATAACAGTGAAAACACGACAATACAAAACGTATGGGATGCAGCAAAATCAGTTCTGAGAGGGAAATTTTTCACAAAAAATCTTACCTCAAGAAACAAGAAAAATCTCAAATAAACAATCTAACCTTACACCTAAAAGAACTAGAGAAAGAAGAACAAACAAAACCCAAAGTTAGTAGAAGGAAAGAAATCATAAAGATCAGAGCAGAAATAAATGAAATAGAAACAAAGAAAAAAATAGCAAAGATCAATAAAACTAAAAGCTGGTTCTTTGAGAAGATAAACAAAATTGATAAACCATTAGCAAACTCATCAAGAAAAAGAGGGAAAGGACTCAAATCAATACAATTAGAAATGAAAAAGGAGAAGTTACAACAGACACCGCAGAAATACAAAGCATCCTAAGAGACGACTACAAGCATCTCTATGCCAATAAAATGGACAATCTGGAAGAAATGGACAAATTCGTAGAAAGGTATAATTTTCCAAGACTGAACCAGGAAGAAATAGAAAATATGAACAGACCAATCACAAGTAATGAAATTGAAACTGAGATTAGAAATCTTCCAACAAACAAAGGTCCAGGACCAGATGGTTTCAGATGAATTCTATCAAACATTTAGAGACGAGCTAACACCCATCCTTCTCAAACTCTTCCCAAAAACTGCAGAGGAAGGAACACTCCCAAACTCATTCTATGAGGCCACCATCACCCTGATACCAAAACCAGACAAAGATACTACAAAAAAGAAAATTACAGACCAATATCACTGCTGAATATAAATGCAAAAATCCTCAACAAAATACTAGCAAACAAAATCCAACAACACATTTAAAGGATCATACACCATGATCAAGTGGGATTTATCTCAGGGATGCAAGGATTCTTCAATATATGCAAATCAATCAATGTGATATACCATATTAACAAATTGAAAAATAAAAACCATATGATCATCTCAATAGATGTAGAAAAAGCTTTTGACAAATTATGATAAAAACTCTCCAGAAAGTGGGCATAGAGGGAACCTACCTCAACATAATAAAGGCCATATATGACAAACCCACAGCAAACATCATTCTCAACGGTGAAAAACTGAAAGTATTTCCTCTAAGATCAGGAACAAGACAAGGAGGTCCAGTCTCACCACTATTATTCAACATAGTTTTGGAAGTCCTAGCCATGGCCATCAGAGAAGAAAAAGAAATAAAAAGAATATAAATTGAAAAAGAAGAAGTAAAACTGTCACTGTTTGCAGATGACATGATACTATACATAGAGAATCCTAAAGATGCCATCAGAAAACTACTAGATCTAATCAATGAATTTGGGAAAGTTGCATGATACAAAATTAATGCACAGAAATCTCTTGCATTCCTATACACTAATGATGAAAAATATGAAAGAGAAATTAAGGAAACACTCCCATTTACCAATGCAACAAAAAGAATAAAATACCTAGGAATAAACCTACCTAGGGAGACAGAAGACCTGTATGCAGAAAACTATAAGACACCGATGAAAGAAATTAAAGATGATACCAACAGATAGAGAGATATACTATGTTCTTGGATTGGAAGAATCAGTACTGTTAAAATGACTATACTACCCAAAGCAATCTACGTATTCAATGCAATCCTTATCAAATTACCAATGGCATTTTTATGGAACTAGAACAAAAAATGTTAAAATTTGTATGGAGACACAAAAACCCCAAGTAGCCAAAGCAGTCTTCAGGGGAAAAAACTGAGCTGGGGGAATCAGACTCCCTTACTTCAGACAATACTACAAAGCTACAGTAATCAAGACAATATGGTACTGGCACAAAAACAGAAATATAGATCAATGGAACAGGATAGAAAGCTCAGAGATAAACCCACGCACATATGGTCAAATAACCTATGACAAAGGAGGCAAGTATATACAATGGAGAAAAGACAGTCTTTTCTATAAGTGGTGCTGGGAAAACTGGACAGCTACATGCAAAAGAATGAAATTAGAACACTCCCTAACACCATACACAAAAATAAACTCAAAATGGATTCAAGACCTAAATGTAAGACTGGACACCATAAAACTCTTAGAGGAAAACATAGGCAGAACACTCTCTGACATAAATCACAGCAAGATCTTCTTTGATCCACCTCCTAGAGTAATGGAAATAAAACCAAAAATAAACAAATAGGACCTAATGAAACTTAAAATCTTTTGTAAAGCAAAGGAAACTGTAAAAAAGATGAAAAGACAACCCTCAGAATGGGAGAAAATATTTGCAAATGAATGAACAAAGGATTAATCTCCAAAATATATAAACAGCTCATGCAGCTCAATATTAAAAAGACAAACAATCCAATCCAAAAATGGGCAGAAGACCTAAATAGACATTTTTTCCAAAGAAGACATACAGATGGCCAAGAAGCACATGAAAATCTGCTCAACATCACTAATTATTAGAGAAATGCAAATCAAAACTACAATGAGGTATCACCTCACACCAGTTAGAATGGGCATCATCAGAAAATCTACAAACAACAAATGCTGGAGAGGGTGTGGAGAAAAGGGAACCCTCTTACACTGTTGGTGGGAATGTAAATTGATACAGCCACTATGGAGAACAGTATGGAGGTTCCCTAAAAATCTAAAAATAGAATTTCCATATGACCCATCAATCCCACTACTGGGCATATACCCTGAGAAAACCATAATTCAAAAAGACACATGAACCCCAATGTTCACTGCAGCACTATTTACAATAGCCAGGTCATGGAAGCAACCTAAATGCCCATCAACAGACAAATGGTAAAGAAGATGTGGTACATATATACAATGGAATATTATTCAGCCATAAAAAGGAACAAAATTGGGTCATTTTAGAGACGTGGATCGATCTACAGACTGTTATACAGAGTGAAGTAAGTCAGAAAGAGAGAAACAAATATCGTATATTAACGCATATATGTGGAACCTAGAAATATGGTACAGATGAACCAGTTTGCAGGACAGAAATAGGGACACAGATGTAGACAACAAATGTATGGACACCAAGGGGGGAAAGTGGTGGGGGTTGGTGGTGGTGGTGTGATGAACTGGGAGCTTAGGATTGACATATATACACTAATATGTATAAAATGGATAACTAATAAGAACCTGCTGTATAAAAGAATAAAAATAAAATTCAAAACAAGGACCTACTGACTCTACAACACAGAGAACTCTACTCAATATTTTGTAATAACTTATATAGCAAAAGAATCTGAAAAAGAATTGATATATGTATATGTATAACTGAATCACTTTGATATACACCTACAACTAACACAACATTGTAAATCAACTGTACCCCAATATAAAATTAAATTAAAAAAATTTTTACAGGAAGGTAATAAATTTTTGATACACACTAAACGACATTTAGATGTATCTCAAAATAATGACAATTGAGTTAAAGAATCCAGACCCCCCCCACACAGAAAAAAAGAGTACATACTGTATGATTCCATTTATATACAAATTTCGGAAATGTAAACTAATGTATATTGACCAAAATCAGTTTCCAAGGACTGGGAGGGTATACCAAAGGGGCCTGTTGAAACTTTGGGCAATGATGGATATGTTCACTATCATTATGGCAGTAATGGTTTCACGAGTGTAGACATATGTGAAAACATATTAAACTGTATACTTTTAATATGTACAGTTTATTGTATGCCACATACACATCCACAAATCTGTTATTTTTTAAAGTATTATGGGAGTTCAGAGTAGAGAGACTCAAGAGAGATCACAGTAGGACAGGGAGCCCTCACTTTCTCATTCAATGGGTGTAAAAATGACCTGTATTGTCTAGAATCTGTACTTTCCTTGAAATGATGGGCATATGAAAAACCTCAAATTGTATGTCCAAGTCTAAAATAAATTAGTTCCAGAGAACCTAAGTTTTGGAAGTCTCTTAGTGTTTCAGCGGTTTTCAGACATTGCTCCACAAGACACTGGAGTTCCTCTGAGTTCTCCAGAGTGTATGTGTGTATGAGGGGGGTGGTGTTGTCAGTGTTGAGAAGACATAGAAGGTAATGGTCCCTCTTCCATTCTGCTTCAATTAGAGTACCTCCACTCATTTGCTATATACTGAATTTCAGAGTAATATTTCATTTACAAAAATAAAAGCACTCCACAACTTTAAAAAACAAAAGGAAAGTCTACAGGTATAGCTCAGTCTGCTATGTGACTAATTTTTCACTACATCCATTTATTATAGTTATTATAGTTTAGCTAAAACATTAGAGAGATTGGGAAGTCCTTTTTACCAATCTCGTTACATCAGCTCTAGCATGGAATAGGAAGAAAGGAGTTACTGAGCAAGAGAGCAGAATGGGAAATTTGGATGGCCTAATTTTTCATGAACCACACCTTTCTTTAAAATCATATAGATCAATAATAGTAATAAAAGCAAACATTTATTGAGCACTTACTGTGTGCCAGGCACTGGACTAATCACTTTACATGTATTAACTCATTAAATCTTTACAATCACCCTCACTTGTCAGACAAGGAAACTGGGGAATAGAGAGGTTAAGTGGTTTGCCCAAGGGCACAGAGCTATTAAGTGGTAAAGCCTATATTGGAACCCATAGGTGCTTGACTCCAAAGCACATGCTCTTGACCATCACATGCTGTTGCTCTCTAGATCAAATGTTTTCAAACTACACTCTGTGGAAATGTTTCATGGATGTGTTGGTGGTGGAGAGGGTGAGAAGGTGGGAGGAAGTCTGACCCCTCATCATCACTATCCTCACTTTTTTGATCACAGCAGCTCTACTTTTATTTGTTTACATATCCACATTCTGCACAAGATTTCAATGCAAAAAGTTTTCACTACTAAAAAAAAATGTAAGAGGTTTGAAAAGCTCCGATAAAAGTACAATCCCTTCATGTTGCAGGTGAAATTACAGAGAACACAAAGGGAATGTGCTTTACCTTCAGTAACAATAACAGCAAGTTAGTGGCAGGTCCTGACTCTTTGTCTAGTATTCTTCCCTGTAGGCCACTGCTTCACCATGAACCCCAAAAAGATTTCATCAAACTGTTAGTGGAATACATGAGTTTTGAAAAATCAAAATTGAAAGTAAACAATGTCTAGAGAGAAGACCCTATTCTGAAATTCAGAGTGAGCTATCCTCCTCCAGGAAGTAATAGCCATCTCCAATATCCAAATACTCAAGAAAAAAGATTTTTCGTTGACCACCAGTGGACAGTGGAGTGTACAAAATACATAATGCTATGATGGAACTTATCTTTCTTAGTGCAAATCAGGTAGGAGTCCAGGTAGGAATTTAAGCTTAAGCTTCTTGCATCAAACTTTTTATAGGAATATGCCTTAATATGGAAGAGAAGACAACCACAGGCAACCCCACATTTGAAAAGGACTCATCAAATTTCTGTCAGAGCCAGGGTGCTAGGCTTGGTGCTCACCCTGTGTCTCAGATTTCACTGTCACTTTCTTTGCAGTGCCAGACCCTAATATTTTCACCTCAGATGCAAACCTCAGAACTTTAAAGGGCCCTATGAAACTCTTCCATTTTTGTGCAAAATTCTGCAGGTATGTGCAGATTTCTGGACAGTGAGTCTAGCTTTCTTCAGAATCTCAAAGGAGCTCACAACCCCTATCACGTTAGGAAACTCTGGTTTGGACGAAGTTTTTATGACTGAACTGGGCATTAGGCCATTTGTGAGATCAGAGGGAGGTAAGCTGTCTGCTTGACCTGAAAGCCCCAGTAAAAGTGAAAACTGAGGCTAGGGCTTTATTTTTCTGCCTGCCTGCTTATCTGCCTGCTAATCTTATAGGGAGCATGAGGAGAGGTGACGAAGAGAAAAATGTTAGGTATTTTGTGCTGTGTGTTCTGTTTATATGATGCCAAATAACCTGTTGAATACAAGCTTTTGCATTTTAACCTGTTTCATACAGAGGTAGCCGGATACAGTGGGGGCAAGTATTGGTCCTAGGGACAAAGAGACCTGGATTCAAATGCAGACTCTACCATTCTGGGGCGTTACCTAACTTCTTTAAGCCTCTGTTACCTCATTTATAAAATGAGAATAATAGGAGCTACTTCATAATATTGTTGTATGGATTAAATGATACAAGGTAAAGTACCTGGTAATAGAAAGAGCATAATAAATATTAGAAATTCTTATGAGAGTTCACTATTATCATCATAATCACAGTGTTCCTACTCCTGTTTTTAAAAAAATTCCCTCTACTTATTTTTCTCTGTCCTGTTATATTTTTTATATTTTATATATTTATTTATTTATTTTTATATTATGTTTTTATATTTTATATTTTTTGTCCTATTATTTTTTTCTGGTTGTCCCCTTCCTTCTCCTCTTTCTTCCCCCTCTATTTTTCAAATTCTTTCTACTTTCTCTCTTTAATCTCTCTCTTTATCTCACTCTATACCCGTCTTCCCCGCTATTCACTTGTCAGAAAACAGGGAAACATGAACAAACTTGAAAGATTCTAAAACATGAATAGTCAATGGAAAATAAAAAGCATTTGTTAAAGTCAAATTTCAAGGAATACCAGATCTCATTACTGAGCTACTGCATCTTCACCATAAATCTCATATATAAATACACAATTACCTCTAAACACACCCTATCTCCTTGAATGGCTCAATCTCAGCCAAAATCAATGTCAGATTTCCTGTTGTACTCAGAGCTGCAAACAAGTCCTGAGTGCCATGGAAATTTTAAGTTCTCCCCAAGCTCTTGAGCTTCTATTTAAATGAAAAGCCAAACACAAGCAATATTTACCCAAGGTCTTGTTTGCTACATTAAGTAATAAAAATATGGAACAAATCTTCCAACCAATGCAATAACAGGTAGATGGCTGACTAATTTAAAAATCTCCTTCAAAGCAGAAAACAATTTAAAAATTACATGTATACCTTATTTTAACTTAAAACATAAATGTATATTCATTTTCTAATATTTTGATATAGGACCAAGGCTTACATTTTACTTTTATAAAACTTACCCATAAGAATCATCAATGATTTTTAGTTTCAGTCCCATTAACATGGAGTTTAAGAACCAACAAACAATTATAAAGTATATTAAATAAGAATCCTTGCAGATTTTATTATCTTATTCCCATGTATTTATAGTTGTAATAACCCAGTTTGGGTTGACAGCAACATTTCTAGTGACATGGATTTACTGAATTTTCCCAAATCATTTTAGTATTTTTAACTTTTATTATTAAATATATCATACAAAAATTATATATAATGTATATGTAAGATGTAAAGGACAAACATTAAAAGAGCATCCATGTACTTACAACCGGTTTAACAAATACATCATTACAGACAGCTTTGAAAGCCCTTGTGTCAAGAACTGTGAACTGAGATTTTACCCTGAGATTTTACCCTACTTGCAAGCTGACAACTTGGCCTGCCAGTTTCATGGATGCTGAAAAAAATCAATCTAGTTATCTATCTTTATGCCAATACCACACTGTTTTGATTACAGTAGCATTATAAGACTTGAAAATCAGCTAGTGCAAGTCCTCCAACCTTGGTTCCTTTTTGAAGTTGTTTTGGCTGACCTAGGTTCTTTATATTTCCATGTAAATGTGAGAATCAGGTTGTTAATTTCCAAAAAAAAAATCATACCAGCATTTTGATTGGGATTGTGCAGAATCTGTAGATAGAATTGTGGAGGGAAGAGATCAAGATGGCAGAGTAGGAGAACATTTAGCTCAACTCCCCCCCATGAACACATCAAAAATACATCTACATGTGGAACAATTCTACAGAGAATAAACTGGAGACTGGCAGAAAGACTCTTATACAACCAAGGCTGTAAAGAAAGATACACACGGAGTCAGGTAGGATGGGAAGAGAATTGATCAGGTCAGGAACTATGCCCATAGGCAGGGACACAGAAGAGCAGGGGGATTACACAAGCTCAGAGATCCTCCCTGGGTAGTAAGCAGTTCAAACCACATATTGGGCACCCTAGCCCTGGGGTCTGACACTGGGAAGACGAGTCCCCTTAACTGGTTTAAAAACCAGTGGGACTTACAGGATGGCTGTAAGAAACATAGACTCCACTTGTGAAGAGCACACACATACTTGCTAACTCCCAGGAACAAGGAGGAAGAAGCATACGGAACTGCCTGGGACTCTGGCCAGTTTCCCATGACCATCACAGCACATAGCCCAACCCATGCCCAGTGCCCAATCCAGCATCTCTAGCTACGGAGCAGCTCCACAAAGGGAGAAGGCTACCACTGCTGAGGAGAGTGTGCACTTGGTGGGGAGGGGGCGGTAGCAGAGTCAGCTCTAACCCAGTATGGCATCCAAAGGGGGTGAGGGCAGCCATTAATAGTGTTCACGGAGGCAACAGATGGGGTGCAGTCTGGAACTCTGACTGCTGTGCTGGGATCACCCCAGCACATGCCCCAGCCTATGCCAAATGCCTACTCTGGCCCCATTTTGCTCCAGTGCTGCTCCCCTCTGTGGTAAAGATGCTGTTGCTAGAAGAGGAGAGAGAGTACACTTAGAGGAAATAGAAGGAGCTCAGATCAGACCCTCAAAGATTCTGCTCCAGCATCTTGGGACCTGAACCTATCCCTGATAGGTCAAAGACAGCCACTGAGCATAGGAGAAACCCCAGCACACATGTGGCTCTGGTTCCTCCATCTCCAGACCCACCTCCCACCAAGGTGATAGACAACAGCACATCCCGATGAAGATGCGAACCATGCTCACTTCAAATCTAGCTCTCCCACAAAAGCCAACAGACACACGCAGACTGAATAGAGATGCTCCCACACAAGAATACCCCTTCAAGACTGAGATAAGTAATTGCTTCAACTAATGTCACAGTGAAAGAGAAAGTTAAGCAAAATAAGAAAACAAAGGCATTTGTTGCAAACTAAAGAACAAGAAAAAAAACCCTGTCAAAACAACTAAAGAAACAAAGATAAATAATTTACCACATAACAAGTTCAAAGCATTAGTAATAAGAATGATAGCTAAACTTGGGAAAAGAATAAATGAACACAGTGAAAATTTTAACAAAGAACTAAAAATAGAAAAATGAACAAGTCACAGCTAACGAATACAATAACCGAAATGAAAAACAAACTAGTAGGAATTAACATCAGACTAGGTGATATAGAAGAATGCATAAGTGATCTGGAAGATAGAATAATGGAAATCAATGAATCAGAAGAGCAAAAAGAACAACGAATTTTTTAAAAATTGAGAATAGTTTAAGGTACTTTGGAGCCAACATCAAGCATACTAACATTTGCATTATAGAAGTCCCAGAATGAGAAGAGAGAGATAAAGGGGTAGAAATAAGCTTGATGAAGTCATGGCTGAAAACATATCAAAGAAGAAAAGAGATATTCAGGTATAGAAATCAGAAAGTCCCAAAAAAGATAAACTCAAAGAGATCCAAACCTAGATATACCACAATTGAAATAGTAAAAGTTAAAGAGAGAATTCTAAAGGCAGCAAGAAAACAACAAAAACTCAGACACAAGGGAACCCCAAAAGGCTATCAACTGACTTTTCTGCAGAAAATTTGCAAGCAAGAAGGGAGTGGCATGATATAAAGCGCTGAATGTGGAAAACCTTCAACCTAGGATATTTTACCTAGGAAGATTATCATTTAGAATTATAGCAGACATAAAAAACTTCTCAGAAAAGCAAAAACTAAAAGAGTTCATCAATACTATATCACATCTTAAAAAAAATGTTAAAGGATCTTTTCAAACTGGAAAAACAAAGACTACAAAGAGATGTACAACTTACAGGAGAGGAAAAAATCCCATACATAAAAAAAAATATATGATGAAGGCTGTGGTTTACCCACTTAAATAAGCTAGTACAAACATTAAAAGACAAAGATTATAGAATCAACTATAACTATAATAAATAGTAAAGGAATAAACATGAAGATGTAAAATATAACATCAAAAACACAAAACGAGGGGGGGGAGTAAAAATGTAGACCTTTTAGAATGTTTTTGAATTAAATGAACATCCATTTAAAATAAGTAGATATAGTTATAAGTCAACATATATGAAGCCCACAGGTAACGACTAATCAAAAACCTAAAATACAGATATGCAAAAACTAGAGAGAAAGGAACACAACTGTAACACTAAAGAAAATCATCAAACAACAAGAAAGAAAAGGAAAGAACAGCAAAGAACTACAAAACTACCAGAAAAAAAAATAATAAAATGGCAATAACTGCATACCTATAATCACTGTAAATGGCAATGGACTAAATGCTCTGATCAAAAGACAAAGGGTGGCTGACCGGATTTAAAAAAAAAAGACCCATCAATATGCTGCTTAAAAGACACACTTGAGAGCTAAAGACACACACAGACTGAAAGTGAGGAGATGGAAAGAGGTGTTTCATGCAAATGGAAATGAAAAGAAAGATGGGGGAGCAACCCTCATATCAGACACAGTAGACTTTAAAACAGAGTCTATAACCAAAGACAAAGAAGGGCATTTTATAATGATAAAGGGATCAATACAAGAAGAAAATATAACGTTGTTAATATGTATGAACCTAATATATGAGCACCTAAATATATAAGGCAATTATTAACGGTTATAAAAGGAGAAATTGACAATAATACAGTAATAGTAGGGGACTTCAACAGTCCACTTTTTTTTTTAAACATCTTTATTGGAGTATAATTGCTTTACAATGTTGTGCTAGTTTCTGCTGTATAACAAAGTGAATCAGCTATATGGACAGATCATCCAGACATAAAATCAAAAAGGAAACAAGGGTCTTAAATAATACATTAGAACTGTTGGACTTAATAGATGTTTACAGGAAATTCATCCATATACAGCAGAATGCACCTCCTGTTTAAGTGTACAATGAACATTTTCCAGGATAGACCACATGCTAGGCCACAAAACAAGTCTCAAAAAATTTAAGAGGCCAAAAATTGTATAAGGCATTTTTTCCAACCACAATGGTATGAGACTAGAAATCAATCAGAAGAAGAAAAATGGGAAAAATACAAACACGTAGAGACTGAACAACGTACTACTAAAACACAATTGGGTCAATGAACGAATCAAAGTGGAAATCAGAAAATGGATTGAGTTCCTCATGTTTCTAATTAAATCATCTCAGCATCTTCCCAGCCCTGAAAAAAAAGGTAATGAAAATAGGTTGAGACAAATGAAAATAAAAGTACAATTTTCTAAAATCTATGGAATGCTAAAAAACAGTTCTAAGAGGGAAGTACATAGTAATACAGGCCTTCCTCAAAAAAAAAGAAAAATCCCAAATAAACAACCTAACTTACCACCTAAAGGGTTTAGAAAAAGAAGAAAAAACCAAACTTAAAGGGAGTAAAAGAAAGGAAATAATAAAGATCAGAGAGAAAATAGATAGAAGAAAGATTTTTTAAAAATAGAAAAAAATCAATAAAACCAAGAAGTAGATTTTTGAAAGCATAAAAAAAATTGACAAACCTCTGGCTGGCCATGCTCACCAAGAAGAAGACACAGGACTCAAACAAAATAAAAAATAAAAGAGGAGAAATAACAATCTATACTACAGAAATACAAAAAAATCATAAGAGAATACTATGAACATATGTCATATGCCAACAGAATGGACAAACTAGAAGAAATGGACAAGTTTCTAGTAACATACAGACTGCCAAAACTGAATCAA
The DNA here is from genome assembly GCF_963924675.1 of Phocoena phocoena. Lineage (NCBI taxonomy): Eukaryota > Metazoa > Chordata > Mammalia > Artiodactyla > Phocoenidae > Phocoena > Phocoena phocoena. The sequence continues at coordinate 94,762,963 of NC_089240.1, read as the reverse complement.
GAAGAAACAGATAATTTGAACAGACCAGTCAATATAAGTGAAACAGAATCAATAATTGAACAAACTCCCTGCAAACAAAACTCCAGGACAGGATGGCTTCACTGGGGAAATCTACCAAACACACAAAGAAGAACTTATACCTATCCTTCTCAAACTCTTTCAAAAGATTGAAGATGAGGGAAAACTCCCAAATTCATTCTATCAAACCACCATCACCTTGATATCAAAACCAGACAAAGACACTACCAAGAAAAGAAAAATATAGGCCAGTATGTTTGATAAATATAGATGTAAAAATCCTCACCAAAATATGAGCAAATCAAATCCAGCATTACATAAAGAGGATCATACACCATGATCAAGTTGGATTCATTCCAGGATCACAAGGATGGTTCAACATACTCAAATCAATTGGTGTTACACACCACATCAACAAAAGACAAAAATTACATGATTATCTCAATGGATGCAGAAAAGGCATTTGATAAAATTAAACATCCATTCTTGATAAAAACTCTCACTAAAGTGGGTATAGAGGGAACATATCTCAACATAATAAAAGCCATTTATGACAAACCCACAGCCAACATGATACTCAAAGGTGAAAAGCTGAAAGCCTTCCCCCTAAATTCAAGAATAAGACAAGTATGCCCACTCTCACCACTTCTATTCAACTTAGTGTTAGAAGTACTAGCCACAGCAATCAGACAAGAAAAAGAAATAAAAGGTTTCCAAATTGGAAGTGAAAAAGTAAAATTTTTACTATATGCAGATGACATGATATTCTATACAGAAAACAGTAAATACTCCACATAAAAGCTATTAGTACTGATAAATGAATTCAGCAAGATAGCAGGACACAAGATTAATATACAGAAATTTTACACTAAAAATGAAATATAAGAGAAAGTAAATAAACAATCCAGTTTAAAATCAAATTAAAAATACTATCGAGGAATAAACCTCATCAAGGAGGTGAAAGCTATATATGCTGAGAACTCTAAAACACTGATAAAGTAAATAGAAGATGACTGAAAGAAATGGAAAGATATCCCATGCTCTTTGATTGGAAGAATTAATAAAGGTAAAATGGCAATACTAACCAAAGCAATCTACACATTTAATGCAATCCCTATCAAATTTCCTATGACATTTTTCACAGAACTAGAACAAGTAATCCTAAAATTTATATGGAACCCCAAAAGATGCAGAATTGCAAAAGTGATCCTGAGGAAAAAGAGCAAAGCTGGAGGCCTAACCCTTCCAGACTTCAGACAATACTACTAAGGTATAGTAATCAAAACAGCATGATACTGGCATAAGAACAGACATATAGATCAATGGAACACAATAGAGAGCCAAAAATAAACTCACACACCTATGGTCAACTAATCTTCGACAAAGGAGGCAAAAATGTACAATGGAGAAAAGACAGTCTCTTCAACAAGCAGTGTTGGGAAAGCTGGGCAGTTGCATGTAAATCAATGAAGTTAGGACACTCCCTCATACCATTCACAAAAATAAACTCAAAACAGCTTAAAGACTTAAACATAAGACATGACACCATAAAACTCCTAGAAGAGAACATAGGCAAAATATTCTCAGACATAAATCATAGCAATGTTTTCTTAGGTCAGTCTCCCATGGAAAAAAAAAAACAGCAAAAATAAACAAATGGTACATAATAAAACTTACAAGCTTTTGCACAACAAAGGAAACTGTAAACAAAATGAAAAGACAACCTATGGGCTGGGAAAAAAATATTTGCAAACGATGAGACCAACAAGGGCTTTATTTTCAAAGTGTACAAATACAACTCAATATCAAAAAAACCCAAACAACCCCATGAATAAAATAGACAGCAGACCTAAATAATTATTTCTCCAAAGAAGACATACAGATGGACAATAGGCACATGAAAAGATGCTCAACATTGCTAATTATTAGAGAAATGCAAATCAAAACTGATACAATGAGGTGATACAATGAGGTATCACCTCACACAAGTCAAAATGGCCATCATCAAAAAGTCTTTAAATAATAAATGCTGGAGAGGGTGTGGAGTAAAGGGAACCCTCCTATACTGTTGGTGGGAATATAAATTGGTGCAGCCACTATAGAAAACACTGTGAAGGTTTTTCTTAAAAATTTAGAATAGAGTTAAAATATGATCCAGCAATCCCACTCCTGGGCATGTATCTGGAAGAGATGAAAACTTTCATTCAAACAGATACACGCACCCCAATGTTCATAGCAGCACTGTTTACAATAGCCAAGAGATAAAAGCAACCTAAGTATCCATCAACAGATGAATGGAGAAAGATGGTGTGTGTGTGTATATATATATATATATGTGTGTGTGTGTGTGTGTGTGTGTGTGTGTGTATATATATATATATATATATATATATATACACACACAACAGACTGCTACTCAGACATAAAAAGGAATAAATTTTTTCCATTTGCAGCAACATGGGTGGACCTAGACGTTATCATACTAAATGAAGTCAGACAGAGAAAGACAAATATCATATGATATCACTTATATGTGGAATCCAAAGAATAGTACAAATGAACTTATTTACAAAACAGAAAGAGACAAACAGACATAAAAAACAAACTTAAGATTATCAAAAGGGAAGGGTGGTGAATGGATAAACTAGGAGTATGGGATTAACAGATACACACTTCTATATATAAAATAGATAAGCAACAAGGATTTACTGTATAGCACAGGTAACTATATTCCATATCTTATAATAATGTATAATGGAAAAGAAAAAAATTTTTAAACATATATAAACATAAATATATATATTCTTTGAAATATATATATTTCCAAATCATTTTGCTGTACACCTGAAACTAACACAATGATTGTAAGTCAACTATAGTTCAGTTAAAATAAATAACAAAATACCTAGGGATAAACTTAACCAAGGAGATTAAAGACATATACTCTAAAAACTATAAGACATTAATGAAGTAAAGTAAGATGATACAAAGAAATGGAAGGACATCTCACGTTCATGGATTAGAAGAGTTAATATTGTTAAAATGTCCATAGTACCCTAAGTAATCTACAGACTTAATGCAATCCCTATCAGAATACCCATGGCAATTTTCACAGAACTAGAACAAAGACTCCTAAAATGTGTACAAAACTACAACAGACAGAGAATAGCCAAAGCAATCTTCAGGGAAAAAAAAAAAAAGCTGGAGATATCATGCTCCCTGACTTCAGACTATACTACAAAGCCACAGTAATCAAAACAGTATGCTACTGGCACAAAAACAGACACATAGATAATAAAACAAAATAGAGAGCCAAGAAATAAACCCACACAAAATATGGCCAATTAATCTACAGCAAAGGAGTCAAGAATATAAAATTGGGAAAAGACAGTTTCTTCAATAAGTGGTGCTGGGAATACAAGACAGCTACACACAAAAGAATGAAATTAAAACATTTTCTCAAACCATGTGTAAAAATAAACTCAAAATGATTAAATACCTAAATGTAAGACCAGAAACTATAAAACTCCTAGAAGAAAAGAGGCAGAACAGTCTTTGACATAATTCTTAGAAATATTTTTAAATCTGTCTCCTAAGGCAAAGGAAGCAAAAGCAAAAGAATCCAAAAACCAAAACAAGATGAAAAAACACCTTTGCACAGCAAAGGAAATCATCAACAAAATGGAAAAACAATCTATTGAATGGGAGAAAATATCTGCAAATGATATGATCAATAAGAGGTTAATATCCAAAATATAGAAAGAGCTCATAAAACTCAATAGCAAAAAACCAAACATCTTGACTAAAAACTTAGCAGAAGAACTGAACAGACATTTTTCCAAAGAATACATACAGATGGCCAACAGACACATGAAAAGATGCTCAGCATCACTAATCATCAGAGAAATGCAAATCAAAACCTCAGTGAGGTTATCACCTCACACTTGTCAGAATGGCTATCATCAAAAAGACCACTAATAAACATTGGTGAGGATGTGGAGAAATGAGAACCTTTGTACACTGTTGGTGGGAATGTATATTGGTGCAGCTATTATGAAAAACAGTATGGAAGTTTCCCAAAAAACTAAAAATAGAACTACCAAATGACCCAGCAATTCCACTCCTGGGTACATATCTGGAAAAAAATGTAAACACTAATTTGAAAAGATGCATGCACCCCAGTGTCATAGCAGCATTATTTACAATAGTCAAGATATGGAAGCAACCTAAGTGTCCAGCAAGATACAGATGGATAAAAAAGGATGGGTATATATATAAATGAATATTACTCAGCCATAAGAAAGAAATTCTGCCTTTTGCAACAACATGGATGGACCTGAAGGGTATTATGCTTAGTGAAATAAGTCAGATAAAGACACATACTGTATGTTATTACTTACATGTGGAATATAAAGAACAAACACATGAATGAATATAACAAAACAGAAACAAACTGACAGGTATAGCAAATAAATTGGTGGCTACCAGTGGGGAGAGGAAAGGAGGGAGGGGCAAGTATGGGTAGGAAATTAAGAGGTACAAATTACTATGTATAAAATAAATAAGCTACAAGGATATATTGTACAGCACAGGGAACATAGCTAATATTTTATAGTAACTTTAAGTGAAGCATCATCTATAAAACACTGAATCACTACGTTGTACACCTTAAGCTAATATTGTAAATCAACTATACTTCAGTAAAAAATTGTGGATAATTAGTATCTTAATAATAGTGAGGCTTCCTTCTGATTCATGAGAACAATATACCTTTCTAAATATTTCGGCCTCCGTTAAATTTTCTCAGCAATGCTTTTTAGCTTTCATTGTATAGGTCTTGCACATCTTTTGTCAGATTCATCCCTAAGTATTGAACATAATCTGATGCCACTGTTAATGGCATTGCTTCTCCACTACAGTTTGTTTCTAGTATTGATATATAAAACTACAACTGATTTTTGTATGTTAATATTCTATCCTGAATATCTGCTAAATGCCATTATTATTTCTAATAGCTTTTTTGTAGATTCCATCAGATTTTCTACATAAAAGATCATATAGTCTTTTTTTTTTTACATCTTTATTGGAGTATAATTGCTTCACGATGTTGTGTTAGTTTCTCCTGTATAACAAAGTGAATCAGCTATACATATACATATATCTCCACATCCCCTCCCTCTTGCATCTCCCTCCCACGCTCCCTATCCCACCCCTCTAGGTGGTCACAAAGCACCGAGCTGATCTCCCTGTGCTATGCAGCTGCTTCCCACTAGCTAGCTATTTTCCATTTGGTAGTGTATATATGTCCATGCCACTCTCTCACTTTGTCACAACTTACCCTTCCCCCTCCCCATATACTCAAGTCCATTCTCTAGTAGGTCTGTGTCTTAAAATAATGGCAGTTTTAGTTTTAGTTCTTCTTTTTCTACCTGGATTCCTTTTTCTTGCCATGTAATGGTGGACAGAGCTGTCAGTCTACTGTAGAATATAAGTGCTAAAAGATGGCATACTTGAATTTTTCATGATCTCAAGGCAAAAACATTGAGTCTTTCACCTTTACATATGGCGTTAGCTTTCATTTTATTTGCTGATAAACTGTATCAGGTTGAGAAAATTTCCTTCTGTTCCTGGTTTCCTGAGAATTTTTATCAGGAATGGACAGTGGATGTTTTCAAATGTTTTATCTGTGTTTATTATGATCATCATATGGCTGTTTTTTTAATCTCTCAATATGGTGAATTAAATTGATAGACATAATGTACAGCCAGTCTTGAATTTGTTTTGTCACGGGTTATTATTCTTTTTATGTATTTTTGGAGACAATTCACTAAAATTTGGTTCAGAATTTTTTCATCTATTTTCATAAAGAAAATCTATCTATAGTTTCTTTGTGATCTCTCTGTCTGGTTTTGGTATCAGAGTAATGCTGGCCTCAGAATGAACTGGGAAGCAGTTCCTCTTCAAGTTTCTGGAAGAGTTTATTTAGGATTGGTTTCATTTCTTCATTACATGTTTGGTATAATTTGCCAGTGAAACCAGTTGACCCTGTAATTTTCTTTCTAGGAATATTTTTAACTAAAAATACTATTTTAATAGGTATAGGGCTAGTCATTCTATTTCTTTTTTAGTGAGCTTTGGTAGTTTGTCTTTCAAGGAATTTATCCACTTCATTTGTGTTGTTGAATTTATTTGCATAAGTTGTACTAATATTCCAGTACTATCATTTTAATATCTGTAGAAACTCCTTACTGATGTTGTCTTCTTTCTATTTCCTTCACAAATCTGGATAGAATTTTATCACATTCTTTTAATATTCTCAAAGGACTAGCTTTTGGTTTCATTTTCTCCATTTTTTCCATTTTCTTCATTGACTTCTGCTCTGATATTTATTATTTTGTTTCTTCTGCTTACTTTGGATTTAATTAGCTCTTTTCTATATTTTTTTAAAGATAGAATCTGAGGTCACTGATTTGAGATCATTTTTCTTTTCTAATTTAGGCATTCCCTCTAAGTATTGCTTTGCTGCATCCTATAAGTTTCGATATTTTGTGTTTTATTTTCCACTAAATTCAAAATACTTTCGAATTTCCTTTTTCAATTTCCCTTTTGGGCCATAGATCACTTGAAATTGTATTTTGTTTCTCAACAATTGGAGATTCTCTCAATATTATTCTGTTATTGATTTCTAATATAATTCCATCATGGTCAGATTACAGGCTTTGTATGACTTGACTTTTATTTTAATATAGAGAGAATTTTTATGGCCCAGAATATGGTCTACCTCAGTAAATGTTCAATCTGTACTTGAAAAGAATGTGTATACTGATGTTCTTAGATGTAATAGTCTAAACAGGTCAATTAGATCAAGTTGTTGATAGTGTTCAAGTCTTCTACATTCTTACAATTGTTCTATATATATGCACTATCAAATATTGAGAGAGGAATGTTGAAGCTGACTGTAATCATGAATTTATTTATTTATGATTGCAGTCTATCAATCTTTGCATCATATATTTTGAACCTCTGTATCTTATTCCATTTGGGCTGCTATAACAAAAATATCACGACTGAACATTTATTTCTCACAGTTCTGGAAGCTGGGAAGTTCAAGATCAAGTTCTCAGCAGATTTAGTGTCTGATGAGGGTCCACTTTCTGGATCACAGATAGCCAACCTCTTGCTGTGTCCTCACATGGTAGAAAAGAGCAAGAGAGCTCTCCAGGACTCTCTTATAAAGGCATTAATTTCACTCATGAGGGCTCCACCCTCATGGCATGATCACCTCCCAAATGTCCCATCTCCTTATACCATCATATTGGAGGCTAGGATTTCAACATAAGAATGGGGGTGGGGGACACAAACATTCAATCAATGACACTCTCTTATCAGGTATATAGACATTTAGGTTTATGTTCCCCTGATGAGTTGACACCATTATCATTATGAAATGACTTTCCTGATAATTTGCTCTGAAATCTACTTGTTTGTTATTAACATAGCCAGTCCTACTTTCTTTTGAATAGTACTAACACGTATCTTTTTCCAGCCTTCTACTTTAAAGTAAGTGTATCTTTATAATAGTTTCCTGTAGGCAGTAAATAGCTGGGTCTTGCTTTTTTACCCAAGCTGATAATCTCTCCCTTTTAAATGTGATGTTCAGATAATTTACATTTAATGTGATATTTGTACATTATAGGATTCCAAGTTCATCCATTTTCTTCTTTCAGTACTTTCAGGATGTTTTTCTACTGTTATCTTGTTTGCATTTTTTTCTGGTAAGAAATCTTTGTCTTCCGTTCTTTGTTCTCTGTGTGTAATGTCTCTTTTTCTCTGTTGCTACTTTTAAGATCTTCTCTTTATAATATCACGAGTTTAAACAATTAATTGTAATATTTTGTGTATTACTTATTATTACATTAAAAAAATTACCTCCCAAACTCAGGGGCTAAAAAAATGGTTTATTATCTCATGATTTCTGTGCACCCAGAATTTGGATGTTGCTTATCTGCATCTGTGTCTCAGACTGCCCACCAAACTACAATCAAGTGGTTGGCTGGGGCTACAGTCATATCAAGGTTCAGGTGGGACCAGTTCTGATTCCAAGATCACTTAGTAATTCTTGGCAGGATTCATATCCTTGTGGATTGTTAAGCTGAGGACTTCATTCAGTTCCTCACTGGTTGTTGGTCAGAAGATACCCTCAGTTCCTTGACATATGGGTATCTCTATAGGGCAGTTTACAACACTGCACCTGGGTTCATCAACGTCAACAAGAAAGTACCAGCAAGTTAGAAATCATGGTCATTCATAACTGAATGTCAGAAATGACACCCCATCACTTTTTTTATATTCTGTTCATTTGGCCCACCTTACATTCAAGAGGTTGAGATTATACAAGGGCATTTATATCAGGAGGTGGAAGTCATTGTGGTATATATTTCAGAAGACTGCTTACCATACTTGTAGTTTTCTTCATGTCTCTTGTGCTTGGGTTTTGTTGAGCTTCTTGTATAACTTTCTTCAAATTTGAAACTTTCAGCCCTTATGTATTCAAATATTTTTGACTCTCCTTCTCTCTCCTGGAGATCCCAAATACATATATATATATATACTGAGGTTGTTTAATTTTTGAGGAAATACCAAATTGTTTTCCACAGTGCTGAATCAGTTTATATTCCCACCAACAATGTACAAGAGTTCCAGTTTCTCCACATCCTCACCAATAATTATTTTGCATTAAAAAAACAGTTACCCTAATGGTTGTCAAGTGGTATCCCATGGTTTTGATATGTATTCTCTAATGGTTGATGATGTTTTTTAATTGGATTGTCATTTTGTTGTTAAGAGTTCTTTATAAATTCTTGACCCTTATTAGACGTGATTTACAGAAATTTTTCCCATTATATACATTATCTCTTCCTCTTCTTAATAATGTTCTTTGATGCACAAAAGTCTTTAATTTTGATGAAGTCCAATTTATCTATTTTTCTGTTGTCCATGCTTTTGGTATCATCTCTAAGAAATCATTGCCAAATCAAACGTCATGAAGAATTACCCCTAAGTTTTATTCTAAGAACTTTGCATGTGGGTATCCAGACACCCCATCCCTTCTTGCTGGAGAGAGTATTCTTTCCCCACTGATGACCTAGGCATTCTTGCCAAAAATTAATTTGTCATAGATGTTAAGATTTATTTCTGGATGCTCAATTCTATTATACCTACCTATGCATTTGTCCTTAGGCCAGTGCCATACTTTTTTATTACTATAGATTTGTAGAAGGTTTGAAATTGGGAATGTTAATTCTCCAATACTTTTCTTCTATGCAAGAGTGCTTAGGCTAATCAAGGACCCTTGCTATTCCTTAACAACTTGATGATCACCTTTTCTATTTCTGAAAGAAAAAAGAAAAGGCCAATAAAATTTTTATAGTTACTGCATTGAATCTGTAGACAGTTTTGGTTTGTACTAACATTTTAACAATATTAAGTCTCCCAATCCATGAACATGTGATGTCTTTCTATTTATTTAAACCTTTTTAAATTTCCTAAGCAATATTTTATAGTTTTTAGTATACAAGTGTTTCACTTTCCTGGTTAAATTTTATTCCTACATATTCTACTGTTTGGTTGGTATTTTAAATTGGTTTCTTAAATTACTTTCATATTGCTCATTGCTGGTATACAGAAACACACTGTTGGTTTTTTTTATTAGCTCTAGCAACTTTTTATGGATTCTTTGGGATTTTCTACACATACAATCAAGTCATCTGAATAGGGATGGTTTCACTTCTTTCCAGTTTGAATGCCTATTATTTCTTGTCTTGCCTAATTGCTCTGTCTAGAACATGTATCACAATAGAATAGAAGCAGTGAAAGCAGCCACTCTTATCTTGTTCTTGATCATAGGAAGAAAATTTACAGTCATTTACCACTGAGTATAATTTCAACTTTGGATTTTCATAAATATTTTTTATCATGTTGAGGGAATTCCTTTCCACTTTTTGTTGAGTGTTGTTTTTTTTTTAATCATCAATGGGTATTGGATTTTGACAAATGCTTTTCCTGCATCAGTTGAAATGACCATGTGGTTTTTTCCCCCTTCATTCTATTAATGTGGTACATTACATTGATTTTCTTAGATTGAACTACCCTTGCATTCCTGGGATAAATTCCACTTAACCATAGTGAATAATCCTTTCAGTATGCTGTTATATTTGGTCTCCTACTTTTTGCTGAGGATTTTTACATCTATATTTATAAGGGGTACTGGCCTGTAATTTTTTGTGTGTGTGATATCTTTGGCATTGGTAGCAGGGTAATACTGGTATCACAGAATAAACTGAAGTGTTTCCCCCTCCCTTTATATTTTTTAGAAGATTTTAACAAGGCTTGGTGTTAATTCTTCTTTAAATGTTTGGTATATTCACCAGTGAATCAATCTGTTCCTGGACTTTCCTTCTGGGGGACATTTTTGATAACTCTTCCAATCTACTTTTTATAGGTCTGTTCAGAATTTATATTTTTTCTTGAGTTAGAATTGGTAGTTTATGTGTTTCTAGGAATTTTCCTATATCATCTAGGTTATCTAATTTGTTGGTGTTACAACTGTTTACAGTGTTCTTTTATAATTCTTTTTAGTTCTTTAAAGTCAGTAGTATTGCCTCCACTTGCATTTCTGATTTCAGTTATCTCCATCTTCTCTGTTTTTCTTAGTCTACTTAAATGCCTGTCAACTGTGTTGATCTTTTCCAAGCGATTTCTGGCTCCATTAATTTCACTGTTTTTCTATTCTTTTTTTTAAATCTCTGCTCTAATCTTTATTATTCCCTTCTTTCTGCTATCTTTGGATTTAGTTTGCTCTTTTTTTCTGATTCCTTGAGGCATGAAGTTAGTTTATTTATTTGACATATTTTTTAATGTAAGTTTTTACAGCTATAAATTTTCCACTGAGGACTGTTTTTGCTGCATCCCATAAGTTTTGTTATGTTGTGTTTTCATTTGTAGACATTATTTGGGGGTTAAGATGAAGGTACTTTCCTCCAAAGAGTATTTGTGTTTGCTTCTGCCAAGCACCTAGGGACCTGTCTATTAAGCATAACCTTAATTACATTCATTTCTTGAAGATGTTTGTCCAACCAGGTGATAAATGTTGACTACAAATGTATGTGAGGTCCAGCTTGTGTTAACAATTTCTTAGGGACTAGTCCTCTTATCCCCATATTTTGCTCAGTGCCAAGGCAACTTCTCATGCACTTTTTCTCAGCAGGTGGAATTGGTGGTATTTCCTTCTGATTTTCCCTTACTCAAGAGTATAGTTCTTTGAGGTTCACTTTTATAGGAAAAGTCACCTAGTAGTCTCCTCACTTTAGGCATGCCCTGGATAATAACTTCTGCCCCACCTGTTACCCTGAGACTGTCACCTATCTTGGCAAACTCCTAAAGGATAAAAAATGGCTTTGGAGCTCAGCTAATATCTCCCTTTTCCCACTATTATCTTAGACTTTGGCCTTATAATTTATTAATATCTAGTAATCTCTTGTTTGCCTTTAAGAAGATTTTAAACAATATTTTATTCACAATTGTTAGTTCTTTGAATGGGGAGGGGGTTGTTTTAAGTAAATTAACCCTTCCTATAGCACAGGGAACTGTACTCAATATCCTGTGATAAACCATCATGGAAAACAATATGAAAAAGGATGTGTATATATATATATATATATATATATATATATACATACAGCAGAAATTAACACAACACTGTAAATCAACCTACTTCAATAAAATAAATTTTTTTAAAAAGTGTCACATAATAATACACAGGCATATAATCTGAGAAAGTGACACAAAGTCATAACACCTTAGAAAAAATTATCGTTTTTTTCTTCCTTTTAAATCCTTATAAGTTCCATTTCTTTACCTTGTCTCAGTCTTCCGGCTTAGATATTCTATAAATAATAAATAGATATGGTGTCCATAGGTATTCCTATCTCTAATTTCAAAGGGACGCTTTTAAAATTTCAACCTGAAGTATGATGTTTGCATTAGGGGCATTTTTAAGTCTTCTTTATCAAATTAATTTCCTTCTATACCTGATTTGCTAAGTGTTTATTTTTATCATGAATACATGTTAAAGTTTTATTAAATGCTTTTTCTGTATCTACTGAGATATGTTAATGTGCTGAATTACATTAATAGATTTTCTAATCTATTATTGCTTAAAAATTCTCACAGAGGCACCTAAAGTTTATTTTCATAGCATTTCTGAAATAAACCCTTGCGTGCCTGAAACAAATCCATCTGGATCTTAATGAATTATGTTTTTAAATATTGCTAGAATATATTTTTAAGTATGTTTACTAAAATTTTGTATCTATATTCATGAGTGAATTTGACCTCTAATTCCCCTTCCACATATTATTCTCTGGTTTGGTATCATAGTTATATACTTATCTGATAAAATAATTTAGGGATTGTTTCCTCTTTTTTCCTCCCCTAAAATACTTTGTGTGAGATGGTAAAACTGCCTGGGTCTGGTGTTTTCCAGTAGAGATTTTCAACTACTGGAGTAAGTTCCTTGAATATTATCACAGTTAATTAAGGCATCTCTTTTGTTTTATTGAGTCACCTTTGGTAATTTATATTTTTCTAGAAATCTATTCATTTCATCTAATTCTTCAACAGTATTAGCACAAAATACTTTAATATATGCTTCTTAATCTCTGTTATATCTCTAGTTAAGTCCCTTGCTTTATTCCTAATATTGTTCAGCCAACTTGGTTTTTATAGAAACAATAATTTTATTTTTGTAGTCATGCTCTGACTGGTTTTCATAATATAAAAGTTAAATTATGGAATTACAATAGCAAGTTCGATTGGCCTAAACAGGTATGAAAACAAATACAACCCTGTCTTGACTCTTATACCTCTCAACTGGTGGCAGCAAAAGTATTCTGACTTAAGAAAGAGGAGCCTAGGGGGGACCTTGAAGATGGCGGAAGAGTAAGACGCGGAGATCGCCTTCCTCCCCACGGATACACCAGAAATACATCCACACGTGGAACAACTCCTACAGAACTCCTACTGAAGGCTGGCAGAAGACCTCAGACCTCCCAGAAGGCAAGAAACTCCCCACGTAACTGGGTAGGGCAAAAGAAAAAAACAGAGACAAAAGAATAAGGACGGCACCTGCACCAGTGGGAGGGAGCTGTGAAGGAGGAAAAGTTTCCACACACTAGGAAGCCCCTCCGCGGGCGGAGACTGCGGGAGGCAGAGGGGGGAGTTTCGGAACCGCGGAGTAGTGCACAGCGACGGGTGCGGAGGGCAAAGCGGGGAGATTCCTGCACAGACGATCGGTGCTGACCGGCACTCACCAACCCGAGAGGCTTGCTGCTCACCCACCGGGGCGGGCGGGGCTGCGAGCTGAGGCTCGGGTTTCGGTTTTGGACGGAGCTCAGGGAGAGGACTGGGGTTGGCGGCTTGAACATAGCCTGAAGGGGTTAGTGCACCACGACTAGCCGGGAGGGAGTTCGGGGAAAAGCCTGCACCGGCGAAGAGGCAAGAGACTTTTTCTTCCCTCTTTGTTTCCTGGTGCGCGAGGAGAGGGGTTTAAGAGCGCTGCTTAAAGGAACTCCAGAGACGGGCGCGAGCCGCGGCTAAAAGCGCGAACCCCAGAGACGGGCGCGAGCCGCGGCTGAGGGCGCGAGCCCCCGAGACGGGCGCGAGCCGCGGCTGAAAGCGCAAACCCCAGAGACGGGCGCGAGCCGCGGCTAAAACCGCGGACCCCAGAGACGGGCGGGAGACGCTAAGGCTGCTGCTGCCGCCACCAAGGGGCCTGTGTGCGAGCACAGGTCACTCTCCACACCCCTCTTCCGCGGAGCCTGTGCAGCCCGCCACTGCCAGGTTCCCGGGATCCAGGGACAACTTCCCCGGGACAGCGCACGGCGGGCCTCAGGCTGGTGCAACGTCACGCCGGCCTCTGCCGCAACGTCACGCTGCCTCCGCCGCCGCAGGCCGGCCCCGCACGCAGTGCCCCTCCTTCCCCCATCCCCCAACCCCCGGCCTGAGTGAGCCGGAGGCCCCGAATCAGCGGCTCCTTTAACCCCGTCCTGTCTGAGCGAAAAAACAGACGCCCTCCAGCGACCTACACGCAGAGGCAGGGCCAAATCCAAAGCTGAGCTCCTGTGAGCTGTGAAAACAAAGAAGAGAAAGGGAAATCTCTCCCAGCAGCCACAGAAGCAGCGGATTAAAGCTCCACAATCAACTTGATATACCCTGCATCTGTGGAATACCTGAATAGACAAGGAATGATCCCAAATTGAAGAGGTGGAATTTAGGAGCGAGATCTATGATTTTTTTCCCTTTTCCTCTTTTTGTGAATGTGTACGTGTATGCTTCTGTGTGAGATCTTGTCTGTATACTCTTGCTTCCACCATTTGTCCTAGGGCTCTATCCGTCCATGACTTTTTTTTAAAAATTCTTTTTCTTAATAATTAAGTTTAATTGTAATAACTTTATTATACTTTACCTTCGTTCTTTCTTTCTTTCCTTCCTTCCCTCCCTCCTTTAGACAACGAATCACCCCAAATTGAGGAGGTGGTCTCAGGGAGCAGGATTTATGATTTTTCCCCCTTTACCTCTTTTTGTGAAGGTGTATGTGTATGCTTCTGTGTAAGATTTTCTCTGTATAGCTTTGCTTCCAACATTTGTCCTAAGGTTCTATCCGTCCCTTTTTTTTTTTCTAAATATTTTTTAATTCAATAACTATATTATACTTTATTTTATTTTTACTGTATCATCTTTCTTTCTGTCTTTTTTTCCTTCTTTCCCTCCTTCCTTCCTTCCTCCCTCCCTCCCTCCCTCCTTTCTTTCCTTCTTTGCTTCTTTCTTCCTTCCTTCCTTTCCTCCTTTCCCTCTTTCTTTACTCATACTTCTACTAATTCTCCCTACTTTTTCTCCCTTTTATTCTGAGCTGTGTGGATGAAAGGCTCTTGGTGCTCCAGCCAGGAGTCAGGGCTCTGCCTCTGAGGTAGGAGAGCCAACTTCAGGACACTGGTCAACAAGAGACCTCCCAGCTCCACATAATATTAAACGGTGGAAATCTCCCAGAGACCTCCATCTTAACACCAGCACCCAGCTTCACTCAACGACCAGCAAGCCACAGTGCTGGACAACCTATGCCAAACAACTAGCAAAACAGGAACACAACCCCACCCATTAGCAGAGAGGCTGCCTAAAATCATAATAAGGCCACAGACACCCCAAAACACACCACCAGACGTGAACCTGCCCACTAGAGAGACAAGATCCAGCCTCATCCAGCACAACACAGGCACTAGTCCCCTCCACCAGGAAGCCTACACAACCCACTGAAACAACCTTAGCCACTGGAGACAGACATCAAAAACAACGGGAACTACGAACCTGCAGCCTGCAAAAAGGAGACCCCAAACACAGTAAGATAAGCAAAATGAGAAGACAGAAAAACACACAGCAGATGAAGGAGCAAGATAAAAACCCACCAGACCTAACAAATGAAGAGGAAATAGGCAATCTACCTGAAAAAGAATTCAGAATAATGATAGTAAGGATGATCCGAAATCTTGGAAGTAGAATGGACAAAATGCAAGAAACAGTTAACAAGTACCTACAAGAACTAAAGATGAAACAAGCAACGATGAACAATGCAATAAATGAAATTAAAATCACTCTAGATAGGATCAATAGCAGAATAACTGAGGCAGAAGAACGGATAAGTGACCTGGAAGATAAAGTAGTGGAAATAACTACTGCAGAGCAGAATAAAGAAAAAAGAATGAAAAGAACTGAGGACAGTCTCAGAGACCTCTGGGACAACATGAAACGCACCAACATTCGAATTATAGGGGTCCCAGAAGAAGAAGAAAGAAAGAAAGGGACTGAGAAAATATTTGAAGAGATTATAGTTGAAAACTTCCCTAATATGGGAAAGGAAATAGTTAATCAAGTCCAGGAAGCACAGAGGGTCCCATACAGGATAAATACAAGGAGAAACACGCCAAGACACATATTAATCAAACTGTCAAAAATTAAATACAAAGAAAGCATATTAAAAGCAGCAAGGGAAAAACAACAAATAACACACAAGGGAATCCCCATAAGGTTAACAGCTGATCTCTCAGCAGAAACCCTACAAGCCAGAAGGGAGTGGCAGGACATACTGAAAGTGATGAAGGAGAATAGCCTGCAACCAAGACTACTCTACCCAGCAAGGATCTAATTCACATTTGATGGAGAAATTAAAACCTTTACAGACAAGCAAAAGCTGAGAGAGTTCAGCACCACCAAACCAGCTTTACAACAAATGCTAAAGGAACTTCTCTAGACACGAAACACAAGAGAAGGAAATGACCTATAGTAGCGAACCCAAAACAATATATAAAATGGAAATAGGAACATACATATCGATAATTACCTTAAATGTAAATGGACTAAATGCTCCCACCAAAAGACACAGATTGGCTGAATGGATACAAAAACAAGACCCTTATATATGCTGTCTACAAGAGACCCACTTCAGAACTAGAGACACATACAGACTGAAAGTAAGGGGATGGAAAAAGATATTCCATGCAAATGGAAACCAAAAGAAAGCTGGAGTAGCAATTCTCATATCAGACAAAATAGACTTTAAAATAAGGACTATTAAAAGGGACAAAGAAGGACACTACATAATGATCAAGGGATCGATCCAAGAAGAAGATATAACAATTGTAAATATTTATGCACCCAACATAGGAGCACCTCAATACATAAGGCAAATACTAACAACCATAAAAGGGGAGATCAACAGTAACACATTCATAGTAGGGGACTTTAACACCCCACTTTCACCCATGGACAGATCATCCAAAATGAAAATAAATAAGGAAACACAAGCTTTAAATGATACATTAAACAAGATGGACTTAATTGATATTTATAGGACACTCCATCCAAAAACAACAGAATACACATTTTTCTCAAGTGCTCATGGAACATTCTCCAGGATAGATCATATCTTGGGTCACAAATCAAGCCTTGGTAAATTTAAGAAAACTGAAATTGTATCAAGTATCTTTTCCGACCACAACGCCATGAGACTAGATATCAATTACAGGAAAAGATCTGTAAAAAATACAAACACATGGAGGCTAAACAATACACTACTTAATAATGAAGTGATCACTGAAGAAATCAAAGAGGAAATAAAAAAATACCTAGAAACAAATGACAATGGAGACACAACGACCCAAAACCTATGGGATGCAGCAAAAGCAGTCCTAAGGGGGAAGTTTATAGCAATACAAGCCCACCTTAAGAAGCAGGAAACATCTCGAACAAACAGCCTAACCTTGCACCTCAAGCAATTAGAGAAAGAAGAACAAAAAAACCCCAAAGCTAGCAGAAGGAAAGAAATCATAAAAATCAGATCAGAAATAAATGAAAAAGAAATGAAGGAAACGATAGCAAAGATCAATAAAACTAAAAGCTGGTTCTTTGAGAAGATAAACAAAATAGATAAACCACTAGCCAGACTCATCAAGAAAAAAAGGGAGAAGACTCAAATCAATAGAATTAGAAATGAAAAAGGAGAAGTAACAACTGACACTGCAGAAATAAAAAAAATCATGAGAGATTACTACAAGCAACTCTATGCCAATAAAATGGACAATCTGGAAGAAATGGACAAATTCTTAGAAATGCACAACCTGCCAAGACTGAATCAGGAAGAAATAGAAAATATGAACAGACCAATCACAAGCACTGAAATTGAAACTGTGATTAAAAACCTTCCAACAAACAAAAGCCCAGGACCAGATGGCTTCACAGGTGAATTCTATCAAAGGTTTAGAGAAGAGCTAACACCTATCCTTCTCAAACTCTTCCAAAATATAGCAGAGGGAGGAACACTCCCAAATTCCTTCTACGAAGCCACCATCACCTTGATACCAAAACCAGACAAGGATGTCACAAAGAAAGAAAACTACAGGCCAATATCACTGATGAACATAGATGCAAAAATCCTCAACAAAATACTAGCAAACAGAATCCAACAGCACATTAAAAGGATCATACACCATGATCAAGTGGGGTTTATTCCAGGAATGCAAGGATTCTTCAATATACGCAAATCTATCAATGTGATAAACCATATTAACAAATTGAAGGAGAAAAACCATATGATCATCTCAATAGATGCAGAGAAAGCTTTCGACAAAATTCAACACCCATTTATGATAAAAACCCTCCAGAAAGTAGGCATAGAGGGAACTTTCCTAAACATAATAAAAGCCATATATGACAAGCCCACAGCAAACATCATCCTCAATGGTGAAAAACTGAAAGCATTTCCACTAAGATCAGGAACAAGACAAGGTTGCCCACTCTCACCACTCTTATTCAACATAGTTTTGGAAGTTTTAGCCACAGCAATCAGAGAAGAAAAGGAAATAAAAGGAATCCAAATCGGAAAAGAAGAAGTAAAGCTGTCACTGTTTGCAGATGACATGATACTATACATAGAGAATCCTAAAGATGCTACCAGAAAACTACTAGAGCTAATCAATGAATTTGGTAAAGTAGCAGGATACAAAATTAATGCACAGAAATCTCTGGCATTCCTATATACTAATGATGAAAAATCTGAAAGTGAAATCAAGAAAACACTCCCATTTACCATTGCAACAAAAAGAATAAAATATCTAGGAATAAACCTACCTAAGGATACGAAAGACCTGTATGCAGAAAATTATAAGACACTGATGAAAGAAATTAAAGATGATACAAATAGATGGAGAGATATACCATGTTCTTGGATGGGAAGAATCAACATTGTGAAAATGACTCTACTACCCAAAGCAATCTACAGATTCAATGCAATCCCTATCAAACTACCACTGGCATTTTTCACAGAACTAGAACAAAAAATTTCGCAATTTGTATGGAAACACAAAAGACCCCGAATAGCCAAAGCAATCTTTAGAACGAAAAAAGGAGCTGGAGGAATAAGGCTCCCTGACTTCAGACTATATTACAAAGCAACAGTAATCAAGACAGTATGGTACTGGCACAAAAACAGAAAGATAGATCAGTGGAACAGGATAGAAAGCCCAGAGATAAACCCACGCACATATGGACACCTCATCTTTGATAAAGGAGGCAGGAATGTACAGTGGAGAAAGGACAGCCTCTTCAATAAATGGTGCTGGGAAAACTGGACAGGTACATGTAAAAGTATGAGATTAGATCACTCCCTAACACCATACACAAAAATAAGCTCAAAATGGATTAAAGACCTAAATGTAAGGCCAGAAACTCTCAAACTCTTAGAAGAAAACATAGGAAGAACACTCTATGACATAAATCACAGCAAGATCCTTTCTGACCCACCTCCTAGAGTAATGGAAATAAAAACAAAAATAAACAAATGGGACCTAATGAAACTTCAAAGCTTTTGCACAGCAAAGGAAACCATAACCAAGACCAAAAGACAACCCTCAGAATGGGAGAAAACATTTGCAAATGAAGCAACTGACAAAGGATTAATCTCCAAAATTTACAAGCAGCTCATGCAGCTCAATAACAAAAAAACAAACAACCCCATCCAAAAATGGGCAGAAGACCTAAATAGACATTTCTCCAAAGAAGATATACAGAATGCCAACAAACACATGAAAGAATGCTCAACATCATTAATCATTAGAGAAATGCAAATCAAAACTACAATGAGATATCATCTCACACCAGTCAGAATGGCCATCATCAAAAAATCTAGAAACAATAAATGCTGGAGAGGGTGTGGAGAAAAGGGGACACTCTTGCACTGCTGGTGGGAATGTGAATTGGTTCAGCCACTGTGGAGAACAGTATGGAGGTTCCTTAAAAAACTACAAATAGAATTACCATATGACCCAGCAATCCCACTACTGGGCATATACCCTGAGAAAACCAAAATTCAAAGAGAGTCATGTACCAAAATGTTCATTGCAGCTCTATTTACAATAGCCAGGACATGGAAACAACCTAAGCGCCCATCATCGGATGAATGGATAAAGAAGATGTGGCACATATACACAATGGAATATTACTCAGCCTTAAAAAGAAATGAAATTGAGCTATTTGTAATGAGATGGATAGACCTAGAATCTGTCATACAGAGTGAAGTAAGTCAGAAAGAAAAAGACAAATACCGTATGCTAACACATATATATGGAATTTAAGGGAAAAAAATGTCATGAAGAACCTAGGGGTAAGATAGGAATAAAGACGCAGACCTACTGGAGAAAGGACTTAAGGATATGGGGAGGGGGAAGGGTGAGTTTTGACAGGGCGAGAGAGAGTCATGGACATATACACACTAACAAACGTAGTAAGGTGGATAGCTGGGGGGAAGCAGCCGCAAGGCACAGGGATATTAGCTCGGTGCTTTGTGACAGCCTGGAAGGGTGGGATGGGGAGAGTGGGAGGGAGGGAGACGCAAGAGGGAAGACATATGGGAACATATGTATATGTATAGCTGATTCACTTTGTTGTAAAGCAGAAACTAACACACCATTGTAAAGCAATTATACCCCAATAAAGATGTTTAAAAAAAAAAAAAAAAAAGAAAGAGGAGCCTATTAGCTGCAAGCAGTCAGTGAGTCCTAGGCATCATCAACAGGTTTTACAGAGGGACTGGAATGTGAATATAATTTTTTGTGTATACCAAATTCTCCGTCTGTATGTAGGATGAAAAGAGTTTCATTTCAATTTGCTGAAAGGTGTTTTTAATGTACTTTTCAGCTCCTGTGCTCAGGTATATAGTGTTTTTTTGATTCTCCAGTAAATGGGGTTTTGGGGGGTTTTCTTCAGAAAAAGGGAAACTGCTAATATAGAGGGCTTCTCTTAAATGTTAACGAGCTCCCGAGTTCTAAAAACCCTAAGCTTTATGTACCTATGTGCAAACTCTTGACCTATATAATTTTTCTACCTAAAAATCATTCATATTACCTAGATAAAATACCCTTGCAAACATCGCATTTTGATGGCCGTAGCCATTTCAAAAAGAAGACCAAAATTTTGCTTTTGGTTTGGCCCATAAATAGGGACTGATAACTGTCACCCTAAAACTGAAGCCAGGTACATCATGGGATTTCTGTAAACATAATTCAAGCGAGCTAACTTAACAAGAAGTAAGGAGAAATGCTGTGAAAACAAACTCATTATTTTTTAATTTTTTTTTTTTTTTTTTTTTTTTTTTTTTTTTGCGGTACACAGGCCTCTCACCGTTGTGGTCTCTCCGGTTGCAGAGCACAGGCTCCGGACGCGCATGCTCAACGGCCATGGCTCACGGGCCCAGCCGCTCCGCGGTACGTGGGATCTTCCCAGACTGGGGCACGAACCCGTGTCCCCTGCATAGGCAGGCGGACTCTCAACCACTGGGCCACCAGGGAAGCCCTAACTCATTAGTTTTAAAGAGATGTAAACTATGTAAGAGGCTGGCCAATAACGTGTGACATAAGAAGATACATATTTGGTCTCTGCCCTCTGTTTCTGACACAGAGCTCTTGCAACTTGTAATTTCCTGACTGATGGGGGTGACAGGAGTATCTTACAAAGAGCTCCTAAATCCCGTGGAATTTTCTGAGTGATAGGAGCATTTTTTTTTCTAATAAGGAGACTTTTCATGGGCTCCCAGATAGTTTCAGGATGGGAACTGATCACCAGAAAGACTAAGCCATGATTAGAAACATGGAACTTTCAGCTCCATCCTCATCCTCTTGGGAAGGGAGAGGGAGTAGAGATTAAGTTAATAATTGATCATGCCTACATGATGAAGCCTCCATAAAAATCCCTAAACCATGGGGTTTGAAGAGATTCCAGGTTGCTGAAGACATCCGTGTGCCAAGAGTGTGGTAAACTCTCCGGGAGACAGAAGCTCCCGCACTCAGGACCCTTCTAGACCTTGCCCTAACGTACCTCTTCATTTGGCTTTCCATCTGTATCCTTTATAATCAACCAGTAAATGTAAATAAATATTTCCCTGAGTTTTGAGCCATTCCAACAAATTATCAGATCTGTGGAGGGTTCTGTGGGAACCCCCAACTTTGTAGCCAAGTCAAACAGAAGTGCAGGTACTGTGGGGAACTACATTACTTGCCAATGGCATCCAAAGTGAGGGCATTCTTGTGGAAATGAACTCTTAAGCATATGAAGTCTGACACTAACTCTGGGTAATTAGAATTGATTGATTTAACTCAGAATTGAGTTAAATTATACGATATCCACTTACTGTCCAGAGAATTGGAAAATTGGTTGATGTCAAAGAAAAAGCCATATATTTGATGTAAGAGTGTTGTGAGTAGAGAAACATTTTCCTTTAACATGAAAGGCAGCATTTTAATGATCAACAGATAAACATTATTACACATTAGAGCTGGTAATGCCATTCTTTGTGTTTAAAGATGACACAAGAGACCACAGATATTATCATCTGGGCTCTCAAGCTTTCTCCACAATCCTTTTCCCTGGTTGGCCCTTTCTCATTCCAAACAACAGATGTTTTAAACTTGTATAACCCTCTCCAGGCCTTTTACCCTATCACAGACAGACTCAGCAGAATGTCTTGCTGCCTTTATCAGAGGAATAAAACCTACCATTAAGTGTGAACTCCATAGAATTTCTTGTCTTAATATTCTAATTAATTTCTAATAATGGCACCCATCTCTTCCTCCTCTCATATTTCAGAGGTCAATGTTTCCCCACTCCAACTCAACTTTATTCTTAGCCAAAGCTAATATATTTTGTCCAAGGCTTACACATTCTCACGTCCAAGGCCAACTCTTTCACATATCTACACTACCATTATCATTCACTGTGATTGTGACAATGACCTCCACCTCCACATTGCAGCTCACTTCCTTCCACATCCACTAGAGCTTCATCAATAGCCCCTTCTCTCTCCTGTGCCTCTGATCTTGACCTTTCCTCCAGATTCTTCCTCTCAGTCTACAAACATATTTTCCTATTTAAAAAAAAAACCCACATTCCTCAATTACACCTATTCCTAAAACTAATCTCTCTACGCTACTCTGACTACCAAAATTGTCGAAGGAATAGTCTATATACAGTTTCTCTATTTCCTCAACTCCCATTCATTCCTTTAATAAAATATATTGATTGGTTTCTGATTTTATCAAATATCAGCAATTGAGTTCCCTATAAAAATTGCAAAACAGATAAAAAAGAAAAATATATTTTAAAAATACCTGTAATCTTACCTCCCAGAGATAAACATTCTTGGTACTTTGATGTCTATATTTTTCATCAGTATCTCCCTATACACAAATATATGCATATTTGTTGAGCGTATTTGTTCTTGGAGCCAGCCTCCAAGATGGTCCCCAATGATTCCTAACCCCTGGTATTCACACCCTTGTGTAGCTCCTTCCTGTATTAACACAGTTGGTCTGTGTGACAAGTATCAGATGACAGAAGTGATGGTATGACATTTCTGAGATTAGGTTACAGAAGACTGTGGCTTCCTTGTCTTTGTCTCTACTCTCCTTTGAATCGCTTTCTCTAGGAGAAGCCAGCTGTCATGTCATGAGGACACTCAGGTAGCCTACTGGTTTGCCCAAAGGATAAGGAAAAGAGGCCTCTGGCCAACTCCCAGGGAGAAACTGAGGCATGCCAAAAAACCATGTGAGTAAACCTGGAAGTGAATTCTTCAGTCCCCGTCAAGCCTTAAGAAGACCATAGCCCTGGCCAATGTCTTGTCAGAAAATGCATGAGGGACTCTGACTCAGAACCACCCAGGTAAGCCACCTCCAGATTCATGAGTCTCAAAACCTGTATGACATAATAAATGTTTGCTGTTTGAAACTGCTAAATTTCGGTGTAGTTTGTTAGATAGCAACAGATAATTAACACAATAGTGTTCTGGAACCAGCTTCTATCAAGAATATACAGTTGACCATTGAACAACGTGTGTTTGAACTGTGCAGGTACACCTATACTTGGACATTTTTTCAGTAGTAAGTAAGTACTACAGTACTACACAGTCCATGGTTGATTGAATCCACAGATGCAGACAAACCACAGATACTGAGGGCTGACTATAAATTATGCATGGATTAACCCCTGTGTTGTTCAAGGGTCAGCTGTATTTCTATATATGATAAGATCACAGCTAACATTATATTCAATGGTGAAAGGCTGAAAAGTTTTTCTCCAAGATCTAGAGAAGACAGGGATGCCCACTCTCACTGCTCTTATTCAACACAGTAGTACTGGAAGTCCTAGCTAGAGAAAGTAGGCAAGGAAAAGAAATAAAAGGCAACCAAATAAAGAAAGAAGTTACATTGTCTCCGTTTGCAGTGACATGATATTATATATAGAAAATCTAAAGACTCCATCAAAAACTGTTAGAACTTATAAATGAGTTTGGTAAAGTTGTAGGATATGATATCAATACACAAAGTTAGTTGTGTTTCTATACACTAACAAGAGACTATCCAAAAAATACATGAAGAAAACAATTCCATTTACAATAGCATCAACAAGATTAAAATACTCAGGAATATATTTAATCAAGGAAGTGAAAGAGCTATACACTGAAAACTATGGTTTTCCATCTTCACTCTAATTTATCCTTTTGGAAAATTTCACACATTTGTTTTTTCAGGATACTGTTTTCTTCTGGTTTTCTTCCTGAAGCCCAGAGCCATATTTCTATCTAGCTGAATGCCCTACAACCATCTCAAAACTGAATTAATCTTATTCCCCCTTAAGGCTGCATCCTTCGGTCTACCTCATGTTGGTTAATATCTAGACAGCCAACCTTAATACGATCCTTCATGCTTCTTTCTGCCTCACTCTGTATTTCCAATTAGTTACCAAATCCTGTCAATCTTACTTCAGAAATGTGTCTTCAGTTCTATCACAGACACAGCTTCAGTTCAGATGCTCACTGTCTCTTGCTTGGACTATTCCAACAGCTTCCTAGCTCTGTGCCTCTCTAGTCTCTACCTCATCCTCCATAAAGCTACCAATCCCAGGCTCTGAAAAATAAAAACAAACATATTTGATCACATATCCACTTTGCTTTTAAAAATCTCTATTGATTCTCTACTGCCAAACTCCTTAGTATGCTGTAAAACTTCCTTAGCAATCTGAGACACTCCCTCTTCTACTTCATCTCCTGCCACACCTTCCCCACACACTTTCTATGCTGTAGCTATAGTAGAGTTGTCACACCACTAGAAAATACGCTTTCGGTAAATCCTTTTATGGATCCATGTTTTTGCACATGTTGTTCTCCCTGCATAGAATATCTTCCCTTCCCTATATTCTTCCTCCAGGACATTCATTCATCCTTCAAGTCCCATTTAAAATATCACCTCGTCCACGAAGTCTTCCCCAAGTCCCACAGAGAGGGTTAGGAATTAGTCAATCTTTTTCCTGTAGATTGCCATTTTGCCCACACCACTGATAACGGTACTAATCATGTTGTGATTGTGTTTTACAGTGTCTATTTCCCTCCTATAGATCTTGAGCTTCTTGAAGTCAGGAACTGTCTTATTCAGATCTAGGATCTAGCACAGTGTATGGCTCAAAAAATGGACCAATAGTCAGGGCCAGATTGAAGAGAAGGCTCCTGGTCCTCAAAACATCTACCCCCTCTCAGCTCACTAATGCTTAAAATTCCACCTTTCCACCTTTGACTTAAGGCACTCACCATTGAACAATGTGTCTCTGGGAATGGGCCATAAGTACTCATAATCATTTTATCAGATCTTTTCCAGAGAACACATTGTGAAAGAGTGGTTATAAAAAGTGCATTTTCAGTGCTAGGCACTTACTGTGGAAATGGAGGAAAAGAGAAAACATGCAGAAACCATCCACCCTCTTACCTCCCTACTCACATCCTTTCCTTGCTATGTAAGGCAAGGCTCTCACACTGTGGGACTGGCTGTGGTTTCCAAATAGGAAAACGGCCACTGGGAATGGTTATACCACATTCTTTAATGTGACTCTAAAGGTGCTCATGAAGCTCTTGCCAGGTCACTCTGCTTTTAGTAAGTCTAACGTCCCTCATTACTGTTACAGCCTTTCAGGACACTGCTGATATATTTCCCATTAGTCTTTTTCTCAACAAACTGGCTTCCCTGCTGATGACCCAGCTGAGTCCAAGAACCTAACTACTAAGAATAGATCACAGATGATAGGAATAAAACCCCTCAAGCAGATAAATGGGATATCTATAGTTGGTTGAGATCTTACTTATGAATATACTCATAGATGGGCACCCAGCCTTCTGTAAAAAAGGACACTACAGGGCTTCCCTGGTGGCGCAGTGGTTGAGAGTCCGCCTGCCGATGCAGGGGACACGGGTTCGTGCCCCGGTCCGGGAGGATCCCACATGCCGCCGAGCGGCTGGGCCCGTGAGCCATGGCCACTGAGCCTGTGCGTCCGGAGCCTGCGCTCCGCAACGGGAGAGGCCACAACAGTGAGAGGCCCGCGTACCGCAAAAAAAAAAAAATTAAAGAAAAAGGACACTACATAAAAATTTACACTTAATAGCAATTACTATGGACCAGGTGCCGTTCTAAATATTCTTCAGCTATTAACTCATTTGATATTCTTAACAAGCCTATGAGGTATTATTATCGTACCCATTTTACAGATAAAAAATTGAAGCACAGAGGTCAAGTAACTTGACAGTCATCACTCTGGTGGAATCAGAATTCAAGTTCAGGCAATCTGGCTCTGGATTCCATATAACCCCTGCTACTTTAAAGCTCACACCATTTAGCTAAATAGCTTTCTAACCATTCTTATTTTCATGTACCAACTTTCCAGTCACTTTCTCACCACTGCTCTCCACCACCATCTCCATCCTCTGCCGTTCATTGAAAACTTTAGGTCCTCAACTTCCTCCACATACCAACTCCTGCCATCAACTTGGGTGACATCCGTGGCTGTATGGATGATGCAAACAGCACCCTGACCTTTCAGTTCTATTTCCAATTATCTTCTCCTACTCCACTGTAGCTCAGCCATCCACTCTCACAGCTACACCCATAACTTTGTCAGTACCAGAAACTGCTCTTTCTCTAAAATTACAACTTCTGACCCCACTCGCTTACCAAAATTTGCTATTTTTCTGTTGCATGCACGCTATCACCCTCAAGAAAATGAGGTCCTTCAACCTCACTGGGACCACCTGTCCATGGAACCCTCCATCTTACCCTATCCGTAGCTTCCACCTGCCTTCACTCCACTCTGTGGCAAGCTTGGATTCAGTGACACGTCATACCTCCAGCTCTCTGGATCCATTGACCTTCTATCACACCCACCTGGTAAAACCCTGGATAAATGAACCATCCCCTTTCTCCACATCTGCACTCAGTCTGCTGAGCAGTGTTAGAAAACCACTAACCTGCTCTCAACACAGCCTGGTAGTTCTAGTTTACTTACTTAGCTGGAGCTCCCATTCTCAAAATTATTTTCTCCACTCTCCTCAAACTTCCAAGCTCTCACACCTTGAGCCCTCCCTCTCAGCAAATGGTCTCATTTCCTAACACTCCAAAGAAAATAGAAGTGTCAGAAGGAAACCATCACACCTTTATACCATGAAATCTACAAACTTATTTGAATCTACACTGATACTTTTGCTCCTTCATTTACGTTACTATGAAAAAGATGTTCCCCTCCTCTCTAAGGCTAATCCTGCCCCTTTTTAGGGCACCGCCACCATATTGATTACCTCTTTTCTCCTTCTTTCCTTTCCTATTGGTCCTTTCTTGTCGGTATTTAAACATCTCAAAGCCTCTCCCATCTTGAAAATAAAAAGAAACCCAACCTCACTTGATGCCGCATGCCCTACCAATTAGTCACTCCTTTTATTCCTTCTTTTCTTCCAAACACCTTGAACAAGTTTTCTGTACTGTTTCCATTTCCTCACTTCTCTCTTACTCATCAATCCAGTGCATTCTAACTAAAATCAAGGAAGCCATGACTATCGTGTCATTAACCTCACCAGTCATTTTTTTTGCCTTTCACAGCAGCATCAGATAATGTTGATTATTCCCTCTTGAAATATTTATCCCTTGGCCACCATCTTCAGCTGTCTGGAATACCACACTACGCCTATTTTTTTCCCTCTCTCTCTAGTACTTTCAGTCTTCTTTGATGGCCTTTACTTCGCTTTCTGATGTATTTATAAATTTTGGAGGACTCCACAGCTCAGCCCTCTGCCCTCTTCTATTTATACTCTCTCCCTGGGTGATATCATTCAATCACATGTTTTTAAATACCATCTACATGCTGACAACTTCCAAATCCTGTCACCAACCTTGAGCTCTCTTTTGACCTCCAGATTTATATGACCTACTCTAACATCTCCCCTTGGATGTCTCACAGGCATCTTATACTCTTCCTATCCTACCTGAACTCATGTTCTTCCCATCAAATATGCAGTCTTCACTTTCCCCATTTCAGTAAAATGGTATCATTATTCACCTACTTGTTCAAGCCAGAAACTTGGAAGTTATCTTAGATACATCCCTCTTTCTCATCAACCACACTCAATCTATCACTGTCTCATTAACTATATTTCTTAACTATCTCATGGTTCTGTCCTCTTTTCTACATCCTGACTGTGACTACCTTATTCTAGGCCACCATTACTTCTTTCCCATATTATTTCAACACACTCTTAGCTCGTCTCCCTGCTTCTAGTCTTTTCCCCTCTAACCCATTTTCCATAGACAGAGTGATCCTTCTAACATGGATTGCTGGTCATGTAACTCTCCTTCTTCGATGGCTTTTCATTTTTCATAGGATGAAATTCAAAGTCCCTAGCATGACAAGTCCTCACATGATTTCACATAATTGCATAATCTAGTCCCTGACCGTTCTCGCCACTCTTTCTCCTTGGAATCTACATGACAGCTGTTTTTATTTTCTCTCACTTCCTAGAACATATCATGCTTTTGCCCAGGAGTCTTCACATGCTATCACTTTTGCCTGGAATTTTGTCCTCACAATCTCCCACATTCAAGGGACAAGGAGAAACTGCATAAAAACCTTAGTGACTTTATGGAAGGGGGACTAAAGGAGAGTGGAGAAGCCAGGATAATCTTAAGTCCAGAAGACTGGGATAATAAAAGTCCTGATTATATTTTACTTATTAAAACAAAATGGATTTTATGGGGAGAGGTAGTCAACTTCAGAACCACTGAGTTTGAACTGATGGCTGAACATTTAAGTGGATAGGTATGGGAGTGAGTGGTAGGGACCAGAGAGGCTCATTTGTATGCCTATGAGAGAAGATGAAGAAGTTGGTATAGAGGGAGGTGAGGGTCTTCTATTTTACAGTCATTGCACAAATGTATGAAGAATAGGTTTATAGCTTTCCCATACTGGTCCTTCACCAGGAAGAATCCCAAAGTTGAAGGGGAAATCCGTCAAACACAAAAGACGACAGAAATAGAGAAAGTGGGGGACAAAAAACATACGATGTATAGAAAAAGAATAGCAACATGGCAGAAGTAAGTTCTTTCTTAGCAGTAATTGCTTTAAATGTAAATTATTAAAATTTTTAATTCAAAGACAGAGACGGGCAGAATAGATTTAACAAAAAGCACGATCCAAGTATCTGCTGTATACAACAGACTCACTTTAGACTCAAATATACAAATAGGTTGAAAGTAAAAGGATGGAAGAGAGATTTGATGCAAATAGCAACAAAAAGAGAACTGGGATGAATATACTAATAACAGACAAAACAGACTTTAAGCCAAAAATTGTTACAAGGGACAAAGAAGAAGAGTATATACTGATAAAAGGGCCAATTCAAGAAGGTATAACAATATAGACATATATACACCAAACAACAGGGACTCAAAATATATGATTTAAGAATTGAAGGAGCCGCAGTGCACGCCGGGCAATAGGAAGACCTCCAGAAGCTACCCGCGCAGCGCGGATGTGTTTGCGGCCTGTGAGAGTAGGCGCTTCGGCACTAGTCTCCCGGTTAGCGGCGCGCAGAAATCTCGAGCTGGTGGAGCCCCCTCATAACTTGGAGCCCGGAAGGCCGCGAAGGCAATACAATTTCTTCAGCGGCGGACCGCTGTGGTAAGAATGTCAATCCCTCCTCATTTGAATCGCCCTCCCATGGGAATCCCAGCACTCCCACCAGGGATCCCACCCCCACAGTTTCCTGGCTTTCCACCACCTGTACCTCCAGGGACTCCAATGATTCCTGTACCAATGAGCATTATGGCTCCTGCTCAAACTGTCTTAGTACCGACTGTGTCCATGGTTGGAAAACATTTGGGAGCACGGAAGGATCATCCAGGCTTGAAGGCTAAAGAAAATGATGAAAACTGTGGTCCCACTACTACAGTTTTTGTTGGCAACATTTCTGAAAAAGCCTCAGACATGCTTATAAGACAGCTCCTTGCTAAATGTGGCTTGGTTTTGAGCTGGAAGAGAGTACAAGGAGCGTCTGGAAAACTTCAAGCCTTTGGATTCTGTGAGTATAAGGAGCCTGAATCAACCCTCCGTGCTCTCAGGTTATTGCATGACCTGCAGATTGGAGAGAAGAAGCTACTTGTTAAAGTTGATGCAAAGACAAAGGCACAACTGGATGAATGGAAAGCAAAGAAGAAAGCTTCTAATGGGAATGCCAGGCCAGAAACTGTCACTAATGATGACGAAGAAGCCTTAGATGAAGAAACAAAGAGAAGAGATCAGATGATCAAAGGGGCCATTGAAGTTTTAATACGGGAATACTCCAGTGAGCTCAATGCCCCTTCGCAAGAATCTGACTCTCACCCCAGGAAGAAGAAGAAGGAAAAGAAGGAGGACATTTTTCGCAGATTTCCAGTGGCCCCACTGATCCCTTATCCACTCATCACTAAGGAGGATATAAATGCTATAGAAATGGAAGAAGACAAAAGAGACCTGATATCCCGAGAGATCAGCAAATTCAGAGACACACACAAGAAACTGGAAGAAGAGAAAGGCAAAAAGGAAAAAGAAAGACAGGAAATTGAGAAAGAACGGAGAGAAAGAGAGAGGGAGCGTGAAAGGGAACGAGAAAGGCGAGAACGGGAACGAGAAAGGGAAAGAGAACGTGAACGAGAAAAGGAGAAGGAACGGGAGCGGGAACGAGAAGGGGATAGGGATCGTGACCGGACAAAAGAGAGAGATCGAGATCGGGATCGAGAGAGAGATCGGGACCGTGATCGAGAAAGGAGTTCAGATCGGAATAAGGATCGCAGTCGATCAAGAGAAAAGAGCAGAGATCGTGAAAGGGAACGGGAGAGGGAAAGAGAGAGAGAGAGAGAACGGGAACGAGAAAGAGAACGAGAGCGAGAGAGAGAGCGAGAAAGGGAACGGGAGCGCGAGAGAGAAAAAGACAAGAAGCGGGACCGAGAAGAGGATGAGGAAGATGCATATGAACGAAGAAAACTTGAAAGAAAGCTCCGAGAGAAAGAGGCTGCTTATCAAGAGCGCCTTAAGAATTGGGAAATCAGAGAACGAAAGAAAACCCGGGAGTATGAGAAAGAGGCTGAAAGAGAAGAAGAAAGAAGAAGAGAAATGGCAAAAGAAGCTAAACGACTAAAAGAATTCTTAGAAGATTATGATGATGATAGAGATGATCCCAAATATTACAGAGGAAGCGCTCTTCAGAAAAGGTTGCGTGATAGGGAAAAGGAAATGGAAGCAGATGAACGGGATAGGAAGAGAGAGAAGGAAGAGCTAGAGGAAATCAGGCAGCGCCTTTTGGCAGAAGGGCACCCGGATCCAGATGCAGAGCTCCAGAGGATGGAACAAGAGGCTGAGAGGCGCAGACAACCACAAATAAAGCAAGAACCAGAATCAGAGGAAGAGGAAGAAGAAAAGCAAGAAAAAGAAGAAAAACGAGAGGAACCCATGGAGGAGGAAGAAGAGCCAGAGCAAAAGCCCTGTCTCAAACCAACTCTGAGGCCCATCAGTTCTGCCCCATCTGTTTCCTCTGCCAGTGGCAATGCAACTCCCAACACTCCTGGAGATGAGTCTCCTTGTGGTATTATTATTCCTCATGAAAATTCACCAGATCAACAACAACCTGAGGAGCATAGGCCAAAAATAGGACTGAGTCTTAAACTGGGTGCTTCCAATAGTCCTGGTCAGCCTAATTCTGTGAAGAGAAAGAAACTCCCTGTAGATAGTGTCTTTAACAAATTTGAGGATGAAGACAGTGATGATGTACCCCGAAAAAGGAAACTGGTTCCCTTGGATTATGGTGAAGATGATAAAAATGCTGCCAAAGGCACTGTGAACACTGAAGAAAAGCACAAACACATTAAGAGTCTCATTGAAAAAATCCCTACAGCCAAACCTGAGCTCTTTGCTTATCCCCTGGATTGGTCTATTGTGGATTCTATATTGATGGAACGACGAATTAGACCATGGATTAATAAAAAAATCATAGATTACATAGGTGAAGAAGAAGCTACATTAGTTGATTTTGTTTGTTCTAAGGTTATGGCTCATAGTTCACCTCAGAGCATTTTAGATGATGTTGCCATGGTACTTGATGAAGAAGCAGAAGTTTTTATAGTCAAGATGTGGAGATTATTGATATATGAAACAGAAGCCAAGAAAATTGGTCTTGTGAAGTAAAATTCTTTTTACATTTAGAGTTCCATTTCAAATTTCTTCTTTCCCATCCTTCACAGGACTTTAAATTTTTTTTTTGTCTTCAAAGACGTTTGTGAGATCTGTAATTTTTTTTTTAATGTAGAAAATGTGAATTTTTTTTGTCCTCTAATTTGTTAATGCCATGTGTACTCCCTTGGTTGTAAAGACATCTGAATCCTACCATGGTTCTCTTTATACTCACCAGGTACAAATTACTGGTATGTTTTATAAGCCGCAGCTACTGTACACAGCCTATCTGATATAATTTTGTTCTGCTGATTTGTTCCTTGTAAATATTAAAATGACTCGCCAATTCTTTTGCAGAATTGCACTTAATATTGAACTGTACTGTATAGGCACCAACATGAACAATTTTAAATTGAAAGAATACCAGTCATACCTATTACCCTTACCCCCTTGATCAAAAATGGCAGGCCCTCATGATGGCATGGAATTTAAAGTTAGAGTGCGAAAAGTAGCAGACAATCCATTCCTACTGTATCTCTGTATGAATGTGTTTGTGTGAATGTATGTATAAAAGTCTTACTTTTCCCTAAAAAAAAAAAAAAAAAAAAGAATTGAAGGGAGTTATAGATAGTTCTACAATAACAGTTGAAGGCTTCAATACCCAACTTTCAATAATGAATAGAACAATGAGACAGAAAAGGTTAATGAAACAGAGGACTTGAAAAACACTATAAGCCAACTAGATGTAACAGGTATATGCAGAACACTCCACCCCAAAACAGCAGAATAAACATTATTCTCAAGTGCACAAGGAACCTTCTTCAGAACAGACCATAGTTTAGACCACAAAATAATTCTCATTACATTTTATTTTGTTTATTTATTTATTTTTTGGCCATGCTGCACAGCATGTGGGATCTTAGTTCCCTAACCAGAGATTGAACCTCTGCCCCCTGCAGTGAAAGCACAGAGTCTTAACCACTGGATAGCCAGGGAAGTCCCTCAATACATTTTAAAATATTAAAATCGTACAAAGTATCTTCACCAACCAAAATGTAGAGGAGCTAAGAATAGAAATCAATAACAGAAGGAAGACAGGAAATTTCATAACAGAAACTAAACAGCAAACCTTAAACAACAAAAGTCTTAAAGAAGAAATCACAAGAGAAAATTTCAAAATACTTTGAGAAGAATGAAAATGAAAATGCAACATACCAAAGCTTAAGTGATACAGCAGAAGCAGGGCTCCAAGATACATTTATACTGCAAACAACTATGTTAAAACATAAATCAGTAACCTAACTTTACACTTTGAAGAACTAGGAAAAGAACAAACTAAACCCAAATCTAGTAGAAAGAAAGAATTAATAAAGATTAGAGAAGAGATAAATAATTCAGAGAATAGAAAAACAAGAGAGGAAATCAATCAAATAAAAAGTTATTTTTTGGAAAAGATCAACCAACAAGATTAACAACATTTACTTAGATTGACTAGGAAAGAACACAATGAAAGCTCAAATTACTAAAATCAAAAATGAAAGTGGGTACATTACAACCAACATTACAGAAATTTAAAAGATTATAAGAAAAATTAAGCATCTGGGGGCTTCCCTGGTGGCGCAGGGGTTGAGAGTCCACCTGCCGACGCAGGGGACACGGGTTCGTGCCCCGGTCCAGGAGGATCCCACATGCCGCGGAGCGGCTGGGCCCGTGAGCCATGGCCACTGAGCCTGTGCGTCCGGAGCCTGTGCTCTGCAATGGGAGAGGCCACAACAGTGAGAGGCCCGCGTACCGCAAAAAAAAAAAAAAAAAAAAAATTAAGCATCTGTATACCAAGACATTAGAAAACCAAGATGAAATGGAAAAATTCCTAGAACACACAAACTATCAAAACTGACTCAAGAAGAAATAGAAATTTTGAACAGACGTATAACAGGCAAAGGGATTGAATCAGTAATCAAAAAGGTCTCAAGGACAAGCTCTGCACCAGATGACTTCACTGCTGAATTCTATGAATATTTAAAGAAGAATGAAAACCAATCCTTGGTAAACTCTTCCAAAAAATTTTTGGAAGTCTTTCCTAACTCGTTCTATGAAGCCAGCATTACTCTGATACGAACGCCAGACCAAGACATAAAAACAAAGCTACAGACCAGTATCCCTTTTGAATATAGATGCAAAAATCCTCAGCAGTATATTAGTAAACTGAATTCAGCAGTATATTAAAGGAATATACACCCTGACTAAGTAGGATTTATCCGAGGAACGTAAGACTGGTTCAAGACAATTATCAATGTAATACACCAATTAACAGAATGAATGAAAAACTACACGATTATCTCTGTTAATGAAGAAAAAGAGCATTTGACAAATTTCAACACCTTTCATGATAAAACCACTCAACAAACTAGCAATAGAAAGGAATTTCATCAACCTGAAAAAGGACATATATGAAATACCCACAGATAACATTATACTCAATTATGAAAAACTGAATGCTATCCTCCTAAGATCAGAAAGAAGATAAGGATGCCACTTTTTGTTTGTTTGTTTTACTTCTATTCAACATTGGAACAAAAGTTCTAGCCAGTGTAATTAGGCAGGAAAAAGAAAGAAAAAGCATCCAAATTGGAAAGGAAGAAGTAAAACTATCTCTATTCACATATGACATGATCTTATATACAGATAAAATCCTAAAGAATACGCAAAACAACTAGGGCCATTAGATGAATTTGACAAGTTGCGGGTTGTACAAAGTCAACGTGCAAAAATCATTCACACTTCTATACATTAGGAATGGGCAATCCAAAAACAAAATTAAGAAAACAATTTAATTTTCAACAGCATCAAAAAAATAAAATATTGATACTTTAACCAAGGAGGTATAAGTCATATACACCAAAAACTACAAAACACTGCTGAAGGAAATTAAAGAAAACCTAAATGAAAAGAAAGACATCAAGTGTCACAGACTGGAAGACAATATTGTTAAGATTGAAGTACTCCCCAAAGTGATCTACAGATTCAATATAACCACTATCAAAATCCTAATGGCCTTTTTTGAAGAAATGGAAATGCTGGCCTTTTTTGAAAAAATGGAAATGGAAATTTATATGGAATTGGGGGACCCTGAATAGCCAAATCAATCTTGAGAAAGCAGAACAATGTTGGAGGCCTCATACTTTCTTATTTCAAAACGTAATACAAAGCTACAGTAATCAAAAGAGTGTGGTACTGGCACATAGATAGACAAAAACTGTATCAGTGGAATAGAACTGAGGGTCCAGAAATAAACCCATACATCTAGGGCAAATTGATTTTTGACAGGGTGCCAAGACCATCCAATGGAGAAAGAACAGTGTCTTCAACAAACGGTGCTGGAACAACTAGATATCCACATGCAAAAGAATGAAGTTGGACCCCTATCTCACATAAAAAAATTAACTCATAATGAATCAAAGACCTAAGCATAAGAGCTAAAACCATAAGCTGTCTGGAAGAAAATATAGGGGCAATCTTCATGACCTTGAATTATGTGATGGTTTCTTAAATATGACACCAAAAGCACAAGCAACAAGAACAAGAAAAAAATAGATAAATTGAACTTCATCAAAATTAAAACCTTCTGTGAATCAGAGGATACTTACCAAGGAAGCAAAAAGACAACCTACAGAATGAGATAAAATATTTGCAAATCATACATTGATAAGGGTCTAGTATCCAGAATATATAAAGAAATCTTACAACTCAACAAACAACAGAAAATTGACTCAATTTAAAAATGGGGGGGGCTTTCCTGGTGCCGCAGTGGTTGAGAGTCCGCCTGCCGATGCAGGGGACACGGGTTCGTGCCCCAGTCTGGGAGGATCCCACATGCCGTGGAGCGGCTGGGCCTGTGAGCCATGGCCGCTGAGCCTGCACTCCGCAACGGGAGAGGCCACAACAGTGAGAGGCCCGCGTAAAGCAAAAAAAAAAAAAGGGCAAAGGACTTAAATAGACATTTCTCCCAAAAAGATATACATTGGCCAACAAGCACATGCGAAGATGTTCAACATCACTAATCATTAGAGAAATTCAAATCCAAATAAGATACCACTTCACACACCACTAGGATGGTTGTAATGCAAAAAAAAAAAAAAAAAAAGGGAAAATAACAAGTGTTGGCCAAGATGTAGGGAAATTGGAACCATTGTACCCTACTGGTGGGAATGTAAAATGGTGCAGCCACTGTGGAAAACAATTTGGTGGTTCCTCAAACAAACAAAGAATTACCTTATGACCCAGAAATTCCACTCCTAGGTACAAAGCCAAAATAATTGAAGACAGTTATTCAAACAAATATTTGTACCCAAAAATTCAGAGCAGCATTATTCATAATAGCCAAAAGGTAGAAACAACTAAATGTCCATCACTTGATGAATGGATAAAACAAAATGTGGTTGCTATGGACTGAATTTTGTATCCCCCCAAGATTCATCCCCAATGTGATGGTATTTGTAGGTAGAGCCTTTGGGAGGTAATTAGGTTTAGACGAGGTCATGAGAATGGAGCTCCCAGGGAGGGATTAATGCCCTTGTAAGAAACCAGAGAGCTAGCACGCTTGTACGCTTGCGCTCGCGCTCGCGCTCTCTCTCTCTCTCTCTCTCTCTCTCTCTCTCGCTCTCGCTCTCGCTCTCGCTCTCGCTCTCGCTCTCGCTCTCGCTCTCGCTCTCGCTCTCTTTCCCTCCCTCCCCCACCCCTTGCCATGTGAGGACACAGCAAGAAGACAGCCATCTGCAAACCAGGAAGAGGGTCCTCACTAGACATAGAATCTGCTGGCACCTTGGTCTTGGAAATCCTGACGTTGACACTATGACAAATAAATATGTATCGCTTAAGTCACTCAATCTATGGTATTGTTATAACAGCCTAAACTAAGACAGTCCATATAATGATATCCACATAATGGAATATTAGTTGGTCATAAAATGGAGTGAAGTACCTATACATACTAGAATATGGATAAACCTTGAAAACATTATGCTAAGTGAACGAGCCAGACAGAAGAGTTTATATATTGCATGATTCCATTTACACAAAATATCTAGAATAGCTGAATCCATAGAGACAGGAAGCAAATTAGCTGTTGTCAGTAGCTAGGGGAGGGAGGAATGGGGTGACTGATTAACGGGTACAGGGTCTCCTTTTGTGGTGATGACAGTGTTTTGGAACTAGATTGAGATGAAGGTTGCACAACATGTGCATGGACTAAATGGCACTGAATTATACAGTTTAAGATCGTTAATTTTATGCTATATGTGTCACCTCAATACAAAAAGGGCAGAAAGGGAAAAGAAAGGAAATTAGCAATTGTTGGGCTATGCCATATGTTAGGCTCTGTGCTAAGATTATGTATTATCCAATTAAACGCACTAAACAACTCTGTGAGTCATTATCGCCATTTCACAGAACAGGAAACCAAGGTTCACGTAAGTTAATATCCATAACTAATAGTACACGGAGCTGTAATTCAAACCCAGGTCTGCCTGACTCCAAAGCCTACACTCTCCAGCACAGCCCACTCTCCGAGAACCTTCCACAGCTAGCCCCTCAGTACTCTGTCCGTAAGGACCTGTGTTATTGACCAAGAATAAAGCACAGCTCACCGGATATTCCTTCACACCAACAAACCCTGAAGAGAAAAATATTCAAATTAAAATTTTATTTTTGTATCAAGCCCTCCCTGAAATTAAAAAAAAAAAAAAAACCTGTCCATTCTTGAAAAGGCAGGAGAAACCAACAGCCTTCACAGATTTACAAGGCCTGACCTGTAACTGGGGTGATTTCGGGGGCTCGGGAAGTCTTTATCCCAAAGAAATACCTGCCCCCTCATGCTTTAATGCTCTTTACTAAGGAGATAGAGTCTTGGGTTCACAATTAGAAAAAAGGCTGAAGACAGAACTACTCCTGGGAGAGGAAACACACTGGTGTTTTGATTAGGGCAGATCACATCATTTCATGAGGGCAGATTTTAATAAGCTGAGGAGGGAGCAGACAGAATAAAGACTAAACCTTCCCTTCCTTAGGCCACATAAAGAGTCAGTCACAGAGCAGCAAGACTTGTCTCGGTCGCTTGTCTCTGTCACTAACCATTATGCAGCCTCAGGCAAGGC
The DNA here is from genome assembly GCF_963924675.1 of Phocoena phocoena. NCBI lineage: Eukaryota > Metazoa > Chordata > Mammalia > Artiodactyla > Phocoenidae > Phocoena > Phocoena phocoena. Next base: position 94,724,132 of record NC_089240.1, on the reverse strand, counting down.
CCTTCTCACTGGCCCAATGTTCTCTAATCTTCAGTGATTCTGAAATCCCACTTAATAAATTTTCCCAGGGCCAGCCCCATTTGTATTCTTATTAGTGGTAAGCACAGCAAAGTCCTTAGCTAATCCATGATGTGTGACTTTGTTTACACTTCTTTTATTAAGATTAATCACCATTTAAGGCCTTATGCCTTGATTACAGGGATCCTGTTGCTATGTAAGAACTTAAACTTACTTTTGAAATATGAAACACGTTTTCAGTTACAGCCACTCATGGTCCCAATTCAGACAAACTTTTATTTAAATAAATCATTAGCCTTAACAAGAAAATCATAATTTATGAATACACAAAGTTGTAATGTACTGATTTGTTGGTCCCTGCACTGGCCTTTCCGAGTGGCATGTTGCTATACATATGCATGGTGTTGGGTTAGGAGTTATTCAAAGTAAGTGACACTGATAGAAGTCTGGCTCACTGGTAACTTATTTTCTAAGGCAGGAGTTTACTCTGCTGTTTTCAAACAGATATCCCACACTTCCTCCTGCATTTCCTTTGCCATTGTTGGGTATTTCTCTAACATGCAGGTAACTAGAAGTCCCTTCCTTGGTACTGTGAATGAAAAATGTTGCCCGCCATATCAGCAAACAAAGGATGCTTCGGCCATCAAGCCATCAGCCACTACCACAGCCCCAACAGTTAGCCCTTGGGGAACTCAGGATGGAGACAAACGGGCTGCTACCACTCCCAAGCCCTCAGCCACCCCCCAGTGGTGCACCCTGAGGGGACTCAGGATGGGAAAGAACAGGATACTGGCCCTAGATAGCTAAGGTGCATATCAAAGGAATGACTTCAATGAGCCCAGACTCTTGCATATTCCCATACGCAGAAAAGCACTAAATTCGTCAACTTGAGATATCTAGGTTTCTTTAATTAACAGTAATATTTCGCTGTTCCAACTACCCGGTGTTTGTTGCAAAAACCCCTATGTATCCTGGCCCCTCCCTTACCTCTTTGGAGCCAGTCCCTCAGAGCTATCTGAGAGGCTGCCTCCAGTCTGCCAAACAAACAATAATTCTCAACTTTTAGGTTGTGCTTTTTTTTTTTTTTTTTTTTTTTAGTCAGCAGTAAATAAAAACCTGCCTTCAAACTGCTCAATTTGTTAAAGCCTTTATGATGTTGTGGTCATCTCGACGCTGGACACATTGTTATGGCATGAGTGCCTTATATAGAGAAGTCACAAAAAAAAATCTCAACACAGAGCTATGGTAATTAGCAAGACAAAGGGCAACCTCCCTAAGGCAGAACCTTAAAGAATAAGTCACTGTTTGGGGACAAATGAGAAATAAGAGGTAGAAGGCTAGATTCAATCCAGAAACTGGTTTTCCATGAAAACCTGTAAACCTTTCCCTTTGGGGATGAAAAAGTCAATAGTTTCTTAGTGTATTGAAAGCTGGTATTATGCCTCGTAGATCTTTGCTATAATCAACACCCTACTCACAGCGAGTGCTCACAAGTTAGATGGTGATAGGGAAGTAGCAATGATTATAAGAATGAATTCAATCACTTGTCAAAATTTATCAATTTGTGAGGACTCCTCTTCATGTTGTTTCCTCACAAAATATTTCATATTTTCTGAGATTCTGTTCCATACAACACCTGGACAATCCCAGGTGGGTAAAATTAAGAGAACATCCCATCTTTGAAATGTGACACTACTCATTAAATGGCAGTGGTTCTCAATGGGGAGGGTGATTTTGCACGGGGGGGGGGGGGGGGGGGGGGGGGGCATTTAGCAATGCCTGGAGACATGTTGGGTTGTCTCAAGATGGGGGTGAAACCAAGCAGCACCCTGTGGGGCCCTCCCAGGTACAAATCCTTTATGTGCACCCCACTAACCCCCACCCCCATTCTTGTTTGTAGGAAAAATACGCTTCATTCAGCCTCCTAGGACTTCCGTGAGTTCCAAAGGGCAGATTCACAGTTGCTAATCAGGGAATTAAGAGGGATGCAGAGACAAAGGAGGAACAATCAAGAAACAATAGTACAGCCTCAGGACAGCGTCCTGGGTCTCCTGAAATATACGTAACTATATACATAACTATATCTTTGAGTTCTTCTGCAGGAAGAAGTGGAGGATGGTAATTTCAGGCTGAGCTCAAGATCCCTGGAGCACTGCCCTGTTACCTCAACACCAGCCAATCAAAAGAAAGTCACACACGCTGCAACCCTCACCCCAAATTTTGCCTATAAAAACTTCTCCCTGAAAACCATCAGAGAGTTTGGGGTTTTTGAGCAGGAGCCAACCACTCTCCTTGCTTGGCCCTGCAATAAAACTTTTTCTGCTCCAAACTCCGACGTTTCCGTTTTTTTGCCCTCATGTGAGTCGGGCACGTGAACTTGAGTCCTGTAATAAGGGGTGTTGCTGGCATTTAAGTGAATAGAGGGCAGGGATGCTGTTAAACATCCTTCGATGCACAGGACAGCCCCCCACAATAAGGAATCATCTGGCCCAAAATGTCAATAGCACCCAGGTTGAGAAATCCTGCTTAATGGGGAAAAGAAAATGCCTTTGTTAGGGGACCCACCGAGGGAAACCACCTGCTCTGGCCAGGCCCTATAGTAACCACTTGCATGAGTTATCTTACGACGGAAGGTCCTGGTAAGGAACGCAGAACTAACAAGCTACCACCAGAAGAATTCGGGAAAGGTCAAAAGGAGAGAGGAGACGCCAGTCTGTATGTCCTACCAACCTCCCAGAATCCTTCTGGGTGAAATCCATCTTGGCTGAGCCATGTGCAGGCCACCGGGAAGGACCCTGTGTCAGAATGACTGGCCAGAGACAATCCGGAAATTAACCCCATTACCATAAAACCCAAGACTGCCAGCCACGTGGCAGAGCAGTTCTCCTGGGTTCCCTTACCCTGCTGCTCTCCTCCCAGGCGCCCCTTCCCAATGAAGTCTCTTTGCTTCGTCAATGTGTGTGTCTCCTCAGACAATTCATTTCTGAGTGTTAGACAAGAGCCCACTCTCGGGCCCTGGAAGGGGTCCCACGTCCTGCAACACCTTTCCTCTCTGGGTTCCTCATATCAGTCTCTCTTTGCCTATTACACTAAACTTCAGTCTACACATCCCACTTACTACTCTGGTCAAGGCTGTTAAGAACAGAGAAGAGACAGGGCCCCTGAATGCTTCTGTCTCAATTGCATTTTGACAGTCGTTATCTGGATGGTGTTTGGATAGGGCCAGGCCATGTGAATAAAGCTCGCCTAGAAGCCAAGTAGATTTGGACTTAAATTATCCACAGTCACTTCCATTTTTGGCTTTGAACCACTTTTGCAGATGTGGCCTCTGGTTGCAATGTGCCCTGGGAGAGTTCAAGCAAACATACACTCTTAGCCACCAAGTAGAAAACCTGAATATTTCCATATACACGGAGAAGACGAGTTCCCCCAGCCCACAAGGCTGACAAGCAACCTAGGCAAGCTTAGGCTCCTACAGAAGTCAGCTTCTTAATTGCACTAGGAGATCCACTAATAGGTTTGTCCTGGAACTCGTATGGTAATGCCTCACATTTTCATGGTGCTTTTAGCCTTGGAAAGGGTTTTCCTTTATACAACCTCAAGCTCTTGAAGAGGCAGGAACACGCAGAAAAAGAAATGGGTCTTATCCACCATCCATGGGAAAGCCCCCAAATTCAAAAACACCCAGAATACCCCTATGCTAAAGACAATTGCATTATACACATAGGGCCTTTGAAGGAGACCGCTCACAAGCATAGCGCTTTCTTTCCTTCTCCCTGGGCATCGCTCCTGATTGCATCCTAGGCTCGAAGTAGAAGCGTCAACCGAGCTGCAGTTTAGTCAGAGAAAGGGAGATGCCCCAGAGTCTTGTCCAGAGTCACATTTCCTCCTCACTCCTCATGCCAAAAGAGGGACCAGCTTAATCACAACACAGACCTCTTTTGTTTGGGAGGCTGTACATTCGAGCTGGCTGACCACAGCAGAACTGCGTTTGAATGGGAGAAAGGCAGCAAGGCTCCAGAATCGAGTGATTTTTTTTTTTAATCTATATCACGGGCCAATCTTTAGAAACACTTCTTCAAGTTGTTTAAAGAGTAAGGAAACGGAGACTCCACCCTCACCCCTGCCCCCCAAACCCCCTCAGCCAGGAACACAAAGTCTTCGTTCCCCAAAGCAATACTTTTCTCCAGCGCCTTGCTCCCACACAAAAGCTTAATACTCTCCAGAATACTGGGCCACCCGGGGCTTAGGGAACCGAGGACAACAGATAAACTTGTCTTGCTTGGTGCCTCGAGGGACTTTCTCAGGGTAGCCTAGGAGAATTGCTAGGGCTCCCGCTGAACGTAAGTGAGCCAGCTTCACCGGCACAGCAATGGGAACACTCGGCCATTTAGGGCAGACGGTTCTTTCCGGAGCTCGACTCAAGCTCGCAGTGCGTGCTCAGGGGGTTAAGGCGACAGCGGCAAGCACAGCAGAGCTTTCTCCGAGCTCTAGGTTGTTCTGAGAACGGGCAGGGAAAAGGGTTTCAGGTACCAGCCCAGCGGCCAGAGAGGCAGAGCCCCCGCACCCGCCTTTCTGGAGAGAGGTAGTGAGGGAGATAAAAGACAAAGCCGAGCTTTGGGGCTGTGTGGCCGGGCCAGGAGATGCTGCCAGCTAGCGGACCTAAGCGCCTGCAGGTTGCAGGTATGAATCTCAGCCATTTCTTCCCAGGAAGTTTCAAGAGGGTTCAGGGCGCCCGAGTACAGCGTGAGTGGTGGCGGGTGGGGAGGTGCCTCACGTGACCCGAAGGTGCAAAGATCAAGGAGGGGTCCAAGTGGCCGGTGACATCCACCCCTCCACACACACACAGACGCCACTGCCACCGCTAAGCAACTAACTCCCTCCTACAATACCGCTATCCATCCCCACTCCTCCTCTATCTAGGTTGGGTCTTGGATGACCGACCCTAACCCTACGGGTGAGAGGAGCAAGGATGTGAGAATTGGGCTGCGCCCCGAGGCTGCCTGCACTGGGTTACACTAGAAGGGTCAGGGATCCAAGACCCCCACGTCAGCTCCTGGCGACTCAGGGTCCCGCGCTCGGCGCCGAGGGCCTGCTGTCCACCGGCCGCTCGCCCGCGCTCTCGCTGGCTCAACTCCCCTTCCCTCGGGATGACCCGTGGCTGCCCATGCAGCCCCGCCACCAGCGGCTCAGAGCCCGGTCTGACGGGGGGCCGGGGGGGGGGGGTCACAGTCCAAAGGAGGGGCACTCAGGACAAGGGGCAAATAGAGTCTCCCGGCCAGGCGCTCCGAGCTTCTCCGGTCCCCTCTACCCGAAACCGCGCTCAGCCCCCCAGTCTCTGTCACCACCTAGGGGAGGGGGAGGCCCGGGGAGAGCAAACGAATGAAACAGAAAATTCCGTACCGAGGGGGGAGAGATGAGACGGTGGGACAGGGCAGCGCGGGGGCTGACTTGGGGTTTCATCTGCGGCTTCCTTCCACCCCTGGCTACCGAGCTGCAGAGAAGGCAGGAGCTGCTGCCCCATCCTCCCTCTCGCTCTTTCCCTCCCCCCTCCCCGCCTCCCCCGCCCTGCCCCGCCCGCCCTGCCTTGAGCTCAGAGTGTGTGAGGCAGCCGGTCCAGGTTGGGGGAGGTGAGAGGTGCTTTCGCCAACAGCAGCGGTCTCCCCCAACGCCCCCCCCCCCACACACACACACATACACACACCTCACAACCGCAACGGGTTCTCCCAGCTTGCAGCCACCCAAAGGAGAGGAGGAAGAGAAAAGGAGCAGAGGGAAGCGGGGAGCAGATAGAAGGGAAAGGGAAGAGCTCAGGGTTGGACATTTTTGGAGCTGGGGTGCGGAGGAGAAAAGGAGCGCGCCTCCTCGATTTTCCCCTCCCCACCCCTCTTTGCTTTTCTCTCCCCTTCGTTGTATAGCATTTTCCAGAAGCGGCAGCGGAAGGGGACAGAAACCTCTAGTCTAGAAAGATTTGGAAGGGTGGCCAGGGCTCCCGCCAGCCACTACCTAGCAGCTGGAGCTGGAGTGTGTGTGTGTGCCTGTGAGAGTGCGGTGCGGGTCTCTCCGTCTCTCCCCGTGTCTCCTCTCTCTCCTCCTCACACTCCCGCATCAGCTACCTCTGTCAGTTCCCCGTGTCAGTTTCTTCCCCTGCTCTTATTGTGTGTCAAGCTGCGGGAAGGAGTGTGTGTGCCTTTGAAGCGGCCCACGTTGGGTCAGAGAGCCGGGAGAAGCGAGCGAGGACAAGGCAGGGGCGCGGGTAGAGCAGAGAGTTTCGGGGTGCTGACGAAGGCGAAAGGTGAGCAGAGCCGGCCGGCCACAGGGAAGTTTGGGAATGACTGAGAAGCAAAGGGAGAAATCGCGGTAGGAGCCGGCACTTGCGCTTCTTGCCACGCCCCGCCCCTTTCCCGGTGCCCATCCGCCCACCGGCCAGGCAGCCTTGAGGCCCCGGCTGGGCTGTCCCAGGCGGTTGCTGTTGGCGCGCCGCGGAAGAACCGGTAAGGCGGCAGCACCGAGCTCCTTGGCTCTCGGACGCCAGACGACGCACATCCGAACAAATCGCTTGGCCTGGGGTAAGTCGACAGGCGGCCCAGAGCCCTCTGCTTTGCTGCCGGAGCGCTGCCAAAAGGCGGCGAGGTGCGGGCTGAGTGAAGATGCCGGGATGCTGAGGGCTGGGAGGCGCTGGCTGGCTGTGGGCTAGGGTGGTGGGGAGCAGAGCGAAGCAAGCAACAGATTGTTTTTTGGACACAGGGAGAGAGATATGCTGGGGCTCTAGGGGTGTCAGGACAAGGTGGCTCCTGGCAATGTCCAAAAACATCCTTTTCGTTTGGGATGTTCTCCTAAACCAGAGCTTTGCCCCACCCCTGGACAGTGATCTGAGATCAATATTGACCTTGGGAGATGGGCATGGAATAAGGACACTGGCCCTTTGGCCAAAAGCCACTTTAAGATGCCGAGAGCCGGAGGTGAGCTCACAAGGGCTCAGGGACCAGAGCCCCCATTGACCTTCTTTCTGTTTTGTATCCTTCAAACTTATGAAATGGCCAGATTCATTCCCCTGGATCCTTAAAGGAACCAGGAAATACAAATAGGGGGACATCAGTCAGATCTCTGCTCCAAAGTGGACACCCCCTTGCTCCCCAAACACACACACTGACTTGGACAAACAGTCATGATCATGATTGTTCCCCCACACACACAGGTACTGAGCTGTATTTCCAGATCCTGATCTTTCTCCACGGTCTCTAAGAGTGAAACTAGGAAAAGGGCTCTTTACCCCTTTGCCAGTTTGGGATCTTCTTGCCATAGTCAAGTACGTGGTGATGGCTACCGCAGGAAGCCAGGAAAGCGGTTTGGAAGACAGGATCTCTGAACTTTACCTGAGTTTATCATATGAGTAGGAGAGACACAGGCTAATCAGTAATGCTCCCTTTAGAGATTGTGCATGTCAGCCTTGGCTTCAAAGGAAAAAATATTTACTACATTGACATGGCACCCAGATCCACTTGTCTATTGCTATATATTTATCTTCATGGCATTTAGCAAATAGGGCAAGTTTATATAGTAGCGTTTGTAATTGTCTATCGTGGGTCTCGGGCATTTTTTTGGTGTTCTACAGATGTTGGTGTTTGGTGTTATATGATGTTTCCTTTCCTACAGACTCTTAAAAAGCTGAGATAAATGATGTCAAATGGTACCTTTCACCCAGTCTTTAACATCCGCTTATTGGAAACCAGAAGGCATGGAAATACATTTGCATAGTACCAAGTTGGTCTCAAAGCAAATGTTTAGCCCAGGATAAAGGAAACCCAAAGGGTCAAGCTCTATCTGCCAGGTTGAAGGAAAAACTGAATGCCACTTGAAATCTGTTTTGGTCCCTGGAAGATGATGTTTTCATGAAGTTTTACCATAGATAGATAGATAGATAAGTTTTACCATAGATAGACAGACAGAGAGGCAGATAGATAGATAGAGTGAGTGTGACACTGCTTTCATAAAGTTGTAATATATGTGGTGTGTATGTATTTTTTCTAGGACTCAGATCAACTCCATACAATCTGGGCTCTGTGCTGCTGTAGCCAAGTGGGGAGTATTTGAATTTGTGTTTCCAAAGCATCCAGGCTCCTCTGTGAAACTTCCTATTTATTATTATGTTACCAAAATACAATGAATTACCTCTTTCCAACTCAGCAAATGAGAGAAACAGATTTTGCATTAAATGAACTGTTTATGTTGCATCAGGCAATTCGTTCTAATGCTCACTGCCGAGAGACAGGATAGAACAAGGATTACTCAATAGGAACTGAAAAGGTGCCTGTTCTGTTACTTTCTTCGGCAGTCATAAGCAAGTATCTTCTTAGGTTAAAATTACACTTTCCCATAAATAGCAAAGACCAGGTTGCAGACAGGTAGGAAAGAATCAGCAGCTTCCTACTAGGGGAAGAACTGAAAGTGTCAACAGGCATGAAGCCTAAAATATAGGTCTTTGCTCTGTTCTTGGTGATGTGAGTATCTGGCTGCTGCAGTGGGTCCTGGTCCACGGTTCCTCAGGGGACAAGGAGATGGGCAGTTCAGGGATACAGAGCCATGTAGTCCTCAGCTGTGTTGACACACATTCACCTGGCTTTAGTGTATGCTCTAACGCAGAGACCTGGACCAGATAACATCTGCCATTTCTACCAGCTGTAAGAGCTATAGCACTATGGGTCCATTCTTTCTAGAATTAACAACTGAAACCAGAATGACACATAGAACCACAGTGCTTAGAGAAGGCCAGGCCAGAAAATTACAGATGCGGTGGGGATGAAGAGGAAAAGGATAGGACAGAACCCAAAGATGTTTTGAAACACGGAAAGAAAACCATCCAGGTGTTTGCTTTCTTTTGCTTTGGCTGGGGATGAAATTAGTCCAGGAAATTGATTAAGAAGTGAAGCACCCTAAAATTGCCTACGGTTTGCCTTGTAAACACTGCAAACAGTGAGAGAATTCCTTAGAACCTGAGAATGGGGAGCACTGAAGTACATTTTCACTTTTGCCATCGCATTTCACTCCTTGGCATATTCAATTCCAATCTATGAGCCATTCAGGTGCTTAATTATCGAATGGATAATTTCAGACATGTCATGCTATTGCCCTCCAGCCTGCTTGCAAATATTCTACTTTGTCTTTTGCCATGACTCCATCACTGAAAGAGAGGGACCTAAATATTTCTGCCCGCTTTACTTCTGCCAAAGTTTCTTGTTTTCAGCTAAGTACACAAAGTCGTTCAGAAGCCTCCTGTGAGCTGGTGGGGAATAAGAGGAGCAAGACCTTTCTCCCCAGAGTGCCCTGTGCCACCGGCCTGATCTGGCCTGGCTAGTTTCCGGATTTCTGGGGAGGGGTACGACAAAGTTTGCAGCCTGCAGACAGAAATGATGCCTCATTCTAGGCAGAAGTTGTAGCTAATCAACCCCACACCAGGGCTAAGCTGAGGCTCGCCACTGAGTCCAGAGCTTAGTAGCTGAGGTTTCCATAGTATCATCCTTTCTAAACTCACAGAGTTCACTTCTGTTGGTGGATCTCTCAAGCCCTTTGTCCAGTGAGACCAACCAACCCATCCCAATAGCAAGGAAGGAGCCCTGAATGACCCAGCTGTGGTCTCATGAGCAAACATGTACACCATACTCAACTGAGCGAGATCATTTAAAAAATAATAATACAAGCTGGTGGGACAAAGCAAAAATTGCAGTTCGCTGGGTCAGGGAGCTCTGCAAGTTCCCTAGGTTTGGTTGTCCACCACTCAGTGTGGAGTTGATGCTGGTAGCCCACACAATTGCCCCAGCTTTTTGCCTTAGCAAGGGCAAGGAAAGAGCTGATGGTAGGAAATAAGCAGGGATCTTGGCAGGGTCCAATCCCCTCATTTCTCCTATAAAGAAATTGAGGCCCAGAGAGTAGAAATGACTTCCCCAAAACACGGAACCAGCTAGTGACAGAACCAACCCAGGGCTGCCGGCTGGTACTGAATATATTTCCTAAAGCTCTCTGAAGATCTTTCCAAAAAATTAAGAGGTAACAAAGGCCAAGTTTATCAAGATCACAGACCTCTACTTCCATCCCGTATTTATATATTCATACTTACATGTTTATTGCCATATCTTTGTGCCTTGCCTTCTCACCCACCATCTGCCCCCAGCGCGCGCACGCGCACACACACACACACACACACACACACACACACACACACACCCCTATCTTGCTAGCTAAGAAAACATGGCATATGCCTATAGCCAGTATATTCAGGTGGAGGGCAGAATTAAACATGACAAAGATTTAGCTGCTCACACTTACCTGATTGATATGGCTCACGCCACCAACAGCAAGACGCCACCAACAGCAAGACATCTACAAAACCCAGTCTCTGCTGCTCGCTTTTAGCTTTGAGGAACGGAAGCTGGTAGAATCTAGTAACTATGGTTTAGGCTTTGTATACTCAGAATCGGCACCCATAAATATGTATGCATACACACACACACACACACACACACACTTCCTGAAAAATTAAAACAAAGGAAATAGAAAAGAGAAGGCAGATGATTTTCATAGTAAAGTATGAGAAGAAGGAAGGTTTGCAGGGAGGCTGTTTCCTGCCTCCATTCTTTAGCCCTGATGCCTGGTTTCCATTAATCCCACCATAGTTTCCTTTAGGATCTGAGAAAAGACACCAATGAAGACATGTCTATTACAGCCCAGAAGAACGATACGAAAAATTTTCACATTATAGGGAGAATATCACAAGGATAGGAAAGAGGCTAGAATGAGTGGGCTAAGGCCTTGCTACTCCAAGTGTGGTCCCCACAGTGGTAGCACCACCATACCCTGGCAGCTACTTATAAATACAGAATCTCAGACCTTTCCTCAGACCTACCGAATTAGAATCTGACATTTAAGAATATCCCGCAGTGATTATTTTGTACGCTAAAGTTTGAGAGGCACTGGCTAGCGCTTATCCCAAAAAGCATCAGAAAGTCATTTGAAAATAAACAACTACCTACTGGGCATGTAGGAACAATTCGGGCAGCTTATCATTTAAAAAACTAAAAATATGAACTTTCCCCATGTCCACTTCTCTCTGTATTCAGTGGTGTAAAAGCCTTAAGTGTGGGCAAAAGAGTTGACTGAAAGGAAGCCACCAGGGCAGGTTGAGTCCCTATCACAATCTGAATGTCTCCTGCCTCTTCTTCCTTTGCATCTCTGTCTGTTTTCCTCTTCTGCTTTTAAGAGCCCACGTGATCATACTGGGCCTACCCGGATCATCCGGGATAATCTCCTTATTTTAAGACATTCTAATTAGCAACCTTAACCTAACACATTGTCAGGTTCTGGGGATGTGCTGACATATTTACAGGGCCATTATGTTGCCTACCATAATTTTCTGTGTGTTGAGTGCTACAAATACATTATCTTAAATAACAGGGCCATTACGTTGCCTACCATAATCTTCTATGTGTTGAGTGCTACAAATACATTATCTTAAGTAATCTTCACTACTGTCTCTAAATGATAGGTATTATTACTCCCATTTAACAGATGGGGAAACAGGATCAGGCAAGTTAAGTGGTATGCCTGATATTGTACAGCTAGTAAATGGTGGAGGCACAATGGGAACATAGGTGTCTCTTCCTCCAAATCCTGCATTTTCCCCTTGGCTTGCATCATAATGCCTGCTCATTATCAGAAAGCTCTTTCAATTGTTATTTTTGTTTTCCTTGTTGCTGTTTGTTATTTTGTTTCATGTTTTCTCTTTTTTATTTAAATTTTTGAATAATTTATGCCCATTGTTTGAGAATCAAAATATATAAAAGGGTATTCAGTGACAAGCCTTGCTTCCACTGTTTCCCATCTACTTGGTTGCCATCACCCCTGCCTCATTTTATGTTTTCCCCTCTAGAACTTCTGAATGAACATGTAAGAAACTATGAATTGATGTGCAGAAAGGTTTTTACATCATAACAAAACCTCTCAAGCTACAGCCCAAATCCATTTTGTCCTTTTGCTGCATTCTCAATACAACACAACTTTGGAAGAACTAACACCTGTGTTAAGGGACAAATCTTTGGGCCAATCAGGTATGCAAGCAATTGGTGACCACGCCCACTTTCTTTCTTTTTTTTTTTTTTTTACGCCCACTTTCTATAACGCTTTATAGTCCCACTGACCCCATGGTGCTCACCTGAGTACTCTGTACATCATATAACCCTAATGCCTCAATACCTTTATATATCCCACCAATTTTATCTGAACATTCCAGAATCCTGGAATTCCAGGAAGCACAAACACAAGAGGGGAGGGCTGGGGGAGGGAGATAGAGAAAGGAGAGAAGTGTTCACAGTGCACACTGGGGGAAAAAACATTAAAAATTCATGAAATATAGTTATCATTACCCCACAGAGTAACAAGGGGATATTTTAGTATAAATAAGCCCAATGTCTTATTTATAAATAATCTTTTAAAAATTGACACAGCTTTCCATCTAACTTGCAAAAGAACGTGGAACTTTTGCATAGTTGTAAACACTGAAACAGACTACAATATAGTTGGGTGGAATGTAATACATCAACAGGCAGAGAAAAAGATGACAAGTTTGGTTTAAACAAAGAATTGAGTAAAACTGATAACAAAATCAATACGCCACAGTTAATTATTTCTGCTATCCCTGCTACGGACATTGTAACTTAAGAACTGCTTCTTCCCAACGTACCAGTTGCATGCGGTATATACTTGCCTTCTCATAGCACAAAATGGAACATCTTATCATCCTTTTTTTGTTTAAACCAGTGTTTTTCAAAATGTGGGCAATGATTCATTAATATACTGTGAAATCAGTTTAGTAGCTCATCACCACTATTTTTAAATAAAACAGATTAAAAGAGAAAAATGTGAATCACATGTAGTAAGAGTAAACATTGTTTCATGAAACTTTTGTTCAGTACCGTATGTATGTGAGTCTGTGCGTGTGAGTGTGTGGTGAATGTATGTGTGAGTATGTGCACGTTTGTGTGTGTGTTGGATCCTATGTAAATTTTTTTTTGGCTGTGGGTTACTGTCAAAAAGTGTGATAAATAGTGCTTTGAATTATTGGAACCACTGGCCAGATATTATAAATAATCCTTATAAATAAATGAATCTCTGCCTAAACATAAAAACCTTGGTCTTCCTGAACTATTAGGGAACTCTATGCCACCCTTTGGCATTGTAGTACCAAATCTGTGGCAATGCCCGGAAAGCAACAGGGATCCAAAGAAAAACTTAAAAATCCAATAAAAATGGGAATGCTTTCTCTCTGTGATGCAAGAACATCTGGGGATTTATGACATCTGGATTTGGAACTGAGCTTCCCAGTTGTCACTTCCATTGCCATCTCTTAGATACAGTGGCTCAGGGGCCCTGGCCAGTACTGAACACCACCTGACAGTCTGCAGCTTACATAAAATATTTTACCTCAAAAGCCACTTTATGCTATAGACTGTGCTGACATCTTCACAAAGTGGTCATCCCCAGAAACATTTCCTAGATTGGTACCATTTAGTCTAATAAATACCAAGCAATAAAGAAAGGTACGTTTGGGGATAAATCAAGGAAAGAGCTGATGAAGTGGTGATGTATAAGTAAAGGTTTTCCTAGGACTGCAGAAAAGAGGATGTTCACGTTTGTCATAGGATAATTATACCAGGGAAGAGAAAACAGAGAGCGAATGGGGAGGAAAGAAAGAGGAGAGTGTTAAGTAGTAATTAAACAGTCAAATCCTCCAAGGGTTAACTGAGCCCCTACTGTCAATCACTTGACAGATGTTCGCTGAGTGTGGACTAGGTGGAAGGCACTGTGGGATACAAATGTGCATGCCCACCCTTTCCCTCTAGGAGCTTACAACATGATCAGGAGTGAGTTGGATGAAGTAAAATTGTGGTATGGCTGAGTAGGATGCTGTGGTTTAATCCATTCATGGAAATCTACGCAGGCACATCTAAGAGACAGAACTGGGAAATTAGGTTGTGGTAGGTCTGTGGAGAGCTTTATATGTTAGGATGTGGCTAGATTTAATTTAATGTATGAAACAGAGATAGCAATGGATTTTGAGATAAGAAATGAAATAACGCTAGCAATGTTTGGGGATGATTATCCTGGAAATCCTATACAGGAAGGATTGATGGAGGAGCAAGCAATGGCAGGCATACTGGTTAGGAAGCAATTATAGAAATCCAGGCATGAGGAGTAAGTGACACTGTGGTTGAGTATTGAATCTGAGTCCAAACCCAGTGTGATGTGATTCTAGCTCTGCCACACTGAGCCTTAGTTCTCTCGTCTATGAAAAGAGGATACTTAAGAAGACCTACCTCATAGGAATGATATGAGGATAAAATGAGTTAATACATGTAAAGTACTTAGCCCAGTACCTGGCCACAGCAAGCACTTGATCCATGTTAACGGTTATAGATTTTATTACTGTTGTTGTTACTGTAGTAGTGGGCCTGGAAAGGAGGGGCTGTGAAAGACACCGTAAGGAACAGTAAATGTATTATGGTGAACTGTTGTATATGTGTGATGAAGGTAGTCAAAGATGACTGCAAGTTTTGTCCAGGTAACAGAGAATGATGGTGCCATAAGGAAATGTGAAGGTGGGGTGAGATGGGAAGATGAACTGAGATCAGATGAACTGAGATCTTGATATAGTATTAAGTTTGAAGCCAGACAAGGCATCCTTGTAAAAATGTCCGCCAAGAAATTCAGATGTGGGAATGGAGCTCAAGAGAGAGGTTAGGAAATGAGATGAAAATCTGGGAAGTCATAGATATACATATACAAATTTTATCTCTAAAAGGTAGATTTACAATGTCTAAGGAAGAAAGAAGAGGGGGAAACGCAGATAAAGTAGAACCTGATGGTCCACGTTAACTGGAAGGAGAGGCGCCAGAGAAAGAGTGACGGAAGGCAAAAGGATGACTGTGCCAAGCATCATGGAGAATTCAGAGGAAGAACATTCTATGCCTTGTGAACTTAAGATGCTTGTAATCCCGATGAGACAGTATGATTTTGAGACTTGTGACAGAGAGCATTATAAAGTATGGAATATGTAATAATGACATTCGATTTAAAAATATAAGCTCTCGGTTCCAAGATATACCTTATTTTATTGACTAGAGAGGTGAAGAAATTTTCATGGGTGTTTTAGCCCTTGAACGACGGATGACATTTGGAGATATATGGGGGGATGCATTTCAGATGAGAGGAATCATGTGATCAAAGTGAGGAGTTAGAAATTGGCACATCAAGGTTAAGGGAGAGAGAGGAGATACATCTGACAGGAGTGAAGAGAAGATTAGGAAAGGGAAGAGAGAAAAACTTTTTTCAAATCAACCACATAGTTAATCTCCAGTCCCAACTAAGGAGAGATTTTAAATGTTCAGCCTCATCTTCACTTTAAAGCTAGATGTTTCATGTCATTTTTTTCTAACACGAAACTGGACTTCCAGTTTTCTCAATTAAGTGACTGAGTGAACAGTGTTGCTGTTAAGAAGAACAAGGAATGATGGAGGGAAAAGAGCAGGTTAGGGTGAGGGGATACAGGGGTAGGAGAGAGATGATGAGTTAGGTGTGGGACATGTTGAGGTCAAGGTGCCAGTGGACATCCAAGTACCGATGTTAGATATGTGGGTCTAGGACTCAAAATAGAAGTCTGAGCTGGAGACATAGATTAGGAAATCAACATCCCATCATAGTGATAACAACGATGATGACAACTATTTTATTAAATATATACTACATTAAAGGCATGGTTGCGAGAGTTTTCCTAATAATGAATCATTTAACCTTCACAACAAACCTATGAGGTACCACAGGCAGTATCTATTAGAGCCAGGATTTAAACCCAGGCAAGTAAAACTCCAAAGCCCATGCGCTGAGCTACTATGTTAACAGCAGGTGTTAGTCATGGAACTAGAATCAATTATTCTAGCAGAGTAGAGTAAACAAAGAAATAAGTTAACTACTGATCCTTGGAAATGCCAACATTTGAGAGGTAGGTGGGAGAAAGGAAGCTTTCCGAAGAGGCTAAGAGAGCATAAAGGTAGGAGAACTGGAAGTAAGTGTTGCCTTCAAAATCATGGGGGGAGAAAGAAAGGGGGTCTGTATTATCAGCACCGAGAGCTGTAACCATTGGATTTGACAATTTGAGGAGCCCTGAATAATGTAATGGCTAGCGCTGAGGTCAGCGGACCACAACCATGGGACAAATCTCGCCTACCACATGTTCGTGTATGGACTGCAAACTAAAAATGATCTTCACATTTTTAAATGCCTGGGGAAAAGTCAAAAGAAGAAGAAGATTTCATGACACGTAAAAATTATAGGAAACTCAACTTCAGTGTCCATAAATAAAGTTTTATTGGGAATGCAGTCACTCTCATTCTTTTATATATCCTCTATGGCTGCTTTCAGACCACAATGGCAGAGCTGAACAGTGGCACCGGAGACTACATGGCATGCAAACCCTAAAACCTTTATTATCTAAGCCTTTACAGAACAAGTCTGTGGGCCCCTAAGTTAAAGAATGGGCTCTAATGTCAAATCACCTCTATTTAAATCCCAGCTCTACCACTCACTAGGCTATGTGACCTTGAACAAGTCACTTAGAAGCTCTAACCAACACCGTCTGTAAAATGGAGATTATAATAGTACCAACCTCATAGGACTGTTGTGAGGATCAAATAAGACAATTTGTGTAAAGTACCTAACAGTGCCTGGTTCATATTTAGAACTTAATGTGAGCTGCTGTTAATGTTGTGATGTGGTAGAAATCAGTCACAGGGACAGAAGCCAAACTGGAGATGAAGACTAAACAAATGGAAGCTATGATTTTGAGAATTTTCACAGCAGAGTTGAGAATGGGGAAGGAAGTGGCTGGGGTGGGGGGGGGGATTCTTATTTTTGATGGAGAGACGCAAACACATTCAAGGGCTGAGAAGGGGAGAATTGGGTGAAGAAGACTGAGCATATGGGAGAAAAGAAATGGAACAACACACTGTGGAGGTAGGAGGTGGAGGACCAAAAGCAGGGGTGGGGAGATTAGCCTTAGAAAGGCGTGGGAACAGCTGAAAAACGAAAATAAAGTTAGATACAAATATAAGATTTGCCGTGGAGTGGTGGAAGTTCATATCTCAAAGACCCTTTCTTCTGTGAGGCAGGAGACAAGCTCTCCTGCTGTGAGGCAAGGGGCAGTGGGACAGGATGGATCCCTGGATGTGGGACTTTCAAAAGGAAGTAGACTCAGGAGATGCAAAAGGGAGGTGTGTGTGGAATGGCACTGGAGGCTTGGCCTAGCTTGGAAAATCAGAACTTGGCGGCACCAATCTGCACAGTCATGTAACTTTCTCTAGAGGTATTTCAAAGTCTGGGAGAAGAGATCTAGGAAAGGAAGAGTTGAGTTGGGTCAGGATTTGCAGATGGGTTGAAAGACTTGGAAAATGCGGCACCACCACTGGCAACCACTTGATCCCGCACCAGCCTGTCTTCGGAACCACTATCTTATTAGCAGGCCCTGCAGCTCGCTCAACTTTATCCTGCCTGGTTTGGCATCGAATTTGCACAATGGCACGGCCTCCCCAGACATTTCTAGATTTTCTTCCCTGAAATCTCTTTGCAACGTGATAACAGACAGACGGTAGGCTGGAAACTCGGAGGAGGAACGTAAACTGTGACTTTTCGGAGAGGGAGTGGTACTGCTGAAGGGTGAGGGCTAGTGCCAGAGGTAGCTTGAGTACCGATCAGGACTCCAAGAGCCCAGCGATAGAATCCCTTTTAATTTGCAAGAGGCAGGATGCAGGCTTTATGGTGTCCTGACATGGATCCAAATAAAATACTACAGCAGATAGTATGCTAGGTTTGGTTCCCTTGAGACTCCAGAGGTAAAGTGACAGGGCTCACAGACCAACTCCTGTCTGGACAAACGAAAGACAGAGCAGGGGTCGGGGAAGGAGATGTGTGTCCCTACTTGCTGGAAGAGGCCGGAGATACAGGAAACAAATGCTTTGGCCAGGAGCCAAGGTGGCAAGGAAGAAATGGAACAACGCGTGCTCCCAAACAGGTGCCCACTAGGCCCCCTTGAGATGTGCAGTCAGCTGACACTACAACAGGGTAGTTCTCAAGATTCTGTGCCACACTACCTTCAGAGAGCTCGAGCCTGGAGAAAGTGAGTCTCCTGAAGGCACGTCCCCATCCTACCTTGACCTTCTGGCCTGGGGCCCAGACAAGTATGTGTTCCCCTTAGAGGCTGCCAGGCACATCGGTGGGTCTGATAACACGATGGAGGGGACCAGCTGGCCTTCAGATAGCACCGCATATTTCCAAAGCACTTTCTTATCTAGCCTTTTAAGTAGACTAGCACGGTGTGAAGAGCACTACCCTAGGAGTCAGGAATTTAAGCACTAGCTCTGCCACTTACCAGCACTATGACCTTAAAGAGGACACTTAACCACTCCAGGCCTCAGCTGTTAGCATTTGTAAAATGAAGATAAGAGTAGTACTGTTCTTACAGAGTTGTTGTAAGGATGAAACAACGGGTGCTTAGCACAGAGCCTGGCTTATGATAAGCATTCGTTAGCTTCCTCCGCCTCCTCCCCCATCATCCTCATCCCCATGTAACATACAAAGATCTGAAGTGTGACTGCCAACAAAATTAAGCCTGAACCTCGGCTTTACCACTTACAGGTCATAAGACCTTGGGCAAATCACATACCTCCCTGAGCCTGCTTCCTCATCCTCAGTTTAAAGCAAACTTGCCGATTAAACAAAGTACAGTGTGTGGAAAGTATACAGTGCCATCCAGGTGCTCATTTTCTGTTTGAAAGAGCATCACCCCATTTTTACAGACAGGAAAAGGGACCTGAGAGGTAAAGGCGTTTTATCCAATGAAGCAATTGCAAACCAGGGATGAGAACCCAAGACCCCTCTACTCCCGAGCCAGGGCTCTTCCCACTCATGTCCTCTGGGAGCAGTAGGTCCTCTACCCAGAAGAGAGGGTCCCATCCGGTCCCAGCAGTGGAGACTGCTGATGTGTGCTTCCCTGCTGCTCACCAGCCAGAAAGGCAGCAGCACAGACTGAGCCCCTTTCAGGCAGATGTCAGAAGCGAGAACTTCACAGCCTTCTCCTAACTCCTGTAGCAACTGAAAAGTATTTGGAAATAGCAGGCTCCAGCTGTCCTCATACTCGAAACACTTTCCTATCCCCACTACCAGCCGACCTTGGCATCTGAACCTCCAGCAGGTGAGCATTGTTCCTTTAAGCCTCAGTCCTTATTCAAAAGATGAACTCCCTAGGACCTGCCTACAAGGCCTGCTACCAAGGATCAGTCATCAGCTCAGCAGTAGGAATCAGATTCTCCAGCTCTTTCTCTCTCTGGGAGGGGGGAAGAGGGAGATTTAAACTACAGGACACTGCTCAGGCCTCCTGTACAGCTAGAGAGCACTGGGAACAGCAGAGAAGACATGATACACAGAGAGAGGGACACAAAAAGGGTAGGCTGATAAAGCAACTCATCTGTACCCTGTCTGGGGATGGAGGGACAGGAAGGACTGAAGAGACATCCCTAGAAGGTTAAAAAGAGCACGGATTTGAATGCAAAGGTCAGGGTTCCCATGCTATCAGCAAACTTCTTAACCTCTCTAAGCCTCAGTTTTTTCACCTGTAAAATGGGAGGATAATACCATCTACCTCACCAGATTATATTGTAAGAAGAAATAATGTGTATGAACATGCTTAGAAATCCCTACCCAGGCATAAGGGATTATTAGGACTCCAGCACTAAAGGCACCCAGTGAACCTCCCAAGGGAGGCTTAAGGGCGCAGTGACCTTGACAGCTAATGACCAGATGAGATGCAACTGGCGTGCCTCCCAGCCCCTCTGCTGTTAAGTGGAGCATGTCATGCACCTGCCATGCTTCATCTCTCAGTCTTTCTCCAGCAAAAGGGGAGTTTACCAGCTCTCTCAGAGGCCAGCAGTAGGTCTTAAGATCTCTGATCCCAGAGCAGAGGAGGTGGGCAATAGGCAGAGGTTCCTGAGACTACATGTCTTTCTGGCCACAACCTCCAGACAGACATAACACCCCTGGCACAAGCTGGGGAGGCAGAAACAATTAGGTTGACCTCTCAGAGACACGGCTCTGGAGTCATTAAAGCGGTGACATAATTAGCCTGCCAAATCTGAGACCACAGACACACATCCCAGCAATATGGCAAAACAGTTGTCTCAGGAAATAAAGCAATATATAAATAATTACTGAGACTATTAGCTATTTTTTCTCTCTCTCCCTTCCCCATCCCTGACACTACTGGGATCAAAGGCCCCACAAGGGTGACAGTCAGAGGAGGAGAGGTGACAGCGGAAGGAATAGCTGGGGCCAAGGACTCCATTTGGCCAGAGGCTGAGAACCCTGCAAAAATGTCTGCCTGCAAAGCCCCAAGGGGAGCCACAGTCTTCTCTGTGAGGACAGCAGGCAGGGATGAGCTACCTCCAGTAAGAGATGGAAAAGAGATGAGACTGGTGATAGGACAGAGAGGTACCTAAGGCCCTCGTCAGGACCCCATGACTCAGCCCCAGCCCCAGAGAGGTGACTGGCTCCAAGCAAGGCTGAGCTTCCCAGTGTGTGAGATAGGGAAGTAGAGAGAGTGGCAGGATGCTGGGCTGTGCATTCCACCCTGCACGGGCATTCCCACCATACCTTCCTCTTTTCTTTTCCCAAATAAGCCCTGCACCTAAAGTGACAGGAATGGGGACAGTCATTATACAGAGGTAAAATCACACTTGGTAAGGAGGGAACAAGCCGGCCACATTAGCCCTCAAACCAAGCAATTTAAAGTTCTTTGTACTCTCCACTAGAATTTGTTTAATTTATTTTATTAAACACTTGCTTTATGCCAGATACTATTATACAAATATTAACTCATATAATCTTCATAACAGCCCTGTAATGTAAAGACTATGATACTTCCCATTTTACAGATGAGGAAAGCAGGATATTAGATAAATTGCCTAAAGCAACACAGCTAGTATATGGTAAACTCAGGATTTGACAAAACTACAATGAGGTATCACCTCACACCGGTCAGAATGGCCATCATCAAAAAATCTACAAACAACAAATGCTGGCGAGGGTGTGGAGAAAAGGGAATCCTCTTGCACTGTTGGTGGGAATGTAAATTGATACAGCCACTGTGGAGAACAGTATGGAGGTTCCTTAAAAAACTACAAATAGAACTACCATATGAACCAGCAATCCCACTACTGGGCATATACCCTGAGAAAACCATAATCCAAAGAGTCATGTACCACAGTGTTCATTGCAGCTCTATTTACAATAGCCAGGACATGGAAGCAGCCCAAGTGTCCATCGACAGATGAATGGATAAAGAAGATGTGGCACATATATACAATGCAATATTACTCAGCCATAAAAAGAAACGAAATTGAGTTATTTGTAGTGAGGTGGATGGACCTAGAGTCTGTCATACAGAGTGAAGTAAGTCAGAAGGAGAAAAACAAATACCATATGCTAACACTTATATATGGAATCTTAAAAAAAATGGTTATGAAGAGGCTAGGGGCAGGATAGGAATAAAGATGCAGATGTACAGAATGGACTTGAGGACACAGGGAGGGGGAAGGGTAAGCTGGGACGAAGTGAGAGAGTGGCATGGACATATATACACTACCAAATGTAAAATAGATAGCTAGTGGGAAGCAGCCGCATAGCACAGGGAGATCAGCTCAGTGCTTTGTGACCACCTAGAGGGGTGGGATAGGGAGGGTGGGAGGGAGACGCAAGTGGGAGGGGATATGGGGATATATGTATATGTCTAACTGATTCACTTTGTTATAAAGCAGAAACTAACACACCATTGTAAAGCAATTATACTGCAGGAGGGAGGGAGACGAGACGCAAGAGGGAAGAGATAATGGGGATATATGTATATGTCTAACTGATTCACTTTGTTATAAAGCAGAAACTAACACACCATTGTAAAGCAATTATACTCCAATAAAGATGTTTTTAAAAAAATCAGGATTTGAACCCAGGCTAGCCCAATTCCAGAGAAGAGACCATGCTCTTAACCTCTGTGTTATGCCTCCTGACAGCTGAAATGCAAACTGTACACCTGCTATGTTTTGCTGGAATTCTATAGTTGTTTGTGGGCATCCTCTACCAGTCTAAGCATTGATGGTGGGTTCCATAAGGGCCAGGCCAGGCGTTGCTGGGTCACTGCCAAATTCCTAGGGCCTAACATAGGGGCTCAATGATTAAATGAAGTTATTCATGAATTACAGATTCAATAAGTATTCTCTGAAAACCAACTAAATGCCAAATACTATGCAAATGTTTAGGTTGGGGGAGAAGTAGATAAGACCCATCTCCTTACCCCCAAGCTTGCTTTGTTTGTGGAAAAACAAATAACTACAATACCTTGAGACAGCAGCTATTTTCAATGTATGGACAGAATTACAGACAACTCTGGGACCAGGAAAGCACAGAAGCAGGACTGTTTCGTTCTGCCTGGCGAAGTCAGGGAGAGCTACTGAGAGGGGAGGTGACATTTGAGCTGCAACTTGAAGGAGAAGTAGGTATTCACGAGCAGAGAACAGGTGTCAGGTGGCAGCATCCCAGGCAAAGAGAAAAGCATTAGGGAAGTTAGCAATGTGCTGGGGACAAGTAGTCTGGTGTGGCTGGAGTCTAGGATATGTGAGTGGGAGTAGCAGAAAGATACCTCTGGATAGCTAGGTAGGGGCCTACTGATCAATTCAAACTTGATCCTATAGCCAGAGGAAAATCAGCAAACTCTTAAGTATGGGAAAGATATGATCAGATTTGTGTTCTGGAAACCTCATAATCACTGAGTGAATGACAGAGAAGAGCATGAAGTCAGGGAGCTCACACAACAGGAGGTTACAAGAGTCCAATAGAGTGATGGCAATGTCCCAAACTCAGACAACAGCTATAGGAATAGAGAGAAGGGAATGGAGGTGAGAAACGTTTTCGAGGCTGTATTGACAGCACTTGGTGATGGGATGTGAGAGTGATGGAAAAGGGGGATTCAAGGATGACTCCCACTTTCCTGGCCTGGGAAACTGCATAGATGGTGTTGCCAAAGACTAATATAAAATATGTGTGGTAGATTAAGATGGGAGTGGTGATGAATTTGGTATTAGATCTGTTACGTTTGAGGTATGTGTAAAGGGATTACATACCAGTGGTGATGCCCAGTAAGGCAGTTGGACACATAAGTTCAGGAGGAAGGTAGAAAGAGATTAGATTTGCTATTCATGGCTGTACAATTCAGTCATAGAAACTATGTGTGTGAGTGTGATTGATCTTTTTTAAAATGGCCCAGACCATAACTTGACCCATCCTATGTTGAAAGGGAACTCTCTAGGTCTTCAGGTGAAAAGATATGGCTTGCTTTTCTATGACCCCATTATCTAAACTTTTCAGTAGGGGGATTATTCCCATACAACATTTCTAGATGATTAAGGAAAATCAATCACTGATATGGACAAAGCAGAGGGTTGGTTCCCATTCTGAGGGCATTGAGCCAGAGACCCTGGGCACTTCCTTCCCATTTCCAAAGCTAGCTGTCTGAGATGTATGGGCTGCCATAGTGGAAAGCAGCTCCATGGACTCTACATTACAGAAGGGCCTTCATCTTTCTTCCAGTTGTCCCCTGCCCCGATGACTCATTGACTAGAGGCCCAGAGCAAAGTCTGGCAATAGCTTTTTCTCTTCTGAGGAAAATTTTAAAAAAAAGAAAAAGAAAAAGGGCGTTGATGGTAAATTGGTTGGTGACTTTGAGTAATTTATCCTCTCTGTTGCTTGGGAAATAATGGTATTTAGCTGATCTATTTCACCAGAAAGCTTTGAGAATGAAATGAGCTAAAGAGTATGAAAATGCCTTTTAAAATATATTGTATTGTAGGTGAAATAGATCATAATTTCAAGCACCAAGATCCTTGGACTGTACTTTACAATCTATCATTGTTCCAATCAAAAGTGATTATTTTACTCTGCCTTCATTTACTTTCCCATATATGAAAGAAGTGATCGTGGAACTTTGTTATTTTGAAGTGTTTGTATATTTGGGGTAGGGTGGGGAGTATGTTGGCTTGTCAACAAACTGAATTTTTATAAATGGCTTTGGCATAAGTAAGCACTTAAAATACTAAGTATATTTTTTATACTACCTGACCTTATTCTTTTAATCTTTCATATATCTTCCTCCAGTATCTCTTTTGCTACAAGGAATTCATTCAGGCATACACTACTGAACCCAAGCCCCTGTAAGGAAAGGGAAAAAAAAAAACCAATCTCCCTGTGCCTCTGTGCCTGCTCTACAGGCAGAAGGGCTCCTTTATTTAAATTAATAAAATAAAAATTAAGGCGTCGTTAATTTTCTAGGGCTGCTGCCTTCAGGTGCATTTTAAAAAAGGAGCAAGCATCAATCCCTGAGATGTCTATAGTTCTCAAAAGCCAAAAATGAGCATGAAGACGTGCTAATATCAAGCAGAGACAGTACTGCACAGGTGAGGAAGGAGGAAGACATGCCAGTGAATAAGAGTTCTTCAGCCCATAAAAGGTAAGCCTGGATAAAGCCAACAGACTTGCAGTCTGAATGAAATAGCAAGAAAGGTGAATCAGGACACAGTGAAATTAATGTCATAATTTTGGTTGGCCCTGCCTACAGTCCAGAGTTCAAACATGCCAGTCTAGAATCTCTAGGTCTCCTCAAGCCCCAGATTCCCACAATACAACAAAATGAAATGGACTTAAACAGCCTGAGACTTGTCCTTTTGCAAACCAGCCTAAGACGTCAGTAAACAACTTCTAAGCAGAGAAAACATTTCCGGTGATGCCACCACCGTTCTTCAGTCTCATGGACTAAAAGCCTGGGTCATCTTACCTTCCACCTTTCCTTTGCCCCACATGATGAAATCGAGTCAATAAGCCCAGTTTATTTATCTTCTACGTGGTGTTGCTGCATATCTTACTGCATTTTCCCACTGCTGTTAGCCTAGTTACAGCCCTTATCACTTCCTGTCCAGACCACGCGGTAGCCTCCCGGCTGGTCCAACTGCCTCCAGTCTCTCCATCCTGCACACTGTCACCAGATTCATCCTCCCTCGACATTATCCTTTGCTCAAAACCTCCAGTGCTTCCTCACTGTGTACAGGATAAAGCTCAAACTCCTCTCCCAGGCCTCCTAGGCCTTTCCTTAGTTGGCCCTAACCACATTTTCAGTGTTATCTCCTCCATAAACCCTTCACTCTAGAAAAACAGCTACTTGCAGTTTCCCCCGGCACAACCTATGCTTCCCCCACATTTGCCTGTACCATGTATTCAATCAAGAATATATTGAGAGATTGGTATTGACATGTATACACTAATATGTATAAAATGGATAACTAATAAGAACCTGCTGTATAAAAATATATATAGTTCCTGCTCTAAACTACCTCTCTAAATATTACCCATCCTTCGAGATCTAGCTCAAATTCTACCTCACCCAACAAATATATTGGGTTGGCCAACCCAATATATTGCATGTCTAGTATGTACCAGACATTTTAAAGCCTTTGCTAGCCTTTGTAGTCTTTGATGACTGCTCCCTTCCCTGAGTCTAAATAATTCCCTTACATTAGTATTAGCCATGGTTTTCTGTCTATACATTTTTTTCTCTTCCCAAGTAGATTAAGCTCCTTGAGAGCAGGGACTCAGTTCTGTATTTCTTTCTATCCAACCCTCACTCCACACCCTGCAAATAACACATTGCCTTGTATAGTATAGGAAGGCAATAAACATTTCTTTCAATTATTTTTATAACAGCGTATTTACAATCAGAAATCTTATTGCTCTGGGAGGGAAATTCTGTCAGGCAGCATCGAAGCAGTCTAAATGAAGCAGGGCAAAAGTAAAACAAGTTGGTTATCTCAGCCACAGTACAATTGAATTCCAAGTCTAGAAGGCAAATATGTCTTGCTGATTAAATGGAATGGCCTGGAGATATAAAGAACGCCTACGAAAAACATTTAGGAGAAAGATATATAGGAGAAAGAGAAAGATGACTGTAACTTATAAAGGAAAATCAAACCATTATATCATTGGGATAAACTGTTCCTGGTTTTAGTCAGAAGAACTAATTCAAAACTCTCAGTAACTTCCAGTTAGGAGTTAGTTTTAGGCTTCCTTACAGATTGTGGATTAGTGTAAAGAAAAAACACGGAGATGGGCTGGCACAAGAAGAACCTGCTTCTGGACTTTTTCCTTTACTCTGTCTTTCCCTCCCTCTCCTATTATTTCATCCCTGCTGGGGTCCCAACCACCACTAGAGCCCATATATGCACACACGTGCGTGCATACATACACACACACACACACACACACACACACACACGCTCAGGTTTTGAACATTAGAGTGTGGGTATGTGTGCGAAAGAGAGAGAGAGAGAGAGCCATTTAGCTGCCTTAGTAAATGTTGCTCCTCCCTGGCCTCCTTGGAAGACTCAGATTAAATTGGTGAGTGTGGGACTGTAGTCCTAACCTGAAACCAAATGCCAGAGACTCCGGAGCTTGTTTCCTGAACTGCTCTGCCTTACTCAGTCCAGTCCAAGAAACCCTGTGGGTGCTTAATTAATAAACAGTTGTAGAGCAGCTTTGATGGCTTTCAAGCTGAATCAGACACAAATCAGGATGGAGTTAACCCAACAAATGTCTTCCTCACTAATGGAAGGAGGTTTCTAAAGAGGAAATAGAACATTAAGGTCTGGGAAATGGTCCATTGTTGGAGAGTCCAGGGAAAACCAAGATTAAGTCATCAAGCATCTTCATCTGAGCCCACAAAGTAAGAAAACCAAGAAAGACAGGTTTTCACCTTCTCCACTTCACAGGGGAACTATAGAGGCATGAACTTAGAGAGAAAGCAAATTGCAGCTAACAAACTAACTCTTTCTTGTGAAGCCTTTCAAAATAGGCTTTGTCACTGATTCACAACCATTTTTTTTTACCCCTATACCATTCATACAAACAACATCCTCCAATCAGCAACACATCTCATTGCACAGCATAATTTACTGTGGGAACTTCCCCTGGGAAGTTCTGATATGTTTATGGGCACCCCCAGTGGAGAACCACTGAGCTAAACTAGGGTGATCAATTCATCTAAACACAGGAATCAGAAAGCACCAATGTCTTTGACACAGGGCCTCAGATAAGGTTCTTTATTTCAAATATATTAATATCCAAGTAATTGATTCTACTAAATATATTACACTGATAGGAACACCCTCAGTGTATCAACATTGGAAAATGTTAGATCTTAAATCCTTCAAAAGACATATTACGAGTATTATTCACAATCTTGCCTGAATTTGTAAAAGTAATATCTTTTATTCCCTCTTGCTTCAAATTCTGAATGGTTGTATATGGCTCTGGGTGGATGCCCCTCCCTATACAGTATATAATTTCATCACTCTGAAGTAGTTTGGCAGGGGTTGTAAATTTAAATGTCTTCAGGGGCCAGAGGCAGATAACGTTAAGTGTGTAGAATGGCTGGATACAGGACAAGTGGGAGTGGTGAGAATTGTGGTGATCAGGAAAGGATGTGCTCAACCAAAGGACTTAAATTCAAAACTTTGTAAAACTACATGCTGGCTAACCATAGGTTTCTAAGGTTGGCACTCAACTTTTGGGTACCTCATTTCCTGCCCCTAGTTAGTACTAGAAGGGAAGTGGGATGGGCCTGATGAGTCCTCAATGGCTTTCAAGTAGAGTATTTGGTCATGCTGTACTTAATGTTGCAAATCAACCAGAACTCTTTAAGGATCAGATTCTTTTTTTTTTTTTTTTTTTTAATTTTAGAGTCACTTACTTTTTATTTATTTATTTTTTAGATTTATTATTTTTCTTTTCTTTTTTTTTTCCCACTTTGCTTTAAGGTTTAATTAAATATCACCTATTTCTGTGATAGCAACATCTATATAGATAACACGAGGCCAGTAAAATTGCATAGGATTCTGAAAGTCAAACTAGTCTCTATCTCCCCGGTATTGTCACAACACTAAGAGGCCAAAAGGAGAAGAAACATGGTATCAGGAGCAATCTGTTTTGTACATCTCACACGGTACAGTTTGTAACAGGTTCACGGAAAAGTCAGGTTGCCCTTTCTTTGACATTTGTTTTCTTTTATCAACATAGATGTCAGATTTTTTTATATACAGCAGTTTCTTATTAGTCATCAATTGTATACACATCAGTGTATACATGTCAATCCCAATCAACCAATTCATCACACCACCATCCCCACCCTCCCACCGCTTTCCCCCCTTGGTGTCCATACGTTTGTTCTCTACATCTGTGTCCCAATTTCTGCCCTGCAAACTGATTCATCTGTACCATTTTTCTAGGTTCCACATATATGTGTTAATATATGATATTTGTTTTTCTCTTTCTGACTTACTTCACTCTGTATGACAGTCTCTAGATCCATCCATGTCTAAACAAGTGACCCAATTTTGTTCCTTCCTGTGGCTGAGTAATATTCCATTGTATATATGTACCACATCTTCTTTATCCATTCGTCTGTCGATGGGCATTTAGGTTGCTTCCACGACCTGGCTATTGTAAATAGTGCTGCAGTGAACATTGGGGTGCATGTGTCTTTTGGGATTATGGTTTTCTCTGGGTATATGCCCAGTAGTGGGATTGCTGGGTCATATGGTAATTCTATTTTTAGTTTTTTAGGGAACCTCCATACTGTTCTCCATAGTGGCTGTATCAACTTACATTCCCACCCTCTCCAGCATTTGTTGTTTGTAGATTTTCTGATGATGCCCATTCTAACTGGTGTGAGGTGACACCTCATTGTAGTTTTGATTTGCATTTCTCTAATAATTAGTGATGTTGAGCAGCTTTTCATGTGCCTTTTGGTCATCTGTATATCTTCTTTGGAGAAATGTCTATTTAGGTCTTCTGCCCATTTTTGGATTGGGTGGTTTGTTTTTTTGTTATTGAGCTGCATGAGCTGCTTGTAAATTTTGGAGATGAATCCTTTGTCCGTTGATTCGTTTGCAAATATTTTCTCCCATTCTGAGGGTTGTCTTTTCATCTTGTTTCTGGTTTCCTTTGCTATGCAAAAGCTTTGAAGTTTCATTAGGTCCCATTTGTTTATTTTTGTTTTTATTTCCATTACTCTAGGAGGTGGATCAAAAAAGATCTTGCTGTGATTTATGTCAAAGAGTGTCCTTCCTATGTTTTCCTCTAAGAGTTTTATAGTGTCCAGTGTTACATTTAGGTCTCGAATCCGTTTTGAGTTTATTTTTGTGTATGGTGTTAGGGAGTGTTCTAATGTGATTCTTTTACATGTAGCTGTCCAGTTTTCCCAGTATAGATTTATTATTTATTTATTTTATTTATTTTTGGCTGCGTCGAGTCTTAGTTGCGGCGCACGGGATCTTCCTTGAGGCATGTGGGATCTTTCGTTGTGGCACAAGGGTTCTTCATTGTGGTGCATGGGCTTCTCTCCAGTTGTGGCGTGTGGGTTTTCTCTTCTCTAGTTGTGGCACTCGGGTTCCAGATTGTGTGGGCTCTGTAGTTTGTGGCACACGGGCTATCTAGTTGAGGTGCACAAGCTCAGTATTTGTGGCATGCGGCCCTGCAGCATGTGGGATCTTAGTTCCCTGACTAGAGATTGAACCCATGTCCCCTGCATTGTAAGGCAGATTCTTTACCACTGGACCACCAGGGAAGTCCCTAAGGATCAGATTCTTAATGAGGTTCAGTAAAAGTTAATTTTTCACACCTTAATACCACTCTCCTTATTCTATCCTCCAGGACAGAAGTTTTGCATGGTTCTCCTTTAACTGAAACATCTCCATAGCATTTCTTTCATTCACCATCAACACTGTCTCTAGCTATTTTCTGGAGAGCTATTCTGGCATTTTGGACAGTATGGAGCTACTGCCCTAGCTTGGCCCTGTTCTGAGATCAACACAGGTGAAAACTCCAAGAAACAGTCACTTTAGGCTGAGTTTCTGATGGTAGGGATGGGCATGGAGCTTTAGAGTTAGCAAAATAAATCACTGGCATGGTCGTGGGGCTCTCTTTTCTCACCTTCTTAACCTTCCATCCTTTAAACTACAGCATGAGATAATTCAGGAAGTCCAGATAGTTACCTTGTCCACTGGGTGAATACCCTGAACCACAGTCTTTAAATGGGTTTTACATCACTAATTTGAACAGTCCTAGAAATGGAACTGCATCGTGTGGCAGAGGCCGTCGCAACTAAAATAATAGTATGCAACGAGAAGCTGTGCTGCCCATGGCAGCTGCAGAGATGCTTTAGATGTAACGTTTCTTAGAGGCCAGAGGTCATTCCAGGTGTTGTGCATAGAATAGTACCAAACACATTTTAGTAATGCTAAAAAAACCAGCTGGGGAGGGGGGAGGGATGAATTGGAAGATTGGGATTGGCATATACACACTACTGTATATAAAATGGATAACTAATAGGTACCTACTGTATAGCACAGGGAACTCTACTCAATACTCTGTAATAACCTATACGGGAAAAGAATCTGAAAAAGAGTGGATACATGTATTGATATATGTATGACTGATTCACTTTGCTGTACACCTGAAACTAACACAACATTGTAAATCAAGTCTACTCCAATAAAAATTTTAAAAAAAAAACCACCCAGAAAAACAAAAATGGGTTTGAGAGATGATGGGGTCCATGAGTAGTAATGCAAGGTGTGGTTGGTGAGTTGAGGTTCTCATTTCAACATGGTTGGAATTCCTCAAACAGCAGCGAAGCTAGTGAGGATTCAGTATTGTTGCAAGCAGAATCCAATGTGGGTTCTGAGCAGGGAATTGACAGGATGGGGAGAGTTTGATGAAGATTATTTTGGTGATCCTACCGCTTGTGTTTGAGAGGCAGGGTGTGTACTGGTTAAGCTCATAGTTTCTGGAGTCAGACTCTCAGCATTCTAATCACAACTCTAAGGCTATCTGTGAGGCCTTGGGCAATTTGCTTAATTTCCCTGTGCCTAGTTCCTTCATCTATAAAATGAGGATGGTAATAACGTTATCTACCCTACAGTTTTGCTGTCGGGATTAAATATGAAGCACATAGAATATGCAATGAATACTCAAATAGATTAGCTATTATTAATATACTTTCCTCCTAAAAGCTATTTTAAGAGTAACAATTGAAATCAATGGTGAATATTTAAAAGTTTGAAGAGATCTTAAACAAGTCATGTCTGCTCTCTAGATCTTAGTTGACTCACCTGTAAAATGAGGCGGTGGGATGATATCATAGATTTTTCAAGCATTTTTTGGCAGCACAACTTTTATTCAAGATCAGTTGATGCTTCTTTTTACCTAAATCTTGGTATATGGGAATGGTATCCAACATATGCCTTAGGTTCTCTTAGTGCCCAAGACTAAGAGTCGTCCTTTCCATGCTGCCTTAACTCCACGAGACCAAAACTGTGGAATCAAAGGCTCCTGCCCCCAGTTCATCTGCTCACGCCAGCTGCCAGAGGACAGGAGAGATCATCCTTTAGCAGTGAAAGCTGCAGCAAGCATCTGAGGGCAATGTGTTATTTATCAATGGTTCCATTTTGTTCCCCATCAAACCTAACTGGTCAGTGGAATTACCCAGGCCAGCTAGTAGGTAAAAGGACTAACGTTATTGCATTGGCTTGCTTTCCATCCTGGCCTGTTCTTACGCTGAAGAACATAAGAAGCAATCTTAGGGTAAGATTGCTCTAAGAAGCCTGGCCTCGGAGATCAGCTCCAAGCTGGGAGAGGAAACTCCAGTACTGTTCCTTCTCCACTGGCTGGGGCCTCTGGAGAAGTCACATCACCTCTTTGAACCTGAAGAAAACAGAATTTGCTATCACCGTCCCTGCTTCTCTCACAAAGACACTGCATTGAGGGGCAGAAACAAGATAGTCCAGGGGCCAGAGAAATGGAAAGCAGGGACTACCATTAGATGATAGCCTCTCTCCGTTACAATCTTTTAAGTGAAGTGTTTCTCCAATTTTGGACCACTGATCACTTGTAGCGAAGTCATCTGGAGTGCATGTTAAAATATTAGATTCCTAAGTGCTACCCAAACCCCCTGGAGCTGAATCTGTGGTAGTGGGGCCCGGGAATTTCAATTTTAATAAGCTCCCCAACTGATTCAGTTGTCCACTAAACTTGCTTTAAAGCCTCTGGTCTAACCAATCACTAGCTCCCTGAATACACCTTGAAAGACTGATTAGCTATTTGTGGGGGGCATCTCAATTATGGACAAGTTAGTTATTGACTGGAAATAGGTGTTAATTGTAGCTGAAGAGAATTGAATTTCTGGCAAAGCGGTTAGGCACATAGGAATACGAAACCAATATAAGCTATGTAAATCTTAGCATATATTTCTGTTTTTAAAATAAGGTGACTAGGTTTGGTAGTTCAGGGAAAAGCTTGAACCATATGAAGCCTGAATTACCTGAAGAGAGGGGTCATGTTTCTGTCTCCAGGAATAATAATAAAAGGATAAGTGAAAAAATTCCTCTGATTGCGCTCTGTACATTTCTTGAGCTCCTTGAACTCAAATGAACTTATTTTACAACTAAGGAGACTGGGGCTTAGAGAGTGGAAGTCATTTTTCCAAGATCACATAACTAGTTAATTGGTTATAAGTATTAGATGTCATTGTTGGGAAGACCAAACTTCCTTGGCTTGTTTGCCTATCTGCCCACATTTCCCTCCCCTCCCCCAATTTTGAGAAGAAAGCACCATTTCTCCCACTATATTTTTGCCTTCCAATTAGGGTTTATTGCTTGTCAGCTGAAGCAGAAACTCTTCTAAGAGTTTGGGCAGAGCATCTAAAGGAGATCTGATGACACTTTGTGACTGAAAGTGAAAAAGCTCAAAAACCACTTTTCACAGATCTTTAGCTGCTCTGATCAAGCTTCCAAATTGTTGAAGCTAGACCTTTGGCTTCACAGCTTTCTACTGGAGCAGGCAGGAAAGAAAAGTTTTTGAATAATTTACAAGATATATGAGTAAATATGGTATTCAATTAAGCATATAGTTATATGAAGGATAATCAAACAATTGTACTTGCCATTCTGGTTGGCTGTAAATGCTGCCTGTACCGCAACCCTACTTTAGAGATGCCTGCTAGACACTTGCAAGAGGAAGACAGTGCAGTTAATGGTAAAAATGGCCCCTCTCTAAAAACAGAGTTAAAGCGAACATATGCCTTCAACCCTCTCAGGAAAATGAGCCAAAGCCAGCCAGTAAAATGTAGCTACACAGGCTGCCTGTCAGAGAATTTTCATGCATCAATAAGCAGCAAAATGCATTGAACATACGGTGCTATGGCTGGAAAGGACCTTCTAGATCATCTAGTTCAACTCTTTCATTTTATAACTGAAGAAACTGAGGCTCAGAGAAGGAAAGTGATTAAACCAGGGTCACACAGCCAGATCACTGGTTATAAACATTCCCTAAATCAAACGCATTGGTGGCAAGGCAAGTTTAGTGAGATGTCAGAATTATAGACCAGTTTTTAAAATGCATTTCTCTTAAGAATTCTACAAAGTTCATACAATAAATAAGTAAACATAGTATTACGTAAGCTAGTAGTTCATAACTTCGGCTGGTCATCAGAATCATTTGGGAAGACTCCTGGGCATGTAGCCAGAGAAAACCCTAATTTGAAAAGATATATGCACCACAGTGTTCACAGCAGCACTATTTACAATCACCAAGACATGGAAGCAACCTAAATGCCCATCAACGGATGAATGGATAAAGATGATGTACATATACACGATGGAATATTACTCAGCCATTAAAAAGAATAGTGCCATTTGAAGCAACGTGGGTGGACCTAGAGATTATCATACTAAGTGAAGTAAGCCAGTCAAAGTCAAATATCATATGGTATCACTTATATATGGAATTTAAAAAATGATACAAATGAACTTATTTACAGAACAGAAACAGACTCACAGAAAACAAACTTTTGGTTACCAAAGAAGAAAGGCGGGGGCAGGATAAATTAGGAGTTTGGAATTAGCAGATACAAATTACAATGTAAAACAAATAAACAACAAGGTCCTACTGTATAGCACAAGGAACTATATTCAATATCCTGTAATAAACTATAATGAAAAAGAATATATATGTGTGTGTATATATATATATATATATACATATATATATAAAACTGAATCACTTTGCTGTATACCAGAAAGTAACACAACATTGTAAATCAACTATATGTCAGTAAAAATTAAAAGAATCACTTGGGGAGGCTTTTTAAGTGAATCTGCCACTTATTAAGTATTCTCATGCAGGGCCACTGTATACAGCTGTGCAGGTTATGCATTGCACGAGAGTGCCCACCAGTGGGGGCCATGAACCCTGGTATGGGCTGCGTCTGCTTGGAGGAAGGTGTACCTTTTTCTAAAATTTATACAAAGACGCAATATGGATTAGCATCAGCCCCATCTCCATGGCTCCCACCTCTCTCGGGTATTACTACCACGCCCTGCTCTACCCCAATATTCTTGAACCCTCTCCCAATCCTAAAATAGGCTCAGTTTGGTGGTTGCCTCTTCTGTGTCTCTGGGCAGAAAAAGCCCTTTCAATGGGTAGTAACCTTTCCCCATGCTCCTCACTGAAACTATGTCATTGCTTAATGCAATGGTTTTCAAGTTATATTTATAATTAAATGTGCTACTGTACTACTACATTGTGTATCTTATAAAACAACACAAAAAAGAAATCTGAAAGTGTACCAAAAAAAGATGAAATTGACCATGTTTCAAAATAATGTATAAATACACTCC
Source organism: Phocoena phocoena (assembly GCF_963924675.1). NCBI lineage: Eukaryota > Metazoa > Chordata > Mammalia > Artiodactyla > Phocoenidae > Phocoena > Phocoena phocoena. The sequence goes on along the minus strand of NC_089240.1, from coordinate 94,689,192 downwards.
AAAATCTTTTTGCTCTCACTGAAAAAAAAAGTAGTAAAATCATGCCTTTACAGAGAGCAAGTGATTTAATAAACTTTGTTAAATCTTAGTTTGATTCTTCATTCTCTAGCTATCTGAAGTCCCAATTCTAAGTTCAATAATTTCAATTCTTGGTATTAATGGCTGTCATAACCCAAAAAAAGATACTTCACAAAGACTTTTGGCAAATTTTTTTAGCCCACTTCTTATCAGTTTATTAATTAGATTGTTGCTGTTTTGATTTGGTGATATGACTGACAACAAGCTTATTCTAGGAATAGAACCTTCTAGGAGCAGAATGGCTTTAGTTCTGCCATTTTCTTATTGTTCTCTTGTGTGTACAGTATGTTTCTCCTTAATCCCTGGTTTATTTGCAGGAAAAATTTTAAACTATTTGCTCTTTTTGTTTTAGGTTGATTAAAACTAGAAAACATAATCTGTAATTCCACATAAGCAGACACACACGAGCTCCAATACATTTCAAGAATGTGAAGAATAAATGAAGGAATGAGGATGATATCATCAACCTCTTCTTGTTCTGTAACTTCCATTCTGCCCTTCAGATCCTTCCCTTATTATCATGTCCTGTGATTGGCTGAGTTCCTCCAATTCCCTTCTGAAATCTAGTCCTATGGTCTCTTCATATCCTGTCTCATACTAATCACAGGAGAGGTTACAGCAGTTGGGAGGGAGACATGGACCAGGGAGGGCTTCTCAGGGAAAGGTACAGCTCAGTTGGGCCTTGAATAATGGGCAGAATTTTCAAGGAGATGGAGAGAAAAGGTATCCCAGGAAGAGGCAACAATATGAGAACTATCAACACGAGTGGTGGTTATGTTCACAGACTTTGGACACAAGCAGGTTTCTGGACTTTGATCCCTAGTTCTGGCCATGAACCTCATCCGTCTCACATGTCACCATTGACTCCCTATGCCCACCTTTCTCAGACCTATCCCTTGAATCAGAATTTTGGGGGATGCCACCTGGGCATCTGTATTTCTCAAGCTAGGTTTGAGAATCACCAAAGTAAACCATGGCCATGACCATGGTTATATGGTATTTTTACCCACATCCTGTCACTCCCTATTGCAACATTGCATAGTGGTACCCTATGGCCTCCTGAGTTAAATCCATGTGCCTTAGTCCAGCCTCTAGCACCCTCACCTCACCCATCTCTTCTTGGTGGGCTAAGATATTTTCTTGAGCCAACCCAAACACATCTCCCATTAGCATTTTTTAACACGACATTCCACTCCCTTGATGATTCATCCCCCATCACTCTCTTCAAGGCCCAGCCCAAAACACATAGCCTCCAGGAGGTATTCCCCATATTCTTCTACCCCACCCTGCTTACCTTATAGTCCCCGCATCACCTCCAGCTGTAATCTCTTTGTACCACAGTCAAACCTCACCTATTTTAGATCAGCTCAGCATTCCAGTGAATGAAAACAAAAATAAAATTTGAAGAATGTGGAACTTGCAATACTTTTTAAGTGCATGTATCCACCTAAACTGTTTACTCATAGAGTACTACCAAATGGCAGCCAGGCCAGGTCTGCTTTATTAAGATTTGGGTAAAATTGTAACTAGTACAACAATTAGATACATTATAAGTTAGATACATGTGAGCTAATTCAGTACATGTGAGCTAATGGGTTACTTAAAAACAGTTTTATTAAATACGTTAAGCACTCTCATATATGGAAAGACACATACCTGGTGCTGTGTCCCCTCACCTGCCATATCCTTTTCTCCAACCTCAGGGAAAATGTGCACTTAAAGTACTCCCCATGTTCCTCCACGCAGTCTCGCCAGGAAATTCTTTCATACACACATACACTATCTTCCACCCCCTTCCTATATCTCCTCTCTAGGCCAGCTCTTGATCCGTTATACCAGAAAATAAACCTCTCCACCACTCAGCCATATAGCTCTAACTAGTCATTCCTCTAATAACTTTAAATAATGGGGTCAAGGGATGGTGCTATGGATACACCAGCATCAGAACTGGTGCCATTAACTTCTAAAGCCCTTAAAATGTAAGGGAACAGTGTTTATTAAGTGCCTACTATGGACCAAGTACTATGATATGTGCTAAGCATCCAGAATTTCATTTAATCTCCCAAAACGTAGGTGCTACTGTTACCATTTTATAGATAAGGAAGTAGAAGCTCAAAGAATCTAAGTCATACTAGCTAGAAAGAAGGACACTTACCTCACCTCAAAGTCCTTCCCTTATCACTCTGCTCCATAGTCTGGCAAGGTTCATTCAGACTCTCCAAGTCTTCACCAATGTCCTCTTTGATCCTCAAACTCAATTTGTTTTTGCTCCAGGACTAGCCTTCAAAACACACCAAACAAAGTATTATCTCCATTCATTGTCTTTCAAAGAGTAAAATGGTAAAATGGTATTCCATTTTACCACTATCATATTTTTTTATTACTAATAGCCACTATTTCAAACATATCCTGGGTTAAATTGTCTTTTATGATCTGGCTTTAGAAGGAAGGCACCATACATGCCTTCTTTCTATAGGAAAATGCAAACCAAGTTTCCAAAGTTGATTTAAATGTCAGCTTCTGGAATTTGAACCATTAAAGGATTTGTACCCATGAGTGAGCTCCTTTGTAAAGTTGCCCATTTTGTTTCTCCGGTTAGACTGCTTTCCCCTTGAGTACACTACTGTTAATGTTGCCATTAGCTAACAGGTTTTCTTCACACTCCCTGGTATTACCACCTGATTCCTCCCCTGACCCAGTTGCTGCTACCCCACCCCATAACTCAAAGGGTGAGGGGAGCCAGCACCATACTACAAAAATAAAAATTATTTAGAGCTCTCCATAAAAGTTTTGCTGGCACGTAAAGAAAGACATAAACCAATTGAATAGAATAGAAAGCCCAAAGATAAACCTTCATATATATGCTCAAATGATTTCTGACAAGGCTGTCAAGACCATTCAATGGGGAAAGGACAGTCTTTCAACAAGTGGCACTGAGAAAACTCAATATCAACATGCAAAAAATGAAATTGAAACTTTACCTTATGCTACATACAAAAATGAACTTAAAATGGATCAAAGACCTAAACATGTAAGAGTTAAAATTATAAAACTCTTAGAAGAAAACATAGAAAACTTCATGACATTGGATTTGGCAATGATTACTTGGATATGACACCAAGAGCACAAGCAACAAAAGTAGAGATAAACTGGATTACATCAAAATTTAAAACTTCTATGCATCTAAAAGATGCAATCAACAGTGAAAAGGCAACCTACAGAATGGGAGAGAATATCTGCAAGTAATATACCTGTTAAGGGATTAATATACAGAATAAATACAGAGCTCCTACAACTCAATAATAAAAATAAACTAACAATCCTATTAAAAATTGGGCAGGGCTTCCCTGGTGGCGCAGTGGTTGAGAGTCCGCCTGCCGATGCAGGGGACGGGTTCGTGCCCCGGTCTGGGAGGATCCCGCATGCCGCGGAGCGGCTGGGCCCGTGAGCCATGGCCGCTGAGCCTGTGCGTCTGGAGCCTGGGCTCCGCAACGGGAGAGGCCACAACAGTGAGAGGCCCACATACCGCAAAAACAAACAAAAAAATGGGCAAACGACTTGAATAGACATTTCTCTAAAGATAAACAAATGACCAACAAGCACATGCAAAGATGCACGACATCACTAATTATTAGAGAAATGTTCATCAAAACCACCATGAGTTACCACCTCACACCCAGTAGGATGGCTATTATCAAATAAATAAATACATACATAACAAGTATTGCAAAGGATGTGGAGAAACCGGAATCCTTGTGAAATGTTGGTGGGAATACAAAATGGTGCAGCCGCTGTGGAAAACAATATGTAGGTTCCTCAAAAAATTAAAAATAGAATTACCATATGACCCAGCAAGTCCACTTCTGGGTATATTACCGAAAGAATTGCAAGCAGGGTATTGAAAAGATATTTGTTCATCCATGTTCACAGCAACATTACTCATAACAGCCAAAAGGTAGAAACAACCCAAGTGTCCATCAACAGATAAATGTGTAAACAAAATGTGATATATACATACAATGGAATATTATTCAGCCTTAAAAAAAAGGAAACTCTGACACATACTACAACATTGAAGAACCTTGAGGGCATTATGCTAAATGAAATGAGCCAGATACAGAAGGACAAATATGGTATGATTCCAGTTATAAGAGGTACCTAGAGCGGTCAAATTCATGGGGACACTAAAATGGTGGTGGTTGCCAGGGGCTGGGGGAGGGGAAAATGGGGAGTTGTTTAATGGGTATAGAGTTTTGGTTTTACAAGATGAAAAGAGTTCTGGAGATCGGTTGCATAACAAGGTTAATGTACTTAACACTGCTGAACTGTACATCTAAAGAGGTTAATATGGTAAATTTTATGTTACATGTATTTAGCCACAATTTTTTAAAAAAATGCTTCCCTGGCAAAACTGGCTCCAAGATCAGGTGGGGCAATGCAAAAGCATACTTTCTCCTGAGTGTTCAGTTTCTGTGTCTATTTCTATCATCTTTGGAGCACATGAATATTGCTTTGGAAAATATCTCTAGTCCCTGCTCCCATGTTACTGAGGCAGAAGGTGGAGGGGAAAAGCAGTGATGTTGAGTTGACACGACACACTGTGTCAGACAGGGTCTCAGCAGGAAACAGAATTCACCCCAGATATTCAGAGAAATTCTAATAAAGAGAGCGGATAAAGGGATGATGAGGTACCCAGAGACTAGCAACACCAGAACTCCACCGTCACCCCTAAAGGTGAAGAAGTAAGAGGAGGAAATAGTACTAGAAACTTGAAGGGGGAGCTGCCTGCCAGAAGCTGGAGTCATGGCACCAAGGAAATGGCACCAAATAGAGAAGAAGCAGAGAAGGAATATTTTGAGCTCTATCTCTTCCCACCTTTAAGTATCCTGCAGCAACCTCCCATTGGCTGATCCCAACTGGAAACCAGCCAGCAAAGGACCTAGGCTATATATTCTGCTGGAGTTAGTCTCTAAATGCACAGAGCAGGGCAGAGAATGGATATGGGGTATATGTGCTGAGGTGGCAAACAGAATAAGCAGCCCACTTGGGTCCTAGTCCTAGGCCTGTTACTAACCATGGGCTCTTAGGCAAGTCAGTTCACCTATTCAGATTTTTGACCCACTTAGGAATCTGTACAGAGTAACCCCTGTCTTGCTCCCTAATGGGGGCTCTATGAAACTCAAATAGTAAATGACAAACTCTTTTTTACCCTACAAAGTACTGTTAAACACGGAAAAATAATGTTTCTTCCACTCTTTTGTAACCCTTTTCTTCTCTACCTGGGAACATCAGAAAGCAATATGGCATAGTAGGAAAAACTAAAGTGGTAGGTGGTAGGTGGGAGATATGTTGGTCTCAAGCGAGTGACTTTTCCTCTCTGGTCTGTTTTTGCATGTATCAGTATAAATATCTGAACTATATGTTCTTATCAATGCCCCTGCTAATTCCAGAGATTTTTCAGTAATATGTGCAAACCCACCCACGGTCCTTATTCTCCCTCTGCCTCAATTCACACACATACATTTGCTCAGACCCAGCCATTTGTTTTTGCTTTCATAAAACCAATATTGCCACTCGTGAGAGTCGGAGCCAGGGCATTAATTGTTACTTTGTTTCTTTTACATCGTATCATTAACGGGAGACCAGTTATTCCTGGGATAATCACCTAAGGCAATATTGCCCAGCATGTGTTCATCTAGAATGTTAACAAGTGTTACAAGGGGGAAAAAGTCAAATTTGTCTGGAAAATGCTGGAATAAACAGACATAAACAGGCACCTTTACTGCAGGACTTCTCATAGCCTTTAATGTTCGAGTATATGTTGCGAATTTCTGAGTACTCTAGTAGTAAAATATATGGCATTTTCCTTTTTCTTTTGTTCAATTTATTTGACCATTGTGCCCACAGCATCTCAAGTTCTTTTGGAATGATCTGAATCGCTAAACCAAGTCATATATCCAGACAACCTCTTTGTACACTTATACTTCGGTCCCCAATAATGCTATATTCACAATTTAAAATATTTTTTTAGCCCATAACATATGCTCTCTCTCTCTCAGTTCCTGCTCTGGTGACCCCTGCAGTTGGCGGTGCTTCCAGATAGATTTTTGCAGGGATTAGGGGGCATCAAAAGGCATAATTTCTTTTTGTTTTGTTTTTTCAAGATTCCTTGTATGGCATTTATTCCTTTTCTATTTTTTCTTTTTTTAATTTATTTATTCTTTTTTTCCTTTTTATGGTATTTATTCTTTTTTCTTTTTTATAATATGAATATTATATTATTTGCTAGTATACAACATAGTGATTCGATATTTTTATAGATTACACACCCTACAAAAAAAGGCATAATTTCTAACTCAAATCAGAAAAAGCACTCAAGAATGACATTAATACAAGGCAGTCCCTTGGTACCTGGCACTATTTAAGCAAGATGAAATGTGGCTACTGAATATGCACTAATAATAACAATTCACATTTGAAGAGCCGTTCACAGTTGCAAAGAACTTTCACACGCACCATGCCATTTCTGAACAATTGAGGTAGGTATGACCATCTCCATTTTACAAATGAAAAAGAGCAAGATTATGTATATCTTCCAAGGTTACTCAGCAGACCCAGGACTCAAAAGCAGGTCGAGACATTTCACACGCTAATGTTTCCAGACTTCGGCCCTACCTCCCAATGGATGTTCACAGTTGATGTGGTAGTGCCTCCCTCATGAACATGGTTAGGGTTATCATATAGATGACGTGTCTTACAGTCATGGCATCTTAGAGTCAAAGAGAAATCTTTCTTTTCCCCAAATTATGCCAGATTGCTGTTTTGAAACCCGCTTTTATCATCCCCCATATTTCTTGGCATCATTACATGTCAACAGATAAATTTCTATAATATATTTAGTGGATGCTAAACGCTCCACTGACTGGATGTACCTTATGTTTTTAACCACCTACCTATTGCTGGCCATTTAAATTGTTTACAATGTTCCTCAACTACAAAAAGCACTGAGCAACAGATATTAATTGAGGAAGTGACGTCCTACTAGGTGCCAGACATAGTGCTAGGTGCTAGAGGTAGAGCAATGAACAAAATAGATATGGACCCCATCTTCCAGGGATTGATAGTATAGTAGGGACAGGAGGCATTAAACCAGTAAAAACATTAATAAATACTTATAGGGATTTATAACATCAAACACTATGAAGGAAAAGAAAAATCTTTCTTGGGATTAGGCAAGCATGGAAGGCTTCTCTAAGGAAGGGGCAATTAAGCTCAGATCTGAAGGATAAGAAAGAAAATAGCCAATGAGGAGAAGGCTGCGCCAAAGTAAATTCCCCCAAGTAAAGTATGAAGTACCCACTCTCTTGCTTATATTGAATAGTCTCCTTTTTCTTTACCAATCTGCTTGGGCCAGGGGGCTCATTATTTTTTAGTTAGCGTTTAAAACATTATTTGTAAGGTTGAACATTTATTTTTACTTCATGCTGTTTCCTCTCCATCAGAAGAGCTAATCAATAGCGTTGTGTTCTCAGCTGTGACCAGATCGGGTCGGCTACACATAACCATACCATAAACCTAGGGGCAGTGGTTCTCAAAGTATCCCCCCACCTCTGGAAACTTTAGAGTACACTGGCATCACCTGGGAACTTGTTAGAAATATAAATTCTTAAGCCAAGACCAAGTAAATCAGAAACTCTGGGGCTGGGGCCCAGCAATCTGTGTTTTAACAAGCCCGCCACAAGATTCTGATGTGTGATTAAAACACGCTTTCAAGGAGACACTCAACAGATATTTGTGAATGGATATAGGTCATCTGGCCAATCACTCCACCAAAGATGCAAATCAGAGAATATGGGCCTCAGTTGCAGAAAGGAAAAAAAAAAAAAAACTTGAGAGTTCATTCATCCATTTATCCAACAAATATTTTTTGTATTACCTACTATGCACCAGACACCATGCTAGGTACTGAATATTCAATAAAGAAGTAAGACAAGGGTCCCTGCCCTCACAAAGCTAATTGTCTAGTGGAGCAATTCATTGTCAAAGTGGGTTGGATAGCCAAGGAAAGACCTAGCTTGCACTTTTTTTGAACTCTCGAAGATCAGGAAAAATGAAGCAATGATAATATAAGTACCTTCTGGTTAGCACAGGGGAACCAAAAGCAGAAAGAGAGAAGTGGACACAGTTGGTCCATCCAACTTGGTCCTGCCGCAATTCCTTTACAGACTGCTCCACAACAGAGGTAAACTCCAGATGGGAGAGATGCCAAGGCTCTACACAGTTCTCGTTATCTACGTTATTTCTCTAAATTGCATGCATCTTTTCCCTTTTCTAGGCAGATAGCCACGGCTTCCTTGGATTCCTGAAGTGTGCCCCGAGGATTTACAGTTCTATGTTAATGTGATACATAAGATAGAGTCACCTTGACTTTGCCTTTACCTGGCTTATATAAGCTCTAACCTTTTACTGCAGTGCAACAGAAGTGCCAGATCCATTTTGTCTAGGAACATAAACAAACATTCTGATTCTAAATAATATATGGGGGCCCCGGTGACTGTGAGAGCATGATCACCTGCAGGCCGTCAGGAATTAAGCTACTGATCCAAGCCCCGGTATGGAGGGAAATACCAAGCTCTGGCTCAGCTCCTCTTCCCAGGAGAACTGCTCCTTGCACTAAGAGTTTTGCAAAGAGCTCCAAAACTTCTCCTTCTTCTGACTGTAAACCATGCAGAGAAGCAAAGCCATCCAGAGAAGGGGTCTGATGGGCTCACTATCCCACCAAATCCCACAGCCTTGAACAAACTGTATTTTTTTAATAAATTTATTTATTTTTGGCTGCGTTGGGTCTTCATTGCTACACACGGTCCTCCTCTAGTTGTGGCAAGCGGGGGCCACTCTTCGTTGTGGTGTGCAGGCCTCTCCTTGCGGTGGCTTCTCTTGTTGCGGAGCATGGGCTCCAGGTGCATGGGCTTTAGCAGCTGTGGCACGTGGGCTCACTAGTTGTGGCTCGCTGGCTCTAGAGCGCAGGCTCAGTAGTTGTGGCGCACGGGCTTAGTTGCTCCGCGGCATGTGGGATCTTCCTGGACCAGGGCTTGAACCTGTGTCCCCTGCATTGGCAGGCGGACTCCCAACCACTGCACCACCAGGGAAGTCCTGAACAAACTGTTTTAAAATTCCTCTGTTCTAACCCAGAAGAAATAAATCGAAAAACAGAGGGAATGAGTTAGGCTGCTACTAGTTTTCTCTCCCCACAGAGCAGGATTTCTCAACCTCGGCACTCTTAATGTTTTAGGCCAGATAAGTATTTGTTGTAGAGGACTGTCCTGTACATTGTAAGATGTTTAGCCATCCTTGGCCCCCAGCCACTAGATGCCAGTAGCTTCCCCCACCAAAATTGTGACAACCAAAAATATATTGTGATATTACCAATGTTCTCTGAGCGGGGCCGGGGGGCGGGGTGCAAAAAATCACCTCCAATTGAGAACCACTGCCCTAGAAATTAGAGCAGTTAGAGATCCTGGACATTAACTCTTGGGAGACCACACAGACTATATTTTCCAAACCTAATGGATCAGATGAGTCTAAATACACAGGACACCACTCCAGGGTTCACATCAATAATTTGGATAGTTAACTGCCTTCTACCTATATTTTCTCAACTGCCTCCATTGATTTTAAACAACCCAGCATCATTGGAGCAATGTCTTCACTCACTAAATATGAATTCCTGAGGGCCAACATTTAGGGGACCCAAAATCAAATTATGATGACTACCCTTTACAAATGTATGGCACTTCGTGTTTTCCACATCTGTCACTTTACCTGAATTCAGTTCAACATTCATTGGTTGTCTTCTATGCACCAGGAGCTTTTAATCTTCATACTCCCTATATTAGTTTACTGTGGCTGCTATAACAAATTACCACATACTTGGTGGTTTAAAACAACATAAATTTATTCTCTCTCAGCTCTGGAGACCAGAAGTCTGAAATCAAAATCACTGGGCTGAAATCAAGGTGTTGACAGGGTTACACTTCCTCTAGAGGGTCTAGGGGAGAATCTTCTATTCCTTGACTCTCCCAGCTTCTGGAAGCTGCCAGAATCCCTTGACTTTTAACCACATCACTTTAATCTCTAACTCTGTGGTCACATTACCTCTTCCTTTCCTGTGTATTATAAAATCTCCCTCTTTTTCCCTCTTATAAGGATATGTATGATTACATTTAGGGCCAAATAATCCAGGATAATTTCTTCGAATCCTTAATTTGATCACATCTGACTCTTTTTTTTGTTGGTGGTGGTGTTTTGTTGGTTTTTTTCCCCTGGTTTTTGGCCATATAAGGTAGCATTCACAAGTTCCAGAGTTTAGGGTGTGGATATTTTTTGGAGAGGGGAGGGCTATTATCAGCCTACCACCCTTGTGAAGCAGATAAAAATTATTATTTCCATTTTATATATGAGGAAATACTGGCATAAAGAAGTTAAATCAATCACTTATAAGAGGTTGCATGGTGAGAGACTGGTAGAGGTGGGGCAAGAATCCAGGGCTTCTAATTCCTCTTTTTAATTAACTATGGCCTGGAAGGATAGAGACCTATTTCCCCTTCCTCCAGAAAACATAGTGAAAGGCCCTGTGGACTCTGTATAATCATGAGGGATTAGGTGGAGTTTCTAGGTTAGGGAGGATTCTGGAAAAAATCTCATATCATGCTGAGAGGTTTAAGGGTAGGCAAACACATAGAGTCTCCCAAGATATTGGAACAGCACAAGGGAAACAAAAGGAGACAACCCAGCATGAGAAGGCAAACTGCAGCCTTTTAATATTCATTGAGCCCATGACAACATTCTGTTTCACCTGCTATTCACCATTACACATAGGCAGCACTGAGTAGGCACATGCTATATACAGTTTTATAAAACTTTCTCACACAATAGTCTCCAGTTGGATTCTCACAACACCTCTGTACGGAAGGGCATTATCGTCATTTCATTTTATAGATGAGGAAACTGAGGTTTGAGAAGTGATTTTCCCAAGCTGGATAAAATCTAAGCCTTCATCCTCTTACCACAATTGTCTCGTCTAAATATTATCTCATTTGAGAATTACATATCCAGATCTCTTATAAAGTTATGACCCATAGCTACTGAGATGTCAATATAGATGGCCAATGTCACTTTACATGTAGTTCAACCCTCAAGAGAATCAGATACCCTTCAGGCACTTTTCATGTAATTTAGATTCATGAACAACAGGTGGCAGTAAGACCCTTGGGTAAGTGGTTTGAATGATCAAATTTAAACTGTTAGGTATGCTTACCTTAGACTACAACAAAAATTGTGGATTTCTAGGACTTTACATTTTAGAAAAAATATTACACTTTGCTGGTCTATTTTATTTTAAGTAGTAGGTTCAGATATGCTTAAAGATCAAGCACACAAAATCATTTAAAGAAAATGAAATATATCTATATATATAATTTCTTGTCTTTTGAAATAATCCCTGTTATCAACTACAGTTTAACTAAATCTTGGTCTTATTCTCAGACATAATTAGAATTTTCCACTTCACTCTAAATCTTTATTTTTAAATCAAATTTCCTTCCTGACTAGTACAGGGCTTCAGGATTTCTCTTTGACTTACCAATAAAAGAGTTACGGGCTCTTTTTCTCAGGTGGAAACAGCTTTTATTCTTTTGCACTTTCTAAGATTTCAGGGAAAGAACGTCTCGAATGAGAAAAGAGTAGGCAAGACAGTTTCTCCTTTTGAGTTTCCTATCTCGATCTTTTCTGCTTCTCAGCAGAAAATCAAACAATGTGTTATTACTGAAAGCATAGAGCCCCATAGCTTTTCTTACTATAAGAATGAGGTAAATTTTCAATCTAGTCCTAAAAATATACTGTTTTAGTCTGTTAGGGCTGCTATAACAAAATACCATAGATGGGTAGCTTATAAACAGACATTTATTTTTCACGGTTCTGTAGGCCAGGAAGTCCAAGATCAAGGCACCAGAAGATTCTGAGTCTAGTGAAGATCTACTTCCTGGCTCATAGACATCCAACAAAACATCCACAGACATTAGACTGTGTCCTCACATGGCAGAAGGGGCTAGAGAGCTCTATGGGGTCTCCTTTATAAGAACACTAATCCCATTCATGAGGGTTTCACTGTCATGACCTAATGATTTCCCAAACTCCCCACCTCCTAATATTGTCACATTGGGCATTAGGTTTCAGTATTTGGAGGGACACAAATATTCAGTCTATGGAAGACAGCAACATCCGTCCTCCTAGCAGATATTTCCAATGGTAACTAACCTCTGGCTTAGTGTAACTTAAAATTTACATGTGATGAGTTTCCTCAGCAAATCTCTAACTACCTGCAACATCCACACATTACCTTCTGCCACAGATGGGGTCTTTTTTTTTTTCCAAGCTAAGGGATACAAACTTAAGGTCACACCAAAACAACAAATCAAAAACCCCACACATTTAAGTGTTTTTTTTATAAAGAAGTATTCAATGGCTGCATCACAGATATACTGGCACATCGTAGTAAACAACGTCCAGGTTGTCACCAACCTTAATGGTGAGGCTGTCTAGACTTGCCACTCTGCTAGGAATTGTGAGAACTCAGGAGAAATGTAAGCTACAGTTCCTGTTTCAGGAGGTTTACAATTCACTTGAGATGAGATTCGTAAATGAAGCGTATCTATAATATAAATATAATGTATACATAAGTACCTATTCAAAAGAGTGATTGCAGATAGTACGAAGCATAGTGGATTATGATAGACAGGCAGGTCTCATGGAGAAGAACTTAAAAGTTGGATAGGTTTGGCTTCCCTGGTGGCGCAGTGGTTGAGAGTCCGCCTGCCGATGCAGGGGACGCGGGTTCGTGCCCCGGTCCGGGAAGGTCCCACATGCCGCGGAGCGGCTGGGCCCGTGAGCCATGGCCGCTGAGCCTGCGCGTCCGGAGCCTGTGCTCCGCAACGGGAGAGGCCACAACAGTGAGAGGCCCGCGTACTGCAAAAAAAAAAAAAAAAAAGTTGGATAGGTTTTACATGAGCGTGTATTGATACAAGAGGCAAGAATAGTTCAGGTGGAATGAATAAGGCTCACAAAGGCAGAGAGGTGAGAACCTGGTAGGATTGCAGGTCAGAATAGGGACTTGCCTGGATAAAGCAGAAATCAGGATGGAGAAATATAGCCATGTTATATCATGTATGGTCTTAAAAGGCAGAGAGTTTAGAAAAGATGTTTGGCTTATAATACTTTCCGCTGTCTCAGTATGCAGACTGGGCTCTCGAAGTAAGAATGAAGGCTCAGGTCAGAGAAGGTCTGCAATTAGGATTAGTTACAGAGAAGAAGCCAGGTGTGGGGAATTGAAGAGAGTCAATCCATGAGAAGAGGAGAAAAAGGAGGGACCATGACCTTGAGCCAAGGAGAAGAAAGCCATCAGCACTAATAACCCAAAAAGAGTTGGAGGATGGTGAGTTCTGTTTGGTATGGTTAGTCTCAGAGGATGATAGAAACCTGCACAGAAGAGACAACTGAAGATGCTGTTTCAGGTGGGGAAGAGAGTTAAAGGAACAGTATTCTTACCTCTTGGAGCAACTGAGCACAGCCCATCAATAACATCAGAGTACCCAGGCCCAATGCGGCACCTTCTACTGTTCCTCCAAACGATCAATGCCATTTACCTTCCCCTCCCATGGATCATGCATTTAATGGCTGCCACATCGTTTGGGAAACTTGACTGCAACACTGTCATTTCATGGGCAGCGGTAAGAAGGCTTATACCAAAGTCCTTGCAGAAGACAATTTTAAGATAAGATATGCACTTGTCATGCCTTCAGTGAGCATCTGTCAGCTTCATCATAGGCTGCACATAGAGAATTATTTTCTAATCCTTAACACTCTGGTTTCCCCATGCTGCTTCTCCTGAGTGGATTGAGACATGCAAATTAAGCTTAGTTTATTTGATTGTATTTATGTAATCACCCCACTGTCCATAAAGTGACAGGTGAAACAAGAAGTATTTTCCAAATTGGTCAGCTTGCCTAAGACCATTGAGAACTAGAGAAAGAGTCAAGCTATAAAATATCTTCTTGCAATAAGGAGAGCCATGTTCATAAAACAAGTTGATTTCTTTCCCTTTACAGAGCTCTATGCAATGTAACCTGTAAAAAATAGATCAGAGGTTCCTGTCATATTCAAGGCACTGGTCCAGAAACCAGCAAACAAAACGTCAGCAAGATATCTTAAATCCTCTTTACCAGCTGAGGCAGTTGGTTATAAATGAAAAATTAAAGGAAACGGTATCTTAAATGTCACCAAAGAGGCTGCTCTGCCCCTTATCCCAAGGGTTGTAGGTAGGATATATAGTCTTTTAAGAGTACGGACTTCAGGGGCTTCCCTTGGTGGCACAGTGGTTAAGAATCCGCCTGCCAACCTAGAGTCTGTCATACAGAGTGAAGTAAGTCAGAAAGAGAAAGACAAATACCGTATGCTAACACATATATGTGGAATTTAACAAAAAAAAATGTCATGAAGAACCTAGGGGTAAGACAGGAATAAAGACACAGACCTACTAGAGAATGGACTTGAGGATATGGGGAGGGGGAAGGGTAAGCTGTGACAAAGTGAGAGAGTGGCATGGACATATATACACTACCAAACGTAAAATAGATAGCTAGTGGGAAGCGGCCGCAAAGCACAGGGAGATCAGCTCGGTGCTTTGTGACCACATAGAGGGGTGGGATAGGGAGGGTGGGAGGGAGGGAGACGCAAGAGGGAAGAGATATGGGAACATATGTATATGTATAACTGATTCACTTTGTTATAAAGCAGAAACTAACACACCATTGTAAAGCAATTATACTCCAATAAAGATGAAAAAAAAAAAAAGAATCCACCTGCCAATGCAGGGGACACGGGTTCGAGCCCTGGTCAGGGAAGACCCCTCATGCCTCAGAGCAACTAAGCCCCTGCACCACAACTACTGAGCCTGCGCTCTAGAGCCAGCGAGCCACAACTACTGAGCCTGCGCTCTAGCGCCTGCAAGCCACAACTACTGAGCTGGCGTGCCACAACTACTGAAGCCTGTGCGCCTAGAGCCCACGCTCCACAACGAGAAGCCACCGCAATGAGAAGCCCACGCACCGCAGCGAAGAGTAGCCCCCGCTCGCCACAACTAGAGAAAGCCCATGCACAGCAACGAAGACACAACACAGCCAAAAGTGAAAATAAATAAATTTGTTAAAAAGAAAAAAGAGTATGGACTTCATAGTTTGACTGCCAGGGTTCAAATCCCAGATCTGCAGTTTAATAGCTCTGTGACCTTGAGTGAGTTATGTCAGCTGTCTGAACTTCAGTCTTATAAGATAGAGATAATAACAATATTTAGCTCATAAGGAGGATTAAATGAATCAACGTATTTAAAACATGTCATGATATCTGACATATAGTAAGTGTTCGATAGGAGCTATGATTACAATCATTTCCATTTTTTCCAGCCATGTGGCTTTTTGTCATCACTTTCATGGGTATTAGCAGGTACCTAGAATTCTAACGCTTATAATTACTAAGAACTTTTATTAATACAAAAAAACAAAAAAAAACAAAAAAAATACATTCACTTAAAGACGCACATGTAGAGAACGGACTTGAGGACACGGTGAGGGGGGAGGGTAAACTGGGACGAAGTGAGAGAGTGGCATGGACATATATACACTACTAAACATAAAATAGATAGCTAGTGGGAAGCAGCTGCATAGCACAGGGATATCAGCTCCGTGCTTTGTGACCGCCTGGAGGGGTGGGATAGGGAGGGTGGGTGGGAGGGAGGGAGATGCAAGAGGGAAGAGATATGGGAACATATGTATAACTGATTCACTTTGTTATAAAGCAGAAACTAACACACCATTGTAAAGCAATTATACTCCAATAAAGATGCTAAAAAAATACATTCACTTATACCCTTGTACTAAATGTAGCAGATGCTATCATGCCTACACTTCTTTACTCTTTACCACTTCAGAGCATGCTACCCTGCCCCAACTCCCTACTGCCAGCACCTGCATTTCTTTCACTGAGGATTTTCTCTGGATAGTGAAGCCCACTTTACCAACCTGTGTGTCAGGTAGGACGTACCGAGGTGTTAACAGCCCTCAACCAAAGACTGACAGGAGTTGGTGTCGCCTCACCCCTCAGGTGGGATCACTCTGAAGCAGATGTCTTACACTGCCTCCCAGACTTTCCCCTCAAGGCTGAAGCCGTAGTCACTCTCTGTGGTAGCTAGTGTAATAATGCTACCTTTAATCCCTGCTTTCTTCCCTTCCCTGTTTCACGGCCCCATTCTTCTATTCTCAAACAAACTACTTATACTTGAATCCTTGTTTAGTTTGGGAAGCCCAAACTAAGATCTTCTCATAAACCTGTGAGATATATAAGGGTAGACATCATAATTTTGCAGTAGGTAAACTGAGTTGTGGGTCATGTGGGTATTTAATGGAAGAGCTGGGCCTGGAACCAAGTCTCTTGTCACCATATATATTCTTTTTCTGTTACCAGAGTATATATCATAGCTTTTTCCAGCTGTGCACAAACAGACTAATAATGTCAGTAATCCCCCATTATCCTTCTCCTCATTGCATATCAGTTGATCTCCCAAAAGTATGTCTGGACAAGGCAAGAAAGGGTCACGTTCCAACCGACTGATATCATTGAACTTTTCCATGTGTGAAAGGAATATTTATCAGTTTGTTCTTTAAGTGTCTGATCTTAACTAGCCCTCTACCTAATGAAAATAGAATTATCTGTCAGAGTCTGGAAATGGATTGTTCTAGCTCATCAAAGAGTCCAGCCAATAAAGAAGTTGTGAATTAGCTGAAACTGATTTTTTAAAGTAACATTTAGCACAGTTGTCACACTGAATGTAAATTAAGCTTCCTTTGATGATTCAGAAGGAAACTGGGGAACCAACTTTGCCTCAGGATCATGTGTGTACATATCAATACATATGAATTCTCATTACATCGGAAGACATACAAAAGAGCTGGGTGCTGACGGTTCCTCAGTGGATGCACCACTGGGTAATAAGGATTTATTTATGTGATGTGCCCTCCTTTCCGGGCCATCTCTATGTTCTGTATCTCCTACCCAAAAGAGAAGTACCCTATAACCCTGGATTCTATAACTGAGGCTAGTTAAACTGAGCATCTGCTAGATGTAGGGCACAAGGAGGTTCTGTACATTGGGGTCTCTTATTTGGAGAGCCTCTTTAATTAATGGCCATCTGGTCCCCCATAAAGGATTGTAATTAGGGAAACAGTGTATGAGCAGATACATCAGTGAAAACCTTGCCTGTGCTTGCCTTCCCTCCAAGATACTCAGTACTCAGGTGAATGGCAAGGTCTGCTGTTTTCACTGTCCTTGTTTTTTCCAGTTGATTTTAAGCTCTGCGTGACAGTAACAGAGGCTCCCTGCAGCTTTGGGATAGATAAAAGAACTGAACAAGCCCCTTGGCTTTGTCAAAAGGATCTGCACGTGTCTTTTTCACTACAAACATAAGTGAAAACTCCTATCACAGTTATTCCTTAAGAGTATAATAAAAGGAGTATTCTTCATCCAATCTCCCAAAGAGGAGTTGCCGAGTTAGAAATCATCTCTGTTGCAATGTTCAAATCTATGGATGTGATCAAACCAGAATTGTGTCTTTTCATGCAAAAGTAAACAATAAAAGGGGCTCTACCCTGACCCTTGCTGCCTACCTTAACTCCTGCATCTGCAGGACCCATGGGTTAAAGCCTTCAGAGTCCTGGGCATTAGGTATAAGGTGTTCATGAGATCAGAAACTGAGGTTGTGGGAATGAGGTACAACCCAATGATATGCTTAAATTATGGACCTCAGCTATGGCTTTAATATATTTCTCTGAAAGGTGCAATAATAGGGGTATCATTTTAGAACAGTGGAGTGCAACAGGAAGCACACTGTCAACTACCTCCTGGCTTTGTAGTAACTTGAATGTTACTGTAAAAAGTGACCCTTCACCTTTCCCAACCTCACCTTACAACCTCAGCAACATCACTTACCTATAACGCAGCTAAGAACCAGGAACAAAACAAAGAGGATATCTGAGCATCATATCCATGCATTTTAATGTGTGTGCTTCCCTTAAGGCAAACCTAGATAGGATTTGATTCAGAATCTATACACCTGTATTTTTCGTATAATTCTAACCAAGTTTGGATATCTCCGGTGCTACCAAAGATTAGGAACATCATGTCAAATGCTAGACAGTGGATGCTCAAACAAAGACAAGAGAATACTTAGAGAAAGGGGACAGAGAGGGAAAAAAACTAGGAAAAAGCTGACAAAATAATTCTCTGCAGTCTGGGAACATTTAGTGTTGGAGCAAATATTCTTATAGCCTGTAATAGGCCCTGAGGGTATCACTGGATACAGCACAGTGAGAAGATGAAAATCATAGCATGCACCCTGAGTCATAGAGAAAAGATGAAATTATATTCAGTATATTCTGCTTAAGGAGGCAAGGAAGTGTGCAATACATGTTAGAAAACGTTTTATCCAAAATGATTAACTTAAAATCATTGCGATGCAAAGAGTAACTTTGAACTCCAGAAAACTCTACCATCCAGAAAGATCCTTTTTTAAGAGTTCCATGTGTTGTGGTTTCACTCTATATCATTCTGACCTTATCTTTTACAGCCTTGGTCACCTCTTGGTGAAAGATGATGATTTTGCATCTTACGCTCCTTTTTGCGGTGGAAAAATACATGTTCCTATTTTTGCCAAGTTTTACAACTCTTGGAAAGAAAGGGGGATCTTTATTTTTAATTGCATATTTTGTATGCTTCTAAGGGGTCATAAAGTGCCCTCATTCTTATACTAGCAGTGAATTTCCAGTAAAAATTCTGGTGCAAATATAGATACCCCCCCTCCAAAGTAAAAGCAAATTACCCACAATGCATCTTTGCAGTAGAATGTTCATCCAATTAGATCGCAAGGCAATTAGTATGATTACTCATCTGTATACTCAGTACTTAGTTTCCATTTTGCCTGCAGCAACTGCAGCTTTGACAATTTATCTGACAGGTCCACAACATACATTTCTGAAAATGCCAAAGAAACGGAAGCTACCTGTATTTGTAAGGTATACTTCAGAGATTTTGGAAAAGGGTGAGAATGATGGGCCCAGAGCAGAGGGAGAGAATTGAGATGGAGAGGAAATTGTATGGCTGAATTCTAAGAGCTACTATCGTGACTAAAAAAGTACCTCTGAGGGCAATACTGCAGGAAAGATTTAGGGGGGAAAATGATAAAGTCAAGATGGCAAAAGAAAGTTGGCATGAATTTCCCAGTAAGTAAAAAGGTAGATTCCAGAGGAAGTAGCCAGTGCAAGCCAGATAAAGCAAATCTGATTCTTTTTTTTTTTTCTTTACTTAGACTTTGGTGGCAGGGGTGGGAAGGGGAATTAGAGAAGCAACAGGAGTAGTAGCCTTTGAGGGATCTCAGCCTTCAGTATTAAGGAGTCCAGAGTAGGACAGGTAGGTGAACTGCAGAAAGTGGTAAGTATGGACTGAGAGAAAAGGACCACTAAGGTAAACCTAGATACCAGAGATATTACATAGCATGGTGGGAATCTTTTCCTACCACCCATCAACATTCAAATGCCCATGGGTATCCACTAGGCCTAAGTCTAAGCAAGAAGTCCTATGTGGGGAAGACATACAGAGGTCAGGGTTCTTTTTAAGGCTCTCTGGAGAGAAGTGTCTTAAGCCAAGATTCCAGGACAAGCCCTGGATTCAGTGACCCAGTTAAAACTTTGTTGGTGAGAGTGACATCAGCAAATTGTCAGGGTAGGCAGCTACAAACTCCTGTCCCTTCTCAGAAACATTGAAAACCAGCAGAAAGTCATAATCAACTTTGTCAGAAATCTGGAAAACAGTCAAAGATTTACAGAAACCAAGAATGTGCTGAATCAAGGGAAAAAATCAACTTCCATGTGGTAAGAAAGCTATGTGGCATTTTTACTGCCCTTGCTCCACCACCTCCCTAGCTCAGCAGTGGTTTTGAAGACAGCAACTCCCATTTCTTGTGTGAGATCCTAATCCCTGGTTCTAGAGGGAGCAGAGCAGACCTTATCTGAGACTTATTATGTTTATCTGTTCTAAACTGTCTATGGGCTTCCTGAAAGGACTGATGCAAGGCACTCATCTCTGTTTCACCTAACTCAGAAATCACTCAGGACAGTAAAATGGTGGACTTTGCCCAAAAACACTGTAAGGCAAATGAAAACCCTGCACACACCTGGGGCAAAAGATTGTAGTTTGACAAACAATAGACTGCCTAAAGCCTGAAAGGATATTTGGGGAGAGAGATTTTTTTGGGAAGTAGGACATTCAAAAGCACCCATGTATACTGGGGAATCTAGAAAGCCATACACATTCCCAGAGTGGGACACATGTTCAGAAAAGACCTAAGAAGACCCTAAGTTTTCACCTCTGGCTGATCTCTGAGCTCAGTGTAAGCAGGAAGTAAAGTCTAAGCCAGAGTTATAAACAGTCTAGCTAAGTTTTGAAAGAGTGTCCCAGCATAGAACCAATCTTCAAAGACTGGGAAAGGTGGATTTTTGGCTTTTTTAACTACCAGGGTGTGTGCCCGTATGTGTGTGTATTCTGGAGTTAAAGGAAATCTCTGTCAAAACATTAGTTGAACACTAACTGAAGGAACAGAGACTTCACTGAACACACATGACAAGGAATAGTCTTTGCAAAAATAGTTTGGAAAAGTAATTAAACAAATGGACAACTACAGCCTTCCACAGTCAAGAAGAGCAAATCCTAGAGAAGGGAAATAATTTGCTTTCTAGAGATGCATAACATTATAATATTCAATGTCCGATTTTCAACAAAAAGTTACAGCATACACAAAGAAACAGGAAAGTATGGCCCATTCACAGGAGAAAAGAAGTAGACAGAAACCACCTCTGAGTGAATCTATTGTTAAGAGATAAAATCATAGTTCTAAGCTCCTACAGTAAAAAAAAGAAAAACCTCAAATCAATAACATAAATTTATGCCTTAAAGAACTAGAGAAATAAGAGCAAAGTAAATGCCTGTCTGGCAGAGAAAAGGAAATAATAATGATTAGAGATAAACAAAATAGAGAACAGAAAAATAACAGAATCAAAGAGCCCAAAAGTTGGTTCTTTGAAAAGAAGAACAATATTGACAAACCTTTAGGTAGACTGACAAAGAAAAAATTGAAATAATACAAAGAACTAAAATCAGAAATGAAAATGGGAGCGTTACTACCAACCTTACGGAAATAACAAGGATTATTAGAGAATGCCATGAACAACTATATCACAGCAAATAAAATGACCTGGATGAAATGGACAAATTCCTAGGAACTTACAAATTACCAAAACTGACTGAAGAAGAAATAGAAATTCTGAACAGTAAATATATTGAATTTGTAATAAAGCAAAACATCTCAGCAAAGAAAAATTCAGGACCTGATGGCTTCACTGGTGAACTCTGCCAAACATTTAGAGAGTAATTAACACTAATTCAAACTTCTCAAAACAAAAAATAGGAGAAAGCTCCCTAACTCATTGTATGAGGCTAGCATTACTCTGATAAAGACATCCAAGAAAACTACAGAACAATATATCTTATGAATATACATTCAAATATCCTCGCCAAAATACTAGCCAATTGAATACACAGCATATTAAAAGGATTATATACCATGACCAGGTGGGATTTATCCCAGAAATGCAAGAATGGTTCAACACAAGAAAATCCATCAGTGTAAACATAACTTAAAAGAAAGCAGGAGAAAAACCACATCATCATCTCAATTGATGCAGAAAAGCTAATAAAGAAATTAAGCAAAATGTCAGGATGCAAAATCAACATACACCAACAATGAAGAATCCAAAAAGGAAATTATTTAAATAACTCCATTTACCATATTGGTCAAGAGAATAAAATATCCAGGAATAAATTTACCCAAGGAGGTGAAAGACATATACTGAAAACTTTTTAAAAAAATGCTGAAAGAAATTAAAAGAAACCTCAATAAATGGGAAGACATTCTGTACATTCTGTGTTCATGGTTTACAAGATTTAATATTGTTAATATGTCAATTCTGCCTTAAAGGGATATACAGATTCAGTGCAATCTCTATCAAAACTCCAGCAGCCTTTTTTTTTTTTTTTTTGCAGAAATGGAAAAGCTAATTCTCAAGTTCATGTGGATTTGCAAGGGGTCCTAAATAGCCAAAACAATCTTGAAAAGGAAGAACAAAGTTAGAGGACTCACACTTCTGATTTCAAAACTCCCTACAAATCTACAGTAATCAATACAGCATGTCACTGGCATAAGAGCTAACATACAAATCAATGGAATAGAATTAAGAGTCCAGAATAGACCATGTAGACTTCAAGATCAAGATGAAAGAATAGGAGGATGCTGGGCTCACCTCCCCTCACAAACACATGAAGATTACAATTATGTGTAGAGTGACTCTCACTGAAATAGACCTGGCTAGCAGGCTGTCTTTTCTAAGCCAAGGCTGTGAAGAAAGATCCACATGGAGTCTGGTAGGAAGGGAGAAGTGATCTGGTCGGGGCCCACACCCCTAGTGGGGGACCCAGAATAGGAAGGGGATATCACAGACTCAAGGCTCCTCCCTACAGAGCGAGAGATTCAAGTTATATATTGGGCAGCCCAGATTAGCCAGATAAAGAGTTCAAAACAATAGTAATAAGAATGCTACCTAGGGACTTCCCTGGTAGCACAGTGGTTAAGAATCTGCCTGCCAATGCAGGGGACATGGGTTCAAGCTCTGGTCCGGGAACATCCTACATTCCATGGAGCAACTAAGCCCATGTGCCACAACTACTGAGCCTGTGTGCCACAACTACTGAAGTCCATGCACCTACAGCCTGTGCTCCGCAACAAGAGAAGCCACTGCAATAAGAAGCCCACGCACCACAACAAAGAACAGCCCCCATTCATGGCAACTAGAGAAAGCCTGCATGCAGCAACGAAGACCCAACGCAGCCAAAAATAAAAAAGAAGAATGCTAAATAGATGCTCACAGTGAGAATTTTAACAAAGAACTAGAAAATATAAAAAAGAAACTGTCAGAGCTGAAGAATACAATAACTGAAAAGAAAAATACACAAGAGGGAATTAACAGAAGATTAGATGATACAGAATAAAACATGTGTGATATGAAGGATAGAATAGTGGAAATCACCCAATCAGAAGGGCAAAAAGAAAAACAAATTTTGAAAAAAAAATGAGAATAGTTTAAGAGATCTCTGAGACAACATCAAGTGTACTAACATTTGCATTATAGGGGTCCCAGAAGGAGAAGAGTGAAAGGGGTAGAAAATGTATTTGATGAAATTATGGCTGAAAACTTCTTGAACCAGATATCTAGGTACAGGAGACACAGTGAGTCTCAAACAAGATGAACCAAAAGAGACCCACACCAAGATATATCATCATTAAAATGGCAAAAGTTAAAGATAATTAGAATTTTAAAGGCAGCAAGAGAAAAACAAAGACTCACATATAAGGGAACACCCCCCCTGATAAGGTTATCAGATGACTGTTCAGTAGAAATTTTGCAGGCCAGAATGTAGTGTCATATATATTTAAAGCACTGAAAAGAAAAAGCCTACAACCTAAATTACTCTACACAGCAAGGTTATCATTCAGAATTGAAGGAAAGATAAAGATACTAAACCTACCCTAAAAGTAATGTGATATATATAAAGCTATAAAGTCTCCACCAAAAAACTATTAGAATTAATAAATGAATTCAGTAAAGTTGCAAGGTACTCTATACACTAATAATAAACTATCAGAAAGAAAATGCAAGAAAACAATCCCACTTACGATCCCATCAAAAAGAATAAAATACCTACCAATAAACTTAGCCAAGGAGGTAAAAGACCTATACTTCAAAAACTATAAGACATTGATGAAGGAAATGGAAGATGATACATATAAATGGAAGGATATCCCATGTTCATGGATTGGAAGAATTAATATCGTTAATACTATCCAAAGCGATTTCCTACCGTACATCACCAGTGCTTCCAGGTCATGGTCATTTTGAGCCTGTATCTGGGTGACTTCTAGGCGGTCGTATCACTGACTACTCCCCACCCCCCAACTCCGTGGTCCTGCGTGTCTCCTGCCCTCCCATCCCCACTGAGCCCTCTCGGGTCCCCTCTGGGCCTTCTGCCCCTGGTCACCAAGGTTTGCTGTGCTCTCACCCACTGGTGTCATTTGGAGGAAAGATGAATGGGAGGGCTGATTTTCAAGAGACAAATACAGAAGTTCCAAGACCAATTCCCCACATAAGGACTGATTACATTCCAACAGAGGAAGAAAGAAGAGTCTTTGCAGAAGGCAATGATGAAAGCTTCTGGTCCAGATGAATCCTTTCAGGTCATCCCAAATATGGTTCCATCCCTAAAAATATTTGCTTGCATCATGGGATACTTTGCTGGAAAGCTTTCCTATGTGAAAACTTGCCAAGAGAAGTTAAAGAATCTTGAGAACTCCCCTCCTGGAGAAGCTTTATGATCAGGACAGGCATGACGATCTTCACCAACTGGGCACTATTCTCAGAAGTCAAAATATGACTCAAACATGAGGGGTCATTTATCTTTTGTGACAACCCCAGCAGCAGACAACATAGAAAAAGAGATGCTTCCTCATTATGAGCCAACTCCATTCAGTGCTTCTATGAATGAATCTACTCCCACTGGTATTACTGATCATATTGCCCAAGTCAAAGTAAACAAATATGGAGATACCTGGGATGAGTGAAAAATTGCATCATTGGACCTACTGAAGAAGTTTCAATATCCAGCGTCATCTAGGTGGTCATGAACACCTGCATGCTTTGAGTTCAGCAGCAGTCTTCATAAACACATTTAAAACTAGAACCTGGGTTTTTGTGGTTTGGCTTATGAAGATGATGTTCTAAAAACTTACATTTTAATATAATATTGTGTGAATATATTCATTTGGGGGAACTCTCTGAATGATGGTAGTATACCATGATTGTACACAGTTTGTGAAATTGTTTTAAGTTACAGGGCAAGGATACTGTTATAAAACTATCAAGTGAGTGCAAAGCTCTAGAATCACTGTATCTGGAAATAAATGATACCTGCATGTTGAATTGGGGTGGGTGGGTGTAGCAATCATAATTTTAAGTCTTAAACTTTATATCAAAAATTATTCAAAAGTCTTTCTCCAGTGTTTGCTGTATTCTCTTAATGTTTATGGTAAATAAAATATAAAGGAACATGCATTAAAAAAATACTATCCAAAGCAATCTACAAAGTTAATGCAATCCCTAACAAAATACCCATGACATTTTTCACAGAACTAGAACAAATAATCCTAAAATTTGTATGAAACCACAGAAGGCTGAAAATAGCCAAAGCAATCTTGAGAAAAAAAAGAACAAAGCTGGAGATATCATGCTCCCTGACTTCAAACCATACTACAAAGCCACAGTAATCAAAACAGTGTGGAACTGACACAAAAACAGACATAGATCAAGGAAACAGAGAGCTCAGAAATAACCTCCCTCACATATTATCAATTAATCTATGACAAAGGATGCAAAAATATACAATTGGGGAAAAGACAGTCTCTTCAATATGTACTGTTGAGAAAACTGGACAGCTACATATAATAGAATGAAATTAGAACATTTTCTCATACCATATACAAAAATAAACTCAAAATGCATTAAAGACCTAAATGTAAGACTGGAAACCATAAAATTCCTTGAATAAAACATAGGCAGTACACTCTTTGACATGTCTTATCGATATTTTTTGGATCTATTGCTTCAGGCAAAGGAAACAAAAGCAAAAATAAACAAATGGGACCTAATTATATTTAAAAGCATTGCACAGTGAAGGAAACCATCAACAAAATAAAATGACAACCTACTAAACAAGAGAAGTTATTTCCCAAAGATTTATCTGATAAAGAGTTAATATCCAAAATATATAAAGAGCACATACAACTCAATATAAAAAAAAACCAAACAATGCGATTAAAAAATGGACAAAAGACCTGAATAGACATTTTTTTCCAAAGAAGACATACAGATAGCTAACAGGCACATGAAAAGATGCTCAACATCACTAATCATCAGGGAAAGGCAAATCAAAACCTCAATGAAATATCACCTCACACCTTTCAGAATGGCTATTATCAAAAAGAAAATAAATATAATAAATATTAGTGAGAAAGTAGAGAAGGGGAAAATTTAGTTCACTGTTGGGGGAATGTAAATTGGTACAGCCACTGTGGTAAACAGTATAAAGTTTCCTCAAGAAATTAAAAATAAAACTACAATATGATCCAGCAATTCCACTCCTGGGTATGTATCTGAAGAAAATGAAAACACTAATACAAAAAGATACATGCAATGCAATGTTCATAGCAGAATTATTTATAATAGCTAAGATGTGGAAGCAACCTAAGTGTCTATCAATAGGTGTATGGATAAAGAAGATGTGATTGATATATGATAAATACATACACACACACACACACACAATGGAATATTAGCCATAAAAAAGAATGAAATTTTGCCATTTCCAACATGTATGTACCTGTATCATGCTTAGTGAAGTTAAGTCAGACAGAGAAAGACAAATACTGTGTTTCACTTACATGTGGAATCTAAAAAATAAAACGAATGAATATAACAAAACAGAAACAGACTCATAGATACAGAGAACAAACTAGTGGTTACCAGTGGGAGAGTGGTGAGGGGACGGTCATGATAGGGGAAGGGGATTATGAGGTACAAACTACTAGGTATAAAATAAATAAGATACAAGGATATAATATACAGCAAAGGGGATACAGCCAATATTCTATAATAACTTTAAATAGAATATAATCTATAAAAATAATGAACTACTGTGTTGTATACCTGAAACTAATATAACATTGTAAATCAACTATACTTCAATAAAAACTGCAAAAAATGCAAATTAAAAAAATATTGTACTACTTCATGGATAAAGTAAGTATCTTGCAGCAATGCAATTCCATTTATACCTTGGCCCTGCTTTGTGCTATTATTATCATATGTTACGTAGTACTGTCATTACTGATACATATGTTATAACCCTTCACAATAAATTGTTTTAATTATCAAAAATGAATAAATAAATAAACCACTATGGCCAATTGATTTGTGACATGATGTCAAGACCATTCAATGGAAAAAGAGTAGTCTCTTCGACAAATGGTGCTGGGACAGCTAGATATCCACGTGCAAAAGAATGAAACTGGATCCTTATTTCACACCATATATCAAAATTAACTCAACATAGATCAACAATCTAAAGATAAGAGTTAAAACCATAAAAATTCATAGAAGAAATAATATGGGTAGATCTTCATGACCTTGACTTTCACAATGATTTTTAGATATTATACAAAAAATATAAGCAACAAAAGAAAAAATGGATAAACTGGATTTCATCAAAATTAAAGACTTATGTCATCAAAGGCCATTATCAAAAAGTGGACAAGATAACCTACAAAATTAGAGAAAGTGTTTGCAAATCATATACCAAATAAGGGTTTGTATCCAGAATATATAGAGAACTATTGCAAGTCAACAACAAAAAGATAAAAACCCAATTTAAAATGAGCAAAGGACTTGAATATACATTTCTCCAAAGAAGATAAACAAACGGACAAGAAGCACATGAAAAGATGCTTAACATCATTAGTCATTAGGGAAACGAAATTCAAAACCACAATAAGGAACTTCACAGCCATTAGGATACCTCATAATATAAAAAGGAGAATCAGAAGTGTTGGCAAATGTGGAGAAATTGGAACTCTTGTACACTGCTGATGAGAATGTAAAATGTTTCAGCCATTTTGGAAAATTGTTTGGTGTTTCCTCTAAAAGTTAAACAGAGAACGGAATGGCAATATAAACCTACATTCTATCCTTAGGTATATACCTAAAATAATCGAAAACAGGTCCCAAAGCAAGTATATGTATACACATGTTCATAACAGCACTAGTCACAACAGTCAAAAGGTGTTAACAGCCCAAATGTCCACCAACGGAATTTATGGATAAAGAAATTGTGGTATATACATACAATGGAATATCACTTGTCCATAGAAAAGCAATGAAGTACTAATAAATGCTACAGTGTGGATGAACCTTGAAAACATTATGCTATGTGAAAGAAGCCAGACAAAAATAAGGTCACATATTTTATGATTCCATTTGTATGAAATATCCAGAATACGTAAATCCACTGAGACAGAACGCAGACTGGTATTAGCCAGGGGCTGGGGTGGAGGTGGCAGGGTGCAAATGACGAGAAATTGCTTTACGGATTAGGGGTTTTACTCTGTAGTGATGGAAATGTTTCAGAACTAGGTAGAAGTGCTAGTTGCCCAACATTGAGAATGTGTTAAATGCCACTGAATTGCTCACATTAAGATGGTTAATTTTATGTTATGTGAATTGTACCTCAATAAATTATTTTTTTTAAAACTTTGCTGGTGCCCAGTATGTGTTTTAAATGTTAATCTTCTAAATAGTTTATCCCTATTAACATAATTAAGAATACACAAGCTTCAGAAAACTGAAAACAAAATTAGTCAATTAGCAGATGCAGGAATTGGAAACAGGAGGTTAGAGGAAATGCTTGCAGTTAAAATGACAATAAAAACGCCATCCGACTTTTTGTAGCCAAGATGACACACCCAGGTGCCCGTCCTTGACTTGACTAGAGGCAGGAGAGGTATATCCAGACCTTTCATTCAGGGCAGGGACAGGAAGAAACAGGAAATAATCCTTCAAGTCCATGTCAGGAAGCTGTGCTTTCTGCATTTTTTTCTTTCTGAAAAAGGTGGTAGATTGTGTTCATTCGACTGCAGGGGAAACTTCAGAGACGGGGAGCCAGGACTGAGAGATAATTGAGCAAGACTGAGATTTCTCAGTTTGCCTAGATACTTGTAGAAGGCAATAACTGTGTTTTAAATGAAGGTTGAGTATTATAGTAGAATAGACCTTGGACTTTATTTTTATTTTATTTATTTATTTAGCTGCATTGGGTCTTTGTTGCTGTACGTGGGCTTTCTCTAGTTGCAGCGAGCGGGGGCTACTCTTCGTTGCGGTGTGCGGGCTTCTTATTTGTGGTGGCTTCTCTTGTTGCAGAGCACAGGCTCTAGGCACGCAAGCTTCAGTAGTTATGGCACATGGGCTCAGTAGTTGCGGTGCACAGGCTCTAGGGCTTGTGGGCTTCAGTAGTTGTGGCACACGGGCTTAGTTGCTCCGCAGCATGTGGGATCTTCCCGGACCAGGGCTTGGACCCGTGTCCCCTGCATGGGCAGGCGGATTCTTAACCACTGTGCCACCAGGGAAGTCCAAGACCTTGGATTTTAGAGTGAAACAGACCTGAGTTCAAATCCCAACTCTGCCCCTTAATAGCCGTGTGACCTCATGTTATTTACTTAGCCATTTCAAACCACAGTTTTCCTTTCTCTTAAATGTGAATATATAACTCTGAAAGATTATTGTGAAGATTAAGTGAGGTAGATACAAAGTACCCAGCACATGCCAGCACACAGTAGATACTTGATGCTAGTTATTTTTCTTCAATCAAATTACAGATGACTTCTCCCTCCCACTTCACTCCCCCTCCAAAAAAAGTAATTAGAGTTGGTTGATGAAGAAGGATAATAAACCAAACCTTCAATTACAAAAGATACCAAAACAATTATACCAGGTGATGAAGACGAGTATTCAAAGCAATGCTTTTTCACCTGGTAAAACATCTGCATGAGGAGGGATAAAAGCATATTCCTCGCAGAGAGATCAGCAGAATGACAGAAAGGATGCTGAACAATTTCATCCCAGAATCCTTGCCCTTTCTATTGGCCCCATAAGAAACCAAAGGTATCCACATCCCATGAGCAAAAGGAAGCTCAGCTGGGGAATGAATAACAATGAAATCATTTGAACAAGAAGAGTAATGGTTTTCTTATCCTCCTCAGGAGGTTCTAGGGTTCAGAATGCTATAGTGACTAATAAGAATGTGGGTATAGGGCTTCCCTGGTGGCGCAGTGGTTGAGAGTCCGCCTGCCAATGCAGGGGACACGGGTTCGTGCCCCGGTCCGGGAAGATCCCACATTCCGCGGAGCGGCTGGGCCCGTGAACCATGGCCGCTGAGCCTGCGCTCCGCAATGGGAGAGGCCACAACAGTGAGAGGCCCGCATACCACAAAAAAAAAAAAAAAAAAAAGAATGTGGGTATAGATCCATACAGATGTTTGTTCAATTCCCAGATCTCCTCCTCACTAGCTATGGACCTTAGGCAAGTCACTTTCCTTCTCTGAGAATTGGAATTCTCACTTATAATGGATAATACTTACCTCGTAGGGTTGTTACGTATATTATGCAAGATAAATACATGTAAAGTGCTTATAGCACAACGCCAAGCACATAGTCAACAACTCATAAATGTTCATTCCCTCCCTCTTCCTATCACATAAAAGTCTACCCTATTTTACAGAAAGGGACTCCTTTTAAAGATGAGACTGTCGTGAAAATGAATCATTATTCTACATTTCTTTTCATTCAAATTACCATTTAAGGGCCCCCTACATTACATTATGTAGGCTCCTATCAATATGGCTCAATTTAAAAGCTGAAGGATAAGAGGCTCTTGTCAGTGGAAAATACAACAAATTAAAAGTTAGAGACACTGAGTTTAGCCCTAGCTTTTCTGCTAACTAGCCCACCATCTTTCTGGGCCTGTTCCCATATAATGAATGGAGGAGTGTGTGCTCGACTATCCCTTCCAGGTTTAAACTTACATGAAACTAATCACTAAAGCTGAAGGACAAGTCACAGCCTTTGCTAGTAAGAAGAGTCATGGACATTAGGCTATTTGAGAGACTTCAAGAGGTCAACTAGTTTATTTAATGTTAGAATGACTTAAGCCCAGCACCTAGGATGGAGATTCTATATAATTCCTTGTTGGCATTTTCTTAAATATTTATTTATTTAGGCTGCGCTGGGTCTTAGTTGTGGCATGAAAGATCTTCGTTGCTGTGTGCAGGATCTTCGTTGCTGCATGCGGGCTCTTTAGTTGCAGCATGCAGGATCTTTAGTTACAGCATGCATGTGGGATATAGTTCCCTGACCAGGGATCGAACCTGGGCCCCCTGCATTGGGAGCACGGAGTCTTAGCCACTGGACCACCAGGGAAGTCCCCCTTGTTGGCATTTTCTAAGGTTTATTCTCTCTGAAAGTAAGCCTCTGATTTTATATGCATAGAATAATTAGACTATGCAAATAAAATGAGTATATAATAGTCACTATGTTGATACAGTGAATCAACCTATATTCAGAGATACGATGATGAATTCTTTGGTATGGAATATTTTTAAAGTAATCATAAAAGGGGACCTAGAAAAGAGAATTTTGTTATTTGGTCTGAAATATCAACATAGTCTACTTTCAGGGCTGAGGGCATTTTCTCCTATTTTCAAAGCAACTTAGTTAAGCTTTGATCCCTTTGCTTTGAAAGATGAAACATAACAAAAAACTTCACATATATGTATACGTGTGGCACATACACATACATACACTCCTCTTCTCCTAAAGGAAATAAGATCTATCTATCTCTCAAATTACATCAGTTAGAGGTGAGTCCAAGGAGACTTGAATTGTCTTTACCTAGTAAATCAAGCAATCTATGAATACTACCATGGGTAGAGCTTCTAGGAGGCCAAAACTTAGGGAAGGTTATTTAAAGGGCAGATTCAAAGTCTCAAGGTTAAGGACAGAGTGTGGTAGCGTATTGAGTCCATCTCCCTAGTCCAAGAAATAGGCAAAAACTTCTTCAGACTATTGAACAGAAGACCAAATGCCTCCAGGGGAGTTCATGCTCCTCTTTGGCCTACATATCTTAATGTAGCACCTTCTCTCCACAGACAATATGAAATCTAGAGACCCAATGTCATACATGATCACTGCCCTCAAGATGCTTGCAGTCCAGCCAAGACTCCACATGTGCACATAGAAACATACACTACAGAGGCTGGAAAAGTTCTTTAGAGATCATAGAGTTCAGTGGTTTTCACACTCTTTCATAGAGCTTTCAGGGGTTCCACAGAAGGGCCTCAAACTGACATTAAGAAGGGTCATAGGGGGATTTTTTGCACTCAGAAGGCTCTAGATCCACAGGCTTATTTTTTTGAAAGAAGCTCCCTTTTTTGTCTCAATGTTGTATATTGGAGTTCTACAGATTTTATTAGTAGAAAGGGTTTCATAAGTAAAAGAAAGACTGAAAACCACAGCTTGGATCCAAATTTTTCATTTCAAAGATGAAGAAATGGAGGTCCAGATGCATCCAGCAATCCGTCCAAGGTTTTGCTGCAAGTGTTGGTAGCCAAGTCATGAAGTACTGAAGAGAGGAGAATACATTTTGCCTTGTGGTATTTCTGCTGTTGCTAAATGCCAAATAAGTGCTGGAGAAAAATTATGTGGGTGGGCACAATCACCCACAGGGGCCTGTGGTACATATGGGGCTGCTTCCTAGGGGAGGTTGGACTTAAACTGGGTTATGGCCTTTGGGGAGGGTTTCAGGAGTTGGAAGGAGGAGGGCGTCCTGGCAGAGGTACAGTCATGAGTAAAGGTGCAGGGACACGGATGCATCAAGAATGTTTTTCCAGCCATTCCTTGTGGACCTATGTCTCCTACTCAGAAAACTTTTTTATTCCTATTCGGACAGAATCTTTTCCTATTGACCCTTTCATACTGGCATCAGTACTGGAGGATTCAGCTTTGATATGAGCCCTAATAAGCTGCCGTTTCGACAATTGGCACGGTCAGCTAATTCTTGCTTTTATCTCCAACAGCAAGCTTGGAATAAAATATCAAATCTTATCCCATATACTGATATACCATAATTTACAGGGCTTTTTGATTATGTGTGGCTAGACTTTTTTCATAATATCTGGGTACCCATTTCCTGCACATAATTCTGTTGAATTGTCATGGTCACAAAAACCATTCTTCCTAGGAGACATTGTATCTCTATTTCTATTTAAAGGACACAAAACAAAGCAAGGGATTCACGTTGCCTTTGGTATAATTAGCATCAGAAAAGATTATAACAAATTGTTCTTGGTTAAAAGTAAAAAAATATATTGGGAGTTGCTATTATTGCTCAGTAACAATGATTGAGTTGCTTGACTTTTTATAGCATAACCATGGCATCGGTATGCCCTGAGCATTCATTAGAACAACCTATGGTATAGGTGTAGGGTGCGTGTTCATTACAGCAGTTTATCTCACTATAAAATGGGAGTAATACAAGGGAGATGACATATTGAAAGTCATGCCACAAATAAATTATTTGAATCAGGATTACAACTTTGGTCTCTTAATTCTTAATAAGGCTTCCTTTCTCCAAAATCACCCTGATTTGAAATATTTTCTCAAGTATGATAAGACTGCTTGAAATTTTCTTCCATCTTTTCTCTTGTTCTTCATGGAGCAGCCAATGTGGAAGGGCAGATATATTAGTCAGGGTTCTCCAGAGAAAGAAACACAGTAAGATAATTAAGGGGTGTGTGGAGGGGGGGAGGGGGGAGAGGGGGACGGGGGAAAGGGGGAGAGGGGGAGAGGGGGAGAGAGAGGGGGAGAGAGAGGGGGAGAGAGGGGGAGAGAGGGGGAGAGAGGGGGAGAGAGGGGGAGAGAGGGGGAGAGAGGGGGAGAGAGGGGGAGAGAGGGGGAGAGAGGGGGAGAGAGGGGGAGGTTATGAGAAATTGGGTCACATAATTATAGAGCCTGAGAAGTTCCAACATCTGCAGGATGGGTCAGCAAGGTGAAAACCTAGGAAAGCCAATGGTATAGTTCCAATCCAAGTCCAAAGGCCTGAGAACCAGAAGAGCCAATGTTTAAGTTCTGGTCCAAAAGCTGGGCAGTCTTGAGGCACAAGAAGAGCCAACGTTTCAGTTTAAGTCTAAAGGCAGGTGAAGGCCTACGTCCTGCTCAAGTAGTTGGGCAGGAGGGGTTCTCTCCTCCTCAGGGGAGGGTCAGCCTTTTTATTCTGTTCAGGCCTTCAACGGATTGGATGAGGGCCACTCACATTAGGGAAGACAATCTGCTTTACTCAGCCTACCGATTCAAATGTTAATCTCATTCAAAAATACCCTTACGGATACACTCAGAATAATATTTGACCAAATACCTGGGCACCCGTGGTCCAGTCAAGTTGACACAAAATTAACCATCACAGCAGGGATGGGGGAAACTGTTACCTCATCTGGGGAAATAGGACTTGGGGATTCATCAGTTCCTTTCTGCTCAGAGATGGACCAGCATCTCCAATAAAGTAGGGTTCATTTTTTTAAGAACTTCTAGATTGAATGAAGTTTCCGAGACCAGAATTCCTATGGAAGAGATTTCTAGAGATTGAGGAAACCATGTCCCTAGGTCTTTAAATAGGGGGAAGATGTACAATCACTAGTTGAAACTGCCCTCACTCCCTTTGCAAATTATCTTTTGTTCGGACTGGTCCTACCTTGCATTTTCCCCTCTGTGGGAGCTTAGGCAGGGTTTGGAGTATCAAGGGTTATCAGGCAAAGGAGCCATGATCTACAGAAAAACATGGAACTATAGCTGTAGAGTAAGGTAGATTATAGAACCAAAATATAGGGACACGTCAAGAAAATAGTCCACTTCCAGGGAGTTTACGGAAACTGAAGGTCAGAATAAAATAACAGATCGGAGCCAGGAAAGTAATCAATAGAAGAGTCCAGAAGCTACATGGCAAGGCAAGTCCAAGGAAGGGGTCAGAATAGGAGAGGCTGACACAAGGATCCAGAGACAAGAAGAAACCAGACAACTTCTGTCTCTGACAGGAAACCTTTTAGACTTTTTCACAGGAGCCTAGGACCTGCTCACCAGGATCTGGCCGTTCTAGTACCAATATGGCCATATGTCACAGAATCAGGATCCTTGTCAGAAGCACCTGCCAAGGACTGTGAGAAACCCACCAGAGGCTGGAGGTTGGGAACAGATTTCAGTG
This sequence comes from Phocoena phocoena, assembly GCF_963924675.1. NCBI lineage: Eukaryota > Metazoa > Chordata > Mammalia > Artiodactyla > Phocoenidae > Phocoena > Phocoena phocoena. The sequence continues at coordinate 94,653,937 of NC_089240.1, read as the reverse complement.
ACAGGTAGGAGAACTGCAAAGACAAGGCCAAGAAGAAAGAAGATAGTAAAGAATTTTTAAGTATCTAAGTCCTGTTTGTAACAAATCTTCCTCAGCCCCCAAGGATGGGTTTCATGGAGGGCTTCGCTGTGTTGAAATCAGACTACACAAATGGTAGAAAATGCTAGTCTTGCTGTTGGTAAATTTCATCGTTAATGTTGCTCCAGTGAAATATTACTTCCAGTAAATCCCATGGCAATTAACACTTTTTTCTCTTTTCCTGAAAACTTGAGCCAAGTTGGAAAGCCTTACCAACCTAATTTCTTTTTGTGGTTATACTTTTGGGACTACCATAAACTTCTCTTTCTCTCATCCCCATGCCTTTTCTAGATTCCACAGTCCCACTCCATGACAACTACAATACAAAGGAATATATAGGTATTGGTTACAATGTCCTATCTTGAATGATGAATGAGAGTACGTATTCGTTCATTCAACACATGTATTGAGTTCCTACTACGTGCCAGGTATTTTTCTATGCACTAGATATACAGCAGTGAGAAAACCACACAAAAATCCCCTTTCTCATAAAGCTTGTGTTTCTGTGAGATTCCTAACGTGCTTTTGGGAGAGCCTGGTAAGTAGGACTTTTGATCTTTCCTCGTACACACATGAAGAATCAGCTTTTCACTGTAACCAGAAGTTCTTTCTTCCCTGCCTGCACTTTAATGGTTTAATGGAGCATCTGAGTCCTAGAAAATTATTTCTATTCTCCATCAAATATGACCAAGGATTGGGATAAATGGAAATCTGAGTGTGGCTTAGAACATCCAATTCTTACAGTATAAATACAGTATCTTCCCTCACTAATTCCTTCGACTTCTGCCTACTCCAAAATGTACACCTAAGCTCTATTCATCAAGCTCCTGGGCCTCTTGAAGCCAGACCCCTGAGGTCCATCGCTCAGAATCTACAAATATTTATTGAATAGCCGTTAAGTTCCAGGCATGCTCACATAATTATTTCACTTATTCCTCACAACAACCCTATGGGAGATGCAGAATAGGTATTCCTAACCTTCCTAGACTTCAGTTTTCCCAGCAAGATGTGTCAATGACTTACACAAGGTCAATAAGCTAGTAAGTAGTTCTTTAAAATATGAAAATCATTCTTTTGACTCCATGGCCCTTGTCCCCTAGTGTCCTTATGGGGGACTCTTTTTCTTTATTAATCATCCTATGTGCATGAAACATGGTCACAAGCACAGCATATGCAGTAGCCTTAGTCCTTGGAGCAGGTATATTCAATCATCTTGACTGTTCAGTAGCTCATATTCCCTTTAGATTCCACATCTGCATGGAGGCACCAAGAGGGGACAGGAGGATAGTGGTGGTAGTGAAAGATTCATTCAATAGCGTATGACTGAGACTCTGCACTTCTATCCCTAGTCAGTTTGGAATTGGGAAACCTGAGGTCTGGGCGGTTTCACGGTAGAGGTTAATGCAAAAAAAGTTTAATGCAAAAAAAGTTTAATGCAAAAATCCATTCATATCTGTATGAGTGGTGAAATTTATGAATATTCTACTTTACCGCTGGTTGGTGGAGAACCTTCAGTTTTGACTTGGCTACAAGGAGTTAATTAGATAGAAGCACCTATACTGATCATCTGGAGGTTTTTCGGTATTGTTTTTTGTTTGTTTTCTTCTTATTGTTTTTTACCTGCCTATCACATTTACTGTGTGGGTTGGCGCAGCGGACACCCTTTAATATTGCAGATCCAAAGGGTTTCTTGGATTCACCAAGTCAGTTCTCATTTATATGTAAGGATGGGACAGACAGGAGAACAAGAGAAAGCGAGACGTGACATAATTCCCCACAGACCGTTAGAATCAATACTTTGTTTCTAGCCCAACTCCTACTAGTCCTTTCCTTAAAGCTTCAAACAAAAAGAAAGTAAACTGATTTTCTGCCAGTTCCTCCTATCGTCTTGTGACCCTGTGGTGGAGATGGTAATAGGGAGGATAAAGTCTGCGAAGACCTGAAGCCAATGGAAGTCATCAAGCAAGTAGCCCAAAGCATCAGGCAACTAGATAAACATCCCCTGGAGAGTTGAGAATTGACTGCTGTTACGAGTGGGAAAAGTCAGCTGCAGTCAGGTTACTGATTATTTTGCAATAGAAAAATTATCCTCAGTGCCTGAACCCCTGGAAACATGAACAATGAGAAGGAAACATTTTCAATAAATAACCTAAGCTGATTTGACACGAATCTGAATCGGGCTCCGGCCCAAATCCAAAGGTAAGAAATAAAGGAGGCAGCTGTACCTTTAAATTCAGTCCTTGACAAAGTCCCAAGAGACTCCATTTTTATTTTTTTCTGCCTCTGCAAAAATAATACTTGCTCATCTCATCACATTGATAGTGTACTGTCAGCACTGGAGGAACAAATTGTATGTGTGAATTTTTAAAATTTGGGCCTAAGAATGTCACTCAGGTAATGTTCCTTTGAGATCCCAGGGGTTTTACATTCCCTTCTGTGTTCCTTATCAGATCCTTTGGCTGGGGGCAGGGGAAGGAGCTGAACAGAGGACTCTGAGGCTCAAAGGTTATTTCCATCCGAAGCTGTCAAGACTGTTTGCCCTCAATGGCCCAGAGCCTCTACATCCCTCCCCTTAAAAGTCTGCTCTCAAATAATTCCATCACTGTACTTTGTCCTGAATGAGAAATAGTCACTTCTTTGCCCAAATTCCTCATCTCTTAAACAATTGGTTTAAAGAAAAATATACATCTGAAAATCAGGAAATTTAGCACAATTCGTAACATTAACAACCAGTACATTCAGTGTTAGATGTGAATGAGAGGAGGACTGCATTGTTAAATACAAAGTAAACTTATTTATCTAAAACCCAAAAAATACAAGTGTTTTTAGGCTGTCAGTTGTTTCAGAATACAGGTAATCACGGGAAAAGGGAGAAAGTTAGTTTGGAGGAGAGGTTTTAATCTTACCGGATTTCAAATGTTCCATCTGCCAGCCCTTCCGACAGTCAACAGATTTTATGGAGGGGACATGAGGTAGCTGCAGTGACCGCTCCCAAAAGGCTTCCACTCTCTGGGCCTCTGTATCCTCAACCGTAAAACAGGAGGGTTATTTTATATTATCTTCAACACGCCTTCCAGTGCCGACATTTCCTGATTTCAGAGTCCCTTCCACAGGTCCTGTGGCCACTTCCTAAATAGGCCTTCTCTAGCTCTAAAGGCACTGGCTTCTTCTGTAAACTCAAAGTTTCTGCTCACAATTTTATTCTCACTGAAGCAGCGGAGGACCTCGTCTGAGGTCTTGTGGTAGGCAGAATTCTAAGATGGGCTCCCAAGATTCCCAGTCACTGGTGCATACACACCTTCCCCCAATTGTTCAATAAAACACTAATCTATCAGTAGGTACTGCTGTGAAGGTATCGAAGATGTAATTAAGGTCCCGAATCAGCTGACCTTAAGATAGGATGATTATCTGGGTAGTGCTGACTTAATTGCATGAGCCCTTTAAAAGCAGCCTTTTCTCTGGCTGATGAGAAAGAAGAGAGATACGCTCCAGCTGGCTTGGAAGAAAGCAGACATTCATCTTGTGAACTGCCTTTGGGGGCTACATGGCAAAGAACTGTGGGCAGCCTCTAGGAACTGAGAGCAGCCCCCAACCAGCAACACCCAGAAGAAAACCAAATTCTTCCAACAACCTGAATGGAATTAGGAGAGGCCCCGAGCCCAGATGAGAAATGGCAGCCCTGACTGGATACCTTGATTTCAGTGCAGTGAGACCCTGAGCAGAGAATCCAAGCATGCTGTGCCCAGGCTTTTGGCCCACAAAAACTGTTGCCTAATAAACTTATGTTGTTTTAAGCCATTAAGTTCGTAGTAAGTTTTAATACAGCAGTACAACATTAATACAAGTTCTTTTAGCCACATAGTCTTGGCTCCTGTTGACCTCTCCATTAATTTTTTTGCTTTAAATTTCCCTTAGCTTGTGAATTATTTCTTCTTCTTCACATCACTTTCTCTGAACAGACATGAGCAGGATTTACAGATAATAAATCTGTAAGTGGAGCAACATTACATCACTTAGCCACAGCTACAACTTCCTGTCATCAGTGAAATTAAAGACATGAAATCCAGTAATGTGAATTAAATACCTGGTCATCCAGAGGAATGGAAAAATAAATCCAAGATGATTCCACACATCTAGCTAAAGTTCCGGGGTTCAATGCAGATCCAGATACAAGATCAATTCCTTCATTTGGTTATTTAGAAATATCTAGGGAGCACTACTTTGTGGCAGGCAATGGGGATTCCATGATAAGCAAGACAGACAAGGCATCTGCCCTCATGGACCTGACAGTCCAGTGCAGGGTGGTCCAACAGAAGTATTATGTGAGCCACATTTGTCATCTTAGATTTTCTAGTATCCACCTTTAGGAAAGCAGATAAAAAACAGATGAAATTAATTTTAATATATTTTATTTGACCCAAGGTATCCAAAATATGATTTCAACATGTAATCGATATACAGAATTATTAATGGTTTGTATTTTACACTTACAACATATCTCATTCCAGACTAGCCACATTTCAAGTGCTCAGTAAGCACATGTGGCTCATGGCTACTGTACTGGACAGCACATCTACTTGATACTATGATGCACAGTGATAACTTGTTAGGCTGTGGAAACGTGAAGGCAAGGCATTGAACTTAGATTGGGAAAGGGAGAAAACAAGGGAGACAGTCATGTTAACCGGGTGAATGGTGGGTACAAGGGTGTTCCAGGATGAGGGGCTAGCATAAGCAAAGAACAGGCAGTGTGAGAAGAATGAGTTTGCTCAAAGGCCAGAGAGAGGAAAGTGGACCATTCCCAGAGAAATGCAGGTATTTCAGACACTGCTGGAGTGTGGACAGGGAAGGAAGAAGAAAGGCCCATGGAATTAGGCTCACTGTCTACTGGTCCACTCTGTCAGCTCTGCCTCTTCCCACTTAGGGTCACTCATAAGCAAATCCTGCCCAGTCCTTTCTCTGCTTGGAATTGTTACTCTCTAAACCCCTTTTCCCAAGAGTATCTTACACGTCAGACCCTGTTAAATAGTCAGCTTCATTTGGCCATAATGTTAATAGCAATCGCCCAAGGAAAAGTCTATCCTGGGGGGCCAAAATACTGGTTTTACAGTGCCCCAGACATTTAGGTCATGTTGCCAACCGCTGTGGGCTTCTCTGCTTGCCCCGGAAGTCTCTCTTTTCTTCCATAAAAGTAATGATAATGATAACAACAGATGACGTGTATTAAGTCCTTATAATGTGCCAAGCTAAGTGCTTTACGTGGATTACTTCTTAACTCTCACAACAACTCTCTATATTAGGCTCTTTTTGGTATCCCTTGTTTAAAGGTAAGAACTGCGGCTTAGAGTGGTGAAGTGATTTGTTCAAGGCGGTACAGCTAATAGAATGTACAGCTGGGATCTAAATCCGAGGAGTCTGAATCTAGAGGGTCGACAAGCTGTAGTACATCTTCACCTCCCTCTCCACACACACACACAGACACACGTGCACAGGCACATACATGGTTAGGTTGGACCAAGCTCTCAAAATGGTGAGCTGGTGGTCATTCTGAGGGAAGGGACCTGAGAGGCTGTGGAGCCAGGAAGAGAAAAGGTATCGGGATTGAGCCTCCAACCCTGAATTCTGAGTACCCCTAGCTAGGCCAGCAGTTATGCCCACTCGTCCCTACCCTGGGCTGTGCAAGAGAATATTTAGTAAGAAAGACTGAATATCTAATAAAGTTGTTACTGTTGGGGGAGGCACATGCGTGCACACACACACACTCCAACCTCCCAGAGGTGCTTCCCTGCAAGGTATAATCTAATTGGTGTCTCGAGGCTGTTGGACTAATTTGTCGCCTCTGTTCTTGTCTTTGATCCAGGAGAGAAGAGGGAATGGATGGCAAACGCGCGAGCTGTGTTGCCAGTCATTCTGAGCCAACAGAGTGACTAACCAGTTCCCTCCCAACCTCATCATCCCTATCTAGCTACCCACCCCTCCCCCATCTTTGTGGCAAATAATTAAGCTTGTAAGCACTGGGCAGTGTTAGCTAAAGCTGACCGAGATATTCAAAAACAACCCAAAACATTCTTCTTTCTGGTCTGCTGCCCTGGATTAGGAATGGCTTATGATTTGTTTTGTTCTGCTTTCTTGCTGCCTGTGATCTCTAATTTACCCTCGTGCTTTAACAATGAGCCTGTTTCTCTTTAAATGGTAGAAGACAGTTCTAACCATGGCAGGTGGAGATGGAGGCAAATGCCCGAGTCCTACAGAGACTGAATCAAGATAAACAACCTAATGATTTAACTCTTTCCTCAGCTGCTAGCTGCCTCGCATTACCCAAGAGTACATGTGCTCATTTGTCTTTCACTTGTCTTTGCAAGTGGACACTTGGTAACTTTGGTGTCGCTCTCCCCAACACAGCTGTGTGGGTGTGCACACGCTTACAGTGTTGGAAAATTGTCATGGAGATTGAGGGTAAAGAAAAAAATCACACATCACAACTGTCTGGTAAGGGGTACTAGATGAAGAGAATTGTGTCACTTCCCTGAACACCAATGGTTTGCAGCACCCACACCACGGGGGAATCTTAGAAATCCAGATTCCCAGGGGGCACCCCAGTGCTACACAATCAGAATCTCTGGGAGTGAGGTCAGAAGTCTGTGGGACTCAGTAACTCTGATGCCCACTCACTAATGTTTCAGAACCACTGCTTTACTGAATCCCTTCTGAAACTCTGCTTAAAAAGGCAAGAAGGCAGAGTAAAGGGAAAAGTGGCTTTGGTTTTAACAGAGGTTCTCAGCCTTGGATACACATTAGAATCATCTGGAGAGCTCTAAAAATACTGATGGCTGGGCCCTGGCTGCAGAGGTTTGAAGTCAGATGGTCTGATGTAGGGCCCAGGCAACATAATGTTTTAAAAGTTATCCAGATGATTCTAATGTACAACCAGGGCTGAGAACCACCATTTACAGAAATATATGGTAGACTGTCACCTGGAGGACTTTCCCTTTTCAGTTATCTCCTGGTCAGTGCCCTGGTTTGGAGCCAGGATGGCTCCTGTGTAATGGGGACGTATTACCAGTTTGTAGGCAAGGAAGCTAATGCCCATTGAGTGCTGTTATGCATCAAGCACTACAATAGGCATTAGGCCCACACAGCCCAGAGCAGGTAAATTCCCTGGGAACAACCACCGGCAAACATCCAAGGGGAGGAATTAAGATAAAGAGGTGAAAAAAAAAAAAAAAAGATAAAGAGGTGATTAGTTCACAGGACCAGACAGAGAGGTGCTGATCATAATCATTCAAGGAATAAATGAACAAAAGAAGTAGGAGGCTCCAGGCATATATTTGGATTAGGTTAGGCACATTCCAGCTTAGATGCAGAAGGCTAGACTAAATGACCTCATATTTCTTCCAAACTTCTTCCACAATGCTCTGAAAAAGGATAAGGGCAGATATGATTTGGAAGTTGTTCCTGCACGCTCAAAATGATGGAGAAAACTGAGGTCTGATGTCCAAAACCATTCTCAACTAAAACCTTGAGATGACCCTTAGAGAGGAACCAAGTCAAGCATTATCATACCCATTTTATAGACTAGAACAGTGGTTCTCGATCCGTGGCCCCTAAAACTTATTAGAAATGTGATTCTAGTCCTAGTGAATGAGAAACTCTAGGGGTGGGGCCCTGCAATCTGTGTTGTAACAAGCTCTCCAGGTGACCCTGATGCAGGCTCAAGTTTGAGAAGCACAGCTCTAGTGAGTTCGTTCAACTGATCCTCAAAGGAAGAGTCGACTTTTCCTTTTTTTCACATCGATAAGTATTCACCAAGGAGCTTGCCTATCTAGCCCTCAATCACCCCCAACTGCGCTGGAAAATGCTGAGGTGCAGGGCTGCGATGAGAGCGGGCATTGTGGCTGGGAGAATACACTGGAGATTGGGCCTCTAAACCCTGACGTGTGCTTGCAGTGTGACCCCACGGAAACCAGCTAACATCTCTGACTCAAAATCTGGCACACATCAGGTGCTCAATAAATATTTATCTGGGTACCTGTAAACCAAGGGTAATAGTGCTGGAGGAGGCAGGGTACTGTGAAGTCAGACATATCTGAGTTTGGGTCCTGGCTCTGCCTTTAAACTAGCCTCTTGACCTGGAGCAAGGCACTTCCCACTTGAGCCTCGGATTTCTCGGCTATAAAATGGAGGAGAGGGATTCTGATTACAAGCTCTCCAAGGGCTCTGTTGACATCTAAAATATTTTGTTTAAAGATCTGCACTTCGATATTGAGAGAGTTTAGTGACCCAGACAGTTTCTGTAAAGATACAGCCATACAAACACAAACTCTTCTGTAGCCTCAGAATACAGAATTCTGTAGCCTCTATATGCTGATCAATTTCCAGTACCCAGTAAATGACTACTTCTACTAACACTAGCACTGCTACTATAGGAGGTGGTTTACTCATTAATATGGGGCAAGCAAGCACCTGATTAAACATTACCCCAACCCACTTATCGCTTTCCATTGTCTGAGTAGTACACAGCGGTCTCTCTTTGTGGCAGGAAGCTGCTTGGAGTAGCTGGGAGACATGCGCAAATGACTGGGGAAGCCGCTGAGCTCATTAGCTTGCAGGGCTGGGTGAACCCCTCAATGGCCCTTAAACATTGGAAGGTGAAAAATATAACAAAGGGTCAAGGAAAACATCATAGGAAGGACGGGAAATAGTGAAAAGAGCTAGGGCAGTGGGAAGAGGCTGGCCAGGGATGCGAATCCCTGCTCCACAGTAGCTGTGTGGACTTAGGCCATTTAACATCTCTGAGCCACAGACGCATGTGTGAAAGGGAGGCCATAACACTGGCTTTATAAAGTTGTTCTGCTCACTAAATACGACAATGCAATATAAAATAAAAAGGTTTTAAAAAATAGGACTATGGACTATGTAAAGCACCCAGTTTCGAACCCAACACAATCTTAATTGCTCAGTCAATGAGAGGGGATATTATTATCCTGACTTACCTTGGCATGTGAAATTCAAGGGAGTTGTGAGATCCCGGCAGCCTGCAACTTAATCAAACAAAATAACGGGTTTGACAAGTACCTGCTACATACAGAGCTCTGTACCAGGTACTGTGAGGCATAGCCCAGAAATGGCAGGCGGAATCGTACAAAATTGCAACATTTGACCATTTAACCAATAAACCCACCAAAGTTATATGATTCAACCTAATATATGAGCCTGTGCCTCATTTCATGGAAGGTCTGATACTGTGGAGGAACGACTGATTTGCACAGGAAAACAATAGCAATGCCCCAATGTTTAAGCAAGTGCTAAATTGAATATAATGTAAAACGAGCTTTTCCTGGCTGAGTGACCTACTGAGATCCCCATACTTTCTGAGTTGCTTTTTCAAAATACTACCTTCCTTTTTTTTCAAAATACCACCCACCTGGCCCTGCTCCCGTCCTTCCAGCCAGCTCATGGATAGGAGGCCAGTGGCACACTCAACCCTCCCTGGAGGAGCCTGGCATGCTGAAGGAGCTCAGCACAGCCAAAGGGAGGCCGACATGCGGAACAGAACGCTCCTTGAGATTCCACGAGCCTCCGACCGACGGCAATGGGCTGTTTCATCGTTTTCCCCCCACTGCCTCCTTAGACGGAGCCTGTCTTTTACCCTCGTCAAATTGGGGACAGCGGCACATCCCTGCTGTAGAGGACTAAGGCCACTCTGTTTCCAGCCTGGACACTCTTCATGCTCTCCCCTGAGGGAAGTGGGTGGCTGGCCGGCCCTCTCCCAGGTAGGAAGTTTGGCTGCCAGGCTTCTCTGGTTCCACATTTATTTCACAAACATTTATGTAACACTCACCATGTGGCAGGCGCTGTTCTAGGCGCTATGCACATAGTAACGCATCCATTATTCTCATAACAACCCTGTGCAATCTGTAGAGTTATTAAACCCATTTTACAGGTGAGGAACCTGAGGCACAGAAAGATGATGTAACCCACCCAAGGTCACAGAGCTGGTAAGTGGGAGAGCTGAGATTCAACCAGGCAGTCTGGCTCCACAGCCTACTCCCTGAACTACTAGAATACCATGCCTCTGGAAGTAAGACCTTTCTAAGGGGTGAATTGGGGCAGAGGGAAGGTCAGAGGTCTTACTTAAAGGTACAGCCACTTGCAGTAAGGCTTGCGTTGGGGGCCACTAAAGACATCTGCTCTAAAATGTCTCCCCCTTGCCCTGCTGAGTCAGAGTTCATACTCCGATCCCTCTTCTGAGGTATCCAAAGCCCTTCCTGAGTTGTGAATAAAACTTGGCAGGGGTAATATGGTCACCATTGGTCATGAACACCCAGGCCCAAAGCACGTAATCATAGTCAAAGCAGAGTCCTAAGAGTTTGGCTCCCTAAACACGCAAGTTGTGAAGGTGAGGGAGGGAGTTTAGGAAATGTCTATGGCTGCCAGAGTTACCCAGGAGAGACAGGCCTGAGAATGACCATGAGGAGGATCCCTAAGTAGCCAGGGATTTCATGTGAAAATACTGGCTACCTGGGGGCGGCAAGGCCCCACAAGAACAAACAAGCCTACATTGAAGATAGTCGTTACCTCCTCCCTGGTTTGGCCCCCAATCTGACTTCTTTAACCCCAAGTCAAAGCTGATGGGCAGCAGCAAGGCCCTCTTCTGCCAGAGAAGAGGCTCCCCCATTAATGAGTGAGGCCCCTGGTGAGTGGGTGTCCAGACTCAAAGTTGCCCCCATCGTGGCTCTGACACCAGTCAATGAAGTCTGTGTTCAGCTCACCCACCTTGCGGCATCACTTGAGAGAACGAGGTGACAGCAAAGCATCCAGATCAGAAGGAACAAGAAAGCCCTTTAAAGGTCTGAATGAGCCAAGGTCATTGACTGTGGCAGTGACGGGCGGGTCCCCTGGGAAGGCTTACAACCCAGACTCTCAGCTTGTGGTGGCTGTACTACGCACACACCCTAACCACGCAGCTTCTATCATTAACGTTAAGATGAATCTCCCCTTTATCAAACATCTGATTTGTACCAGACACCATTATAGGTGTTTTACACGTATTAACTCATTTAATCTTCATAGTGACTTTATTATGTATTTATTATTATGAAGAAAACTGAGACTCCGAGAAGTTAAGTAACTGCTTAAAGGTCACATAACCACTAAGTGGCAAATGGGGGACCTTCTGTTTGTTCCCAAAGCTATCTTCTCTGTACCTAAAATACAGTGGGGTCCATGCAAAAGGAGGTGACTTTTGCATGTCCCCATCAATCTTTTATCTCTCATTTGGAAGTAGGTATAAAGGATTGTGAGTTACTTGGCAGGCCAAGGACCTAGCAGGTTGGGGATCACGGAGGAGGTGGGCCACTGCCACTCACATCATCACCAAGGCACCCATCTCTCCTCACTTATGTCCAACCCAGGCCCTCCTCACCAGGATAAACTCATACATGACCATGTGTTTGGTGGGTTTCACCTTGGATGGAGTGGAGAGCCTACTTTCTTTGTAGGGTACCATTTGCCAGACACTGCATGAACAGGAGACAGGCAGGGAATGAATAGTAGGACATACAGTGGCTATTTGTTGAAATTCCTCTCCCCTTAGGTGTCCCTACCACCCAGATGATTAGGCCATGTTGAGTGGACTCCTCCATTCTGGTTCTTTAATGTGGAGCTGCCCGAGCACTAGTCAACAAGTAAACCTGCCAGGCTACACTGAGACTGAGACCTCTCTCATTTCTGTGGATCCAGACTGTCCCTTGGTCAGAGTGACTTGGTTGGAGAGCAAGGCTACCAGCTATGGAACCATTCAAAGGCTTTCATTTGGGACAAGGATCACCTAGAGTGCCTCTGTGTCCTACGGGGCAGAGTAAGGGGAACAGTGCCAAGTAAATGCTGAGAACACAGGGGATGCTGTGCGTCAAGGTCACAAATCTTACACTGCCTCATCCTCTTGTACTTGGAATGACCTTCAGGATCCACACAGACTCTTAGGCGTGGAAGGAGGGAGAAGTTCTGCTGTGTACCCTCTAACTCTAATCCATGTAGGAACTCCCTTTCTAGTCCCAAGAAAGCAGATTGGAGTAGAGTTTACTTTGCCCACCTCTAGCTCCCAGGGACAAACTTTAAATAAATCTGTCTCAGGAGGGAAGCAAAACATAGCTTCATGACTCAGCAAGAAACCAAGTCCCTTACAGGACAACATCTAGCGTGAATTAAGAACATTCGTACTCACCTAAACACCAAGCGTGCAGGTGGAACCGCGTAGGTTTCCAAAGCAAGTTTATCAATTTCTGTCTCAAATCAGCTCCTCTATCCTGATCCTTCCATTCAGTCATCCAGACTTGATGTCAGAGTTGTCACTGAATATGGGGGGGGTGAAAGAGAGAGGACCATTCATGAAATTGTGTTGCTTCTCCTTCCTAATGAGGCTTGCACTCATTCTTTTCTTTCTATCCCCTCTACCACCACCCCAGTCCCTGACTTTATCCGTACCCCGCCCCCTCTGCTATGCACTACCTTCTGTCTCTCCCCATCTAGACGCATCTTACACAGAATATTTATTGCCAGAGATTTTTTGCTAATATCAATAATAATGCCTTAATATCTCTAATGGCTCTCCAGTGTCTCTAGAATCAGACTCAAACTCCTCAGCCTGGCCTACTGTTTTCTGGCCTCTGTCTAAGCTTCCATACATCCCATACAAATTCCACCCGTTCCAGAATTGGGGATGGTTTTACCATTAACTAACTGTAGCAGAATGGTTAACAGCTCACATTTTAGAGTCAGACAGACCTGGCTTAGGGTCCTGATTCTATACTTACTGGCTGTATGACTCTGGGCAAATGTCTTAACCTCTCTGAACCTCAGTATCCTCATCTGTAAAGAGGGAATACCAACAGCGCCTGTCTCATAAGGTCGGTGTAAGAACTAAATGAGATAATAGAAACAAATCTCTAAGCACAGTGCCTGGCCTAAAGCTCTCAGTCAATACTAGCTACTAATGTTGTTTGTTGTAATTATTACAGACAGAGCTGAGTGGTTCTAAAAGTCACTGTGCCTTTGTTCCAGTCTACTCAGCCATATTACTGACTGGATTTCAGGTATCTCACAGTGACCTGCTGTGTTCTTCTTCCTCCCTCTATGTACACTTCAATTACCCTCCTCTGGTTGTAGATCATCATAATTTGCATGCTGTCAGTCACTAAACTCTGACGCTGCATTTTTCTCATCTGTAATATACGAATCTCATAACACTTTGCAGGGTTATCACAAAGAATGAAATAAAATAATGTATGTAAATCATAAACCTGGCATGTATTAAGTGCTCAATAAATAGCTGCAATTACAAATGCATTCAAACTTTACTATTAACATCTGGTGAGATCTTGCCCAATTATCCCCTCTACCACCCACCCCAGGCAGCCTTTGCATTCTAACAACAACCTTGTCAGAGAGGGTCTCTGGGAAAACCCTCCATTTTTTGCACTTCAGCCAGAATAATCTTCTGTTTTTAAAGGGACTGACTTTCTCCTTTTAAATTCCAAGTGTATATCTGAATCAAATCTTCATGTCCTACCTTCAATATTATGACAGTGATCCTCTGGGCTTCCTTTGCTTTTTTTAAAAAAAAATAGACTTTATTTTTTAAAGCAGTTTTAGGTTCACGTCAAAATTGAGTGGAGGGTACGAAGATTTCCCATACGCCCCTGACTCACGTACAGCCTCCCCTATAACCAACATCCCCCAATTGATGACCCTACATTGACACATTATAACCACCCAAGTCCATAGTTTACATTAGGGTTCACTCTCGGTGTTGTACATTCTATAGATTTGGACAAATGTATAATAACGTGTACCTACCATTATATTATCATATGAAAAATCTTGTGTTCTGTTGAAACACGCCCCACTAACCTCTGGCAATCACTGATCTTTTTACTATCTCCAGAGTTCTGTCTTTTCGAGAATGCCATATAGCTGGAATTATACCGGAGGTAGCCTTTTCAGATTGGCTACTTTCACTTAGTAATATGCATTTACAGAATGATCTTTTCAGAATATAAGTTGAATCACTTTCGTTTCTTCCTCTGCTTAAACTGTTTCCCATTGTTTTCCCCTTGCTTGTAGGACAAAACCCTAAATCCTTAAATGATCGAGAAGGCCCTTCATTCAGCAGTTCTTAACTAGGAGGTGTTTGGAAGTTTAGGGAATTTGGGGTTGTCATAAATACCAAGGGGACAGTTTGGCATTTAGTAGGCAGGGACCAGGGAGGCTAAACTTCCTGCAACCTTGCATATGCAAACTAGCACCTCCCACCCCCATGTAGAATGGTCCTGCCCCAAAGCCAGTGGCACCTCCATTGAGAAACACCCCCATCAAACTCTCCAGCTTCATCTCCCACCTCTCCCTTGCAGTCTGGACTGCAGCCACCCTGACCTCGTTTCTAGTCCGCCACAGCACCTTGAGCCTGGTATTCTTTCTATTGGAATACAATGTTTTTCTGTCTCATTCATGCCGACGGACCCTTCAAATCTCAGTTTAAGCGCTATTTCTTCAAGGAGGCCTTCATTAACTCCCTGCTAGAGTGTACATTTCCTTAGAACTGTGTTTCTAGCCTTCAGAATATTTATCTCAGTTTATAATTATACACTCATTTATGTAATTATGTAATTAATGTCTATCTCACCCGTGAGATCAGAAGCTCCAAGAAAGCAGGCCTCACATCTGTTTTTGCTCACCATCATATACCAGCACCTTGCCCAGTGCTTGCTTGACTAGTAGTAGGCACCCATACACTCCCTCCGAAATGAATGTGAACATAATTAGTCCCTAGTCTCACTCATGTCCTAAGGGAGACGGAGCAGCTATCAACATCCTCTGTTTGTAGGGGTCTTAGAACAACTGACTCGCACTGAGCTCTTTGCAGTAGAGGAATTATTATGCTTGCATTCAAGCTGATTAGAATGGAGTCACAAGGTTCTATTTCCAATTTCTTCCTGCTTCCAAAATGCTACACATAGACACTCTGATTGACTGCTGGCTCCCAAACCTAATTATATTAAAACAAATGAAGGGGTATTTAAAGCATGTTGTCTACTCACTTTTTGACGTTTTCAAGACATGCCGTGTACCTGTCTAATTTGGGGAAATTTTGAAAAACACGCCGACAAGAGTCTAAGAGTCTTCAAACATGGTACTACAAGTAGTGGAGCCATGTACACCTCAACTCTCTAGTGAGCTCTGTGTTGAAAATCAAAGCAACAGGCGGCTTCAAAGCTAAGTGGTTTGGGTTGGTTTGTTTGTCTTTTTAGTTCCATGGTCTAGGCAATCAGAAAGAAAGAGCAGGAGGTATATTTGGGTGTACAATGGGAAAGGAGCTGCTGAGAAGAGCAGAAACACACTTTATAGGCACTGGGCCTAAAGAACAGTGGTGCCAATCAGTGGAGAAAATGGTGACACAAGGCACACTGACAGTCTTGCCGGATGCAGGGGAAGCTGTGTCTGCGTTATGGGATGTCTACTACTCAAGGACATTTCCTGGATATCTAGGAAGTAGCATTCAGGTGAGGTCAGGTTTAGAAAACAGCTGGCCCTATTTGCTTTCCCCATCCTCACCCCCAAGCCTGAGTTCTGGGCAGCCGCCTTGCCTCTCCTCCTCAGTAGTTACAATTTGGGTCAAAAGCAAAGAAGCTGAAGCCTAGCGCTGCTCCCTGACTGTTAGCCACTGTGTGCAAAACTCCAAGAAGAGGCAAAAGAGCTTCCCCCTTCTCCCCACAGCTCATTGTGACTCATCTGATTACATGGATTTAACATAGATGGGAAGACCAGAGACTTCCTAATTTTTAAGTCCCCTCCTCTCCAGAGCATAAATTCACAGCCCCAAGCAAAGATCTATGAATCAAACATTTTATTTGAAGCTGCAACAAACTTAAATAATCCGAAGCTTCAATAACCTTGCCAATAGCTTTTAGGTTTAAAATTTTCCTGCCACTTGCCCACTATAAAGATTTTTTTTAAGTTAGAATGCCATCAATTTTTAAAAATACAATAGAAAGAGTTGTCATCAATTGTTATTTTCCAAGGTTTCACCCCCAAGGGGAAAAAAGTCAGAATAGAGAAGCATTCTTGTTTAAAAAGCTAATTGTTGCTCTATGTAATTAATAATACAGAGTTATATACACGCCTGCTTGTCCCTTCCCTTGCACCCATACTCCTCTGCCAAAAAAAAAAAAAAATTTTCCCAGAAAACACCGTTAACAGTTTGAGTCTCTTGAAAGATGTTATTTTATAAAAATAATAGAACAGACTCTTCAGAATGGTTTTTAAATACAGCCAAAGGGAGCTGACCCTCAGTACTTCGGGCCTCATGCTGGCAAGTTTTTAACTAGGCTCACAGTTCGGAAGAGTGATGCCACAATAGGATCATTGCCCCTCCCAATTTTCATCCCCAAGGCCTTTTGTTAATATTTCCTCCCCCCCATGAACCCCATGTTTTCCTATATTTTGCCTACCAAACTGATCTTATCAAGAAAAAATTTATTTTTCCCACTCTCCAGTAATCAAAGCCAAATATAGCTGGCCCTGGAATGAGGTTATATAGAATATAAACTGTTCCTTAGAGTAAGAAGACTCCAGCGAGGGGCATTACTTTTTAAAGACCATTTATCTATTCATTCAACAAATAAATATTGAAGAATCAAAATATTCCAAGCACTGTCCAGGCACCGGTGATGTAGCAGTGAACAAAACTGTCCAAGTACCTTCCGTGTTAGAGATGACATTTTGATGAGGCAAGACAGACAATAACTAATCGACACATACTAAATATGTCAGGTGATGATAAATGCTACGGAGAAAACTAGATCAGAGTAAGGTGGTTAGGGCATGCTAGGGATTGGGATGCTGTTTTATATAGAATGATCAGAAATGGTCTCTCTAGTGGCAATATTTAAGCAGAGAGCTGAAGGAAGTGAGGAACTAAACTAAGGGCATATCTTGGAGAAGAGCATTCCTGGCAGGAGGAACAGCAAGTACAAGGATGCTGAGGCAGGAACATGTGCCTGGTGTGTTACAGAAATTCTATTCTATTGCAATGTGCCTGGAATACAACAAGCAAGAGGGAAAGCAGTAGAAGACGAGATCAGAGAGGTAGGTAAGAGCAGATCAGGTAAAAATTTTGCCCTTTGCTGTGAATGCACTGGGAGTCATGGGAGGGTTTTGAGGAGAGGAGCAGCATGTTTAAAAGGGATCACATTGAGTGCTGTTTGAAGACAAGATTCTGGGCAGGGAGCAAGGAGGCAGGTTTTGGAGGGTAAAGAAAAAAAAATGAATTAGAATGCTGTTAGAATTCAAGTTAGAATGCTGTTGTGATCATTCAAGTGAAAGGAGGTGGAAGATATTAACCAGATGGTAGCAGAGAAGGCAGTGAAAACTGGTTAAATTGTAGCTATATTTTGAAAGTAGAACTAATAGATTGAATATGAGGTGTGAAAGAAAGGAAGTAAAAATTTATTCATTTATTCAACAAATATTTACTGAGCACTTTCTAGGTACCAGGTGTTGTTTGGTGTGCTTGAGACAGAGCAGTGAACAAAGCAAAAAAAAAAATCCCTACCTTCATGGAGGTTGCCTTCTTTTTTTTTTTTTTTTTTGAATTTTTGAATTTTATTTATTTTTTTATACAGCAGGTTCTTATTAGTCATCCATTGTATACACATCAGTGTATACATGTCAATCCCAATCACCCAATTCATCACACCGCCACCACCACCCCACCGCGGCTCTCCCTTGTTAGTGTCCATACCTTTGTTCACTACATCTGTGTCTCAATTTCTGCCCTGCAAACTGTTTCATCTGTACCATTTCCAGGTTCCACATATATGCGTTAATATACGATATTTGTTTTTCTCTTTCTGACTTACTTCACTCTATATGACAGTCTCTAGATCCATCCATGTCTCAACAAATGACCCAATTTCATTCCTTTTTACGGCTGAGTAATACTCCATTGTATATATGTACCACATCTTCTTTATCCATTCATCTGTCAATGTGCATTTAGGTTGCTTCTATGACCTGGCTTTTGTAAATAGTGCTGCATTGAACATTGGGGTGCATATATCTTTTCGAATTATGGTTTTCTCTGGGCATATGCCCAGCAGTGGAATTGCTGAGTCATATGGTAATTCTCTTTTAAGTTTTTTAAGGAATCTCCGTACTATTCTCCATAGTGGCTGTATCAATTTACATTCCCACCAACAGTGCAAGAGGGTTCCCTTTTCTCCACACCCTCTCCAGCATTTGTTGTTTGTAGATTTTTTGATCATGGCCATTCTGACTGGTGTGAGGTGATACCTCATTGTAGTTTTGACTTGTATTTCCATAATAATTAGTGATGTTGAGCAGCTTTCCATGTGCTTCTTGGCCATCTGTATGTCTTCTTTGGAGAAATGTCTATTTAGGACTTCTGCCCATTTTTGGATTGGGTTATTTGGTTTTTTTAAATATTGACCTGCATGAGCTGTTTATATATTTAGGAGACGAATCCTTTGTCCATTGATTCCTTGGCAAAGATTTTCTCCCATTCTGAGGATTGGTTTTTCATCTTGTTTATGGTTTCCTTTGCTGTGCAAAAGCTCTGAAGTTTCATTAGGTCCCATTTGTTCATTTTTGTTTTTATTTCCATTACTCTAGGAGGTGGATCAAAAAAGATCTTCCTGTGATTTATGTCAGAGAGTGTTCTTCCTATGTTTTCCTCTAAGAGTTTTATGGTGCCCAGTCTTACATTTAGGTCTTTAATCAATTTTGAGTTTATTTTTGTGTATGGCATTAGGGAGTGTTCTAATTTCATTCTTTTACATGTAGCTGTCCAGTTTCCCCAGCACCACTTATTAAAGAGACTGTCCTTTCTCCATTGTATATCCTTGCCTCCTTTTTCATAGATTAGTTGACAATAGATGCGTGGGTTTATCTCTGGGCTTTCTATCCTTTTCCATTGATCTATATTTCTGTTTTTGTGCCAGTACATTATTGTCTTGATTACTGTAGCTTTGTAGTATAGTCTGAAGTCAGGGAGTCTCATTCCTCCAGCTCTGCTTTTTTCCCTCAAGACTGCTTTGGCTATTGGAGGTCTTTTGTGTCTCCATATAAGTTTTAAGATTTTTTGTTCTAGTTCTGTAAAAAATGTGATTGGTAATTTGATAGGGATTGCATTGAATCAGTAGATTGCTTTGGGTAGTATAGTCATTTTCACAATATTGATTCTTCCAATCCAAGAACATGGTATATCTCTCCATCTGTTGGTATCATCTTTAATTTCTTTCATCAGTGTCTTATAGTTTTCTGCATACAGGTCTTTTGTCTCCCTAGGTAGGTTTATTCCTAGGTATTTTATTATTTTTGTGGCAATGGTAAATGGAAGTGTTTCCTTAATTTCTCTTTCAGATTTTTCATCATTAGTGTATAGGAATGCAAGAGATTTCTGTGTATTAATTTTGTATCCTGCAACGCTACCAAATTCATTGATTAGCTCTAGTAGTTTTCTGGTGGCATCTTTAGGATTCTCTATGTATACTATCATGTCATCTGCAAACAGTGACAGTTTTACTTCTTCTTTTCCAATTTGTATTCCTTTTATTTCTTTTTCTACTCTGATTGCCGTGGCTAGGACTCCCAAAACTATGTTGAATAATAGTGGTGAGAGTGGACATCCTTGTCTTGTTCCTGATCTTAGAGGAATGCTTTCAGTTTTTCACCATTGAGAATGATGTTTGCTGTGGGTTTGTTGTATACGGCCTTTATTATGTTGAGGTAGGTTGCCTCTATGCCCACTATCTGGAGAGTTTTTATCATAACTGGGTGTTGAATTTTGTCAAAAGCTTTTTCTGCATGTATTGAGATTATCATGTGGTTTTGATTCTTCAGTTTGTTAATATGGTGTATCACATTGATTGATTTGCATATATTGAAGAATCTTTGCATCCCTGGGATAAATCCCACTTGATCATGGTGTATGATCCTTTTAATGTGTTGTTGGATTCTATTTGCTAGTATTTTGTTGAGGATTTTTGCATCTAAATTCATCAGTGATATTGGTCTGTAATTTTCTTTTTTTGTAGTATCTTTGTCTGGTTCTGGTATCAGGGTGATGGTGGCCTCATAGAATGAGTTTGGGAGTGTTCCTTCCTCTGCAATATTTTGGAAGAGTTTGAGAAGGATGGGTGTTAGCTCTTCTCTAAATGTTTGATAGAATTCACCTGTGAAGCCATCTGGTGCTGGACTTTTGTTTGTTGGCAGATTTTTAATCACAGTTTAAATTTCATTACTTGTGATTCCTCTGTTCCTATTTTCTATTTCTTCCTGGCTCAGTCTTGGAAGGTTACACCTTTCTAAGAGTTTGTCCATTTCTTCCAGGTTGTCCATTTTATTGACATAGAGTTGCTTGTAGTAGTCTCTTAGGATGCTTTGTATTACTGCAGTGTCTGTTGTAACTTTTCCTTTTTCCTTTCTAATTTTATTGACTTGAGTCCTCCCCCTCTTTTTCTGATCAGTCTGGCTAATGGTTTATCAATTTTGTTTATCTTCTCAAAGAACCAGCTTTTAGTTTTATTGATCTTTGCTATTGTTCTCTTTGTTTCTATTTCATTTATTTCTGCTCTGATCTTCATGATTTCTTTCCTTCTGCTAACTTTGGGTTTTGTTTGTTCCTCTTTCTCTAGTTCCTTTAGGTGTAAGGTTAGATTGTTTTTTTGAGATTTTTCTTGTTTCTTGAGGTAGGTTTGTATGACTATAAACTTCCCTCTTAGAACTGCTTTTGCTGCATCCCATAGGTTTTGGATCATCGTGTTTTCATTGTCATTTGTCTCTAGGTATTTTTTTATTTCCTCTTCGATTTTCTCAGTGACCTCTTGGTTATTTAGTAAAGTATTGTTTAGCCTCCATGTGTTTCTGTTATTTACAGAAAAGATGCTTGATATGATTTCAATTTTCGTAAATTTACTGAGGCTTGATTTGTGACCCAAGATGCGATCTATCCTGGAGAATGTTCCATGTGCACTTGAGAAGAAAGTGTAATCTGATGTTTTTGGATGGAATGTCCTATAAACGTCAATTAAGTCTATCTGGTCTATTGTGTCATTTAAAGCTTGTGTTTCCTTATTAATTTTCTGTTTGGATGATCTGTCCATTGGTGTAAATGAGGTGTCATAGTCTCCCACTATTATTTTGTTACTGTCGATTTCCTCTTTTAGACTGTTAGCAGTTGCCTTATGTATTGAGGTGCTCCTATGTTGGGTGCATATATATTTATAATTGTTATATCTTCTTCTTGGATTGATCCCTTGATCATTATGTAGCGTCCTTCCTTGTCTCTTTTAACATTCTTTATTTTAAAGTCTATTTTATCTGATATGAATATTGCTACTCCAGCTTTCTTTTGATTTCCATTTGCATGGAATATCTTTTTCCATCACTTCACTTTCAGTTTGTATGTGTCCCTAGGTCTGAAGTGGGTCTCTTGTAGACAGCATATATATGGGTCTTGTTTTTGTATCCATTCAGGAAATCTGTGTCTTTTGGTTGGAGCATTTAATCCATTCACGTTTAAGGTAATTATCAATATGTATGTTCCTATGACCATTTTCTTAATTGTTTTGGGTTTTTTTGTAGGTCCTTTTCTTCTCTTGTGTTTCCCACTTAGAGAAGTTCCTTTAGCATTTGTTGTAGAGCTGGTTTGGTAGTGCTGAATTCTCTTAGCTTTTGCTTGTCTGTAAAGCTTTTGATTTCTCCATTGAATCTGAATGAGATCCTTGCCAGGTATAGTAATCTTGGTTGTAGGTTCTTCCCTTTCATCACTTTAAGTATATCATGCCACTCCCTTCTGGTTTGTAGAGTTTCTGCTGAGAAATCAGCTGTTAACCTTATGGGAGTTCCCTTGTATGTTATTTGTTGTTTTTCCCTTGCTGCTTTCAATAATTTTTCTTCATCTTTAATTTTTACCAATTTGATTACTATGTGTTTCAGCATGTTTCTCCTTGGGTTTACCCTGCCTGGGACTCTCTGTGCTTCCAGGACTTGGGTGGCTATTTCCTTTCCCATATTAGGGTAGTTTTCGTCTATCATCTCTTCAAATATTTTCTCGGGTCCTTTCTCTCTCTTCTTCTTTTTCTGGGACCCCTATAATGCGAATGTTGTTGCATTTAATGTTGTCCCAGAGGTCTCTTAGTCTGTCTTCATTTCTTTTCATTCTTTCTTTATTCTGTTCCGCAGCAGTGAATTCCACCATCTGTCTTCCCGGTCACTTATCCGTTCTTCTGCCTCAGTTATTCTGCTATTGATTCCTTCTAGTGTAGTTTTCATTTCAGTTATTGTATTGTTCATCTGTGTTTGTTTGTTCTTTAATTCTTCTATGTCTTTGTTAAACATTTCTTGCATATTCTCCATCTTCGACTCCATTCTTTTTCCGAGATCCTGGATCATCTTCACTATCATTATTCTGAATTCTTTTTCTGGAAGATTGCCTATCTCCGCTTCATTTAGTTGTTTTTCTGGGGTTTTATCGTGTTCCTTCATCTGGTAATAGCCCTCTGCCTTCATCTTGTCTTATCTATCTCTCTGTGTGTGGGGTTTTTTTTCCACAGGCTGTGGGATTTTAGTGCTTCTTGCTTCTGCTGTCTGCCCTCTCGTGGATGAGGCTATCTAAGAGGCTTGTGCAAGTTTCCTGATGGGGATGACTGGTGGTGGGTAGAGCTGGCTGTTGCTCTCAAGGTTGCCTTCTAATGGATAAGAATAGCTAACATTTATGAAGTACTTCCTATGTTCTAAACTCTTCACTTTCTGAACTCATTGAATCCTCACCACAATCCAATAAGATATGTTTGTATGGTATTATCTCCATCCCACAGATGAGTAAACAGAGGGGATAATTAAGTTCTTTGAAGTCTCACAGCTGATAAGTAGCAAAGCTATATTTCAAACTCAGGAAGTTCTGCTTAAGAGTCTGAGTTCAAACCGCTCCACTCCACAGCCTCTCTACCAGGCCAGTATTCCAACACCAAGAGTCAAAGCTGGACCACATGCATGCAAAGCAGGAATCCTAACTGCTAGATGACTCAAAGATTTGGCCCAGAAAACCTGCAAGATTGCTCTTTCCATTTACTTGATACTGAACATAAATTGGTAGCCTGGTGCTATGGACAGAACTGTGCCCCCCCAAATTCATATATTGAAGCCCTAACCCCCACTGTGATATTTGGAGATGAGGCATTTAGGAGGTGATTAAGGTTAGATGAGGTCATGAAGGGGTAACCCTCATGACAGGACTAGTGTCCTTATGAGAGGAGATACCGGAGAGCTTGCTTCCTTTCTCCATTATGTGAGGACCCAGTGAGAAGGTGGCTGCCTAGAAAATTAGGGAGAGGGTCCTCACCAGGAACTGAATCAGCCAGCATCTTGATCTTGGACATCCAGCCTCCAGAAATTTGAGAGAATAAATGTCTATTGTTTAAGCCACCCAATCTGTGGTATTTTGTTATAGCAGCCCAAGCTAATACACCCAGGTACAGCAAGATTTGGGGCAGGGAGTACTCTCTAAAATGTCCTGTATTGTGTGACACAAAGTATTGTGTTATAGCACCATGTAAGTGTTAGGTCTAATTACCCACTAGAATGGTTAAGCGGAATTCAAAAGGGCAGAAATCATCAGGACTGCTGAGAACCTGACACACTGCCAGGCAAATCAGGAGCATTTTGGTTAGTGAAATTGCCCTAGGATTCTTCTATGGAAATCTCCCATCAATATAGTGGAAAGAAATGTGTGGGAACAAAAGCAAAAAAGAACCCTGAGATTTAGAGATCTAACGATAGAACTTGCTCACATTTTTGTTCAATGCTTACTATATTGTAAAAATGCATTACCTCATCTAATCTTTGGTACAGTCTCATTCACGCACGTATCCCATCTCTCCCATTCATTGTATCAGCTCACTGAGGTCAGGGGGCCTGATTTGATTACCTTTTCACTTCCCAGCAGTTTCATTTATGAGGATCTGCCCACAAGTGAGGATCTAATAAAAGTAGCTGATCGACTGCCATCAATAAACTGCTTTAGGAATCTGTTGGTGATTTTGTATGCTTTCACCCAAGACCAGATTAATATCACATTTACAGGTAAACTAACCGTTGTCATTTCTTTAAGGCTTAATTAATGCTCAGTACTGTACTAAATGTTTTCCGTGCATTATCTCATTTAATCCTTAAAGTATGAATTAAATGCTCTCATTACAATCTGTATTTTTCAGATGGGAAACTGAGACTCAGAGAGGTTTAGAAAAACTCCTCAAAGTCACTCAGCTAATAAATGACAAAGCCACAGGCCTCTCTAACTCCAAAGCCAACTTTATTAACCATAGGGGTTAAAGTGGAAATTATGCCCTATAAGAATTTATCTCAATGAGTGTACAATTTTTAAAAATTTATTATCATCAAATTATCTTTAACAGCTTTATTGAAGTATAATTTAAATACAGTAAATACCACATATTTAAAGTGTACAACTTGATTAGTTTTGACATATGCACGCGCATGTGAAACCATCACCACAATGAAGATAATGAACATATCCATCACCCCCTAAAGTTTCCATGCCCTTTGTAAGCCTTCATCCCAACTCCTATCTGCCCTCTACCCCATCCCCAAGCACAAATTATTTTTTGAATGTTCAAGGCAGTAACTTAGGAAAGGCTCTCCTTGCCCAATGATCATACTATCTCTGTCCCTAATATACTAGGTTCATTTGATTAGTGTCGCAATTTGCTGACCTGTGACTTGGGATTCTCAATGCTCAACTTCAACTTCAGGCTGACATCCAGGCTAACTAAACTAAGAGGAGTTATGATAAATTCTCTGAGTTAGACAGCTAATCTAAGAAATCAGCTGTATTGATTGATTTCTTCTTTTTTACACCCAAAAGATGCAGATTATTCATCAGATAGACAGAAACCCTAGGTATCCTTTTGGGCTTCTGTGTATTAGGAAAAATAAGTTTGGCATTTATAAGCTTTTGAAAAATCTCTAATTTACCCAGTAGAGACATTCCTAGGCTATGACAAAGGTAGCAGAGCCAGTCAGCAGCTAAATTCACTTTTTTAATAAAACCTACCCTAACCTATTTATTTGATGAATGAATCTAGAAGTGATAGATTGCCACCAAGTTCTTAGAAAATGATGCATAGTAGCCTTAAAGGGCTTTTCTTTATCAACTCGACTTATCTATCAGCTTTGCTCATTTGCTCATGTGTGTCCTCCACCCATATGTTAACCTAACATTTCCACTCTAAATGGGAAGAAAATACTGGGAGTGATGGAGGATTATGTGAACGTCTGGGCCCTAATAGACCACTGCCCTTGTTCACTATCACCCATCCATCCAATTCCCAGCCCTACTGATGAAATGGGATGATGAGCAAAGAAGATTAATAAATATTGTTTAAGTGGTGAGATAATTCGAAACAGTGTAACATAAGGATTAATCTAAATAGTACAGCTGTTATGCCACAGGAGTACAGGAAAGAGAGGTCACTGTGCACTGAAGTGGTCAGAAAAGGCTTTTTGAAGGAGCAACTGGGCATGGGCCCAGAGAAGGAAGAAGTATTCCAAACGCATCTAGTCACTGGGATGACTACTGGGTTAGAGGCAGGAATGAGTGTAGCAAATTCAGTGTGTATACAGGAAAAGAGAGTATCCCCAGTGTTCAGGGTTGAAGGTATCTAACGGCCCTGAATTTCTGACCTAGAAGAGATAGAGACACAAGAAAGAGGAAAGAGACAGACAACTGATGGGAGTGAGAGAGTAGTTGCCAATTAGTTCTTCTGTCTTTTTACCACAATAAGTGGCAATCAGATGTCTGGGTCTTTTAATTTCAGACAAGCCCTGTCTACTCATCAAAGATAAAGAAATTCAGCTTAGAGCAGTTTCTATTAGCAGCAACAGTTAGTGTAAAAGAAAAAGTAAGCAAAAGAAGGAAATTGTGCAGGGAAAACATTTTCCCTTGATTTTCCTTTCAAAAGATAGAAGTATTCCATGGTGGGGAAATATCCAAGACAATTTGACCTCTCTGTAACAGGACATCTGGCAGTCAAGCACTTCTGATCCTCAACTCCTACATTAAAGGCAGGACATAGTTTATGCAGGAGTCCAGAAAGCGATGAATCATTTAAGAGAGCTGAGTCCATCTTCACTTGTTTTCATAGATACTCAGTGTTGGAATAAATCTTAAAGGTGGTCTGCTCTGATCTCCCAGGGGAAATTTTAGCTAAAGTGAGGTCTGAGAGGTCATCTTGTTTATCTCCCTGTCTCAGGGCCATTTAAATATAAACCATTTATCCCAGAGAAAAGTGTGAAGCCCCATCCCATGAGAATTTTGAGTGTTGCGACCTTCCACTACTGAATTCCTCCTTTTATCTCACAGCCACAGAATTTAGAGCTTAAATGGACCTTAGGGACTACCTAGTCTAACCCTCTCCACTTAAAATATATATATATATTTTTTTATTTCAGAAAATTATTTAGCAAATATAAAAAATTAATAATTAAAAATTTTTTTAATTTAGAGCAGAACATTACAGATAAAACTGATGACCTCCTCCCAACCTGGGACACCTCCTTGTGCCCTCCCTTTCCCCTCAAAGGAATGAACTATTACTAGTTTATGGATTTTCCTTTCAGACCATTTTTGATACTTCTACATACATAAAAACATGTAGTATTATTTTTGTGTGTTTTAACTTGTTTAAAAAGTATCATACAGTATGCATCTGACCTTCTTCATTCAGCATTGTTTTGAGATCTACATCATTCCTCTTAACTGCAGTTCAATATTCCATTGTGTGAAAGTACCTCATGTTCTTTATCTACTTCCCTCTTGATAGACATTTACAAGTCTTCTTTATACAGAGAGAACTGAGGGTCAGAGAAGTTACAGGATTGGCCCGATATATGTTTCTGCCCAATTGGAACGAGAAGCCACGTCTTAGGTGAGGGGCAGATGAATTTCTCAACAGTTGTCTGTCCAGGCTCATTGATGACAGTCTTAGTTTGGATAGTTTTATTGCTGTGTATTCTATTTAACTAATGTTTTCTTCTTCATAATCTTATCCCTTCTTCTTCACCATTTATCTCATACAGTGTAGTACTCACCTGAGACACTGTACTTCTCACTGCTAGAAGTTCAATTTGTTTCTTTTTTATATGTGCAATATCTATACTTAACTTAATCTTAAAATAGCTTTACTGAGATATAATTAATATATGGTATGCATACAAATCACTCATTTAAAGTATTCAATTAACTGTTTTTTAATATATTCACAAATATGTACAACCATCACTACAGTAAATTTTAGAATATTTTCTTCACTTCAAAAAGCAACCACATACACTTTAGCTATCATCTGCCAAGTCCCCCATCTCTCTCAGCCCTAAGCAACCATTAATCTACTTTCTGGCTCTATAGATTTGCCTCTTCGGAACATTTCATAAAAATGGGATCATATATTATGTGGTATTTTTTGACTGGGTTCTTTTGCTTGGCATAATGTTTCAAGGTTCATCCATGTTGTTGCATGTATCAGTACTTCATTTTATGGCCAAATAATATTTTATAGTACAGCTATAACCATATTTTGTTTATCCACTCATTAGTTGATGGACATGTAGGTGGTTTCCACATTTCAGCTATGATGAGTAATGCGGCTATGAATGTTCGTGTACAAGTTTTTGTGTGAACATATGTTTTCATTTTTCTTGAGTATATACCTGGGAGTAAAATTGCTAGATCATATGGTAACTCTATTTTTAACCATTTGAGGAACTGTCAGATTGTTTTCCAAAGTGGCTGCTCCATTTTACATTCCCAACAGCAGTGTATGAAGATTCTGAATTTTCCACATCCTCATCAACACTTCTTATTATATTACTTTTTGATTATAGCCATCATAGTGGATGGGAAGTGGTATCTCATTGTTCTTTTGATTTGCATTTCCTGATGACTAGTGATGTTGAGCATCTATTCATGTGCTTATTGGCCATTTGCATGTCCTCTTTGATGAACTATCTATTTAAGTCTTTTGCCCATTTTTTAAATGGGTTATTTGTCTTTTTATTAGTGAGTTTTGTGGTCTATATATTTTAGATACAAATCACTTATCAGATATATGATTTGCAAATATTTTCTCCCATTCTGTGGGTTATCTTTTCACTTTCTTGGTAGCAGCCTTTGAAGCATAGAAATTTTCAACTTTGACAAAGTCTAACTTATCTATTTTTCCTGCTGTTGCTTGTTCTGCAATCCTTTGCCAAATTCGAGGCTATGTAGATTTACCCCTATTTTATGTTCTGTGAATTTTATGCTTTTAGCCTTTACATTTAGGTCTTTGGTTCATTTTGAGCTTGTTTTTTCTTTAATTTCCAGTTGTCCCAGAGTCACTTTATAAAAGACTATTCTATCCATATTGAATGGTCTTGACATCTCTGTCAAAAATTAATTTACCAGAGACACATGGTTTATTTCTGGAGTTACAACTCTTTTCCATTGATTTATATGTCCATCCTTTTGCTGGTACCACAATTATGGTAACAATAATTCTAATTATCATTGCCTGGTAGTAAGGTTTGAAATAAAGAAGAGTGAGTCCTCAAACTTTGTTCTTCTTTTTCAAGATGTTTTTGGGTATTCTAGGTCCCTTGCAATTCCACATAAACTTCAAAATGAGTTCATCATTTTCTACAAAGAGCCAACTGGGATTGGATAGGCATTGCATTGAATCTGTTGATCATTTTGGGAAGCACTGGCATCTTAATATAAAGTTTTCTTGTCTATGAACATGGGATATATTTCCTTCCATGTAGGTCTTTATTTCAGAGGTGTTTTTCAGTGTACACTTCTTGAGGTTTTGTTAAATTTATTCCTAAGTATTTTATTATTTTGATGTTATTATAAATGAAATTGTGTTCTTAATTTCATTTTTCAGAATGTTCATTGCTAATGTATAGAAATACAATTGATTTTGTGTATTAATCTTATATCCTGCAGACTTGCAGGTTTTGTTTATTAGTTCTAATAATTTTGTGTGTGTGAGGCTTCCTTATGAGTTTTTTTTAACAAGATCATGTCATCTGTGAATATAGATAGTTTCACATTTTCCTTTACAATCTATTTTTTCTTTTTCTTGCTTAATTAATTGCCCTGGCTGGAACCTCCAGTATGATGTGGAATAGAAGTGAAAGAAATCTTGTCTTTTTTCTGACCTTAGGGAGAAAGCCATCAGCGTTTCATCATTAAATGTGGTGTTAGCCATGGTTGGTTGGTTTTTGTAGACACCCAATCCAAGCTGAGTACATTCTATTCTATCCATAGTTGGTTGAGTGTTGTTATCATAAGAGCGTGTTGGATTTTGTCAAATGCTTTTTCTGCAACTAATGAGATGTTCATGTGCCTTTGATCTTCATTTTCTTAATATGGTATACTACATTTATTGATTTTTATATGTTAAACTAACCTTACATTCCTGGGATAAATCCCATTTGGTTATGGCATATAATCCTTTTTCTATGTTGCTGAATTCACTTTCTTAGTATTTCATATTCCTAAGGGATATTATTATGTAGTGTCCTTTCTTGTGATGTCTTTGTCTGGTGTTGGTATCAGGTTAACACTGACCTCATAAAATAAGTTGTAAAGTGTTCCTTCTTCTATTTTTGTGAAGAATTGGCATTAATTATTCTCAAAATGTTTGGTTTGTCAATTTTGTTAAAGTTTTCACAGAATCAACTTTTGGTTTTGTTTGTTTTCTCAATGGATTTTCCATTGTCTATTTATATCCACTCTAATATTTATTATTCTCTTCCTTCTGCTTCCTTTGTGTTTATTTCCTCTTATTTTTCTAGTTCCTTACGGTAGAAGTTTAGGTTATTGATTTGAGATCTTTCTTCTTTTATAATATTGTTGCTTATAGCTATAAATTTCCTTTGAGTATTACATTTATCTCAGCATGTTGTATTTTCATTTTCATTCATTTCAAGATATTTTATTTCCCTTATGATTTATTCTTGGACCCATAGGTTACTTAGGAATGTTTTGTTAAGTTATCAACATATTTGTGAATTTCCCAAATTTCCTTTTCTATTGATGTCTAATTGAATTCCATTGTGCTTGGAGAACATAGTTTTTATGATTTGAATCCTTTTAAATCTATTGAGTCTTGTTTTATGGCCAAGTATATGGTCTGTCCTGGATAATGCTCCATACGCATTTGTGAAAATGTGCATTCTGCTGTTGTTTTATTTTAGGTCTAGTTTGTTTTTAGGCTTATTCAAATGTTCTATTTCTCTGTTGATATTCTTCCTCCTTGACCTATTCATTATT
Organism: Phocoena phocoena; assembly: GCF_963924675.1. Taxonomy (NCBI): domain Eukaryota; kingdom Metazoa; phylum Chordata; class Mammalia; order Artiodactyla; family Phocoenidae; genus Phocoena; species Phocoena phocoena. The sequence goes on along the minus strand of NC_089240.1, from coordinate 94,623,444 downwards.
GAACATAGGGTATAGTATTAATAACTCTATGATTGTTGAATTTTATATTTCTCTCTTCATTTCTGACAGTTGTTATTTCACATATTTTGGTGCTCTGTTATTAGGCATATATATGTTTATAATTGCTCTATCTTTATGACCCTTTCATTATAAAATGTCCCGCTTTCTCTCTAGTAACATGTTTTGTTTTAAAGCCTATTTTATTTAATATTAGTAAAACCATTCCAGCCGGTTTTCATAATTATTTGCAATGGTATATCTTTTTTAATCCTTTATTTTTCATCTATTTGTGTCTTTGAATCTAAAATGTCTCTTATAGACAGCATATAGTTGGATTTTTTCCATTCTTCCAATCACTGCCTTTTATTTGAAATATTTAATGCATTTACATTTAATGTATTTACTGATAAAGTAGAGTTTATGTCTGTCATTTTTCTATTTGTTTTCTACATGTCATACCTTTTTTATTCTTCTATTCCTCCAGTATTGCCTTTTCTGTGTTAAATAGATATTTTCTAGTCTACCACTTTAATTCTCTTTTGTTTCTTTTACTATATTTTTGAGTTATTTTACTAGTGGCTGCTATAAGGGATTTACATTTTAACTTCAAAAAATTAACGTGGATTAGTAGCAACTTAATTTCAACAGTAATACAAACGTTCTTCCAACATACTTCTGTTCCCTCCACTCTCCTTTTCATTATTATTGTCAAACAAATTACATATATATATGTTATTAGGCCATGGACACATTTGTGTGTGTGTGTGTGTGTGTGTGTGTGTGTGTGTTAGTTTCTGCTTTATAACAAAGTGAATCAGTTATACATATACCTATGTTCCCATATCTCTTCCCTCTTGCATCTCCCTTCCTCCCACCCTCCCTATCCCACCCCTCTAGGTGGTCACAAAGCACCAAGCTGATCTCCCTGTGCTATGCGGCTGCTTCCCACTAGCTATCTACCTTACGCTTGGTAGTGTATATATGTCCATGCCACTCTCTCATTTTGTCACAACTTACCCTTCCCCCTCCCCATATCCTCAAGTCCATTCTCTAGTAGGTCTGTGTCTTTATTCCCGTCTTACCCCTAGGTTCTTCATGACATTTTTTTCTTAAATTCCATATATATGCGTTAGCATACAGTATTTGTTTTTCTCTTTCTGACTTACTTCACTCTGTATGACACACTCTAGGTCCATACACCTCACTACAAATAACTCAATTTCGTTTCTTTTTAAGGCTGAGCAATATTCCATTGTATATATGTGCCAAATCTTCTGTATCCATGCATCCGATGATGGACACTTAGGTTGTTTGCATGGCCTGGCTATTGTAAATAGAGCTGCAATGAACATTTTGGTACATGACTCTTTTTGAATTTTGGCTTTCTCAGGGTATATGCCCAGTAGTGGGATTGCTGGGTCGTATGGTAGTTCTATTTGTAGCTTTTTAAGGAACCTCCACACTGTTCTCCATAGTGGCTGTATCAATTCACATTCCCACCAGCAGTGCAAGAGGGTTCCCTTTTCTCCATACCCTCTCCAGCATTTATTGTTTCTAGATTTTTTGATGATGGCCATTCTGACTGCTGTGAGATGATATCTCATTGTAGTTTTGATTTGCATTTCTCTAATGATTAATGATGTTGAGCATTCTTTCATGTGTGTGTTGGCAATCTGTATATCTTCTTTGGAGAAATGTCTATTTAGGTCTTCTGACCATTTTTGGATTGGGTTGTTTGATTTTTTGTTATTGAGCTGAATGATCTGCTTGTATATTTTAGAGATTAATCCTTTGTCAGTGGCTTCATTTGCAAATATTTTCTCCCATTCTGAGGGTTGTCTTTTGGTCTTGTTTATGATTTCCTATGCTGTGCAAAAGCTTTGAAGTTACATTAGGTCCCATTTGTTTATTTTTGTTTTTATTTCCATTTCTCTACGAGGTGGGTCAAAAAGGATCTTGCTGTGACTTATATCATAGAGGGTTCTGCTTATGTTTTCCTCTAAGAGTTTGATAGTTTCTGGCCTTACATTTAGGTCTTTAATCCATTTTGAGCTTATTTTTGTGTATGGTGTTAGGGAGTGTTCTAACTTCACACTTTTACATGTAGCTGCCCCGTTTTCCCAGCACCACTTATTGAAGAGGCTGTCTTTTCTCCACTGTATATTCTTGCCTCCTTTATCAAAGATAAGGTGACCATATGTGCATGGGTTTATCTCTGGGCTTTCTATCCTGTTCCATTGATCTATCTTTCTGTTTTTGTGCCAGTACCATACTGTCTTGATTACTGCAGCTTTGTAGTATAGTCTGAAGTCAGGGAGCCTGATACCTCTGGCTCCATTTTTCATTCTCAAGATTGCTTTGGCTATTCAGGGTCTTTTGTGTTTGCATACAAATTGTGAAATTTTTTGTTCTAGTTCTGTGAAAAATGACAGTGGTAGTTTGATACGGATTGCATTGAATCTGTAGATTGCTTTGGGTAGTAGAGTCATTTTCACAGTGTTGATTCTTCCAATCCAAGAACATGGTATATCTCTCCATCTATTTGTATCATCTTTAATTTCTTTCATCAGTGTCTTATAATTTTGTGCATACAGGTCTTTTGTCTCCTTGGGTAGGTTTATTCCTAGATATTTTATTCTTTTTGTTGCAGTGGTAAATGGGAGTGTTTTCTTAATTTCACTTTCAGATTTTTCATCATTAGTATATAGAAATGCCAGAGATTTCTGTGCATTAATTTTGTATCCTGCTACTTTACCAAATTCATTGATTAGCTCTAGTAGTTTTCTGGTAGCATCTTTAGGATTCTCTATGTATAGTATCATGTCATCTGCAAACAGTGACAGCTTTACTTCTTCTTTCCGATTTGGATTCCTTTTATTTCTTTATCTTCTCTGATTGCTGTGGCTAAACCTTCTGAAACTATTTTGAATAAGATTGGTGAGAGTGGGCAACCTTGTCTTGTTCCTGATCTTAGTGGAAATGCTTTCAGTTTTTCACCATTGAGGACGATGTTGGCTGTGGGTTTGATATATATGGCCTTTATCATGTTGAGGAAAATTTCCTCTATGACTACTTTCTGGAGGGTTTTTATCATAAATGAGTGTTGAATTTTGTCGAAAGCTTTCTCTGCATCTATTGAGATGATCATATGGTTTTTCTCCTTCAATTTATTAATATGGTGTATCACGTTGATTGATTTGCGTATATTGAATAATCCTTGCATTCCTGGGATAAACCTCACTTGATCGTGGTGTATGATCCTTTTAATGTGCTGTTGGATTCTGTTTCCTAGTATTTTGTTGAGGATTTTTGCATCTATGTTCATCAGTGACATTGGCCTGTAGTTTTCTTTCTTTGTGACGTCTTCGTCTGGTTTTGGTATTAGGGTGATGGTGGCCTCATAGAATGAGTTTGGGAGTGTTCCTTGCTCTGCTACATTTTGGAAGAATTTGAGAAGGATAGGTATTAGCTCTTCTCTAAATATTTGATAGAATTCGCCTGTGAAGCCATCTGGTCCTGGGCTTTTGTTTGTTGGAAGATTTTTAATCACAGTTTCAATTTCAGTGCTTGTGATTGGTCTGTTCATATTTTCTATTTCTTCCTGGTTCAGTCTTGGCAGGTTGTGCATTTCTAAGAATTTGTCCATTTTATTGGCATAGAGTTGCTTGTAGTAATCTCTCATGATCTTTTGTATTTCTGCAGTGTCAGTTGTTACTTCTCCTTTTTCATTTCTAATTCTATTGATTTGAGTCTTCTCTCTTTTTTTCTTGATGAGTCTGGCTAATGGTTTATCAATTTTGTTTATCTTCTCAAAGAACCAGCTTTTAGTTTTATTGATCTTTGCTATCATTTCCTTCATTTCTTTTTCATTTATTTCTGATCTGATCTTTATGATTTCTTTTCTTCTGCTAACTTTGGGGTTTTTTGTTCTTCTTTCTCTAATTGCTTTAGGTGCAAGGTTAGGTTGTTTATTTGAGATGCTTCCTGTTTCTTAAGGTAGGATTGTATTGCTATAAACTTCCGTCTTAGAACTGCTTTTGCTGCATCCCATAGGTTTTGGGTCGTCGTGTCTCCATTGTCATTTGTTTCTAGGTATTTTTTGATTTCCTCTTTGATTTCTTCAGTGATCACTTCGTTATTAAGTAGTGTATTGTTTAGCCTTCATGTGTTTGTATTTTTTACAGATCTTTTCCTGTAATTGATATCTAGTCTCATAGCATTGTGGTCGGAAAAGATACTTGATACAATTTCAATTTTCTTAAATTTACCAAGGCTTGATTTGTGACCCAAGATAGATGTAACCTGGAGAATGTTCATGGACACATTTTTAAATCATTGATTTATGAACTTATGTTATAAATCAAAAAGGAGAAGAAAAGAGTTACAACCAACCTACATTTGTAGTATCTTTTTAAGTTACCTATATAGTTCCTTTACTGGTAGTCTTTATTTTTTTCATAAGCATTCAAGTTATTGTGTAGTATCCTTTTATTTCAGCCTGCAGGAATCCCTTTATTACTTCTTCTAGAGCAAGTCTAGTCAGTCTTTGTTCATCTGGGAATGTCTTCATATCTCCTTCATTTTTGAAGGATAGTTTTGCCGTATATAGCATTCTTTGTTGACAGTCTTTTTCTTTCAGCACCTTGAATATATCTCCCACTACCTTCTGACCTCAACTCTTTTTTTTTTTTTTGGCTGTGTTGAGTCTTCATTGCTGTGTGCACGCTTTCTCTAGTTGCAGTGAGCAGGGGCTACTCTTCATTGCGGTGCGTGGGCTTCTCATTGCAGTGGCTTCTCTTGTTGCAGCACGTGGGCTCTAGGGCACATGGGCTTCAGTGGTTGTGGCATGCAGGCTCAGTAGTTGTGGCTTGCAGTCTCTAGAGCGCAGGCTCAGTAGTTGCGGCACACAGGCTTAGTTGCTCTTAGATGGCACATGGGATCTTCCTGGACCAGAGATTGAACCCATGTCCCCTGCATTGGCAGGTGGATTCTTAACCACTGTGCCACCAGGGAAGTCCCTCAGTTCTTTCTGATGATACTTTAGTTGTTAATCCTATTGAGGAAACTTTATATAATGGATTGCTTCTCTCTTGTAGCTTTCAAGATTCCCTTTGTTTTTTGATCTCTGACTGTGGTGTGTCTAGGTTCTTTCAGTTTATTCTATGTGAATTTTGTTGAGGTTCTTGGATATGTGGGTGAAGTTTTCCCATAAAATTTCTGAAATTTTTGGTCATTATTTTAAAATATTTCTTCTGCCCCTTTCTCTCTCTTCTCTTTCTGAGACTATCATTATGTGTAAATTGGTGTGCTGGATGGTGTCCCACAAGTCTCTGAGGCTCTGTTCACTTTTCCACATGTTTTATTTTCTTTCTGTTCTCCATACTGGATAATTTCAATTGACCTATCCTTCAGGTTCAGTGATTCTTCTTTGGTCAGCTCAAAATCTGCTGTTAAGCCCCTCTAGTGGACTTTTCATTTCAGTTACTATACTTTTCAACTACAAATTTTCTGTTTGTCTTTTTTTTTTAATTTCTATCTCATTATTGATATTCATTGTTTGGTAAGACAGTGTTATCATACTTTAATTTTTAGACATGGTTTCCTTTAGTGTATTTAACATGTTTATAATAGCCAACTTAAGTCTGTGTCTAGGAGTCCAATTATGGGGCTTCCTTTGGGACATTTTCTATTGACTAGTTTTTTTTCCTATATATGGGCCATACTGTCCTGTTCCTGTGCGTGTCTAGAAATTTTTGTTGAAAACAGGACATTTCAAATAATATTTTTCGGCAGCTGTGAAAATTATATTACTCCCCTATCCAGTGTCTGATGCTGTTGTTTATTGTTGTTTTTTTGTTGCTGTTGTTTGTTTATTTAGTGAATTTCCTGGACTAATTCTGTAAAGTTTGTATTCCATGTTGTATGTGTCCACTGAAGTCTATGCTCAGTTAGCTTAGTGGTCAGTTAATAATTAGACAGAGGTTTCCTTAAATGCTTTGAACTACTAATTCTCCCAGCTTTTGCCATAGGGCTCTGTGTGTGTTGGGGCAAGCCTTCAATGCCATGGGAGGCAGTTAACAATTATGCCTTAACCTTTACTTCCTAGTTGTGCAGGGCCTCAAGGTCAGTCTTATGTGAGTGGGTAGGCTTTTCTCAGGTCTTTTCTGGGCATACACACATCACTGAATGTGTATCACCTTTTAGATTCTGAGAAAATTTTCAGAGTTCTTCAAAGACCCCGATGGACATCTCATTCCCCGTATTTTACATTTGAGTTTTTGATCAGTCTTTTGTTTGCCCAAACTAACTCAGGGAAATATAGTGTTAAACAATCGCAGCTGATTTCTTTTTGACAGCCTGGGGATAGGGCTTTCCTCACTGAGAAAGCCCTGAAGTAAGGTCAGATAAAGGCAAATCCTGAGAATGGAGTTTTTCCAGAGATTTGCCAGGCAGATCAAATAGTGATAATTCTCTGGGGATGGGCATTTGGTGAGCTCCAAACCCCTTCTGTCATCTGTAATGACTACTATGCTGCTGACTTTTTCAGTTACTGCAGTTCTGAGGTTGCAGGTTTTCAAGGCTACTGTAAATGTGGAGAATGGACAATGGGAGTAGAACAAGTAAAATGCTCTCTGTTCCTATCGAGATTTAGCTGTTTTTCTGGAATAAATGCTCCTTAAATTGTTGCAAGCCTTTGATTAATTTCCAGAGCATGTCACTTTTAACATTTTTTTTTTGCCAGTGTTCTCATTGATTTTATGGATGATCATATTTTCAGAGGTTCTTACACCATCATGCCAGAAGTACTTCTCCCATGCTAGGTATTATCATACTCCTATAAATATTCTTCAGCTTTGTTAGGGACACAGGCAGTATACACCGAAATAGAATGATCCTTTCCAGTCCTGCTTTTAAAATTTGTTATATGGTATCGGAGACTCGTTTAGTCTAGGGCTAATTATTTCTCATTACCAAGGTAAGACCTTTCTCCTCAGTGCCCCATAATATATGAAGGTTTCCAGTCTGGCTAGTAGCAATAGGATCTATTCCCCTCTCTGTGTGAACACCAGGTAATGTTCCATCAACCTTTTGGGTGGTTCTTTCTCCAGCCTTGAATTGTCTTCTTATATACATGTACTGATCAGTGTTCTCCTTAATACCTATGGAGAACCCTATGCATATATTTGGAGTTCTCTTTCTCTGGAACTCTCTCTCTTGACCAGTACTCTATCCTGTGATCTCTAGCTGCCTTGCTTTCCCTGTACTCTTATCTCTATCTCATCACAGGGAGTCTACCAGGCTCTGCCTCAGATTCCTCTCCCTATACTATGGACTGGAAACTCTCTGAAGGCAGTAATCTTGGACAATCATAGAATTCTCCTCACTTGTTTCTTATCTTCAGAGATAACTGTCCTTCACTGCTGATGTCCAGAGACCTGAAAACCATTGTGTCATATGTTTCATCTCATCTTTTGGTTGCTTCAAGTGCAAGGTCAAATTCAGGCCCTGTTATTACATTTTGGCCAGAAGTAGATGTCCCTGCATGACATATTTTTAAGTTTAATCTGCATTATTAACATTTTCTCCATCATTTTTTTTCCAGTTTTTTGAAGTATAATTAGTTATCATTTAAGTTTAGACCATCAACAAAACAATAAATCTAGCACTGATTGATAGCATTTTGCCAATTTGTGTGGTGGTGTAAATACTCTTACTATGGCCAGTTTTAAGCTACTAACGTGTAATAGTTCCACCATTGAGATAAAATAGATATAAATATCCTCAAGAGTATAGATTACACTAAAATATAGTAAAGTAACTAAGAAGTGATGAGTTTTAAGTAATAATTTGTTTTTAAAATAACTTATTTAATTGTAAGTTGATACAATTTAACTTTTAATAATAGCTATATTTAAAAACCAGCTTTAAAAATTCCTGATAATTTAACAATCAGTTCTAGTGAGATAGTATGAGCCATCTGCAGTACACTACTGCCTCTATCATTATGAAAGAGACAGATTAGAATCACTGTGAAAGCAACACTATAAAGCGGTGTGCAAGGAGCAGAATTCATCTACCTAGAAACAGGTATGCAACCTCCCTGGTCACCAAGGGTGTTAGGCCACCCTAACAAATATTGTACATAAAGCAAACCTTTTCCTCTCAAGAACAAAAATAGCTATCCTCAAAATTACGTCATTTAAAATTCATTAGTATGGGTCTTAAAGTCTTTTCAATTTCTAAGAATCCCCTTTTAAAATGGCAAGGTATTTCCTGTTAGTGGTAATACATTAAGCCTTTTAATCAGCTAACACCTTTATGGATGTCAGGCAGCTAAGTGAGAAAAAGGCTCTGTGACATTGGCCCATAGGCTCTGTGCTTAGCACAGGTAGTGGGGTTAGATTTGAGAGAGAAATAAAAAAGGAAAAGTACAAATACCCTCCCAAACTGCCTTTTTCAGTCTTTCAGAAGGTCAGCTCCAGTGTATCTGCATGTGGGACTGCATAAAAGACTAGCCAGTAGCTTCTCCTATCTTGGACTGACTACCTACAATACTAGCAGAGAACACTATATGAGCTGCTGACCAGTCTGTATTGCCCATCCCCTAAAGAACATTCTTATATTAGGGAAAACAAATGAAAGAAGAAAATGACAACAAAACCATCCATAAACTTCAAAGGTTTAAAATACCTTTACAAAATAAAATACCCTTACAATAGTAACCATGCCATAATATATCAAAGCTAGGAATGTCCAGTGGTTCATGTAAGTGAAGAAAAGAAATACCGTAATGAGAAGCCAGAGAAAAATGAGGAAGAATTTGCTATCAAAAACCAGGTTTGGACCCTGAATAGCCAAAGCAATCCTGAGAATGAAAAAAGGAGTTGGAGGAATCAGGCTCCCTGACTTCAGACTATACTACAAAGCTACAGTAATCAAGACAGTATGGTACTGGCACAAAAACAGAAAGATAGATCAATGGAACAGGATAGAAAGCCCAGAGATAAACCCACGCACATATGGACACCTTATCTTTGATAAAGGTGGCAGGAATGTACAGTGGAGAAAGGACAGCCTCTTCAATAAGTGGTGCTGGGAAAACTGGACAGATACATGTAAAAGTATGAGATTAGATCACTCCCTAACACCATACACAAAAATAAGCTCAAAATGGATTAAAGACCTAAATGTAAGGCCAGAAACTATCAAACTCTTAGAGGAAAACATAGGCAGAACACTCTATGAGATAAATCACAGCAAGATCCTTTCTGACCCACCTCCTAGAGTAATGGAAATAAAAACAAAAATAAACAAATGGGACCTAATGAAACTTCAAAGCTTTTGCACAGCAAAGGAAACCATAAACAAGACCAAAAGACAACCCTCAGAATGGGAGAAAATATTTGCAAATGAAGCTACTGACAAAGGATTAATCTCCAAAATTTACAAGCAGCTCATGCAGCTCAATAACAAAAAAACAAAACCCAATCCAAAAATGGGCAGAAGACCTAAATAGACATTTCTCCAAAGAAGATATACAGACTGCCAACAAACACATGAAAGAATGCTCAACATCATTAATCATTAGAGAAATGCAAATAAAAACTACAATGAGATATCATCTCACACCAGTCAGAATGGCCATCATCAAAAAATCTAGAAACAATAAATGCTGGAGAGGGTGTGGAGAAAAGGGAACACTCTTGCACTGCTGGTGGGAATGTGAATTGGTTCAGCCACTATGGAGAACAGTATGGAGGTTCCTTAAAAAGCTACAAATAGAACTACCATATGACCCAGCAATCCCACTACTGGGCATACACCCTGAGAAAACCAAAATTCAAAAAGAGTCATGTACCAAAATGTTCATTGCAGCTCTATTTACAATAGCCCGGAGATGGAAACAACCTAAGTGCCCATCATCGGATGAATGGATAAAGAAGATGTGGCACATATATACAATGGAATATTACTCAGCCATAAAAAGAAACGAAATTGAACTATTTGTAATGAGGTGGATAGACCTAGAGTCTGTCATACAGATTGAAGTAAGTCAGAAAGAAGAAGACGAATATCGTATGCTAACACATATATATGGAATTTAAGGGAAAAAATGTCATGAAGAACCTAGGGGTAAGACAGGAATAAAGACACAGACCTACTGGAGAACGGACTTCAGGATATGGGGAAGGGGAAGGGTGAGCTGTGACAGGGCGAGAGAGAGTCATGGACATATACACACTAACCAACGTAAGGTAGATAGCTAGTGGGAAGCAGCCGCATGGCACAGGGATATCGGCTCGGTGCTTTGTGACAGCCTGGAGGGGTGGGATAGGGAGGGTGGGAGGGAGGGAGATGCAAGAGGGAAGAGATATGGGAACATATGTATATGTATAACTGATTCACTTTGTTATAAAGCAGAAACTAACACACCATTGTAAAGCAATTATACCCCAATAAAGATGCTAAAAAAAAAACAGGTTTGTCATGAAATTATCATTTTTTATTTCAGTTCAAAATAATATTTTTTCTCAGGATTAAAAAATAAAATTATAAATTACTGATGTACAATAGCTCACTAATAAACATGTAGAATATATGCAATCTTTTTAACACCTTTGAGGAGGAAGAGTACTAAGAGCAGAGGTTCAATCAAGATGGCAGAGCAGAGGTTCAATCAAGATGGCAGAGTGAGGATATGGAGCTCACCTCCCACCCTTGAACATATCAAAACTATATCCACATGTGGAACAATTCTCAATGAAAGCTAACTGGAAACTGGCCAAAACACTCCTGTACAACCAAATGTGTATGGGGATGATCCCACATAGGACCACAATAGGTAACTGTTTTACCTAAATTCATAGAGGCAGAGATACTTAAGCAAAATGAAAAGACAGAAGAACTCCTCTTAAATGAAGGAGCAAGAGAAAAACTCCCTGAAAATATAAATAATGAAACAGAAACAAACAATTTACCTGATAAAGAATTCAAAGCATTGGTAATATGAATGTTAACTGAATTAGGAAAAAGAATAGATGAACACAGTGAGAATTTTAACAAGAAACTAGAAAATATAAAAAAGAGCCAATCAGAAATGAAGAATTCAATAACCGAAAAAAAACACATTAGAAGGAATGAATAGCACACTAAGTGATACAGCAGAACGCATAAGTGATCTGGAAGACAGAATGATGGAAATCACCCGATCAGAACTGCAAAAAGAAAAAAACAAATCTTAAAAATGAAAACAGTTTAAGAAATCTCTGGGAAAAATTGAGCCTACCAACATTCACCTTATAGGGGTCCCAAAGGAGAAGAGAGAGAGAAGGGGATTAAAATGTATTTGAGGAAATTATGTGTGAAAACTCCCCAGACCTGAAGAAGGAAACAGATATCCAGGTACAGGAATCACAGAGAGTCCCAAACAAGATGAACCCAAACAGACCCACACCAAGACACACCATAATTAAAATGGCAACGTTAAAGATATAGAAAGGATTCTAAAGGCAGCAAGAGAAACACAGTCATATACAAGGGAATTCCCATAAGGTTATCAGCTGATTTTTTCTGCAGAAGCTTTTCAGGATGGAAGGGAGTGGCATGATATATGTAAAGTGTTGAAAGGGAAAAACCTGCAACTTGGGAATCTCTACCCAGCATGATTATAATTTAGAATTGAAAGAGAGATAAAGAACTTCTCAGAGAAACAAAAACTAAGAGTTAATATTAACCTACTCTAAAAGAAATGTTAGCGTCTTCACTACATGGAAAAGAAAAGGCTATAACAAGAAGTAAGAGACTATAGGGCCTTCCCTGGTGGTGCAGTGGTTAAGAATCCGCCTGCCAATGCAGGGAACACGGGTTCGAGCCCTGGTCCGGGAAGATCCCACATGCCGCAGAGCAACGAAGCCCATGTGCCACAACTACTGAGCCTGCACTCTAGAGCCCATGAGCCACAACTACTGAAGTCCACGTGCCACAACTACTGAGCCCGCACGCCTAGAGCCCATGCTCCTCAACAAGAGAAGCCACTGCAATGAGAAGCCCGCAATGAGAAGCCCGCAAACCACAATGAAGAGTAGCCCCTCCTCGCTGCAACTAGAGAAAGCCAGTGTGCAGCAGTGAAGACCCAATGCAGCCAAAAGTAAATAAATTAATTTAAAAAGAAAAGTAAGAGACTATAGGAAAGGAAAAACCCCACTCATAAAGACAAATATAAAGGCTGAGGATCAACTGCTTAAATATGGTAGTATGAAGACTAAAGGAAAAATTGTAAAGCATCTATAACTACAATAAAGAGTGAAGGAAAAGACATGAAGATGTAAAATATGATACCAAAACCAGACCTGAAACCCTGAAACTCCTAGAGGAGAGCATAGGCAGAACACACTGACATAAATCATAGCAATATTTTTTTAATCTGTTTCCTAAGGCAAAAGAAATAAAAGCAAAAATAAACAAATGGGGCTGAATTGAACTTAAAAGCTTTTACACAGGAAAGAAGACCATCGACAAAATGAAAAGATGACCTAGGGAATGGAAGAAAATATTTGCAAATGATATGACCAAAAAGGGGTTAATATCCAAAACACATAAACAAGGGAGACGCAAGAGGGAGGAAATATGGGGATATATGTATAGCTGATTCATTTTGTTATAAAGCAGAAACTAACACACCATTGTAAAGCAATTATACTCCAATAAAGATGTTAAAAAAATACATAAACAGCTCATACAATTCAACATCAAGGAAACAAAACAACCCAATTTAAAAATGGACAGAAAACCTGAACAGACATTTTTCCAAAGAACATATACATATGGCCAACATGTACATGAAAAGATGTTCAACATTGCTATTAATCAGAGAAATGCAAATTAAAATCATAATGAGATACCACCCCACACCTGTCAGAATGGCTATCATCAATAAGACCACAAATAACAAATGTCAGTGAGGATGTAGAAAAAGCAAAGCCCTTGTACACTGTTGGTAGGAATGTAAAGTGGTGCAGCCAATGTGGAAAACAGTATGGAGTTCCTAAAAAAACTAAAGATAGAACTACCATATGATCCAGAAATTCCACTCCTGGGTATATATCCAAAGAAAACAAAAACATTAATTCGGAAAGATATATGTACCCCAATGTTCATAGCAGCACTATTTACAATAGCCAAGACATGGAAGCAACCCAAGTGCCCATCAACAGATGAATGGATAAAGAAGATGTGCTATATATATATATATATATATATATATATATATATATATATATATACATACACACAATGGAATATTACTCAGCCATAAAAAATAATGACATTCTACCATTTGCAGCAACATGGATGGACTTAGAGAATATTATGCTCAGTTAAATAAGTCAGACAGAGAAAGACAAATACTGTATGATATCACTTATATGTGGAATCTAAAAAATAAAACAAACAAATGTATATAGGAAACAGAAACAGACTCTCAGGTATAGAAAACAAACTAGAGGTTACCATCAGGGAGAGGGAAAGGGAAAGGGGCAAGATAGGAGTGTGGGATTAAGAGATACACTATTATGTATAAGATAGATAAGCAACAAGGATATATTGTACAGCACAGGGAATTATAGCCATTATTTTGTTATAATAACTTTTAATGGAATATAATCTATAAAAATACTGAATCACTACACTATATACCTGAAACTAATATAATATTGTACCTCAAATATACTTTAATTTTTTTTTAAAGTGCTGAAAGCAAGACCAAGCCCCTCTCACTATAAATCAACAATTCCTGTACAAAGCTATTAGGCCCATCCACCAAGCATGCCTTGCAAATTCCCAGTCAACTACGTGGAGTTTCAAGGGACAGACAGTACTGACTCCCTCCCACAATAAAAAAAATAAAGTATCACTCCCCCAAGTCACCCAGTAAAGCCTCCTCATTTCCTCCTAACCCCATACCCAGGGCAACTTGTCAATGCCTACCATGAGTAGAGTCTAGTATTAGATGTATGACTCCTGAAAGAAATACGTAGAATCTACCTATCCCCATCTGCACAGCTATTGGAATGTGAATATCTTTTTGAGATTTTTAAATTTTTTCCGAGTTAAGAAGAAACCAAAGTGGACGTCTTAGTCAGCTCGGGCAGCCATAACAAAATACCACAGACTGGGTGACTTAAACAACAGAAATTTATTTCTCACAGCTTTGGAGGCTGAGAAGTCCAAGATCAAGGGGTTGGCCAGTTGGGCGTCTGGCAAAAGCTTTCTTTTTGGCTTGCAGGTGGTGCCTTCTCACTGTATCCTGACAGTGGAGACAGCAAGAGAACTCCCTGATGTCTCTTGTTATAAGGGCACCAATCCTATCAGGGTCCCACCCGCATGACCTCATTTAACCTGAACTACTTCCTTACTCCAAATACAGTCACCTTGGGGATTAGGGTTTCAATATATGAATTTGGGGGAACATAATTCAGTCCACAGCAAAGAGGAAGGTTTCTGTCACTAAAAAGGTTTATAAACATGGTCCAACTTGATAAAGAGCCCAAGGGCAGAATCCCTCTGAAGCTCAACTGAAACATGGTGGCTCTGTTCTCAAAAACAATGTGAAGTACAGCCCTGGGATGGATGCAGAGGTAAAATTCACATGAAGGGTCTTGCTTTAATCAATGTATTTCATAGAGTATTCCTTCATTTCTCCATTTTACACTGAATGGACCAAGAAGTGGGAAAAGCACAGAACATGCAATCAGAGGACTTGGGTTATAATCCTGTCTCTGCCATTTACTAATCCTTGGGTTTTAGAGCAAATTATTAATTTCTGTGGCGTTGGAAAATATTCATCTAGTTAAAAAGGTAACAGCTCTGTGAAATAGGCAAGGGTAAGTGAAAGAATTGAATGAGATAATGTATGTAAAAGAACTTTGTAATCATAAAACCTTAGATAGATGTCAGGGACCATTAAACTAAAGGGAGAGCTTAAAAGCCTCCTGACTCAGAGACACATTTCATCTCAGAGAGATAATGCCAAGAGGGACCTTTTTAATCAGGATACTAGTATTAGAGGAAATTTGAGGATAAATAAAAGTCCCACACTGCACAGTAAGTTGAAAATATAACTTACAGAACTGCTTAGTATAAGAAGTAGTATAGGATGACTAGTTACACAAATAACACTAAAAAAGTGTTCTGATCAACTGACGTTCATCACACTATGGTTCCACAAATCACTGATGTTCTTTAGGTTGCACCAAGGTGTTATGTTACAAAAATCAATCTGTGGCAGTCATTTATTGATTTGCAGAAACAATTTAATCCATGGGGAGAATTTTCTCCATTTCAGGTTTTTCAGTCACAAATTCCTCTTAATCCTTTAGTGACTGCTGGCAGATAGCACAACAAATTAACCTGTAGCAAAAGAACACCTAGGAAAGCATATCAGGTGTCATCAATGGCTTTCTTTTATCCATTTGTGCTCATATAATTAGGTCTGCACTTTAAACTGCTAGCAAAAATTCCCTGTAGTCATATGATGGTATGAAGCACACTGTCTCAATCCCACCTGTAAAAGCCACTTTCCCACTAGGGAAATAGGTGGGGGAAAGGGCAGGAGATGCAAGACAGGGTAATTGCAACCTGAGGCAGTCTTGGAGGCAGAAAATTCTGAAAAGAAGTTGGCGGCCGAAAAGAACACAGTTCACATTAGCATTTAATCCAGAGAGCAAGGTGTGGATAGAATAGGTAGCTGGGAGAACAGACAGCACGAGAGAACAGGGCTTGAGCTGAGTATGGAGATGAAGGATTTGCTGAGCAGAGCTTTTGTATGTGTTAGCATGTTCCTCTATTTACATGGTGCTCAGAGCATCTTGAGGTGATGGATGCAAATTCTTAAAGAAGTTAGATTAAATTTATGGCAATATTTTATAGGGTTCACAGAGAGCATCCTGATTTCCAGGTGATCTGCTATCCAGATCTGAGGAGCACTAAGGTTAAATTGTAAATGACAAAGCCATAGGGGATCATTAACAGGCAACAGAGATACTCTGGCAATAGTCAGTTCTCGGAATGGGCACAATGGAGGAAAACCCTCTTCTAACAACACAGTCTTTGGAATCTCTATTAGAAGAACAGTCTTGGGCTGGTTCCCTTATGATGGAAACCATGAGGACTCATTAAGGTGGCTCTCAGCAGTATAACTGTTATTTCTGGGAATCAGCCCTCAAGAGGCTGTGGGCACAGAGCTCAGAAAATCAGAGGAACCCCATCTTTGGGTCCTATTCTGTTCTACCTTAGGCATACAGACATATAGTATTGGGCTGACCCGAATGTCAAAGGAAGAGGTGATTCAATCTGGGTTATCTAGTTTATTTCATCTATAAAAACAGACCAAACCAGTAATTTTCTCAAACTTCCTTTCTTTTAGCCTGAATCATCCTCTTGTCCTATCTTTATGGAGTAAACACATGGTTAACTGATAAATGTGCCCCTCACTTGATGCTGTATCTAACCCAGTGGTCTCTAAGTATCATAAATGTGGCTAATACTATGTAAACATTTATTGTTTTAATACATAGTTGATTTTAGGGCTGGCATTGATCTCAGAAATCACTTTTCTTGTCTTCCTCATTTCACAGAAAAGGAAACAGACACAAAGAAGAGGAAATGTGACTTGTTCAAGTTCATACTTCAAATTAGTGGAAGAGCTGAGATTAGAATCCAGGTCTCCTAATTCCCAGGACACTACTCTTTAAACGGCATCATTTTACACATATAGGTATGTACCATTATTTCCAGGTAAGTTCCCTGACAATTTTCATCTTTTGTTTTGAAATTGTACTCTTGGAACATTTCAAGTCCTAATCTTGTACGCTGGGACAAGCAGGGAGGTGGAGAACTAATCAACTTTTCAGGAAATAGATCCTTGTACAAAAGTAAAACCCTCTCAGTAACAACAAGGATGACTTGGTCTTATAGATCCCAATATGCAAAAGGAGAAAGTTACAAAACAGTCACACTGAAGGAGATTGCATTATAAGGGGATACTCAGCAGAACTTCTTGAGTACATTTATGCACTTAAGATTACTTGGCAAAACCTTCTGGGACAGAGAAAGTTAAAATAAGAGCCAGTGCCAGATGAAGACCAAGAAGAAGGCAAAATAAGCATCTTTGAAGTAAAATGGAAGTCATGAAGAAATAGGATATGTTTGACAGAAACTCAGTTTACCATGAAAATATCATGGCCCTAGTAACCAGCCTAGTGAAGAGCCTTCCTCAATCACATGGATAGCAGCACTGCCACTTTTCTAGTCACTAAGGCTTAAACTTGGAAATCATCTTGAGGTTTTTCTATACCTCACCTCCTAAAGTCTATCCATTACCAAGTCCTGTTTTTCCTTCCTTTGAAATAACTCTAAAATTCTTCTCTTCTTCTCCATTTGACTGCCAGCAATCTATTGATACATGGGACTCCATTATCTTATGGAAATAGTCCCATTCTCTCCTATTCTAATTTACCATTTGTACAGCCATAGGAGTCACCTTATAACATACAGCTTTCTTGATCACATTCTGTTTAAGAACCTAGACTGACTCCCCAATGCCCATAAGATCAAGTCCTAGCTTCTCAACCATATATTCATATCCGCCAACAAACGAGTCCAGTTTACCTACTCCTACATACTTCTTTCTCCTCCCAAACACTGCCATGCCCAAGACAGTGCCAATTCCCACCCTTGGCTTATAGCCCCACCCGATATATAACAGAGGTATTCTCCCACCTCCCACATCTGCCTGTCTAAATCCCACCCAGCCTTTAAGATTTAGCTCAGGTTCTACCTCTTCTGCATATCTTTCCTAACCACCTCACAATAATTCCAGTTAAACGTGATCTTTACAATTTTAATTAATACCAGCTATACTCAAGGCACTGATCTCCTCGCTTCTTAAGAAATGAAAAAAAAAAACCTAACAGGTAAAATTTGGACCCATTTAATAAAGTCCTGCTCTGAAACAGAGAGATGGACAAATGTTCTTATAGCCTTTGATGTCTGTTACTATGGAGAATGCCAAACCATCAGTTGAAGGGTTCCCCAAACTTTCTTCCTTCCAAGATGAAAGTAACATCTATTGGAACATCCAAACTGCACTTCATTCATGACACATTCCCCATTTGTTACACTATGTGAGAATTTTAGAACATGTGAGAGGTAACTTTGGATCATCAATTATACATTATACATGAGAAATCTGAGGTCCATTTCTATTTCTTGTGCTTTCTGATGTTTTCTTTCCCTTTAGAAAACCACTGATGATAAATTACTAAAACAATTTTAGAAAGAAGTTCAGCAGTATGTATCTTTAAAAGTGCTCCTGGCTTCTGACCCAGTAATTTGACTTCTGAGAAGTTGAGCAAATAATATTGAATATATATATAAAAATCTTTATGTACAAAAGTATCTATCACCACTTTATTTATAACAGTAGAGATAAATGGAAGAAAGCCTAAGTATCCCCAACTGGAGACTATGGTATACCTGATCTGACCCAATGAAATATTATGTAGCCATTTAATGTGATATTTTAACATATGATGGCATGAAACATACTGTGTCAGTGTCACCTAGCAGAGCCACTTCCCCATGAGGGAAATTGGTGGTGGGAAGGGCAGGAGTTTTCAAAAGTGTTATTACAGATAATGATGTGTGGGGAATTCTTACAAAATACTAACTGAAGAAAACTGGATAGAAAATGTACATAAAAGATGAACTCATTTAAAATGCATGAGGGGGGAAGACTGGAAAGTTTTCCTTATCTTAAGTCACATTGTTTGACTTTTTATGAGAATTCATGATTTGCTGGTTTAAGTAAATTTTTTGCAATTTTTATTTTAAAATAATTTCAGACACATAGAAAAGTTGTATGAACAGTACAATGAACTCCTGTGTACTCTTCACCTATATTCCCTAATTGTTAGCATAAAAAACTTGTAAAGAAGTCCCTCTGCCCCATTTTAAGAGGATTTGGTCAATAAGCTCCTATGTGAACATTGCCACTTTAGATTCCAAAGTGCAGGGGTAACAGAAAGGGGACACTCATTTCTCATAGCCTATGGGATCTGGGATGAAAGCCAACCCCAAGACTAATAATCAGATGCAAGACTTTTAACCAATTACACTGCATATTATTTGCTGTAATCAGTGGCATCCCATTCTTCCTTTCCCTTGACTACTTCAAGGAACATCATGCAGACAATGTGATAGAGTGTTAAACAACAGATTTAAACTCTCCCATGTAGCTCAGTGACTTGAGGGAGACAAATATGTATTTTTGCTTGTGTCTTCACTCTAGAGAAAATGAAAAGCATTGATTTAATCCAGCTGCCAGCGGATCTACATAACTTGCCTGGACTTCGAAGAGAAGTGAAAAAGAGTTGAAGACCTTACAAAAATAAAAACACCATGTGTCCATAGCCATCAAAATGCATTATGCAAATGAAAGTACCCATATTTTAACATAGATATTGTATATTTCTACCCAGAATTTGGAAGAATTCTCTGTATTACAGATATTTTAGAGGTGGAAGAGATACTTGGGTCATCCAGCACTATGCAATAGAACTTCCTGTAATGATGAAAATGTTCTGTATCTGTGCTGTCCAATATGGTAGCCATGAGTCACCTCTGGTTATTAAGTGCTCGAAATGTACCTGATGCAACTACAGAACTGAATTTTAATTTTATTTCATTTTAATTCATCTAAATTTAAAGAGCCACATGTAGCTAGTGACTACTGTACTGGACAGTGGAGATCTAGACCCTTTATCACTCTAAGTAGTTCCCCTCATCTTAGCGCACTTTCCCTGATAATCACATCCACTCCTAACAGCTCCAGTTAACACTTATAATGATGGTACTCAATCTTGGCTGCATGTTGCATTCACCTGGGGATCTGTTTTAAATGTCAGTGTGTATGTGGGGAGAGGTGGGGGGTATTGTGACCCAAGCATGAGTGGTTTTTAAAAGCTCCTCAAGTGATTCTAATGTGCAGCCAGTGTGGAGAACCTTTGTTCAATATGCTGATGACTCCCAATTCTATATCACCAGATCCCAATGCTGTGCTCCATGCTGACTGGATCTCTCCTTCCTGATGTCCAGAAAAATACCAAACACCTCAAACACCAACATATCAAAATAGGACACCATTACGTCCATTGCCCTTCCCCAAATCCTTCAAACTATAATTACTGGACTTACTTCTGACATTTTGCTATTTGTTTTCCATATGTCTTATATATAGTTTTTGTTCCTCAATTCATTATGGCCTTTTTTTGTGTCTGATTTTTTGTAGTGTATCATTTTGATTCACTTCTCATTTCTTATTCTATATATGTTTTTAGTTGTTTTCTTAGTGGTTACCTTGGGGATTACAATTAACATCTTCAGTTTATAGCAAGCTAGTTTGAATTAATAATAACTTAGCTTCAATAATATAAAAAATTCTTTTCCTATGCAGCTCCATCCCTCCTCCTCTATGTTGTTATTGTCACAACTTACATCTCTATATATTGTGTGCCCATTAACATGGAATTATAATTTTTGTTCTATGCATTTGTATTCTAAATCATAAAGAAAAAAAAGAAAACTTCCAAACCAAAAGTACAATAATAGTGGCTTTTATACTTAGCTATGTAGTTACCTCTACCCGTGTTCTTTATTTCTTCATATGACTTTGAATTACTATCTAGCCTGAAGGATTCCATTTAGGATTTCTTATAAGACAGGTTTACTGGCAATGAACTTCCTCAGCTTTTGTTTATCTGGGAATGTCTTAAGTTCACCTTAATTTTTAAAAGGTAGTTTTGCAGGATATCAAATTTTGGTTGAGAGGTTTTTCTTTTTTTCTTTCAACACTTTAAATATATCAACCCACTGCCTCCTGGCCTACATGGTTTCTGAAGAGAAATTGGCTGTTAATTTTTATTAGGATCCCTTGTCTGTGACCAGTTGCTTCTCTCTCTGCTTTCCTGATTCTCTCTTTATCTTTGTCACTTGACAGCTTGATTATGTGTCTTGGTGTGGAATTTCTTTGAGTTTAACCTTCTTGGAATTTGTTCACCTTCTTTGAGATGTAGATTCATGTATTTCATCAAATTTTGGAAGTATTTGGCCATTATTTCCTCAAATATACTTTCTGCCACTTTCTCTTTTTCCTCTCCTTCTAGGACTCCCATTATGCATCTGTTGGTATACTTGATAGTGTCTCACATACTTATGATGTCCTATTCATTTCTCTTCGTTCTTTTTTATTTTCTGATCCTCAGACTAGAAAATTTCAATGTATAAATCTTCAGTTTCATTAATTCTTTCTTCTACTTTCTCAAATCTGCTCTTCTGCATTTGGCTAACACTGCTGGGGAGGCTACTCCAACTCTGAGAAAATTCCAAGAGGTGTAAATTAAAAAAAGGCAATCCTCTGAGCTGATTCCTCTTTTTCCACGAAGAAATTCAATACCTATGTACTGACCAGTCAAAACATACAATCACAATTCTTTGAGAACAAAATCCATATTTTCCCCCTCCCAGCACCAGCAAGCCACACTAGGAATATACTGAGCCACTGTCCCCCTGGCTATCCCCAAGCTAAGGAGTGGGGGATGGTAGGCAGTTCAGTAAAAATGCCACAAAACTCTCTTACCAAAATGTAGTAGCTTCTTTCTTCATTAAGCACTACTTATTATAAGTTTTTATTAGATTCCAGAGTTCAGAAAAGGTTGATTTGAACTGATGGGTTTTGCTAGGTTTAATCGTTGCATTAGTGGAGAGATGGGTTTTTGAAGTTCCCTACTCTGCCAATTTTTATAATGTCCCTTTTTCTCTTAATCAAAATTTTTGTAGAATTTTTTATACATTTACCCTTTCATTTAACTTTAATTTTTTCCCAAGTGCATATAAAACCCAAATGGGATAGTTTTTGTAATTTATCTCTTAATTTGGGAAGAAGTTATACTTTTATTAGGTTGAGCCTTTCTATTCAGCAACATAGTGTACTTCCCTATTCTCTCCTTCATTAACTTCTTTTACGTGAATCCTGTTCCTTTCTAGGTAAATTTATTCCTGGATGTCTTAAGATGTTGTCACTATTCTGCACTGAATTTTTCCTTTTTCCTTTCTGAGTGATGATGATTATTACTGCTATAAAATTTTAAAGCTATTGATATTTATATTTTTTTCTTGCATTATGTGACCTTACCAAAGTCTCTTCTTAGTTTTAACAGGATTTTGTAAACTTTCTTGGGTGTTCTATTATACAATTATATTATCTGCATATAAAGGTAATTTTGTCTCCTGTATTAAATGTTTATAATATTTTCACATCCTTCTCTTATTACATTAGTCATAACCTTAAAACTGAATAATAGAGCTGATAATGGCATTCTTGATTTTAATGGCAGTGGGTCCAGTATTTCACAATTTATTATGATATTTATTATTGATTTGAGGTAGTCTTTTGTGTATAGGTAGTTTACTTCTGTTCCAATTTTACTTAGTTTTTTAAATAAATAGGTGCTGAATTATATCAATTTTTTTCATCTGCTGGTATAATCATGTTTTCTTTCCTTTAAGTGGTTGACTTATTTACTAAATGTATTGGAAATTTTCTCATATTGAACCCTGCTTGCACGTTTAGGATAAGTTCCACTTGGTCATAATGTATTATTCTTCAATTCACTTCTGCTTTTCATTTGCTAATATTTTATTTAGACTTTTTAGAATTATTTTCAGGGTTGAAATTGGTCTATAGTTTTCATTTTGGAGTATCATTATCAGGTTTTGGCATTAAGATTATGCTACGAGTAAAGTAAGTCAGAAAGAGAAAGACAAATACCGTATGCTAACACATATATATGAAATCTAAGGAAAAAAATGTCATGAAGAACCTAGGGGTAAGACGGGAATAAAGACACAGACTCTACTGGAGAATGGACATGAGGATATGGGGAGGGGGAAGGGTAAGCTGGGACAAAGTGAGAGAGTGGCATGGACATATATACACTACCAAATGTAAAATAGATAGCTAGTGGGAAGCAGCTGCATAGCACAGGGAGATCAGCTCGGTGCTTTGTGACCACCTAGAGGGGTGGGATAGGGAGGGTGGGAGGGAGAGAGACGCAAGAGGGAGGAGATATGGGAACATATGTATATATATAACTGATTCACTTTGTTATAAAGCAGAAACTAACACACCATTGTAAAGCAATTATACTCCAATAAAGATGTAAAAAATAAAAGATTATGCTAGCTCTGTAGAATTAATTGAGGAGTGTTCTTCCTTTTTCTATAATCTGAAAATAGTTTTAATATCAAGATAAACATCTACATTTTAAAAATTCTATATACAAATATGAAACCACTTGAGGTGAATGACTTTTACGTAATTTTTTTAAACTTATTTTTTTTACAGCAGGTTCTTATTAGTCATCCATTATATACACATCAGTGTATACATGTCAATCCCAATCTCCCAATTCACCACACCACCACCACCCACCACTGCCGCTTTCCCCGCTTGGTGTCCATAAGTTTTTCTCTACTTCTGTGTCTCAATTTCTGCTCTGCAAACCGGTTCATCTGTACCATTTTCTAGGTTCCACATATATGCATTAATATACGATATTTGTTTTTCTCTTTCTGACTTAATTCACTCTGTATGACAGTCTCTAGATGCATCCACGTCTCTACAAATGACCTGATTTCGTTCCTTTTTATGGCTGAGTAATATTCCATTGTATATATGTACCACATCTTCTTTACCATTCATCTGTCGATGCGCATTTAGGTTGCTTCCATGAACTGGCTATTGTAAATAGTGCTGCAATGAATATTGGGGTGCATGTATCTTTTTGAATTATGGTTTTCTCTGGGTATATGCCCAATAGTGGGATTGCTGGGTCATATGGTAATTCTATTTTAAATTTCTTAAGGAACCTCCGTACTGTTCTCCATAGTGGCTGTATCAATTTACATTCCCACCAACAGTGCAAGAGGATTCCCTTTTCTCCACACCCTCTCCAGGATTTGCTGTTTGTAGATTTTCTGATGACACCCATTCTAACCGGTATAAGGTGACACCTCATTGTAGTTTTGATTTGCATATCTCTAATGATTAGTGATGTTGAGCAGCTTTTCATGTGCTTCTTGGCCATCTGTATGTCTTCTTGGAGAAATGTCTATTTAGGTCTTCTGCCCATTTTTGGATTGGGTTGTTTTTTTGATATTGAGCTGCATGAGCTGCTTGTAAATTGCGGAGATTAATCCTTTGTCAGTTGCTTCATTTGCAAATATTTTCTCCCATTCTGAGGGTTGTCTTTTCGTCTTGTTTATGGTTTCCTTTGCTGTGCAAAAGCTTTGAAGTTTCATTAGGTCCCATTTGTTTATTTTTGGTTTTATTTCCATTACTCTAGGAGATGGATGAAAAAAGATCTTGCTGTGATTTATGTCAAAGACTGTTCTTCCTATGTTTTCCTCTAAGAGTTTTACAGTGCCCGGTCTTATATTTAGGTCTCTAATCCATTTTGTCTTTATTTTTGTGTACGGTGTTAGGGAGTGTTCTAATTTCATTCTTCTACATGTAGCTGTCCAGTTTTCCCAGCCCCACTTATTGAAGAGACGGTCTTTTCTCCATTTTATATCCTTGCCTCCTTTGTCATAGATTAGTTGACCATAGGTGCATGGGTTTATCTCTGGGCTTTCTATCCTTTTCCATTGAACTATATTTCTGTTTTTGTGCCAGTACCATATTGTCTTGATTACTGTAGCTTTGTAGTATAGTCTGAAGTCAGGGAGTCTCATTCCTCCAGTTCCGTTTTTTTCCCTCAATACTGCTTTGGCTATTCAGGGTCTTTTGTGTCTCCATACAAATTTTAAGAGTTTTTGTTCTAGTTCTGTAAAAAATGCGATTGGTAATTTGATAGGGATTGCATTGAATCGGTAGATTGCTTTGGGTAGTATAGTCATTTTCACAATATTGATTCTTCCAATCCAAGAACATGGTATATCTCTCCATCTGTTGGTATCATCTTCAATTTCTTTCATCAGTGTCTTATAGTTTTCTGCATACAGGTCTTTTGTCTCCCTAGGTAGGTTTATTCCTAGGTATTTTATTATTTTTGTGGCAATGGTAAATGGAAGTGTTTCCTTAATTTCTCTTACAGATTTTTCATCATTAGTGTACAGGAATGCAAGAGATTTCTGTGCAATAATTTTGTATCCTGCAACGCTACCAAATTCACTGATTAGCTCTAGTAGTTTTCTGGTGGCATCTTTAGGATTCTCTATGTATAGTATCATGTCATCTGCAAACAGTGACAGTTTTACTTCTTCCTTTCCGATTTGTATTCCTTTTATTTCTTTTTCTTCTCTGATTGCCATGGCTAGGACTTCCAAAACTATGTTGAATAATAGTGGTGAGAGTGGACATCCTTGTCTTGTTCCTGATCTTAGAGGAAATACTTTCAGCTTTTCACCATTGAGAACGATGTGTGCTGTGGGTTTGTCGTATATGGCCTTTATTATGTTGAGGTAGGTTGCCTCTATGCCCACTATCTGGAGAGTTTTTATCATAACTGGGTGTTGAATTTTGTCAAAAGCTTTTTCTGCATGTATTGAGATTATCGTGTGGTTTTGATTCTTCAGTTTGTTAATATGGTGTATCACATTGATTGATTTGCATATATTGAAGAATCTTTGCATCCCTGGGATAAATCCCACTTGATCATGGTGTATGATCCTTTTAATGTGTTGTTGGATTCTATTTGCTAGTATTTTGTTGAGGATTTTTGCATTTAAATTCATCAGTGATATTGGTCTGTAATTTTCTTTTTCTGTAGTATCTTTGTCTGGTTCTGGTATCAGGGTGATGGTGGCCTCATAGAATGAGTTTGGGAGTGTTCCTTCCTCTGCAATATTTTGGAAGAGTTTGAGAAGGATGGGTGTTAGCTCTTCTCTAAATGTTTGATAGAATTCACCTGTGAAGCCATCTGGTGCTGGACTTTTGTTTGTTGGCAGATTTTTAATCACAGTTTAAATTTCATTACTTGTGATTCCTCTGTTCCTATTTTCTATTTCTTCCTGGCTCAGTCTTGGAAGGTTACACCTTTCTAAGAATTTGTTCATTTCTTCCAGGTTGTCCATTTTATTGGCATACAGTCGCTTGTAGCAGTCTCTTAGGATGCTTTGTATTTCTGCGGTGTCTGTTGTAACTTTTCCTTTTTCATTTCTAATTTTATTGATTTGAGTCCTCTCCCTCCTTTTCTTGATCCGTCTGGCTAATGGCTTATCAATTTTGTTTATCTTCTCAAAGAATCAGCTTTTAGTTTTATTGTTCTTTGCTATTGTTTTCTTTGTTTCTATTTCATTTATTTCTGCTCTGATCTTTATGATTTCTTTCCTTCTGCTGACTTTGGGTTTTGTTTGTTCTTCTTTCTCCAGTTCCTTTAGGTGTAAGGTTAGATTGTTTACTTGAGATTTTTATTGTTTCTTGAGGTAGGCTTGTATGGCTATAAACTTCCCTGTTAGAACTGCTTTCCTGCAACCCATCGGTTTTGGGTCGTGGTGCTTTCATTGCCATTTGTCTCTAGGTATTTTTTGATTTCCTCTTTGATTTCCTCAGTGATCTCCTGGTTATTCAGTAATGTACTGTTTAAACTCCATGTGTTTGTGTGTTTTTTATGTTTTTTTCCCTGTAATTCATTTCTAATCTCATAGCGTTGTGGTCAGAAAAGATGCTTGGTATAATTTCAATTTTCTTAAATTTACTGAGGCTTGATTTGTGACCCAAGATGTGATCTATCCTGGAGAATGTTCCGTGCACACTTGAGAAGAAAGTGTAATCTGATGTTTTTGGATGGAATGCCCTATAAACATCAATTAAGTCTATCTGGTCTATTGTGTCATTTAAAGCTTGTGTTTCCTTATTAATTTTCTGTTTGGATGATCTGTCCATTGGTGTTAAAGAGGTGTTAAAGTCCCCCACTATTATTGTGTTACTGTTGATTTCCTCTTTTAGAGCTGTTAGCAGTTGCCTTATGTATTGAGGTGCTCCTATGTTGGGTGCATATATATTTATAATTGTTATATCTTCTTCTTGGATTGATCCCTTGATCATTACGTAGTGTCCTTCCTTGTCTCTTGTAACATTCTTTATTTTAAAGTCTATTTTATCTGATATGAGTATTGCTACTCCAGCTTTGTTTTGATTTCCATTTGCATGGAATATCTTTTTCCATCCCCTCACTTTCAGTCTGTATGTGTCCCTAGGTCTGAAGTGGGTCTCTTGTAGTCAGCATATATATGGGCCTTGTTTTTGTATCCATTCAGCAAGCCTGTATCTTTTGGTTGGAGCATTTAATCCATTCACATTTAAGGTAATTATCAATATGTATGTTCCTATGACCATTTTCTTAATTGTTTTGGGCTTTTTTTGTAGGGCCTTTTCTTCTCTTGTGTTTCCCACTTAGAGAAGTTCCTTTAGCATTTGTTGTAGAGCTGGTTTGGTGGTGCTGAATTCTCTTAGCTTTGGCTTGTCTGTAAAGCTTTTGGTTTCTCCATTGAATCTGAATGAGAACCATGCCTGGCAGAGTAATCTTGGTTGTAGGTTCTTCCCTTTCATCACTTTAAGTATATCATGCCGCTCCTTTCTGGCTTGTAGAGTTTCTGCTGAGAAATCAGCTGTTAACTTTATGGGAGTTCCCTTGTATGTTATTTGTTGTTTTTCCCTTGATGCTCTCAATAATTTTCCTTTGTCTTTAATTTTTGCCAATTTGATTACTGTGTGTCTCAGTGTGTTTCTCCTTGGGTTTATCCTGTATGGGACTCTCTGTGCTTTCTGTACTTGGGTGCCTATTTCCTTTCCCACGTTAGGGAAGTTTTCGTTTATCATCTCATCAAATATTTTCTCGGGTCCTTTCTCTCTCTCTTCTCCTTCTGGGACCCCTATAATGTGAAAGTTGTTGAGTTTAATGTTGTCCCAGAGTTCTCTTAGGCTGTCTTCATTTCTTATGATTATTTTTTCTTTATTCTGTTCCGCAGCAGTGAATTCCACCATTCTGTCTTCCAGGTCACTTATCCGTTCTTCTGCCTCAGTTATTCTGCTATTGATTCCTTCTAGTGTAGTTTTCATTTCAGTTATTGTATTGTTCATCTGTGTTTGTTTGTTCTTTAATTCTTCTAGGTCTTTGTTAAACATTTTTTGCATCTTCTCGATCTTTGGTTCTGTTGTTTTTCCGAGGTCCTGGATCATATTCACTCTCATAATTCTCAATTCTTTTTCTGGAAGGTTGCCTATCTCCATTTCATTTCATTGTTTTTCTGGGGTTTTATCTTGTACCTTCATCTGGTACATAGCCCTCTGCCTTTACGTCTTGTCTATCTTTCTGTGAATGTGGTTTTTGTTCCACAGGCTGCAGGATTGTAGTTCTTCTTGCTTCTGCTGTCTGCCCTCTCGTGGATGAGGCTAAGAGGCTTGTGGAAGTTTCCTGATGGGAGGAACTGGTGGTGGGCAGAGCTCAGTAAAACTTTAATCCGCTTGTCTGCTGATGGGTGGGGCTGGGTTCCCTCCCTGTTGGTTGTTTGGCCTGAGGCAACCCAACACTGGAGCCTAGCAGGGCTCTTTGGTGGAGCTAATGGTGGACTCTGGGAGGGCTCATGCCAAGGAGTACTTCCCAGAACTTCTGCTGTCAGTGTCCTTGTCCTCACGGCGAGGCACAACCGCCCCCCACCTCTGCAGGAGACCCTCCAACACTAGCAGGTAGACCTGGTTCAGTCTCCTATGGGGTCACTGCTCCTTCCCCTGGGTCCCAATGCACGCACTATTTTGTGTGTGCCCTCCAAGAGTGGAGTCTCTGTTTCCCCCAGTCCTGTCGAAGTCCTGCAGTCAAATCCCGCTAGCCTTCAAAGTCTGATTCTCTAGGAATTCCTCCTCCCATTGCCAGACCCCCAGGCTCAGAAGCCTGACATGGGGCTCAGAAGCCTGACATGGGGCTCAGAACCTTCACTCCAGTGGGTGGACTTCTGTGGTATAAGTGTTCTCCAGTTTCTGAGTCACCCACCCAGCGGTTATGGGATTTGATATTATTGTGATTGCGCCCCTCCTACTGTCTCACTGAAGCCTCTCCTTTGTCTTTGGATGTGGGGTATCTTTTTTGGTGAGTTCCAGTGTCTTCCTGTTGATGATTGTTCAGCAGTTAGTTGTGATTCCGGTGTTCTCGAAAGAGGGAGTTCTACTTTGCCATCTTGAACCAATCTCCAGTCATTAGTCCACAGGTCCTACATTTGCTCACTCTTCTCAAGGCTTAAGGTCTCATCTCTTCAGTATCTTTTATTGCAATATTCGTTTTACTGTGGAATCCTGGAACCAAACCCACAATATCTCCAAAGTATGCATGAATGAGAAGTCCACAGGCTGACTGGCTTCAGGTGAAGCTTGATCCTACAACACAATATGTCATCAAGGACCCGTTTATTTCCTTCCCTCTGCTGTGCTTTCCTTGGTGTCTCTTGAGGTGAATGACTTTTAATTGGTAGATATTTCAAACTATTTTAATATCCTCTATGATTATTAATATGCTCAGGTTTTCTATTTGTTTGTGGTTTAATTTTGGTAATTTTCCAGAAAATGCTATCACTTAGGTTGTGTTCAGCTTCTTGTAACAGAAAAGCATGCCTAAAAGTGGGTTAACAAAAGGGGTTTTCATCTCACACAACTAGAAGTCTAGAGGTTGAGCAGCTCCCAGATTGGTTAATTCAATAGCTCAAAGACATCACAAAGGACCCAATTTATGCCATTCTCAATGTGGAGGCTGCATCTTTTAGGTTGGCTCTCTTCATAGTCCCCACATGGCTACCAAAGTCTTTGGTGTCACATGCAAATGACAACATTCAGAGGCAAAAAGGGGAAATATTTCTTTTTTTTACATCTCTTTTTAAGAACAAAGTAACTTTTCCCAGAAGCCCTCTAGTACATCTCATTGGGTAGAATTGTACCAACTGCTCAAACCTAGGCAAATCACTGCCCAAAGAAATGGAATTACCAATATTGACTTAGTCTTAGACTAATTAAGACTCTTTCCTTGAGGTGAAAGGGTGGCTTCTTGCCTAAGCACTTGGCTGCATGGAGGGGAGGAGGTTAAACATACAAGAAAAAGTAGAGCTTGGGACTTCTCTGGCGGTCCAGTGGTTAAGACTTCATGCTTCCAACGCAGCGGGTATGGGTTCAGTCCTTGGTCAGGGAACTAAGATCCCGCGTGCCGCGTGTTGTGGAAAAAAAAAAAAACAGAAAAGAAAAAGCAGAGCTCTACTGACAGAGCATTCCCCCATCTCTATCCTTACCACTGTTTCATGTAGTAATTTAATACGTATCTATTGAGAGCCTACTACGTGCCAAGTTTTGTATATAGAGTAGTAAACATGACAGATAAGGTTCTTGCTACTATGGAGTTTACATTTTGTTTGGGGGAACTAGATGTTAAAACAATAAACAAAAATGTGAGTATTTCAAATAGTAATAAGTTCTTCAAGAAAATGAAGTCTGTATAATGAGAAGAGGGTGACATGTAGGGACTTGCTCCATTAGAAATGTGTTCTTGGGAGGCTTACTGAAAAGATGACATTTGATCTGAAATCTACATGATAAGAGGGAAACTGAAGGTCTAGTAGAAGAGTATTTTTTTTTATAGGCAGTGAACCAACCACATGCGCTAAGGTCCCAAGGTGATCATGTGCTTGAGAGTTTTGAAGAATAGAAAGACAGCCAATGTTCTATTAAAATGAGGTGAATGGACCTAGAGACTGTCATACAGAGTGAAGTAAGTCAGAAAGAGAAAAACAAATACCGTATGCTAACACATATACATGGAATCTAAAAAAAAAAAAAAGGTTCTGAAGAACCTAGCGGCAGGACAGGAATAAAGACGCAGACGTAGAGAACGGACTTGAGGACACAGGGAGGGGGAAGGGTAAGCTGGGACGATGTGAGTGGCATGGACTTATATACACTACCAAATGTAAAACAGATAGCTAGTGGGAAGCAGCCGCATAGCACAGGGAGATCAACTCAATGCTTTGTGTCCACCTAGAGGGGTGGGATAGGGAGGGTGGGAGGGAGACGCAAGAGGGAGGAGATATGGGGATATATGTTTATGTATAGCTGATTCACTTTGTTATACAGCAGAAACTAACACACCATTGTAAAGCAATTATACTCCAATAAAAATAAAATACCATTGTGTTTTATATACCCACACCTGAGCACCTGCTGTGTCCGTCATCTAGAATGACCATCCTTACGCTGCTGTCTAGCAAACTCTTACCAACCCTTTAGGACATAGCTCAAATATTTCTCTTCAATTTTCTCCCCAGGTAGAGTTAAACACTTCCTCCTACTATATAGTGTGCCTACTATATATTAGACTCCGTATCAGACCATAGTACATTTAACTTATTTTCATTTTTATCCCTCCCTCTGGACTTGGAAATGTTTGAAGACAAGGGCTATGTCATTTATATATGTATATTTGTATTCCCTACCGCCAAGTGTTCTGGCCATGACAAATACTAGTTGCATAACAAGTATTAAACTGAAACATCGAATATCTACTATTCTTGGCACTATTATAAGCATTATGGAGCATACAAAAGAATCTACCTTCATTGAAGTAGTTCAGAATGTAGACTCTAGAGTCAGAAGCTCGGCTCTTATCCCCTTCCCAACACTTACTAGCTATGTGAACTTAAGCAAATTACTTAACCTCTCTGTGCCTCAGGTTCCTTATCTGTGAGGTGGCAGATAATAATGGTAACTGCCTGAAAGTGAGGAATAAGTTAAATAATGTATGTGAAGCATTTAGCACACACAATATCTGGCACATGGTAAGCGCTTCATGTTAATTTATTATTTATAAATTAATGAAATTATTGGATTGATAAGATTTATACAAATGAAAAGCATAATACTACAAACACACCACTACGCAGGATGGTCTAAAGTGCCTTTTGAAACAAGATATTATGGTGTCTTGATCTGGCTGAATGAGAAATGAAGAAAAAATCAGCGACAGTGTAATCTGTCTTGGCCTGACCATTCTAGAGAACTGTGTTCATTTCTGAGCAGCAAACTTTAAGAAAAACAAAGTACAGTATAACTAGAATCAGACCACCAGGATGCTTATAATTCTAGAGAAGGGGAGACTCCTGGGGGCAGAGAGAAACCTGAGAGCTGAAATCAAACACGTGAAGGATTGTTATATAGAAGAAAGGAAAGCTTTGCTCAGTACTGCTCTAGAGAGCAGATCTAGGGCCATGGAATGGAAGCTGTAGGTGGGTGATTTCAGCGGGACATAAACCAGCCTTTGCTGAATGTCAGCACTCACTATGAAGGTGAGAAAGTGGTGAGTTTCTCATCAGCGGAGGTGCTCATTAAGTGAACAATCACTTAACAAGGATATTGTCAAGGGGGTTTTTTCACTGGACAGGGGATTATTCTAGATGACCTTTGAGGTCCCTTGCAGGACGCTCAAGATCTGGACCTTTCTGGGAAAGATTAGTGTTACTACATTAAAATTAGGAAGTTCTAAAAGTGGTATTCTTAAAGGAGTCAAAATGCTCTCGAAATCAACACACACACACACACACACACACACACACACACACACGTAGCTACACATAATCTTCCTCCGACCAGCCCACCCCTGTGGCTATGTGCTTGAAGTTTCCACTTTAGTCACTCATTGGATTGGGCATTCAAGGTTCTTGTTCAAATGTAATTTTTTACTAGATGAGGTATGGCTTTAAGCAACCTAGCTGTTAACATCATCTTCTATCACAGTGCCTGGTACATATTCATTGAATATTTATTACCCACTTGAGATTGTACAAATTTATCAAATTAAACTGACTTTCCTTAAAGGACTCTGAAGAGATGGACAAGTAGACAGATAAGCTTGGATAAGGGCAAGACGTCACAAGGGTTTCACCATTCAAACTCAACCCTCATGGCAGAGGGCAAGCCACACACAGATCCCATGTCCATTTTTTTAGTTACGTGGGAAGCCAGGCTTTCCTTCTCACAGACAAAGTCCTGAGCTGGGAAACGATCTGGGCTGGGATTTGATGAGGATACTTTGCATCCTGGCCTTCTGCCCGGCCCATTGATGTAGCTCTTTAAATCGCATCATTTAAAACCACAAATGTCACAGATCCCACTAGACAAACTCCTCTGTCTAGCAGCACAGAAAGGAAGGGACATGATGAACCCCCTGAGGCAGCCTGATTGACCATTCCTAATCTTTCATGCTTGGGGGACTACACTGGGAGTAGGGTTCACTCGTAGAATGGCATGAAGCGCTGGCTGGTTTCATTTCATTCAGTTAAGGATACACCTCAAGGCCAGTGCATAATGATGGGAAAGCCAGCCTCACCTCCTTGCTTAGGTTAATGGCAGATGAGTGCAGTCTGCCAAGTAGAAAAGTAAAGGGTGATGGAAGGGAAACTTCCCTATAATCCATCTTCAAGAGACGCCAGAAATTCCATCATTAGTTACTTATTCCCAGAATAGTGACAGAGTAGGACTAATAGCAAGCATATGGAGAAAGAATTAGCCTCAGAGCTTGCAGCAAGGCTGAGGCTAAAGCTGTAAGTGAGGGTCAAATGGCGCCAGCTTTGGGGATCGGCAGAGGGCAGGAAACTAGGCAAAGTCATTAGACATCTAAAGAAGCCCGCATGTAGACAAACTATATAGGGAACCCATTTTTACATCACTCTCAGCGTGTAGTGTAGAGGTGGGCATGAAACCATAAAAGAGATTTCCAGGCCTCTCCTTTCCCCTCCATCACATCTTTCATGTCCTACTAAACATACATGTCTTTACTCCCAAGGCCACAGCAACTTTCCTAATCAAGGAATCCACATTAAGGTGTTATTAGCTATTGGCCACATGATTTATTTTTCCTTCCAGGGGTAGTTTTAGAGAGGTAGTGCCTTAAAGCAAAGGAGTGACTCTCTAATAGTACATCTCAGGCAAACTTCTGGAGGAAAGATTTTTTTTCTCTACAGAGGAATACCATGAGGCTTCTCATAACACAGCCGCTGGACACGCAATAGACCAGATTAATTTCAAATGCAAGAGGTGAAAAGTAACACTAGACTCTGAATTGACTATATATCATCCAATCATACTCACTTCAAGTCACAAATTTACAGTGATTTTACTGTCCTCTCTCTTTGCTACTGTAACCCACACATCTGGCATAGGGTGAGAGTTCAATGAATGGTACTTTTTGTTGCTTTCATTATTATTACTATTAGAAGCAGTAGTAGCATTAGTGCTGCCCCAGTACCTGGCGCAGTGCCCAGGACATATTAATTATTCAGAACTGTAATAGTTATTTTATTGCACTGGCTCCTGGCATAGTGCCTGGCACACAATAGGGCACCGATTGAGTTAGTTCCCTTTGTTCTCACCTTTCCCTGGGATACATTTGTCTTTGGTTTCCCCCCAAGCCACACCTTGCTAAAGTGGGCGCAGACCTTCCTGTAGCAATAATGCTTAGCCCAGCACCACAAGTGACACCATATGAGAAGACATCTAGCCTTCTCTTCCATGTTAGCCCCTTAAGTGGCAAATGGGCAACAGGTGCCTAAGGTCATTTTTTTTAATATGGGGAAAGTGAGGTTTTGAGCTATTGCCTTATAATTTTAGTTTACCTCTAGTCCCTGTATCCTAGTATAGCCTTAAAAATATGCCCCCACCACTATCTCCCAACTAGGCTATGATCAACCTCGCCGCCTTTGTTCGTGTGGTAGCTGAACTACCCTCATATTTTTACACTAAATTCATCCTCCAAGGACTGGGTAACAGCTACCTTCTCCATGAAACCTTCTCTGAGACTTCCAGCCTCACAGAGCCCTTTCTGAAATCCCAAAGCATCGAATCAGTAGCACACAATTTAGCCCTTCATTCTGTAGCTGCACCAACCTCCTCAGCTAGATTGTATTTGCTCGTCAAACATCCATCCGTTGAGCACCCGTCATGTTCCAGAGCCTGTGTAAGTGCTAGGAAGGCAGGAATCAAGGTACTCCTACCCGAATGGCAGGAAGACAAACACGCAGTTGAGTGACATTGGAGAAACGTGACCTGAGTGCCAGTGGGGAACTCAGAGGGAGATTGGCTAACTTTCTGAGGGTCTTGGGGGAAGGCTTCACGGAGAAGGGGACCTATGAGCAAGGTGCTGAAGTAGAGAGAAGTTAGTTAAGTGGAGAAGGTGGGATGAAGCCACATGCAAACGCATGGTCATGAAAGGGCAACTCAGAGAACGTGACTCAGTACGGCTAGAACTTGGGGAGAGATGGAGAGAGATGAGAGAATATCATGGAAGGTTTACTCATTCATTCATCAAATATGTATCCAGGGTGTGAAAAACAGGACAGATGCAACTGCACTTGAGATTTAAAGCAAATTGGACTGAACAGATGATTACCCAGGAAGACAAAGAAATATGTCTATGTAACTAGAAATTCTGATTAGCATCAAGAAGGAAGAGAAAAGGCTCCAACGGAGAGAAGCATATGAAGGAACTACTTTATAATACAGGGTAGTTAATTAGGGCTTCTCTGAAGAGGCGGCATTTTGTTGAGGCTTGAAAGATGAAAAGAGCTGGAGAAGAGTATTCCAGGAGGTGATCCAAGGTCTTGAGGTGGGAGAAAGCTTGACATGTTGGAAGAATCAAAAGGAGCTCCACAGGGCTAAAGAATAGTGGATAAGAGTGTAAGAGTGGCTTAAGATGACATTGGAGAGGTAAGCACAAGCCAGGACCTAGTAGATCTCAGAAAGGAGTGTTGATTTCATCACAAGAGCAGTGGGATACTAACCAAGGAGAGTGAAACGGGATCAGATTTGTGGTTCACAGGATAACTTGGGGGTGGTGTGGAAGACGATCTGGATGGGGAGAGAATGGAGTCAGGATAACTAATTATAAGGAGGTGGAATGGTCCAGGTGAGAGATAGTGAAGGCAGGGACCTTTTCTTTCTTCTGTTCCAAAAGTGACTAGCTCAGTGCCAGGCACATGGATGGCTTCCACTGTGTTCATATTGATTAATTAAATAAATATAAACTGAATTGGGTTGTTGAGTGTCTTTTCAGGAGGTCACACTGTCCCTTCTTTCTCCTCCCTTTTCTCTTTATAACGGAGACAAGGAGGCATTCTACAATTAAAATTATTAAAGTAATTTGCTGTTTAGTGACAAATGCTTCCTCTAAACGCCACTTCCCTTTAGTCATTGCTGAGTTACTTCAAAGTAGCGCAAGAAAGTATCAGTGCTTCTCAAGACAGCCAAGCAGCACTCTGCTCTCCTGAGAGTTGGATGTAGCGAGAAAATTGTCATTTGGGCCTGTTCAGGGCAAGAGGCAACACTAACCTCCAAACACCAACTTCCCAGAAGAGCACATGCACTGCACATGCCACTTGGTATAATATATGCCTCTCACTCTGCCAAAGCAGAGATATAATTACCTGGAAGAGTAAGGCAAATATTTGTGGAAGCTGCGTGTCTTCATCTTCTCTTACATCCAGGAGATGAGACAAGAGGCCCTTTATCACATTTCCATTTCTTTTTGCTGGCAAAACAGTTTGGTCATGAAAGACACTTAAATGGGTTCATCCAAACTCAGCCTCCAGAGCGTTCTGGAGGTCCCAAGGATGGTAGGGAAAGGAGAGTCAATCACCTAATGGGTCTGAGCCTCATCTTCTCCCATGGGGAGGGTAACCATTCCCATCTTATAGGGCTAGTACAAGGAGTCAATGGGGAATGTGCATGAAATTAACCTGCAGCCTACAAGGCAAGAGCTCTATACTGTGATTTCATTCTATGCAATTAATGGCAAAGTCTGTCTTTTATTCTTGGTCTCCCAGGGAAAGTTAAAACATATTGTAGGAACTCAATAATAGGTTTTGCTCTGAAATCACTTCTGTTAAAATCTGGCTTTAGATGTGGTACATGTAAAACAGGCCGTTCACTTCTCCTAATTGAATCAGACAGATTCTCATATCTGTCAGCTGCTTGGTTTAGAATCACGGAGGAGAAAAATCACGAGTGGGCAGAGGGGGTAGTGGCTTAATCTGTTGGAGTCAGTACCCCTTCCCCAGTGAGCAGCAATAAGAAGAATGTTTGTTTCGGTCCAGGATCTGCATCTGGGGCAGCCGCAAATGTAATCCTACAAACTAGCACAGGCCCACAGGCCCGGGGTCCAAAGGAAACTGGCCAGAGATGAGGTCCAACTTTGCATCACCAGTCAGAAGTATTATCACGAGTATTTCCAGACAGCAGAAGGGAAGGAAGAAACTAACTTGTGCTATGTCTCAGGAGGTTTCCTCTGGGCCAGTTGCTTCAGCCAGTCATTGTCTCATTTAACCCCCACAGTCACCTTGAGGTGGGAATTAGTGTTTACTGTGGAGCCTGGCACAATTAATATTATTAATATCGATAAGCTTAATAATAATAAACTGAAACACCGTGAGCTTGAGTAACTTACCTAAGGTCGCAGACCTGGTAAAGCCAGGATTTGAACCCATGTCTTTCTGACCCAGAAGCCAGGGCTTTTTCTGCTATGCTCCTTTGCGAGAGGAGAAAGACTGTGGCTTTAAAACAGGTGAGGATTTTCCAAGTCATTAGCAAGGCTGCCTCCATAACTGGCCACTTGAGACCTGCAGGTATCTAAGACTATCTTTGGTCTCCCTCTCTCTCCTCATTCAGGCTTCTAAATTGCTATGAACCATGGCCCAGCTGTACTACAAAAGGGTCAACTACTCACCCTACAGAGACCGAATCCCCCTGCAAATCGTGAGGGCTGAGACGGAGCTCTCTGCAGAGGAGAAGGCCTTCCTCAGTGCCGTGGAGAAGGGGGACTACGCCACTGTGAAGCAGGCCCTCCAGGAGGCCGAGATCTACTACAATGTCAACATCAACTGCATGGACCCACTGGGCCGGAGCGCCCTGCTCATTGCCATTGAGAATGAGAACCTGGAGATCATGGAGCTACTGCTGAACCACAGCGTGTACGTCGGTGACGCATTGCTCTACGCCATCCGCAAGGAAGTGGTGGGCGCTGTGGAGCTTCTGCTCAGCTACAGGCGGCCCAGTGGAGAGAAGCAGGTAAGAAGCCCCTACAGCCGGGGAGGTAGCCAGGGACAACAGAGCACCGCAGGGTCAGAAGCCTTGAAACTAAGGAAGGTTATAGGCGGGCTGCCGTTGAGAAGCCCTATCATGGCAGCCCTCTGCTCTCAAGAATAGCGTCAGTGATCTCAGGTGGGATCTTAGAGCTACCCCGCACGGCCCACACTGAGTTTTACTCATTTGCTATTTCCTTATTAGTACTTGCCCATATACCTTCAACACTTGACCTAAAAGCATCTTCTCTGTTTCCAGAACTGTCAAGCTCCTTCTACCCTCCCTACTCCCTGCTCCACATCTTCATTTCCTTCCTCACTGAAAGGGGGGACAAGGAGAAACCAAACACAGACCTGAGCTTTCCCCTTCTCACCCACTCTCTCCTGAAGAAGGACAGGAGGGCCTTTCAACTTGAGTGCCACGGCACAGATGCAAATGGATACAGGGGCCTACACACCTCTCCAGTTCCACTCATGTGAATGCATTCCACCCCTAGACGTTCAGGGCTTTGCCTCTGTGATTCTCCTGTCCTCTGAGGCACCTAGGTTTAACACTCTGGAGTCATCTTCGAGTCCTTCCTCTGCCCTGTCTCCATGCTCCATCCCCAAGCCCTGTGAGTTCTTCCTTCCCAATATCTTGTATTGATACATACTTTCTTCCCTCTCTAGCCCAGCTCCCACCACTGCACCTCTGCTTCTCATCATCTCTCTCCTACATCAGTGATTCTCAAAGTGTGGTTCTTGGACCAGCAGCATTAGCATCACCAGGGGAGCTTGTTAGAAAATGCAAAAGTCTCCGTCCCCACTACAGACTGACTGAATCAGACACTCTGGAGGTGGGGCCCGGCAAGCTGTGTCTCAGCAAGCCCTCCAGGGTACTGTGATGCCCACTCGGGTTTGAGAATCCCTGTCCTAAACTAACATGAAAACTTCTATCTGGACTCCCTGCCTCTAACCTCTTTCTTTCTCTCAAGCCATCCTGAACAATGATACTGGCTTATTCTTTCCCAGATTGCATAACAATCCTGCCATTCCTGTCCATCCTTTCAGTGACTCCAATGTCTCTTCATTAGAAGAGAAACCAGCCCATGAAGCCTAGCACTCAATACCCTTCATTAATGGTCTTTTCTAGTCCTGTCTCCCCCTTAGTCCCTTCTAAACCCCTCAAGTTAGACAGGTCTCCACTGTCTCTCTTCCTTTGGAGAATAGTAGGCGCATGTAGTAGGAACAAAGAAAATACAGTCATCAAACATGGAATACCACAATACATTAAAAAGTAGAAATGGTACAAACCAAAACCAAAATTGCAAAGTGCTTAAAAAATACTGGTAATGAAAACACTCAACATCAAGTCTTATGGGACATGACCAAAGCTGGGTTTAAAGGGAATTAATAGCTTTAATACTTGCCTAGTTAAACAAGAAGGAATGAAAATAAGCTAGCTGATAACTCACAGACTAGGAATTGGAATTGACAGAGCAGAAAGCAAGGTACTAGATTAAAAGTTCCTTGGGTAAAGGGCCTTAATCAACATTTAACACAGTGCCAAGAGAGAGGAGACCTTATCTCTCTTCTTCACTGCTGTATCCCAGCACTGGGAAAGTGCCTGCAATATCAAAGGCACTCAGTAAATATTTATCTTATGAATGAATAGTATGCATCCACCAAGCTATGCATTGTACACGATTTAATCCTCTCAGCTACTCTGTTAGGCAGGCACTGTTATCGCTGTCCCCATGATACTGATCAGACAGATTGAGCCACTGGGTGGTTAAGTCAGTTATTCAAGGTCACAATAAATGTCAGAGCCAGAATTCAGACCCAGGCAGCCTAGCTCCTAACCCCACCCGCTTAACCACTAGGCTATCCTGCTCTCCTGGAAGTCTGAGTTAAGTCTGAGAACTCCCAGCACAGGAGTTCCGAGACGGGATAGATGAGTGGAGGATGGATGACCTCTCTGGAAAGGACATGCCTACAGGATTTGGATATATAGCTAAGCAGAGAGGTGTTAGCATGTTCCCTACCCGGTCCACGTCTCCATCCCCAACACAACTGATTTGTTCTGGGCCCCTTTTCCCTAGAGCCCTGCTAAGTGTCTGAGTGATTTCATGTGCTAATCTGAACTAAGGCTTACCCAGCTACTCCGCTCCATGATCTTGTCCACTGCTGAGATTATGTAGCCATTGGCTCGACCCTTCACTTGACACCAGTCACACACTAATACATACTACTGGTCAGCCTTACTTGTATAAATGTTTAGTCTCTGTAACTAGAATGTTTCTTAAATGTGAAGCATACTCTAATGCCCGACTGTTTCCACGCATCCCCCATCAGCACCTGACCCAGTGCCTAGTATATAATGGGTGATAAATTCTTGCTGATGAACAAGAAGGAGTCAAGTGTATCTCCCAGAAAAGCACATAGCTGGCTGCTTGAACAAGACATCCTGGACTTTCATATTCAATCCCATTTAGCTTCATAACTGTTTTGAAAGAGGGGAGAGCACAGAGGAAATTTGCAAAGAGGGGACTAGCAATGGCAGCCCTATCTGAGTTTTGAAAGTAGGCCAAGTCCTTATTTGATGGCCAACCCTTTCTCCCATCTTTCCCCATTGCTCTGGCAAACCCTGAGGAAGAAAGGCGCCAGGTAAAGTCACTTGAAAGTACAATCTAAGGCACGACCTCCCCTGGATAGAAGCAGTGCTTACCTCACAGGAGTGAAGCACCACTGGTAGAATGTCAGGCGTACGAAACCTGGGTGAAGCTACTGGGGACAGGCTGTTTTTCACCAAGGGCCTTCCAGACTCACTGCCTCCTTTGTCCACCGTACATCATACTGAAGTCTCTTCAGCAGCCTTCTCCTCCCTTTCTCTTCTCTCCTCTCTCCTCTCTCCTAAACTCCACCACCGGCCGCTACTACATTGCATTTTCTTCCATTGCTCTGACAATTGCTGTGGTAAGTCATATATCAGTAACTATAACAACAGGCTGCCACAGTGCTGGAGCCCTGCCTCTCTGGGAGATAGAAACAAGATTTGTTTACCTGGGAGCAGTCAGGGATGTGAGCAAACACAGGACTCCTGAAGGACCTTGGGTCCAGCTGGGCAGGCTACTCCCAGGAAGGCACTCTTCAGACACACAGAATCCAAACACCTGTCCCTTTTCATGGAGGCCCTCCCCCAGCTCGCCAAAGGATCGGGCACAGCTGACCTCCATCAATCTTGGGTGGATAAACTAGTCCCCTGTTTGGGTTTATCCAGCAAGGAGTTTGGCTTCAGGTTGGCAGTAAGACCCCCTCTGCCGTACCCTTACCCCTGCCCATCATGCTCTTCTTCCTCTTCTAGCCTATCAAAACTGCTCTCAGATAAAGACTGGAGGCTGGGTGTACACGGCTGACCCTGGCTTCAAGTATCATCACTCACATGGACACCTGCATTTTTAATAGGTACCAAATCTGAAAGTAAAAAGAGTGATGCTCTATCAGATAGAATTTCCTGCACCAGACAACAAGTAGAAGACTCCGTGCGTGTGTGCGCGTGTGTGTTATTCTGTGGTCTTCTTGCTACTCCAGAAAACCGACCCTCTTGGAAGCACCCACTCCCTAACCACTACAGCCTATTTCCTTAGGGTTAGATGTTGGCCACCTGTGGGATTTGTGATTCCTTGGGGGAAACACTCAAATAGTTCTCATTATTCTCTGTAGTCTCTCAAAAAATTCTGGACTGCAGAAGGTTTAATACCAGCCTATCGCTTGTCCATGAAACCTACTGCCTTTGGCCCACTGACTCTTGGAACCACTAGAGGAGCATCGTCAGCAGGGGGCGCAAATCCAGCTCCAATCCAGAGAGGAGTCTTGTGTCTGTCTATGGTCAAAGCCAGCTCAAAGATGAAGCTTTGTGCATATGGAGAACTTGTCAAAATACAGACTCCTGAGCCCCAATCCATACCTACAGAATTAGAATCTTGGGGTTTGGGCCTGGAATCAGCATGTTAATAAGCCCACCCCCCAACCCGTTTCTAGGTAAGAGGTCTATGTGACTCTCTGTATTCATTTCCTAGGGCTGCCATAACAAAGTACGGCGAACTGGGTGGCTTAAAAGAAATGTATTCTCACAGTTCAAGAGGCCAGAAGTCCGAAATGCAGGTGTTGATGGGCCTGGTTCCTTCTGGAGGCTCTAAGAATCTGTTTCATGCCTTGGCTTGTAGCTGCGTCACTTCATTCTCTGCCTCCATCATTATATGGGGTTCTCCTCTGTGCCTTTCGTCTGTGTGGTTGTGTCCAAATCTCCCTCTCCTATCTCTTATAAAGACACCAGCTGTTTGATTTAGGGCCCACCCTAATCCAGGACTAACTCATTTCAACTTGATTACATCTGCAAAGACCCTTTTTCTATATAAGGTCACATTCACAGGTACCAGGTGTTAAGACTTGAACATATCTTTTGTGGGGATACAGTTCAACCCACTACACTCTTGATGAGAAATACTAGCCTAGACAAGTAGTTTTCAAACATTTTCAGTAACGGAGTCTTTCATTAAATGAAATCCTACGGAGACGTCAAACAAACAGACCCAAGCAGAGCTGCCCTAGTTTAAGTGCAGGTCAGGGCCAAAAGCCCCACTTCTTCACACACACACACACACACACACACACACACAACTCCTTGGCCCTGAGAAGCAAGCATAACTGGAAAACCACTGGTCTAGAAGACAGAATGACAGACTCTAATTTGGAGTTTGAGGTGCTAGCCACATTGTAGCTAACAGGGTGACCTTGGGCAAGTCATAAGGTCTTTTACAAGTGGCCAGTTATAGAATCACCCTACAACTCAATTTCCTTATCTATAAAATGAAGCTCACAATGCCCACCCCTACCTAATATAGAGGGCTGTCGTGAGGAAGAAGTAAGATAAAGATATAGTAAAGTCTTCTGAAACAAAAGTTAATGCTAGACAGAGTTCAATGACTATTATTTTCAGCTTCACTCCCATCAGTTTGACTTAGCCTGTCATATCGTGTGGAGAGACCAGCTGACAAGTGGTGCTCACCACAAGGCACCGCCAGTACGGTGACGGGGAGAGCATCTTCTCCTGCCATGACCCCGCATTCATCCCTCCTTGTTCACTGGAGTCTAAGGATTTGAGCAACAGGGAGGTAGAGCTGCTGGCCTCTGCGTCAACAGCCCATCCAAGGAATTTTCTTTCTTGGTCACTTGCGTCAATGCAGGGAGGTGTCGAGAGGCTAAGCCAACCTTCTCCCCATGGCCCGCCCCTCTGGGCTCTGCCATAATTACTCATTTGTCTGTGGCAGATGGCTCCAAATTAAAATTGGTCTCACAGATGAGCTAGCGAGATTAAGTCTCAACAACACCGATAAGTGTTCGTGCTGAGATTGCAGAAAATCAGCAACAAAGCACTCCACTTACCCCTTCCCCTATCTGATCCTTGGTCCCAGGGAGAGATGGCACAGTGTAGAGGGGACACCGAGGGCCTAGGAAAAGGTGACTGGTGCAAAAAAAAGGGGCCTACAGTGTCTAGCCTATAAATCTCAAGTACTCAGCAGGAGAGCAGAAAGTAAAGAACAGAACTGCACAAGTCACTCTATTTACAGGCAGCCTGGAGTAGTAGAAAGAACAGAGACTTTGGAGTCTTAGCAGTTTTAGTAGATGTGCTTCCTTGCACAAGTCACTTAATCTCTCCAAACCTCAGTTTCTTCATCTGTAAATGTCAACAATAATGGAGCCTACCTCATAGAGTTCTAGTGAAAATTAAATGAAATAATCCATGTCTATTACTTAGAACGGGAGCCTGACATAGTGAATACTCAGTACATGGGAGGCAGTACTGTTCCTGTTCCTACTAGTTGAAGCCATGCTGAGAACTCCTGCTGGCTAATCTCATTTATTCATTTTTAAATATGTATTAAGCACCCACTAGCACATAGTGGCTAAGAGTTCAGGCTGCATGACCTTTAGGAAAGCTGTTTGCCCTGATTGAGCATCAGTGTCCTTATCTGTATAGTGGGGTTAGTATTACCTACATCGTAAGTGGTTGCGAGGTTTAAATGAGAATTATTTTTTAACATTTGGCATAATTTGTGGCACATAGCATTCAATAATGATACTCATATCATTAGAATTAATACAAAATATTATTAAGTCTTTGTTACCTGAATTGCCCAATACAACAATAGGTATTTATCACTATAATAATCTGAGTCACAGCTTTGATTCTATGAGTTTCGTTCCAAAGTCAAAGTTCTAGGCCAAAAACGTGGGTTGTGTCAATCAAGTCAAGAAAATAAATCAGCCACTTCATTGGAAGAAAACGTCAGAATGACCGCACGGCATCATATCGGCCAAACTGATAAAGTGAATTCTGTCCTCTCCTGTACCTGTGCTGACTTTCTGTAGACATGGGCTGCTTCACTCACAGAGCAGAATCATAGGCTTCAGAGATCATTTGGTCTGAAATGACATGTCCAGGGTCGCTCAGCTGAGCTCGAACTGGCACAAATGCTTCCTGTCTCCCGAGCCACTATTTCTACCACCCCACACTGCCTCTGAGGAAACATCAGAAGCAGTAACACTTACAACAAAGCTGAAAATCAACAAAGCAACTGCAAGTGGTGTCCATCTAAAACAACTCATTCATAACAAAGTTCCAGCCTGTGCTCCCAAGGGACACAGAAAACCTA
This sequence comes from Phocoena phocoena, assembly GCF_963924675.1. NCBI lineage: Eukaryota > Metazoa > Chordata > Mammalia > Artiodactyla > Phocoenidae > Phocoena > Phocoena phocoena. The sequence goes on along the minus strand of NC_089240.1, from coordinate 94,578,535 downwards.
AGCTAGGGATGCTTACCTTTCAGAAAGAAAAATATAATTATTTAAACTTGGTCCCAAGTAGACCAAGGGAGCTAGCTGCATAATACTTCACAAGGAGGAGACTATGAAATAATCTCAAAAGCAAGTCACTAAATAAAAACACATGAGGTTTTTTAGCCATGACTGACCCCCCCTCCCCCTTCAGGGTTCCCCCCAGCACAGGGCTTCCTTTCTGTAGCCTCATGCTTATGGTTGTATACGGCCCTGACCCACATACACATGTCCAGTTAGGGAGTTTCCTGTTCTCCTCTCCTCTGGGTAGGTGGATCGCAGCTGTGTATAACAGACCCCCTCCTCCTTCACCTCACATGCGCAGTTATGTAGAGGACAGCCATCTTCTGTCTCCTTTTCACCCCAGGCTGCTCAGTTGGTTTTTTTCAACGTATGGTTCTTGTTGCAAACTCTGTTCAAGTGTGAAATATCAGTGCAAAACTCAGCGCTCTCCTCCCATCTCTCCTTCCAGCTGTCCTATCCCAGAGCACCAAATGTTGCCTTGTACTGATTCCTTTCCATATGCCAACAACAAACGTGGGACAGAAATAGAACGGTGCAAGGAAATATGTGTTACATTATCCAAAACGTGTGATGTGGACAATATAGAAGGCCACTCTGGTTACAAGTAGGCAAAGAGCTTTCAGGGGAGGAATATTTGAGAAAAGAAATAAACTTTGAGCTGGAAAGGAAGAAAGAAGGGGACGGGACATTTGTCAGTTGGAAGTGAATGAGCAATGACGTGGGTAGTGGGAATGATGGTGGCCTGTTCACAGTAGGTGCTGGAGTGAAGGGCTGGTGATGAGAGCAATGCCTGGGACTCTTGTTACCCTCATGAGGTTAACCTCATGGAGGAAGGCCCCAGATACCTGACTCAGAGTCAGGACACTGGGTGAGGTGGGCCCTGAGTCTTATCAGAAACAGTAGTTCTTGGGCTCCTGTGCTCATCTGCCCTCCCCCTTAATCCTCTGATCCCAGTTGTAGTAAAGGAGAATGAGTGTATGGCCACCGCCTGAGCAGCTCCTTAGGTGGGACCTTGGTGAACACTCTCCACTGTCCCAGCTGGTTGCTACTGGTCCTCTGATTGGCAGTTGGGGCAGAGAGGAGTGATGTGGGATGAAAGAAAGAAGCTGGACCCACTGATCACCCAGGGGCCTTTTGGACAGGTCTGCCCATCAAAAAATATTTGTGAGGAGCTGACCATATTGATCTTTGACTCTCTCTCCTTTTATCTGTCTCCTTCTCCAAATGGCACTCTCTCCCTCCTCTCTTCCAACACCTCCCCGTACTCACGGGTACAATGTCTGTGTCCCATTTTAATCTCATTGGTTGACAGCTCTCTTGGATTCCAGGATATCAAGGCCACCTGATTCCTCCTCCCTCTCTGACCACTGCCTCTTAGTCTCTTTTGTAAAATCCTTATCTTTTCTCTTGCTTCAATATCCATGCTGTCCAGAGTTCTGTGACTTTTCCTTTTCTAGCCCAATATCTATCAGAAGATCCATAATTTATTTTCAGAATTTCAGAATACATTTTAAATGTACCTCAAACGTTGAAATTCCCTGTGTCAAACACTGACAAACACTAATTTAGCACTTACTAGGTGCCAGGTACCAGTACATAAACCTACATTAATTTATTCAATGTTCACAACCATCCTGTGATGCAGGATATTACATCGGCCAAACAGTTCATTCGGGTTTTTCTGTACCATCTTATGGACAAACTGGAATGAAATTTTTGGCCAACCCAATACTATTATCCATTCTTACAAATGGGGACATCAAGGCACAAAGAGGTTAAATGATTTCCCCAAGCTCATACAGCTAGTAAGTGGACAAACTGGGATTCAAACCTAGGCAGTCTGGCAGTAGAGTCTGTGTTGTTAATCCTCGTGCCAGCCTCGTTTTGCCCTCCAAATCCTCTTCCTCATCCGGTGTATCCTTTCTCAGGTGATGGCACCTGTACCCTTCCATGTATCCTTCCAATTAGGTAGATTTGAAACCTTGCAGATGTCTTCATCTTCACTCTCTCCTTCAGCCACCCACACCCAGTTGGATACCAAGTCCCTTTGAAATAACTTAATTGAAGTGAAGAGGCAAACATACAATGAGTCGAAGTGTAATGCTGTGAGAGATAAGAAAGTGCTGTATATGTGGGAGCATAGGTATCTGATCACGTCACTCAAACGACCACAGTTGCTCCTTATTTCCTGTAGAATAGAGTTCAAAATACAGGCACAGGGTTGCTAGTTTGAGGAAAGAGGGTTGGTTAATGACCCCTCAAACCATGCTGAATTGTCACTGATAAATCGAGCCCAGGATTGGAAGGACAGTGAAGCCACCAGACAAGACAGGATGAAGGAAGTGGTTTTTTGTATCTGCAGAAAGTCTCTGGAGTCAGAAGGAAAGCCACCTTAGTGAGGGCCATCCCAGATTCAGGGACCTACTGATAAATGCACACTTTGTTACCTCTGGCAGGATTAAGTGACCCCAATCCAGCAGCTAGTCTATTCTAAGAAGTATGTCAGCCCTCTTAAGTCCTCGGTAGAGGGAAGGTAATCAGCACATGATCACCAGGGGCTTGAATGAGGGAAATTTTCCTGGTCCACCTTGCTATCAAGTGGATTGCTATTGCCTGTCCATTAGTAAAGGAGGGCTGCGAGCCAGATATTAAAAAGGCATTGAAAGAACCTTCCAAAGAAATCCAAATCAGAGAAGGAAATGAAGCCGGTCCCATGACAAATCTCTCGTGAGTCTACCACCTTTGCCACCTCCCCAAGAGAAGGGGAGTGATGACCCATAAAAAATACCTCTAAAGCTGGAGAGTGTAATTTCCAAATACCCCTCTGCTCTTCAAGGGCAACCTGAAGTGATTTGATGTTTGTGACATCATCAGCTCCATTATCTGTATCAGAATAGTGGATAGAACTTTGGGGCTAAAAATGACCTCTAGAAATCCTCCAATCCATACTGTCGTCATCAAATAGGGAGATAGTTGTCTCCCCACGTTCTAGTGGGCCTGCAGCGGGAAGGCTTCTATCCCCACTGAGACACCTGGTGTCTAAGACAGTTTGGGCTTTGTCTACCCAACCAAAACGAATATTTGTCATATTTACTTTCTCCCTTCCCTTATTTCTTAACTCTTAAACTGAGGTATGAAATTATTCAAGTATCAGGGTCCAAGGTCACCACCACCCTTCTCCACATCCATTTGTTTATTTTGGAGTTTTTTCTATAAAAGTAATACTATAAGAATTAAAGGAGTATAAAAGCATGTGAAGAAAAACATCCCATTTCCGCTCTCACAAGTCATCACTATTAATGATATAGGTATGCCCTCCTAGGTATTTTCTATGCATATGCAAGCAGAAACAAATATACACAAACACACACACACAGACATCTCTTCACAAATGTTCTGCAACTTGTTTTATTTTCCTTAGCAATACACTGTGGACATCGTTCCCTGTGAGGGTATTCATATGTATTGTATTCTTTTTAATGACAATACTGTATTATATCATATAAATGTGCCTTATTTATTTAACCCGTCCTCTATTAATGAACATTTAAATTGTTTCAAGGATATTTAGGTTTTGGTTTTCTAAACAATGCTGTGATGAATATCCTCGTATATATGTCTTTGAACACTTGTGTGATTGTTATCTGTAAATTCCTAGTAATAAGATTATGGAATCACAGAGTACGTGCATTATTTAATTTTGATATATATTGCCAAGCTGTTCTCCTACCAACAGTATGTGAAAGTGCCTGTTTCTCACATCCCTGCAATCACAGACTGCAAAAAAAATCAATTTTAAAACATCTCTGTCAATCTGACAGGTAAAAAATACTATCTCATTATTGTTTTACATTTGAATTTCTTTTATTATAAGTGGTATTTCACATCTTTTCATATGATAAGTAATTTGTTTTATTTTTCTCTGAATCAACTGTTAATTTTTAAATTAATTTTTATTGGAGTATAGTTGCTTTACAATGTTCTGTTAGTTTCTGGTGTATAGCAAAGTGACTCAGCTATACGTATACACGTATCCCCTCTTTTTTGGATATCCTTCCTATTTAGGTCACCACAGAGCACTGAGTAGAGTTCCCTGTGCTATACAGTAGGCTCTCATTAGTTATCTATTGTATACATAGTGGTGTATATATGTCAATCCCAGTCTCCCAATTCATCCCACCACTCACTTCCCCCCCTTGGTATCCATACATTTGTTCTCTACACCTGTGTCTATAGTTCTGCTTTGCAAATAAGTTCATCTGTATCATTTTTCTAGATTCCACATATAAGCAATATTATATGATATTTGTTTTCCTCTTTCTGGCTTACTTCACTATGTATGAGAGCCTCTAGGTCCATCCACGCCTCTGCAAATGGCACAGTTCTGTTCCTTTCTATGGCTGAGTAATATTCCATTGTATATATGTGCCACATCTTCTTTATCCATTCCTCTGTTGAGGGACACTTAGGTTGCTTCCATGTCCTGGCTATTGTAAATAGAGCTGCAATGAACATTGTGGTACATGACTCTTTTTGAATGATGGTTTTCTCAGGGTATATGCCCAGTAGTCGGATTGCTGGGTCGTATGGTAGTTCTATTTTTAGTTTTTTAAGGAAACCTCCATATTGTTCTCCATAGTGGCTGTATCAATTTACATTCCCACCAACAGTGCAAGAGGGTTCCCTTTTCTCCACACGCTCTCCAGCATTTATTGTTTGTAGAGTTTTTGATGATGGCCATTCTGACTGGTGTGAGGTGATACGTCACTGCAGTTTGGATTTGCATTTCTCTAATGATTAGTGATGTTGAGCATCCTTTCATGTGTTTGTTGGCAATCTGTATATCTTCTTTGGAGAAATGTCTATTTAGGTCTTCTGCTCATTTTTGGATTGGGTTGTTTGTTTTTTTGATATTGAGCTGCATGAGCTGCTTGTAAATTGTGGAGATTAATCCTTTGGCAGTTGCTTCATTTGCAAATATTTTCTCCCATCCTGAGGGTTGTCTTTTGGTCTTATTTATGGTTTCCTTTGCTGTGCAAAAGCTTTGAAGTTTCATTAGGTCCCATGTGTTTATTTTTGTTTTTATTTCCATTTCTCTAGGAGGTGGGTCAAAAAGGATCTTGCTGTGATTTATGTCATAGAGTGTTCTGCCTATGTTTTCCTCTAAGAGTTTGACAGTTTCTGGCCTTACATTTAGGTCTTTAATCCATTTTGAGTTTATTTTTGTGTATGGTGTTAGGGAGTGTTCTGATTTCATTCTTTTACATGTAGCTGTCCAGTTTTCCCAGCACCACTTATTGAAGAGGCTGTCTTTTCTCCATTGTATCTACTGTTAATTTTTTAACCCGTTCTTCTACTAGAATCTCCATCTTTTTCTTACAGTTTGTCTAAACTCTTTGTATATTAAGGTCATTAGCACTTTGTTCATTCTTTAAAAAGGTTCACCCTGATGTATTAAAAAAAAAACAATGATTTACCCTGAGTTTTACAGCAAGTCTGCAGCAAAGAGCAAAGTTCATTTGTATTCTAAATCTTTTACCTTTTCTGCATAAAAGTACAGGGTTGTTTTAAGTGATGCTTTAAGTGTCTTAGTGTCTCTCTCTGATGTAAGAGAGCTTGGGTGAAAGAGTATTCATGCTTCGTCATTCTTTTATCTTTAAGTTTCCAGTTTAGTGCTTAAGTATCTTCGTTAGAAGGAAAGAAAGTCTATATGGCTGTTTTAGCTAGAGTTTGCCAATGTGTAGACACATTTGTGTCTAGAAACCAAACCTATTTAGTTTGTAACCAACAGCCCCTGGCTGTTATTATGTGGTCATAATTCACAGCTTTTGCTAGCCAAATAGCCTTCCCTTGGCCTACGGAGGGGGTACACAGTGGTAAGCCCTGACTTGACCTTGCTGTCATTAGTTTTCTACCTTCCCTGTTGGGAACATGATTTCTTTCTTCCAGTGTTAAAGTCTCCATCATTTTAATAAGAGACTGCTGATTTCTAAATTAGCTGGTTCCCACTTGTAAACCAGGAAGCCCAACAAAGTTGGCTTGCATATTCTGCCATCATTGCTAAGCTTTTCTGGGTAATAGTGTGTCTGATTAGAATGGAAAGTGTTCTCTGGATCCTGGAACTTACTTGGGAGAAAATGCCATAGGTCTTATTTGGGGGCAGCTACTCGAATGAGCTAAGCTGTCTTTAACTGGAGATCACTCTTTGGTCATTCCCACTACTTTTTCATTTAAACTACCTAGGAGGAAGCCTGAATTAATAGATTCAACTAAACAGTTCAGGTGGTAGTATCATTTCCATGCCCCTTGGTCTTCAGGATTGGAGAATTCAATCTAGCAACCAGACCGAAGACTATGGTCTAACGAGAACACTGAGCTAGCACTCTGAATCCCGAGCTGCTTCTTTAGAACCAGATTTAAATATTTCCTGAAAGACCCTTGAGCATCCGTAAGCTGGTCAGAGGAGCAAGGACACATCTTGTACCTAGAGGGAATGAACTGTAAGATAGGAAAGTATTCTTTTAACCGTACCAAGTGGCTTTGTTAGAAAAAAAAAAACAGTATCACAAAGGATTTAAGAGTTAGCATTGGCACACCCTTCTTCTTGCCAAAAGTGGGTACAACATTGATGAAGCGACAGTTGTACTACATCTGCCACTTGACCCAGCCCATCAGCATCTCCTTCTCCTCTCACCACCCCTCCTTTTCATACTTTTTGGCCACTTTGAGAGTCTTGCTTCTCACTTTCCCAGCACAGGCCAGGGTACAATGGACTTTACCTCCAAGCACATGGCTAGCTACTTCCAGGGTGGCCAAGGTCTCCACCCCATGCTGGCCAAGGGTAGCTTCCATAGGCATGCCTGCCAGGAGCACCATTTGATTTTCCAGGGTGATGCCCTTCAGTGAGCCTCCAAGAGCCTTGATCTGAGTAACTGTCTCCTGGCTAGTCGGCTATAGGGCGTGTAGCTCCTGGACACGAACAAAGACCTGTATGTTGGCTGCTGAATCCACTGCAGCCTCCACTGCTGCTGCCGCAAAGACAGAGTCAAGAAATAGGAGGGAGTACATCCTCTTAGCCTGCTGTGTGCTACATCACCACCTAGGAAAGCATTCTCAATAAAGAATTTCATACTAGAGAGAGCAGCCCAAAGGTGCTGAGGAGCGTTTGATGGGGAAGAAGGAACTGTGGCCACCCAATTTCAAAACCATGATTTCAGCAGTGGAGAGAAACGAAAACTGTTTTGAAATTGTTTTAAAACTACTTTGTAAACCCACATTAAATAGGTACTGTGCCTGACACATAACTGGTTTAGTAGAGAGGCAAGAATACAGAGCCCCAGTATGTATAGAAACCACAGGGGAGTTCACTAATAACTCCACAGGGAGTGATGCCACTGATGCATTTCTAGAATAAAACCTCTGGAGTTCTGGTGGATATCTGTCTGGCTGTGGTCCACGTAATCATAGAATCATCAGGGTTAATTGAAACATAGTGGCAATCTAGTCATTCTTCTGTCACTGCAACCAATCCAAGGTATAGTCATCTCTAGCCTCTGAAAGAGTTCAACACCCCCATGTTAATTTGATGGAACGGAAGCTTGGCAAGGTATGAAAGAAGTCCCAACACAATTCTGTGCAAGTGTCAGCTGCCCCAAATTCTCAAATGTGTGGCTGGGGCCTCCAGAGAGTCTCGAGTTTATGAACGAACAGTATCACGAGACCACAGATGAAGGAGAGTTTGCTGGAACTAAGCCTCCTCCTTGCATACCTGATCTACTTTGCTGCTCTTTTCTGACAATAGACAAACAATCCCCTGTGTCTACGAAGCCCTCTAAGAGCTGAGTGCTGTTTCCTCCCCAGGTAGAAATCGGGGGTAGAATAACCAAGCATCTGGGAGCCTTGATCACTGCCACTCTTGCAACTTTTCGTCACTCTTTGAGATTCTTAACCCCTATTGACTGAATATGAAGGAGAAAATTAAGCAGTAGTGAATTTAGTTTGGAACTCTGTCCCTTCCAAGGCCTCCTTTCCATTAGCCCTGGCCTGAATTCCTGAAAAGGTGCTACAGAGGAAAAGACTTCCTTGCAGCACTAAGGTATCTGGTTACATGTGTCTTTCAAAGAGAGGGAAATGTTTTGCAAGTGGTTGAAAGGTTTTTTGTTTTTGCGGTACGCGGGTCTCTCACTGTTGCGGCCTCTCCCGTTGTGGAGCACAGGCTCCGGACGCGCAGGCTCAGCGGCCATGGCTCACGGGCCCAGCCCCTCCGCGGCATGTGGGATCTTCCCGGACCGGGGCACGAACCCGTGTCCCCTGCATCGGCAGGCGGACTGTCAACCACTGCGCCACCAGGGAAGCCCTGAAAGGTCATATTTACGTTGAAAATATCTTTGCCTTTCCAAGTTTCAGATGTGGGGCATGTTTGACTTCAGGGAAATAAGGACAAGACAGCTGATGCTTTCCTAATTCAGCAGAGAGCAGCACATAGCTTACTGTTCTCAAGGGAAGATAGCAGCCCACACTTAGCATGCAAGCATACTGGGAGAAAAAGAGGCAAGAGGCAGTAGCAGTAGGGTTAGAAACCCAGAGTAGCTCTCCCTTCTCCCATCTCCAGCCAGAGGCAACCAAGCTGCTTCTCCTTTCCTTTAACACTCGGTCTGTTCTGACAAGAACAAAAGGCAATCCGCTCCAGAAGGCACGATTGACAACACAGCTGCCAGTTCAAAGGAATACAATTAAAAGTAATGTGTGAAAGAGGGAGAAATTATGGGGGGGCATTTTTCTTAAGTTTTTCCTCTCGAAATGTAATAGAGGGAAAATATATGAGTAAATGCATTACATTACATGGATATTAGTAAACTTTGTCAAAGACTGTGTTTGGAAAAAAATCTTGCTTGCACTTGATGATGTCCACGTGATAGTCACGGTTTCAATCACAAAATGATTTAAACTACTTTTCCTGTCAATCAAAAGTTACGTATTCTTTTTTAAATATGCCCCCATTTATTACTATGACCCAGGAATTTAATCCTGGCCGTTGAATACCAAAGAATCAACTTCTCATTATGATGTGTGCTGTCATGGTGCCTGCTTTTCCGCTAAAGAAGAAAGAGTCCTGCTGAGATGTCTGTGCTAGTTCAGCTTAAGCTTCTTGGCATTATCCAGGCTCAAGCTTCTTTTCTCAAAGGCTTCCCAGCTCTAGCCAAGCCCTGCTGCAGAGCAAGGGGCTCATTGTTGCATGGGTGTTTCTGAGAGAAGCCACTCAGAAATTCCGGGTAGAGATTTCAAGAAGAAAGAACCTAAATACAAAATTCCCCCAAGGTGCCTCCAACAGTACCAACCAATAAAACAAGTTTCCTGCCATGAGTGTTCATTGTCGGTTTGTCTCACGTTTTCCCAAAACATCCATAACTCATGGAGTTTCCATTCTGATGATAACCAAGGGAGCTATGTTACTTCCATGAGATGCATGTGCCTTGATCCCTTTTCAGTGGTGCTGAAGATAATAGAATCATAGCACCACGCCATGGAAAGGTCATCTCCATAATGACCTGCCCAGTTTCCTGCCACTGTAGCCCTTCAGTACCACCACCCCCAGATGAAGACCCTTCATTCCCATGGGTGACTCTTCTAGTACAGGCTCTGGGACTAATCCTGTTCCTAGTCACAGAGACTCTCAGAACTGGAGGCCAGCGGCTCAGCACTTCAGTACCCAGTCAGCTAAGTTGCTGGTCCCCTCTGAATCTTGTATTTTTGGTAGCTGTGCCTGAGCCCTTGCCTTGCTGCCGTGTAACCAAGCCTCTGCTTTACATTCTACTTTAATGGCTCTAAACTGTGGGCAATTTTGCACCCCAGGAGGACCGTTTGGCAATGTCTAGAGATGTTTCTGGCAACCAGCAAGGCCAGATATGCAAAATTCAACCCTGCAGATAGATGCTTTACCTCTATTTGGAGACTTGGAAAATGGAAGATAGTTGATGACCTTATAATGTTTCCTTTGCTGAAAAGATCAAGGATAGTCATGTAAAGAAAAATTAACTTCCTCCCTCCTCAGGGACTATGCCCACATTTTAAATAGCTGTTGACAATCCCACTACTGGGCATATACCCAGAGAAGACCATAATTCAAAAAGACACATGCACCCCATTGTTCACTGCAGCACTATTTACGATAGCCAGGTCATGGAAGCAACCTAAATGCCCATCAACAGACGAATGGATAAAGAAGATGTGGTACAATATATACAATGGAATATTACTCAGCCATAAAAAGGAACGAAATTGGGTCATTTGTAGAGACGTGGATGGACCTAGAGACTGTCATACAGAGTGAAGTAAGTCAGAAAGAAAAAAAAATATTGTATACTAACACATATATGGGAAATCTAGAAAAATGGTACAGATGAACCTGTTTGCAAGGCAGAAATAGAGACACAGATGTAGAGAACAAACATATGGACACCAAGGGGGGGAAAGGGGTGGGTGGGATGAATTGGGAGATTGGGATTGACATATATACACTAACTAATATGTATAAAATAGATAACTAGTAAGAAAAAAATGTCTAACAATTTTTAATTGTGTTTAAAGAATAAAATAAATAAATAAATAGCTGTTGAGCGGTAGGTAGTATTCTACTTCCGGAGGTTGGTGCCAGTTGCCTGGCTTGCCTCGGATGTGGATAACTGAGAGAAGCAGGAAGGTGGGGCTCAATAATTACTTCATGAATGTGACACAGTCTCCTCTCTCAAGCTCGTCCTCCAATCATATAACGCTTCAGTCCGATGCCTGCATATAAACTGAGCAACTTTAAAACAAAACATCATTTGGCATGTATACGGAGCATGAAATGAAAATCATGATTGGCAAAGGGAATACTCTTGACATTATTTAACATGAATTCTGCTTCTAGATTTCTGGTCTGGTTTTCTTTATACCTTTCTAAAATGTCTCTTACCTACCACTAGCTGACTTTAGGTCATTTTCTTTATTCACGTTTATCCCACACAGCTTTTGAGAATAATGGTGAAAATTACCCTTTTATAATCCTTTACACTCTGAGAACCAGCTGAGCTTAATCTGTATCACTCAAGCTCTTCTAGGCCTAAACCGGGTCTCCTGGTGATATCTACCAATTTTCAATTTACGGCAATGAACATACTTTTCAATTCTATGGCTATGAACTACTTAAAACAAAAGACAGGTTCCCGACTCCTCTTTTTGCATGAAAGACCCTCTTTGTTCATTCTGATTTTGTGTTGCTGGCAAATGTGCTCCTATCAAGATTGTTACCCACTGGAAAAAGTATACAATAATAGACCTTTATTTGTATTGAATCCTGCGATATATCTGATGTCAATCTGGTTACCCTAGCCCTCACATGGTCCTGTGCCCTGGTTGGATCACCAAGGTTTCTGCACCTGGGTTCTCAGCGCTTTCCAGAAATCTTTATCAAACTCCCACTAGTCAGGTGATAAGCAGTGACATGGGAAACTCTATATCAGCTTGGCAGCATCCTCTTTCCAGTACAGCAATCTACAAGAGAAATTTAATTTAAAAATTACATGATGACCTATAAAAAAATGAATCAAGAACAATGGCTTTCCTAAACAGCTATATGTTTCAAGCTCCACCAGAGGGCTACCTGCAAAGCTAACTACACTCACATTGGCACACTGGGGCTCCATTCCTCTGTGCAGCCCTAGAGACACAACGACCAGACCTTTACTTCTGACATTTTTCCCATCTCCGTAATAACCTATATCCTCTGGTTTATTGTTTTTCAACTCATTGCATCATTTTCACAATTTCCTGGGAAATGGCATATCTTAACAGTACAAAGGGATCCTTCAGAGAGGGTTGGCTCCCTACAAGCTACCCGTAACGTATCCCCTTCCTACCTTGGTTTCTTTTACCTCTTCTGTTATTTCTAATAACCATCCAAACACTCACCTTACTTTTGGAGTTGATGCCCTCACCATTCATTATAACCCGTATTTTGCAAAAGAAAATGTATGGAATGGTTCATTTAATTCTTTGTGACAATCTAGATTTGAGAAAGATGGCTTTCCAGGTTTCCTACAACTAGAACTCTGAAATTATAAACCCTCACAACCTATGGAGTTAGCTATGTATTATTTTTTCATAGATTTAGCTGCTGTCTTTTGAAAAATTAAAAGCCCCCATCTGATGAGAAATCAAGAATAGTTTTGTGGGCTCCCAAACCTTGAGCAATACTATATAATACTTATCTGGGTTTAAGGTAGAACATTACCTGATGAGGTTAATTAATATCCAGTATAACCTGCGATTTAATATGTCTGAATATCCAATGTTGGGACTGTAGATTTGTTTGTTGATGTAATAAATCAAATGGTTGGTCTTTTGTTGGTTGGGGGTGAAGTAGTATAGTGGTTAACAGGACAGGCTTTGGAGCCAAACTGCCTGGGTTCAAGTTCTGGTCACCCTACTTCCTAGCCATGTGACCTTGGACAAGGCACTAAGCTTCTCTATGGCTGAGTTGCCTCAGGTGTAAAGTGTGGCTAATTATTACGCCTATAGCACGGAGCCATGGTGAGGACTAAATGAGATACTCCAGCATGATGCCTAGCATATGGAAAGTGCTCAATAACCAGTAGCCATTTGTATTATATTCACCCCTGCTAATCAGGCTAATGCTGGCCATTGTTACATACATTATTTATTTTTACATGTAAATATTGACTTTTTTAAAACATCAGGTGCGTTCTGTGACATTGCCCACAAATAAGTTCTGTCCATTTTAGTCTTCCAATCTAAATTATATACACTTTGACCTTGAAATCAGCTGAGATGATCCAGGGAATCCTGATTATAATGGTTCTCTTTTTACCATAGTCTGGGAAACAAATTATTTCCCATCTGACACCAATGGCTGCTCCAAAGTATCTCATGCACCACTACTAGCTAACTGACCTTGTGGGTACAGCAGAGTGGGCAGCCAGTCATGTGACATGATTAGATGCTAGTGTTCTTCACTTCTGAGTAATACAGAGAAATGAAATTCATTTGCAACAGTCCCTTGGACTGATGAAAAAGACTGAACATTGATTTTTATCTGGCATGTTAGGGTGGGGAAGAGGAGACCCAGTAGGTGGAAAAGAGGTATTGAAATTTCACTAAATCTTGGCACAAGATGGGAGATTCATCTCCAACGTGATGCTATCAGGCTAGCTGTGTGAGGAAGTACCACTCGGAGAGGTTCAGCCTATGACCAGACAGCATTGTGGGTATGAATGAGGTGGCTCCTGATAAGGGTCTGCCCATTAATTACAAATGGGGGGCTTAATTTCAGAAGCCTGTGATAAACTCCAGCAAGTGCCTCTGCCTAAAGCTGGTAACAACAGGGTTCAGGAGAATTCCAATTAGCAGATTGTGTCCAGTGATGAGGTTAACGGAAATGAATGTATCATTCGGGCCCCTTGAGAACAGTAACCTTGCAAAAGCCCTAGCCAGTCCTGGGAGTGGAAGTAGCGCATCATCTGTTCCTCTGTTGTGTCCTCTAGCAATGGAATTTAGCTGAAAATATGAAGAAGCGGGCTTTCGCTCAGTGTTCACTGTACTGCAGGTGTTTTATGCAATGAGCTCTGAGCCGAGTGACTCTGTCTCATTTTCATTAATCCAAAAGGATCCTAGCATATAAGGCCAGCTTTTCAACAGGGAGACCTAGGGCAGATCCAGGAGCAAACTCATTAAGGCCTGAATGCAAAGCCCCAGGAAGAGGCAGGCAATGTAACTTCTTTAGTGGCCATGCACTAAGCCCACATCATTTCAAATTTAAAAATTCAATCAAGCCGGTTCATGTACCAGGTTTGTTTAGAAGTACAGTTGTAGATAATATGAACCAAATCTAATTTATTGGTGTGTTGATTTCATTCCCTTTTCTCCCCCTACCCTCACCCTTTTTTTTTTTTTTTTTTTTAGCGGTACGCGGGCCTCTCACTGTTGTGGCCTCTCCCGTTGCGGAGCACAGGCTCCGGACGCGCAGGCTCAGTGGCCATGGCTCACGGGCCCAGCCGCTCCACGGCATGCGGGATCCTCCCGGACCGGGACACGAACCCGCGTCCCCTGCATCGGCAGGCGGACTCTCAACCACTGCACCACCAGGGAAGCCCACCCCCACCCTTTTTTACCTTTTAAAAACACATGATTTTTAATGGGAAGCTCAGATCGTTCAGTATAATTTTGGAGTTCAAAGCGAAGGCAAAACTTGATAAGAAAAGAATAAAATTCAGTTTGCCACCTGTCCTCGATCTGAACACAAAATGGCTGTTGAAGGATAATTTAAAAATAAAAAAGTGGGCTTCCCTGGTGGCGCAGTGGTTGAGAGTCCGCCTGCCGATGCAGGGGACGCGGGTTCATGCTCCGGTCCGGGAGGATCCCGCATGCCGCGGAGCGGCTGGGCCCGTGAGCCATGGCCACTGGGCCTGCACGTCCGGAGCCTGTGCTCCGAAACAGGAGAGGCCACAGCGGTGAGAGACCCGCATACCTCAAAAAATTAAAAAAATACAAAAAATAAAAAAGTTAAATCCTGATCCTCTTACAAATTTAAAGTTAACACAAGTGGATACATGTCTAATATTTTATTTCATTCATTAATTAGTGAGGAAACCAGGAGGCCAGAAGTCTGCAAACTATGACCTGCAAACCAAATCCAGCCTGTCACCTGTTTTTGTGAATAAATTTTTAATGGAGTACAGCCACACCCATTCCTTTTCATATTGCCTTTGACTGCTTTCTTGCTACAGTGGCAGCATTGTAAGGTCCACAAAGCGTAACATATTTACCATCTAGCCTTTTACTGAAAAAGCTTGCTAACCCTTGATATAGGCCATCAGGAATGCTGAAAGAAATTTACAAATAGATGCAAAGAAATTTGCATACAGATGCACAAATCAATCGCATTTTGCCAGGCAAGAAATATTTTCATTACAATTTGCAGAGTTGTAAAACAACTCAAAGATAATCAAAGGCATGGACAATCCAGAAAACATACTAGACCTGGGCTGTTAGGCCAGTTGTGTGAACAGAAACTCAAGACTAGGGATCCAGGGAGAAATCTTGTTTTATGAACCAGGGCACAGGTAGGGAAGAAGCTGGAATTCAGAAACTATTCAAAAGGGGAAAGTACCCTAATGCAGAGCCTTAAAGACTGGAATTTGGAATGGGGGAGGCTGAGGCTGGTCATTTGGGTACTTCCTACCTCAAGCCTTGATTGCTCTGGAAACTGGGGCAGGGCTGAGTCCTTGAGGCAGAGCGTGTGGGAGCCAAGGTGGGCAGAGGCTGACCCCGTACACCCTCTTGGTTTCAACCTACTGTTATAGGCTAAAGACTGTCACATCTATCGATACATTTTCAGCCAGCCCTGACCTTTTTCCTTCAACATTCATGCTAGAGTTATACAATTTCCTGCTACTCTCCCAATAGGTACTTCAAACTCAACATGTCTAAAATTGAACTTCTTTTAAACCCTAAACCTGCTCTTCCTCCTGTATTCACTATCTCCAACGGTGACACCACCATTTAATCAGGCATGCAATGCAGAAACCTGACATCCTTGATTTCTTCTCCCCGCAGTACTACCTGACACATCCAATGAATGTCTTAAATCTGTTCCTTTCTATCTCTAGAATCATTGTCTAGTTTAAGATCTTGCCATCTTTTCACCTGGACTATTGATATCTTTTAAGTAGTTTTATCTTTCTGAAACTCATCCAATGGTGTGCTGGAGCTGGCTTACACCACCTGGTGAGAACTGGTTGTGTGCATCTCTTCCCAACTCTGTGTTCCAGGATGTCATATTGGTAGCTTGAAATTGGCCACAGTGGGAGTATTTACACCACAGAAATTGGCAAACACTACGAATCAAGGTTTTTGTTTTTGTTTTGTTTTGTTTAATGGAAAGCTGCTTGTTAAACATTTATCAGCACATATACCACTGCCAATTCTCCACACTTTGGCCAAACTGATCTTTGTAAAACACTTGTTCAACCACACTACTCTCCTGGTTAAAATTCTTCAGTGGCTCCCTATGGCCAACAGATCACATTAAGTTCCTTCTCATGGCATATGAGGCCTTTTATTATCTGGCCCCTGCCTAAATGTCCAGCTTCCTCTCCCATTCCTCCTAGCAACTTCTGTGCTAGTTCAAAGGTCACACAGTGGCCCACTCAAGCCTCAATCGCCTCATATATATACTTTGTTTGGCAGGCACACTATCTTTAACTCTTTTGAGCCAACATTGAAGACGTTAGGAAATTCTACCTCCAAATCCATATTTCTGACTTTTCTTGAAAGATGACAACACTGGGTCCTCATTCATGCACATAACAACAATTTGGTCACAACAAGGGGCTGAGCAGCAGATGCGCCCTTTGAGACGGTATGTGCTCCACAGCTCACCAACGCCTACCATTTACTCATCCAAATTATGCATATGTCCCCACATGTAGCTTTTATTTCTGTGACCTGTTATCTGTTTGGACCCTGTTGTAGACCATATTACAAAGTCCTGATTATTATCAGAAACGTCTGACCCTAATGATAGACTCTTTCTTTGCCATGGCTGTCCTGATGAGAGTCCATGGTCCCTGCACAGTCTAGGAAGGGAAGAGCAGCAGGATGAGGAGAAGCAGCAGAGGGGGAAGAGGAGTAGAAATATGTCGTCTTTGGGTCAGAGTCCCCATCTTGGTGCAATAGCACTGTGGACATGACAAGCAGGGACTGTCCTGGGTCTTTGTGACCTCAAGGTATTCCCTATCGAGACCATTTGCTAACCTTCCTGAGAGTCTTAGAATGTCTACCTTCTCAGCTAGACATGGAAAGGAAAGACCCAAGGACACTAGCTCACACGGACTCCAGCTGTGTGGATCCAGGCTTCTAAACAAGAGCCAGCATCTTAATTTGAGAATAAAAACCAATTCCTTTTAGCTGAGTGCCTGCTGTGTGTCTAGCACTGTGCTAGAGGCTATGGGGAAAACAAGAGCGGACTAAGACAACTCTGCCTTCAGAGAGCTCACAGCCTGACTGAAGAAGCAAGAAATACCTATATCGAATAATTAGAAACTAATATAAGCCTGCATCAGAAGAGTGACATCTTGGATATAACCTAGTGCCCACAACATCTGGGTGGTCAGTAAGGGGTGGGATCAGGTTAAGGGGAGATCTACGGAAGAAGTCAGGGCTTACAGTGGCCCTTCAGTGGCAGTGAAGCGGGGATCCACACAGGATATGCCACAAGGATATACATACAGAGAGCAGTGAATGAGGTGGGTGTGGTAATCTGTGAATGATACGGCTGACTGGAAGAGAAAAGGTGGTCTTGGTAGGAGGACATGGTTGGGCACTGCCGACCAGTTTCTTTTGAAAAGATTTACTCTCTGGTGTCATGTATCCAGAAAGACAAATGGAGAATCAGAGGCTCCTTGTCGAGCACCAAGTCAAAGACAACAGAATCAGATGGCTCTGGAAAGCATGTCATACTCTAGGCATAGACAGCAACCTTTCAGCTCCATGACACAAATGGGGCTGAGCATTATTCACGAGTACCATTGTGTGTCTTGGACAGGTCTGTCAGCATTGACATAGAGGAGAAGAAAGAAAGAGTAGGAAAAGAAAGAGCAAGGAAGTGGGTAGAGAGAGTGGACAGGAAGAGCATTATGGTAGGGAGCAGACATGTACCTCCAGTCTAACCCAGGGAACCCTGTGCCATAAGCCATCTTCCCTCCACCCACCACCTCCGCCTCTAGATCATGACAGAGATCAAGAAATGCTCCTGCCCACCGAGGAGGGGCAGATTCCGGATCTGAGCTCCTTTCTTCCCAGGCGGGCTATGATACATTGTTCACTTGCCATCTCTCCCACCTCTAGGCTTTATGCCGGTTGTTGTGTTTATGTTCATTACCAGGCCCACTCAGACCTACTTCTTCCTTAGCCTGCAGGTTTATGTTAATTTCTGAGATTATTCTTTCCTGTGTCCGATTTACTTTATGAGTCACTTGCTGACTTCCTGCTGCTTGTTTGTAGCTGCTCCCTCTAAATGTTTAACAATGTTTACTCGCTGCTCCATCCAAGCAATTGATGACCAATGTGTAGTGAACTCTGAACTATTCAGAGGCTGATGTAACCACCCCGTGAAGGAAACAGATTTCTTGCAAACTTCTCCACTTTCTTCTCCTCTGCCTTTTTCCCACTCCCTGTTTTCTGGCCACTTCCCTGCTTGGGAATCCCTCATCCAAGATGGGAAGGAGGCAAAGATGATGAAAACTGTAGCTCATCCTTCTGTCAATTCGCCAGCAACTGTGGGTTTCCAAAATAATTTTTTTAAGAGTAAAAAGAAACTAGCGATTAAAACAGTATTTGTCTATTCCATGAGAATCTCCATCATCCACGTTCTGTTCTCCCCAGTTAAACTGAGTGTTTGGAGCTTTTTTAAAAAATGTATTAAGATCAATATTTCACAGTTTCCTGGAATTTTATCCATGCTTTGAATCCTCAGCTCCACCCCTCCATGAAGACTCTTCAGACTATTCCAGTTCTCCTTGTTGTCTAGCTCCAGATTCTATCACACTGCGATTCTTCTGTTGGGTGTAGCGTGTCCCAAAGGACACGTTTTAAAGTCAAAAGATTTGTTTTTAATTCATTGATCAGAGTCTGCACACTCACCCCGAACTGTAGGCTCCTGAACACCCAAAGAACCCCATACCTTTCACCTATAGCTGCTATTTACACCAAGCGTCACATCATGGACATAGCAATTTTTTTGAGTGTCAAGAGTCAATTTTTTATTTGTGTATTTGTTACAGAGTTCAAACTCCACAACTGAAAGTGAGCCAGTCTTTATTTGCATAATATTTATCTTGGAACAAAGTTTAGAAATAGAAACTTGAACATACCAGTTTTATCAGAGGTCTTTTCGCTATCCGTAACCTCAAGCCTGGAGGTCCTCATTTACAGAGTAATTCTTCCTGACAATAACAGATTCTCTCTACCTTGCTGGGATCTACAGGAAGTTGGAGGAACACTGTCTGGCTTTGGTCTTTGGTCCCCTGAAGTTACAGTGTCACAAATTGGGAATGTCTTCTCTTCAGCCCCCAGGGCTTGATTTAGTGGCATGGGTTTTAAGATTACTGGTTGTCTTTAGCCTTTCAAACGAATATTTCTGCAGTCTCTACTGCTCATTTGGAACTGAACACATACTCCTACTTACCAATTTATAGAAGTCTGATATACCCAACCAGATTCCAGGAAAAATGCCCTTTACTTCTCTGTACAACCCCTCATTGTGCCTCAGACAGAACTGGCATAATTTAAGGGCCAAGCTCCAGAGTCATATTGTCTGAGTTTGAATCTCGGCTCTGCACCTAAAGCTGAGTAACCTTAGGTATGTTCTTTAAACTCTGTGTGCCTCAGCTTCTTCATTTGGGGAGAATATTTACCTCATGAGGTTGTTGTGGGGATTAGATGAGTAAATATATGTAAAGTGCTGTATGCCTGGTGTACAGTAAGCATTTCACAACTAGCTATTCTGATAAGGAGAAGAATTGACCAAAAAACTGGTGACCCCAGTTCCTGAATCATTAACATTTGATGGGCTCTATGCTCCAAGCCTTAATCCTACCCTTTTATGTGTTTTTCATTTTCTTGTACCTAGGTCCCCACTCTGATGATGGACACCCAGTTCTCTGAGTTCACACCGGACATTACTCCCATTATGCTTGCTGCCCACACCAACAACTACGAAATCATCAAATTGCTCGTCCAAAAACGGGTCACTATCCCCCGGCCCCACCAGATCCGCTGCAACTGTGTGGAGTGTGTGTCCAGTTCAGAGGTAGACAGCCTGCGCCACTCCCGCTCCCGGTTGAACATCTATAAAGCGCTGGCAAGCCCCTCACTCATCGCCTTATCAAGCGAGGACCCCATCCTAACTGCCTTCCGCCTGGGCTGGGAGCTCAAGGAGCTCAGCAAGATGGAAAATGAGTTCAAGGCTGAGTATGAGGAGCTCTCCCAGCAGTGCAAGCTCTTTGCCAAAGACCTGCTGGACCAGGCTCGGAGCTCCCGGGAACTGGAGATCATCCTCAACCATCGAGATGACCACAGTGAAGAGCTTGACCCTCAAAAGTACCATGACCTAGCCAAGCTGAAGGTGGCCATCAAATACCATCAGAAAGAGGTAAGCTGAGCTCTTCTCTGCTTTTGGGGAAGCTTAAGCTCTCCAGAGTCCAGAGCAGGAGACCAAGAGTCAGCATTTTCCTACCACTTAGCTCTCCACCAAACAAATGGTTAGACAGGCTTCAAAAACAGTGAGGCCCATATTTATCCAAGGCACATACAACCTCTGCGTATTTTCTTTATGGCCAGATAAGTAGGGAAAAATCTGATTCTATGATGGGAAAGCACACATTCATTGAGCAAATGCTTATTTAGCACTGTTTTAGGGGTTTGGGATACAGAAAACAAGTATAACCCTGCCTTCACGGAGCTTACAAGCTAGTGGTGGACAGTAAGTAAATGATCACATTAGTGAATATATAATTACAAACTAACATCAGGCTCTGAGGAAGAACTTCTGAGAACACATAAAAAGGATCCTACCCTATATACCGGGGCCATGGCAATAGTGATCACAAAGGGCTTGCTGTCTGGATGTTGGTAGTTGTTGACAGAACTAAGTCCTTGGTAACCCCTCAGCAAGAAGGCTGAGACATACATTTGAAAGATGGAGTCACACAGAGGGTGTGTGGTTCTGCAGAAGGCTGAGTCCCCCGCATTGGCAGGCAGATTCTCAACCACTGCGCCACCAGGGAAGCCCTGTTCTATGCCATCTTATCAAACAATTTGGGGGAGCCTTCTAGCAGGCCTCATTTAGCTCTTTAAGGAGGAAGCATGGTAGAAAGAGCAGGGACTTTGGAGCCAGAGCAACTGAGGATGGAATAGCCTTCAGCTGTACGACCTGAAGAAAGTCCCTCAAATTTCAGGACATTAGTCTTCTCATAAAATGGAGATGACAATAGTTCCTCCATTTCACAGGACTATTATGAAAATAAATGTACTTTAATGTCCATTTCCATCTCTCTTCCAATGCTACCTGGAGTCAGATTCAAATGGGTTGAACCGAGAAGTGCTTGCTGTCTGAAGGGCAACGAGCAGCGCCATCCCTTCATGCGTCCAGGCTCTGAGGCAAATCACATGTGCGCTCACCTGGTCCCTTTCTCTCAGACAAGAAAAAAAAAACACTATCCCTCTGAAACGAGGCAGAAATGAGTACTGGGGCAACCTCGAAGGGGATAAAATACGACAAAAGAGCGACATGGAGATTTAACGGCTCCATGGGGGAGATAGTAAATGGATAGACCCACCCCTGAGTCTCCTTATCCTGTTTTTGCAACTACTTGCTTTAAGTAATTTCATTAAGGCTGAAGTTACTCGACCTCACTTTTCTCTTCTGAAAGATAGGGATAATAGGAGTACTTACCTCCCTAGAGAAATATAAAGTTTAAACAAAACAGGTAATATGCTTGTGCATAGCACAAGATTCAGCATATATTAGGCATTCAATAAATATTACCTGCTATTATTATTCATTTTTATTGTTACACACAGGGGACCCAGGGTATATGATCTGATTCTGTGTACTAAAACTGTAGGTAATAGATACAGCAATGGCCATCCCCTCCCTTACCCCTTCCTCTCTCTTGCCACCCTACTGTTGATATGTAGTAGCAGTTGTGTTAAGTTGTCTGCTATAAGGTCTAATTGACTTTTCTTCAGTTTTATATATGTGTATGTTTCCATTAATGATGTACATTATGATTTCAGTGTGGTCTTCACTTGACATAAATTGTTATAATACTGTAAGAAAAAAAATAGCAAGTATGTTTAGAATACGAATTGCTTCCAGATGACAAAATGGTTAATGGGAATAGAAGTGTTAAAAACGGATATTGCAGAATACAACTAAAGTTTGCATTCCTTCCCTCACTAGATAGCAGATGGACTCCATAATTGTAGGGCCTCATCCCCCTGAAAACTGACAAAGTATTTATTTTCAAACAGTTTCATTACAATATTTCATCAATTTTGCATTGGTAGATCATCTACCAGTTACTTTATCACTTGATCCCTTCGGCTCCTATAATCATCATTTGCCAGTTTCAGTTTCTGCTCCATTTGGAAACCATTGTGATGACTTCCTCACTCTCCTGGGGATCTGCTTAGCATATGACCATGGAGCCATCGTTGGGTTCTACATTCACTGCCCTCCAGCCCTCATTAAGCTTCTCATCATTTTTTCCCTCATGTTTTAGCCCTTTTACTTTTCTAAAACTTTGTCCTCCATGTCCCTTATTTCATAATTTCTCTTATTACTGTTATTACAGAATATCTCCATGTTTCTATACGTTCATGTGATATATTTCTTATCTATCATTAGACCAACCTGAATGTGGCAAAGGTTTATATTTCCTTTTGCTCTCTCAGTTAAACGTCAGAGATTCCAGAGTTGGTCTCAGAGTCTATTTGCTGTGTACATTAAAGTGGAAAGGATCATTTGTTTTACTGTGGTAAACTATACATAACACAAAATTTACCATTTTAACCATTTTTAAAATATACAGTTCAGTGCCATTAAGTACATTCATGTTGTGCAATCATGACCACTAGGAGTCATTTTTTTGAAGACGGGCAAGTTTTGGGGTGTCTACTTTTTCTTTCAATAGTGAGCCCATACAATTAGAGTTTCATATTTTGCAGACCACATCATTTTCAATCCATAACACTGGCAAAGTAGCATCTTTTAGCTATTAAAATTATGGATATTCAGCAGTAATACAAAGGTAATCCAAAAAGCACTGTATTTATGCAGAGATCAACAATTTTAGGTCTGGTGGTACTCACTCATCATTGTGAATCAAATCAATGAGAACTTTGGAATTTGATAGACTGAACTGTTTCAGTCAGACCACATCAAACTTCAACTCCAGGTTTGCAGCAAATGCAGCAAGGATAATGAGTGACTGTCAACTTCAATGTCAATGATTTCATGAAAAATAATATACCCTCATAGAGTCACATAAACTCAAATATGGCCCAAAGTTTAGTCCCATGGCCAGAGACTTCAGAATTATTTTAGAATTTACATATTTAGCTCCACATTTCCTAAGACAAGTTATCTCTTTTTGTTGTTCTTGTTTTTTGTTTTTTTGTTGTTGGTGATTATTAATATACTTTATTGTTTTTTAACATCTTTATTGGAGTATAATTCCTTTACAATGATACGTTAGTTTCTGCTTTATAACAAAGTGAATCAGCTATACATATACCTATATCACCAAATCTCCTCCCTCTTGCGTCTCCCTCCCACCCTCACTATCCCACCCCTTTAGGTGGTCACAAAGCACCTAGCTGATCCCCCTGTGCTATGCGGCTGCTTCCCACTAGCTATCTCTTTTACATTTGGTAGTATATATAAGTCCATGCCACTCTAACTTCGTCCCAGCTTACCCTTCCCCCTTCCCGTGTCCTCAAGTCCATTCTCTATGTCTGCATCTTTATTCCTGTCCTGCCCTTAGGTTCTTCAGAACCTTTTTTTTTTTAATTCCATATATATGTGTTAGCACACGGTATTTATTTTTCTCTTTCTGACTTACTTCACTCTGTATGACAGTCTGTAGGAACAGTATGGAGGTTCCTTAAGAAACTAAAAATAGAACTACCGTATGACCCAGCAATCCCACTACTGGGCATATACCCTGAGAAAACCATAATTCAAAAAGAGTCATGTACCACAATGTTCATTAGCTCTATTTACAATAGCCAGGATATGGAAGCAACCTAAGTGTCCATCGACAGATGAATGGATAAAGAAGATGTGGTACATATATACAATGGAATATTACCCAGCCATAAAAAGAAAAGAAATTGGGTTATTTGTAGTGAGGTGGATGGACCTAGACAAGTTATCTTAACAATGACCACAGATAAATTTTAGTTTAGTTTCTCTTCTGAATTGTAACTTCATTTCTGCTAAAGAACTCTGTAATCCTTCCCAACCTGTGAACTATAGATTTTTTAAATCTGTGGTTCCATTGAGTCTCAAACGAGTGTAGTCTCTAATTTTCCCTATTCAAATCCACATGTCAAGTTTAAGACTGAATACTCTCACCTTGAACAAATCAGCAATGTCCTTATTTTAGGGGTGTTTTTGTTGTTTCAAGTTTAGTGTGTTTGGATAAGAAGCAGAGTCCTGTGAGTTACTGAGGTTCTAATAATTCAGGTATCTCTGAGCCCTTCATTCTCAGAAGCTCTTGATCTAAGGAAGCAGACTGATAAGTTTTTTCAATAAATATCCATAATCTAGCCATTAAAAAAGTGAAACATACACACAGTGCTTAAGGCCACAAGCATAAAAAAGGTCACGACCATTGATCATCAATTCTCATCATACAAACTCCTTTTGTAGAATGTGATGGATACAAATAAACAAATGAAAACTAACTTTATCCTCCTATTATATCTATAGCAAATGAACTCAGCTTTGCTACGTTAGATAAAATTCCTCAGATTCCTTGAAGGCATATACTTTATGTGTGCTTACTCATCAAGAAAAATATATTCACATCTTAAGTGAGTCACACTCCAGGGTCTGGTGGAACACATTCAATTTGAGGGTTGCATGTTACGAGCCCCTAAAAAATTGGAGACACTTTCTTAAAGGTGTCTAGACTTTTCTAGATGACCTTCAGGCCCTTAAGAAGGCTAGACAAGAATTATCTCCCAGGACCAGAATTATTCAAAGGAGAAACAACCTGTAGATGGGAATGGGACAACTAAGCAAAAACAGAAATTTTGTCTTCTTTTTCATACTTGATTACATGCTTGATTCCAGTTGGACCATGGGGGTCTATCTTCAAGAACAGATAGGTTTCTTCTCAGTGTCTATACTCAGAGCAGGAAAAAGCAGATACACCACTTCTCCACTTTCTAATGTCATGTCTGCCGACACCCTGTTCAGTCTTCTTTCAAAGCTTGCTGTGATTCCGACAGGGCAGAAATTCCCAGTACAAATCGAAATTTTCTCAACAGGTGGAGGTATTATAAGGGAGGAACATTAGAGACTCCTTCATCAGGTGAAAGTACCCAAAGATAAGCCTGCTCACATCAAAAGGTGCAAACAGGCAATATGTCTCTACGTCTCTTAAACCTTGAGCTAAAAAGCTTTATTCAAAAAAACAAAATATTTTTCTCTATAAAATGAGCTGCAACACAACTGATTTTCCAAAACTGGAAGTTAGGAGTTGCCAATATTAAAAATTTAGAAGATAATGGTTTCAAGAAAAGCCAATGTTTCCCCAAGTTTAAGTAAGAATAAAACTATTTAAAAATGATCAGTATTGCCAGAATTTATCATCTAGAGGCATGTGTATTTATGTGTTTTCAACAACAGGTTTTGTTAATGGCATCTTTGATGAAAGGAATCTGAAACACTGAAGTTGTGTTTCCTACCTGTGACTCCCTAGTCTACTTTACATGAATACTTGTGTTAAATTAAAAAATACCCCTTGAGATGCTTTCAGCATTTTACTAGGGTCTTTAAGACAAAACTGTGACAAGGGGTAAAGAGTTCAGTGGTTTTCCTTACCTTGCTAAAATGCAGTTTCATTCTTCAGAGGTATAAATGGAGATCACCTTCAAAGACTCTTTATTACCCTGAAGAGATGTGACACTTGAGACCCATGGATAGTTGTATCTGTCAATACAAATAGCTCCCAAATAACTTCAGGAACCAAAGGTTATTTTTTCTTTTTTTTTTTAGGGTTTTTTGGTTGGTTGGTTGGTTTG
This sequence comes from Phocoena phocoena, assembly GCF_963924675.1. Taxonomy (NCBI): domain Eukaryota; kingdom Metazoa; phylum Chordata; class Mammalia; order Artiodactyla; family Phocoenidae; genus Phocoena; species Phocoena phocoena. Next base: position 94,552,606 of record NC_089240.1, on the reverse strand, counting down.
TGAGCTAAGGATTTGGTTGGTTTGTGAGCTAAGGATTACATAGTCAGAAGAAAAACAAGTTTTAAATGAGGGTAGGGTCCTTGAAAAAAATAAGACGTATACCTAGGTGAAATGGCTAAATACCACTAGTCTATTAAGATATGGCTGTCAATACAAGAACACAATAGTCAGCTTTGCTGTAAAAAATAAATCTAGTTGGATAATAGTGGGTTAATAATGTGCAGAGTTACATAACTTCCTCAGGAACAAAATCTTAGCCTTAAATGGAATGTAATTCACTATTTCTTGAAAGGTGGCTTTTTCATTGTTGTTTTTTCCTCATTATTATTCCTAGAAGAACTGAGTAGGCTCCCAAGAAGAAGTTAACTTGGTGGGGAAAAAAAAGCTCAAAAGAATGAAACAAAAACTGATTCCAACTATAAGTTCGACATCGAGTAAAATAAGGAAGCTCTAATCTCTTAGAAAACAGGTATAAAACTGTTGGATAATCCTTACATGTCACTTAGATTTTCAGGTATTTTCATATAGATATTTTTCAGCTATTCCTAAAAAGTTCTGATTTCATGTATTCTTTCTCATTGTCAGATATATCAACCAAAGTCTTTGAAAACTATATCATTTTGTGTGTTCCTTATTACCATTGAAGGTAGGCAAAAAAAGTTATAACTATCATTTGACAAACAGGAAAGAACTATATTTCAGAGATGTGTTAAGACTATCTATCTGACAAAGCCAGAAGAACTTCAGATTCCTGGTATAATACTTTCTCTGAGTATATTCCACCTTCTGTTGAAAGGAGGTCTTTTATGCTGGTTTGGTAGCCTCCAAATTCACCACCAGGTAATTTAAGATGACCCCAAGTTCTCTGATTTGTGAATGAAAGTTTATTAGTTAAAATACGTAACAATAAAATGGTATGGACCAATAGCTAATAAGGACTATATTCAGTTATAATCTAATAACTAGCAGTAATCATCATACATAAGAATACAACTAAAAAATAATAAAAAATAAAAAAAGAATGCAACTTATGTAGTTACAACTTCCCACACATTTAGCCAAAGCACACAGGGATGAAGAATTAGATGCTTCCTAATTCACTGCAATCTACCAGCCTATGTCCCTTAGTTTTCACACCTTAAATTTGTCTTAGAATGGTGAGCCTATCCCCCTCTCTATCCCTCCATGCCATACAAGAATTGACTTTGGTGTTGTTCTCAGGAAGATCCAGAAAAGTTTGAATAAAGGACTGGAGGGGAGACGCAGGATTCCAATCAGAGGTATCCAATCAGTGGACTGCCAAGTTAGTTAATCCATCTTCCTCTAACTGGGCTTTTAAGTGCATGACCTGTGTCAATTGCCAACCAATTATTTCTATCAATATTAACAACTTAGGGTTGTCTAATTTGCGTATGACAAAAACAAGGCTTGGTTCATAAATGCGATTAGGAACTAACTCTATACCATGGTTTTCCACCATAAACTGCGTAACTGTTGACAACTTGTTACTTTTCTTCTCTCTCCTAAAAATACCTTCCCTACTAGCTCTTATTCCTAAGTATGTTCTTACTTCCTGCACTTATTTCTTATCACTATTAACTTTACTTTTAATTCTGTTCTGTAAGAGCAAACATACTTAATACAACAATCCATTGCTTGGAGCAAGGTAACATCTTAACAATTCAAAAACATATAATCACACAATCAAAGCAAACATTGCAATATATTTTATCTAATCCCGAGGTGCCGTTATAGTATAATCTTTCCAGGTGAACCCATCTAGCCAAGAGGCTAGATAGTTCCACATATTACACTGTTGTAGCATCTTCCCGTTTGACACCTAAGGACCATGTTGACTATTACGTGTTTTATAGGCTGGTTCAAGCTTTATCTTGTTTCAATGCCTGGAGTAGTCTCACAGATTTCTTTTGATGTATTTTGATGACTTGCTTGAGTAAGTATGGTTGATTGTGTTCTCTCATTACTACTAACAATTTTAACAGGCTCACTAATCTGTTGTGGAATTGTTATGAAGTCCATATTCTAGAGTTCTACTTGGAAGAATAGCTACCCTTCAGTATCCATCTTATTTGAGGTGTACCAGATCTTTCCATTTACAGTTAAATTGCTCATCAAATAGAATTCATAGCAGATTGATGTTCTCTCCTTGGATACGTTTCCTGATCTTGCACAAGTATTTATGCCTTGAGTTTCATTTTGACACAAAGTTATAGCCCAATTTCCTGAAGTCCAAATTTCTAGTGGAGAGTGTATATCCTCCCTGACTGTTTCTAAACCTTTAATTAAAGCATAGATTCTATCTTTTAACTTTTATCCAGGTACTCTGTTATTCTTCTTCTTGGTTGCTACATATATAGATTTCCTTATTTAACTCTAATCACTATTTTTCCTTATAAAACTGCTCCTATTGGAATGGTGGGATAAATGGTTACTTCTTGTTTTCCCACTGCTCTATTTAGGTTAATCGGCATAGTTCCTTTGCACTGCATCTATTATTTACCACTTTGGACATAGTGTATAGAGTGGCCTACCCTGGGCAAGTAAGGCTCAGTCTGTCCAGTTATTGCAGCAGTAAAGTCCCTCAATCTGCTGTCTGGTATGGCTTGTAATTATCCACAGTAGTTGCTTGTAATATAACTTTTATTTCTACTCTTTGTGTCTTTGTTCACCCCTCTAAGTCTCCTGGATCCTCACCTACTCTATCAATCTTCCCACGTAGCAGTGTACTGTGGAACTTTCTCATACTAATATTTTTCAGTAGCTCCATAAGTTCTTCTGATTTTCAAAATGGTCTCTAAAAATACAACAAACTAGTGAATATAAAAAAACAGAAGCAGACTCACAGATATAGAGTGGTTACCAGTGGGGAGATGGGAGAGGGAAGGGGCAAGATAGGGGTAGAAGAGTAAGAGGTATAAACCATTAGGTGCAAAATAAGCTACAAGGATATATTGTACAGCACAGGGAATATAGCCAATATTTTATAATATCTATAAATGGAGTATAACCTTTAAAAATTGGGAATCACTATATTGTATACCTGTAACATAATATTGTACAGCAACTATATTTCAATTAAAAAAAAATTTAAGAGTCTGTGTAAAAAAAAGTAAAAAACAGAGTCTGTAGCTTTTCTTGATACAGCAATCTTTTTTTAACTTTTATTGAAGTATAGTTGCTTTACAATGTTGTGTTAGTTTCTGGTGTACAGCAAACTGATTCAGTAATACATATATATTCTTTTTCATTACAGGTCATTACAAGATACTGAATATACTTCTCTGTCCTATACAGTAGGACCTTGTTGATTATCAATTTTATGTATAGTAGTTTGTATCTGCTAATCCCAAACTCCTAATTTATCCCTCCCCCACCCTCTTTCCCCTTTGGTAACCATAAATTTGTTTCCTATGTCTGTGAGTCTGTTTCTGTTTTGTAAATAAGTTCATTTGTATCATTGTTTTTTAGATTCCACATGTAAGCGATATCATATGACATTGGTCTTTCTCTGGCTTACTTCACTTAGTGTGATAATCTCTAGGTCCGTCCATTTTGCTGCAAATGGCATTATTTCATTCTTTTTTATGGCTGAGTAGTATTTCATTGTGTGTGTGTGTGTGTGTGTGTATGTGTATATATATATATATATATATACATATATATATATATATATATATATACCACATCTTTTTTTTACTGTAATTCTTTTTTTAATTTTTTAAATTGAAGTTTAGTTGATTTACAGTGTAGTGCCAATCTCTGCTGTACAGCAGAGTGACTCAGCTATACACATAGAGACATTCTTTTTAATATATTTTCCATTACAGTTTATCACAGGATACTGAATATAGTTCCCTGTGCTATACAGTAGGACCTTGTTGTTTATCCATCCTATATGTAATAGTTTACATATACTAATCCCAAACTCCCAGTCCTTCCCTCCCTCATCCCCCTCCCGCCACATCTTCTTTATTCATTCATCTGTCGATGGACATTTAGGTTGCTTCCATGCCTTGGCTATTAGCTATCTCTTTCTTAAATTTGTTAAACTTATCCTGAAATTCAGTGGCAAAACTGACTTACGTTTCTCCCGCTACTGCTCATCCAAATAAGACCTGGTTATATAGTCTATAATTTTCCCCATTTACCTTTAAAGGTAGCTAATAATCTGTGTATGCAGAGCTCACTTAGTATTAGATGCAGCATCTGTCATGTTGGTTAGCTCTGAAGCCATCTGTATTAAAAGTCTTTTTAATCCCTTTGACTATAATATACTTTAGGACTCTATGTAAATTGGTATAATCTGGTTTCCCACGAATGTGGATTGACTTCTACATGTCATTTCTTCACAATTTTCATATATCACGTTGTCTAATGGTATACTTCTATGTCTTTACCTAGTTGTTGCCCATATTGTAAGATGCAAAGGCCATTCTCTAGGAAGAAGGACCGTAATGTCCACAGGCTTGTATGAAAGGTAGCTATTCTTCCAAATGGAAGTAAGGGTACCCTATGGCATGCAATTAGTATGATCAGTGAATTTCCTGAATGTGTATTTAGTCCCTCTCTGTTTTGATATGGGGGTCTTCCAACTATTGCATTTCCCCCCTCTGGTAGCTGTAGAATTACTGTGGGTATGACCAGTCCACATTTTGTTTAAAATCATTATTGTTCCCATTTCTCAGTAGTAAAGATTTCTGTCAAGGTTGAAGCAGTTTCCCTTATAATAAGCCTATCAGCTATTCTTTATAAATGTAGTTATACCCAAGAAGGTGTACTTTATCTGCTTCTACTTGTGGACCATCATCTCTAAGCCTATGCCGTAAGTGTTTGACTTTTCCATAGGCAAATAGTCCTTGTTAGGGCTTTGTCTAGCCCTTCTAGTACTAGTACTTCTCTCCGGTTGTTATTTGGTGTAACTTGCCATTTCCATTTGAGCAACAATGTTGCAGAGTAGTTGTGATATGGGTCAGCATTCGAGGGAAGAGTCCTGTATTGGAACTTCCTGGCCTCAGCTTTTTCAAAGGTTTCTCCCTGGCAAAAGTTATCTGTAAAGCTTTCTGCAGTTTTATTATCTGGTAGATGGCTGATTTTTAGAATTATTTCCCCCAGTCTGCTACAGCATCCTTTGGCTGACACATTCTGTCCGAAAGGCCTAGTAAGTAGTTCTATCTTTTTAAGTAAAAGTGCCCCAATATTGTCCTATTAATGTGAATGTATTCACTATACTGCCATCCTGGAGGATATTCCCCTTTTAGTTTCCACTCATTGTAGAATGGTGAAATTGGGTCCCAAGATGTGATAGAGTTCATCAGGTCTTCACTCTATTGTTAGGTAAGGAGTTTCTTTTCTTTGCTAGTGTTTGCTCCTATTATCAGGAATCCTAACAGGAGAACAAGTACAGGTAAAGAAAGAACCCTACTGCTAAAGTCAGAGCTTTTCGTATAAATAAATACAAAGAAGAAAAGAGACCAGCCTCTGCCAGAAGCAAATCAAATAGTGCTTGTTCTATAACAGATTAGTAATGAACCTGGGCAGAACTAGGAGAAAAACTGTTATTGCTAACATTCCGAAAAATTAGAATATATTTGACACAGAGAAATGATCAGTTTTCACATGCTGGTGGAGGCAAATGAGGTTTTATCTACTTAAGTCATTGTTAATACTAGAGAGTACTTCTTCATATAATTCTGTGTCTAACATAGGTTGATCTGTATCAAAGGTTAAGTCTTCGTCTTCTCTTTGTGTAAGTATCGATCCTAAGTCTGGGAGATCAGCAAGGTCTGGTAGTGAAGCTTCCTCGGAAAGAGGTGCATCTGTTTCTATCTGTTCTGCTCTGTCATCTTGCTCTTCACAAGGAACTGGTTCTTGTGAAATCAACCGTAGAAGCTCTTCAGCTATTCTAATTAACTGGGCTACACAATCAACAAGTCCACCAACTACTACAGGGGTTGACACAGACTCCATTCCTCTGTGCTTTCCTCAGTAGATAAAATATTACTAAAAGTTGTAGTAAATGGGCTCTTGGTGACAATGGATCCTATGGGGCTGGCAATGGTTCTGTGGTTGGTTTGGTTGAGAAATGAGGCTGCTGATATGATGATGATGATGATCAAGTACAGAATGAGGCCAGTGGTCCTACGGTACTTTTTGATAAATTTGGTGAACCTTCCACAAAATTTATATGTGGTTCTCTCGTTTGTGTTGGTAGTGAACTGCTATTGTAATGACCATCAGACAGATTGCCACAGCCAAGAGAAAACAGAAAAGCAGATCTAATAATAGAAAAGAGAAATATAAAGTTAGTATCCTTGAGCCTTTCTCCATCATACAGTTTCTGGCTGTAGGATAACGTTGAAAATGTACCCCTAGCTATTGCTCCTCGTTTTTTTCTTTTTCTTTTTCTTTTTTTTCAGTACGCGGGCCTCTCACTGTCGTGGCCTCTCCCGTTGCAGAGCACAGGCTCCGGACGCGCAGGCTCAGCGGCCATGGCTCACGGGCCCAGCCGCTCCGCGGCATGTGGGATCCTCCGGGACCGGGGCACGAACCCGCATCCCCTGCATCGGCAGGTGGACTCTCAACCACTGCGCCACCAGGGAAGCCCTACTCCTCGTTTTTTGATGGCCTTATGAGGCTCTACTACTCATAGTCCCCTTTACACTTCTCATGGTCTTTACCTCTTATGGGATTTGAGAACAAAGTGAGCATAGGTAGTTTGTCTATCTTTCTTGAACATCTCTATTGAGGAGGATACATACACTCAGAGTCTTTCAATTAATCCTGTTTTATTAGTACCTTTGCCTCATTTCCATTTATATCTGGTGCTGCTAAGTTCTTTCTGTGTTTTTAATAATTCATTCATTAAAGTTTCCGATTGCCCCTGCAGTCTGGGGAATTTATGGTAAATGAGAGTCCCCCATTCTCTGTCTTTTCCCAAATTTTATATAACTTCTGTTATAAAATTAGTTCTTTGGTCATTTCCTATCACTGCCAATATTCCATATCTAGCAGCTATTTCTCCTAAATTTGTCTAAAGCCATGGTCATACTATTCTCATCTGTATGTCTGTGTGCTCTACAAGCCCTATTCCTAAGTTTATACCTCTTTAAGGTAATATTCCTTGTTTAAAAATCTAGAGAATGGCCCAATATAATCTACCTATCACATTTGTCTGGTTTACCATCCCCTGTTCCCCTTAAAAATGAGTTTGTTGAGGCTTCAAGATTTTAGTAATTCAACGTAGCTCATATTGCTTACTCATTTCTTTGATTCATAGTTTTTTTTGTCCACTCTTTCTTCTCTGCTTACCTAGAATATTCATGTCCACATGCCCTGAGCTTTCACATGCCCGATCTGCAACCTTAAATTGAACTGAAAGGGGACCTGAGTTGAGACTTGGAGTTCCCAAGACTGCAGAGTCTGTATTAGTTTTGGCGGGGGTCAGATTGTCTCCTCTCTTATTCTGAATAGATTATTCTGTCTTTCCATTCTGATGAGCTGGTACATGTCCTACATGAATTGCTAAATTTCTTTCATTGATTTCTTTTCATATCTCCCTTCACCAGATTGTTTTTTCCTGCAGTAGGACAGTCTGTAATTTTCTATTTATTAGAATATATATCTCAAGTCCACAGCTGATTAGTGTAGCTATGTTCTTTTGGCCAGTTGTTTTCTTGGGCATATATACACATTAAATTTCTAGCTACCAGTCCTGCAAACTGAGCTGGTTTCCTCTCTCCAGCCTCAGTCAAGTTTTTCCCAGTGGAGAGTATTAGGAAGCAACCATCCACCTCCCTCTTTTAGGATACTGCCAAATCTATCTTTGCCCTGTTTCCAGCAGTTCTGACCAGAGTGGGGCCCAGCAAGCCACAAGCTTTACCACAGCGACTTGTACTCCTTAGGCCTTTACTGGAGTAGAGCAAAGCATCCGCCAGATGGTCTGTGATTTTCACATGGAGCTTGCTAGTTTCCACAGGGTATGGTTTGACCCACTCAGTTATATACTATCTTCACCTAGCATAAGTCCTATCAGAACCTCTTTTTTTTTTTGCCCCAAATCCTGACAGTAGACATGGAGTTTGCCCTGATGATAAGGGTCCTAACCATAATAACCAGAAGGCATGATTTTGGTTGGAGGCAACTTCCATCTGAAATATGGGAGAATCGGTACTAGATGCATGGCAGTTTATTAACTCACAGGATCTCTGTTTTTGATTAGAGAAAAAGCAATCTAGTGGAAAGAAATGATGGTAAAAAATCATGAGAGGAATTTGGCATTAATGTAGAGCATGAATCAGCTCATCAGAAGAAAGACACAGAAGTAAGGTGTGTGTTAAATAGTAGTAGAGAGCACCATCAAACTTTTCAAAGGAAGCAATAAACTACTACAGTGCCCATAGCCCAAGGGCACAAGAGGGTAATAGGAACATACTCACACAAAACCTATTTAACTTCTGGCTTCCCTTTCACCCAGTTTCTTTTCTCAGCTTCTCTACCTCCCTCTAGGACTCTGTTATTAATCTTCTTTGTCAATACACCTCCATTTATTCAAGTATGTGTTTCATTCTCTCTGTATCTCCATCTTACACTACCCCTTCCCATCATCTTTTCTTCCAACTCTCCCTAAGCTGGCCAAAATTTAGAAACAAATCATGGTCCATTAATCAAATAGATGTATTTACAGAGTTTTACAAGACACAATCTAAATGTAAAAAGCAGAGAGGGAGAACACTTCATATATTGCTATCTTATAAAGACAAATGTAGTTATCTATTATTTATGCAACCCTTGGTTTATTTTTTCTATCTCTTGGTCACCTTTGATGGGAAAAAAACATTCCTGACCTAGCCTTAACCCTGTTGACCACTGTGTTAGCTAATCCACAATTCCTATCTTCAAAGCATCTTGGAACCTAGGAGCTGGGGATGGGGCGAGGGCAGGGAGGGTGTTGAGAAATTAGCGAGTACTGCAGTGCTAGGAAATAGTAAGAGTATAGCATCAGCTTATTCCAGTTACGATAATTTCCAAAGCAGCCAAACCCTGAACCTAAGGTGTTTGCCTAAAGGTGTATTTTGGATAGTTTGCACCTAGCCCCAACTCACCTTAAGGACCCTTTTATTAGCTGTTCCTTCTGCCTAGAATCCCTTTCCCCCAGAAAAAAAAAATGGCTTCTTGTCATTCTGGTCTCAGCTTAAATATCATCTCCTCAGATTTCAGACTCTCCAACCTGAAAAAGCCTCTTGATCATCCCTTTCTCGTTTTGCATACAGCTCATTTTTACATTATAGTACCTATAATCACCTCATATTTTCTTGTTTATTCATTTGTTTTTCTGTCTGTCACCCCACCCCACATACATATAGACTAAAATGAAGTTCCATGAGATTAGGAAGCGTGTCTGTTTTGTTTTCTGCGGTATATCCAAGGCATAGAAGAAAGGCTGCCGCATAGCAGGTAACTGGTAAGTATTGTTAAAGAAAGAAAGGAAGGGAAGAAGGGAGGGAGGACCAACTTTTAACTCTTTCATTCAGTAAATATTATCGTGTCAAATATTCATGCATAGGGCTTTCCTGGTGGCGCAGTGGTTGAGAGTCCGCCTGCCGATGCAGGGGACACGGGTTCGTGCCCCGGTCCAGGAAGATCCCACATGCCTCGGAGCAGCTAGGCCCGTGAGCCATGGCCACTGAGCCTGCACGTCCAGAGCCTGTGCTCCGCAACGGGAGAGGCCACAACAGTGAGAGGCCCGCGTACCACACACACACCCACACACACAAAAAAAACAAAACCAAAATATTCATGGATAGCAGGGGGTACAAAGATAAAACAATTCATCAAAACACATGGTTAATAAAATGAGCAGGCAATGCACAGACAGAGAAAATACTCACAAAAAATATATCTGACAAAGAACTTGTAACCAGAATATATAAAGAGCTCCTACAACTCAATAATAAAAAGACAAACCAACCAATTAAAAATGGGCAAAAGAGTTGAACAAACATTTCACAAAGGAAGAAAAATAAATAGCTAATAAACACATGAAAACATATTCAATATCATTAGTCATCAGGGAAATGCAAATTAACATCACAATGAGATACCACAATACACTCACTGGACTGGTTAAAATTAAAGACTGACAACATCAAAGGTTGACAAAGAGGTAGAGGAACCAGAATTCTCACACATGCTTATGGGAGTATAAAATGATACAACCTCTTTGAAAACGTCTGGCAGTTTCTTATAAAACCAGGCAAGCACCTATCCAGTCCTGGCAATTCTACTCTGAGGCATTCACCTAAGAGAAATGAAAGTTCACAGAAAGATTTTTATAAGAATGGTTATAGCAGCTTCATGCATAATAGCCAAAAAAAGTGGAAAGAGCCCAGATGTCAATCAAAAGGAGAATGGATAAACAAACTGTGATATATTCATACAATATGATACTAATCAGCAATAAAAAGAAAGCCACTACTGATAGGGATAACAACATGGATGGATATCAAAAACATTGTACTTAATGAAAGAAGCCAGACACAAAAGAATATATATTGTACGATTCTATTCATATGCAATTCTAGAAAATGCAAAATGATCTACGGTGGAAAAATCCAAATAGCAATTGCATCTAGGGGAGTGGAAACTGACTGGAAGAGGCTAAGAGAACTTTCTGAGGTGATGGTTTACATAAGATTACGCATTTTTCAAAACTCACTGAATGGTACTCTTAATATTTGTGCATCCCGCTGTATGTAAATTTTACTCACCCCCAAAAGGTGACCAAGCATGATCCCCAGCCTCAAAAGCTATACTCAGATGAGATGACATGGCCGTAAGTATTCTAATAAATGTTCACATTTATTGAAAATCTATTACACTTCGGGTACTTTCTTTTTTAATATTAGTACATTTAATCCACTTGATAACCCTGTGACATTACAGATGAAAAAACTGAGGAACAGAGAAATTAAATAAATTGCCCACCGCCACATGGTAAGTGAAGACACAGAATTGGAAGTCAGCCCAGGTATGATTCCTAAAGTCCTGTGCCAGAGGGCACAAATTCAGGTGCCTATAGGAGGAAAATTTGCCTTATTCAGGCCAGAGCTGACATCGCATTCTAAGCAGGAATAGAACTCAAAATGTTAATCTCATTTCCCATCCCTGGAAACTGGCTGAATTCCAAGTTGACCGTGAGTCCCAAAGCAGAGGGATGGAGAGAGCCAGCTCAGTCCCCTCAGCAATCTCCATCATCTGTGACAGGAATGTTGTGTCCATTTTACCTGCCCTTCCCCTGACCTACTGAATTGGCCCACTCATAAACTACTCACCTGTGATAGAGCCAAGATGGATGAGAGGGTCAAGGTTATGCCTATCAAATGTTTACTGGACTTTCGCTTTCAAATGGGACGTGAATGCTCCTGTCACAACTAAAAAACAACAACAAAATGATAAACTACAAAATTAATAAGATATCTGTGATCTGTGGAAACAAGGACAAGATGAACTAAAATTTCAGAGAGTGAAGAGTCTTTCGTAAGAATGCTGATAATCACAGACTTTTTCTCTTCACGGAGACATTTGCTAATTCTGGGCACAAGTTGAAGACGAGGTTTGGCACCAAGGCAGAGGGAGTCTACTGAGGAAAATGAGAAATCTGCATAAAGGTTGAGGCTAGCATAATGGATTGGAAATTTGAGAAGCCTGAAATGCAGGGCTAATTTTCCTCACCTGAAGTTAGCTGAGTTCTAGCCTAGCACATGCGTGGAAAAGTCTGAGTGAAGTCTCCCAAGCCTCGTGGTACTTTGGAGACAAATTCTCACTAGAGGGAGGGAGACTGCCACAAATACACTACTGGTCTCTCCCTCAAACAATTTTGAAGTTGAGAGGACATGGGGAGGCTAATGAATTAATAAGCTCAAAACCATCCCCAAAGGGCATTTTAGGCAAAGTGATTCTAAAATGTATAAGGATATATAAAGGGCTTAGTATAGCCAAAACATCTTAAGGAAGAACAAAATTGGAGGACATATACTACCAGATATCAAGGCTAGCTGTGCAGCTACAGTTATACGACAGCATGGTACTGACACAAGAACAAACAAATAAATCAGTGGAACCATGACCCTTACCTCACACTGGATATAATAATAATAATAATAATAATGATAATAATTTGAAATGGACCATAGACCTAAACATGAAAGGTAAAACAGTAAATCTTCTAAATCAAACCATTGGCAAATATCTTCGTGACCTTCAGTAGTTAAAGATTTCTTATTCAACACAAAAGCATTGACTATGAAAAAAGATTGATAAATTGGATTTCATTAAAATTAAGAGCTTCAATTTATCAAAAGGCACCTTAAGAGGGTGAAAAGGCCAACTACAGATTGGGAGAAAATATTCACAATACATATATTTAACAAAGGACTTGTATCTAATATATACATATATTTTAAACTCCTTCAAATCAATAAGAAAAAAAACAGTCCAATTTTTAAAAATAGAACAAAGAATGGAATAGCACTTCACAGATGAGAACTTTCAAGTGGCCTACAAACATATGAATAGAGTTTCATCATTATTGCTCATGAGGAAAATGCAAATTACACACAAAACCCCACCAGAATAGCTAAAATTGAAAAAACAGAAAAAAAAAAACTGACAATACCAAGCACTGAGAAGAACATGGAGCAACTGGAACTCTCATACATTATTGGTGAAAGTGTTAACTGGTACAACTTCCTTGGAACTGTTAGGCAGTATCTACTAAAACTAAACATACCTCTATTGAATGGCCTTGTCATTCTACTCCTAAGTATATAAAAGATTACAAATGTCCACAAAAATACATGTACGAGAATGTTGAAAGAAACCAGATGCCTAGAAGTACATACCATATAATTCCATTTATATGAAATTTACGATCAGGCAAATGTATCTGTAGAACAAAGGTGAATGTAGTAGTTACGTCTTGTGGGGGGCGGGTGGTTATTGACTGGGAAGAAATGTGAGGAAGCCTTCTGGGATGCTGGAAATATTCTGTCAATATAATTACGTATGTTTTTTTAAAAAGCATTCAGCTGTACCCTTAAAATTGATGTATTTCACCTTATGTATGCTATAGCTCAAAAAATTGTTCTTTTTTTTAATTTTGGGTTTCCTTCCTATAAAACCAGTAAGGACAGCAAGACAGTGATGAGAGTCTTGTCAGGGTTCAGCAAGCTGGTCATCACAGAATGGAAATGGAATGAAGTCTGAAGGTACAGAGGAGGGTCCTTGGCCTACTTCATGGCAGAGCTAAGTAAAGCAAGAGACCCTTGTAGCTGGATGGAGTTGTAAATTGACAGAAGATGAGATAAGCCACATCTTATAAGTAGCTCAGAGAGACGGCTGGGGCCAGAGGCCATGCTGTCTATCTGATAACTAGAATCTTTAACCCCGTAGACTTTTATTAATCTCACTCTTATAACATTTTTGTCAGCACAACTCATCAAAAGCCCTCATTTTTCTTTTAGCAGACAGTCCTACCCTGCTATTTTGTGATGCTCGTAGCTGGCAAACTGGCAATAAGTGTCTAACAGTAGGGTGGAAAAGGAGCAAAGGAATCCAGATCCTCTGGGTCTATGTTTATAGTTGATAAGTTTCTCTGCATCAGGCAAGGTAAATTAGTTCATATCCAATGGGAAGAGAGGCAGTTATATGGGAGAGATTAAAATGTGCCTTTGGTGAGTATAGGTGCCAGCTTCCTATTGACAAACAGTAAAATTTTTAACAATGCTCCCATTTCTAATGCTGCAGTACCATTTGGATACATGCATTCAACACAGGTTTTTTTTAAAACACCCCCAACAATACTGTAAAGTAATTATACTACAATAAAGATATTAAATAAATAAATAAAATAAAAACACCCCCCCCAGACGCTACTTCTCATTGCCCTCCCCACCCCTGAGGAAACATCAAGAGGTCCTTGTTCCCAAAGGGCAAATTTTATAATTTTGACATAGCAGGAGCTCTCTGAGGGGCTACAATGAACAAAGCAACAGGATCCACCCTTTAAACTCTTTTTTTTTAAAGAAAAATAAAAGCTACCATCCTTTACGTTAAAAAAAAATTTTTAAACTGTGTGCAATAAGGCATTTGCCTGTTATAGGATCTGACATTTAAAATCCCCATGAACCATATTTAATTTATCAAGAAAGAAAGGAAAGAATTGTGTGGCTGAAGAGCTAAACATGGCCCCTTCTTGAAAATACATGAAAAATTCAAAACAGAAACTGAAAAAATGGAGGGTAGGAAATGTCCTTATGGTCAATTTAGACCAGATTCTACTGAATTACTTTCTTCCTCCTCCAAAGTTGCTCACTGCTGCAGAGAGAATCACAGATTCTTGCTTACCCTTCAGAAAAACAACTTCGTCACTGGAGAAAAACAGCCACTTTTGAAAATATATCTCTTGGTTATTTTCCTAGACAGACAAATAGTTTCCTCAGTCTTCAAACATGAGGACAGCAACCCCATCTTGACTTGGTGGGACTCTGCACCGGCCTGTCCCTGAATCTCGGCTGTTATGAGAAACCCACAGGCTCCCAGAGAGCCTGAAAAGAGCTGTAATGCTTCTAGAAAGATTCTTGGCTTTTAAATATTACCAGTGCAGAAGGTGAGGTCTGATATAAGGGAAATTAAAACAAAACTTCGAGGTAAAAGGAAAAGGGATTTTATTCCCGAGTCTTCCCTCAGCTTTCTGAGAGGGAAAAAGGAAAATTGTTTTTGTTTGTTTGTATATTTTCTTTGAGAGACACGGTAAAATCATGCTAGTGGTTGTAATAGTAGGATCTGTGTCAAACAGATCTATATTTGAAGTATAAATTTTTCACTTACTAACTAGACGTTTGCTAAACTACTCTGCCTCAGTTTCCTCATCTGTAAAATGAAGATAATAAAAGTTGTGAGAATTACGTGAGTTAACACATGCAACGAGTTTAGAATGGTGCCTGGTATATAATAAGTTCTTCATAAATGCTAGCTAATATAATTGTTCTGGAGAAAATTCTGGGATCCAGGAGACAGTGTGTGGTGCATCCTGGGTACTGACTAGTGATCCCTGGAAGGTGGAGGGGGCAGTCAGGGTGAGACAACTGCACGCATTACAGAAACTGGAAGGAAGTACCAGAGATATGTCATCTCATAGTTAGAACCAACATGACTATACACTTGGATAAAGATGTGAGGGAGCAAGACTGTCTTGTGGCTCTAATTCACACATAACCCTTTCGGAAGACGTAAGACCAGTCACGTAAGGACTCCTTGAGGATTAGTGGATCTTCCTGGCCTACTTCACTCTCCCCTTTGAAGCCCTTGCTCACTCTGGCTCTGAGCTCTGGCAGGTGAAAACTGACTACACTTCAGGCTGCCCATTGGTTATTCCTCCCACACATTGCAAGCTGCATGGAGGAGGCCCTCCACTTGGTATTATGGCAATGAATCTTTCAAAGCATTAACTAGCTATTCCTTGGAAACATCCCCCGTTGACCCTTGAACAACACGGGGCTTAATCCACCTATAACTTACAGGTGGCCCTCCACATCCGTGGTTCCTCCACATACGGCGATCCAACCAACCACAGCCCATGTAGTTCTGCAGTGTTTATAATACTATTGAAAAAATCCGCATATAAGTGAACTGTTCAAGGATCAACTGTACCTGGAAAGTAATTGGCAAGATAATGAATGCCATGACCTCGTGTCTAGAAAGGCTTCACCTGAACCAGCCCAGATTCTCAGCTCTTCCTATGTGAATCATTTGGGTAAGAAAGGAAGCATCATACAAATACCATTGTATACTTTGTATCCCTTCCCATCCTAGCCCAGATTTAGTACTGAGCTTCAAGAATACCTCTCAGAAATTTGACAAGAGCAAGACAAAGCACCAGTAGTGGCCTCCTCTCGGTTTCCGTGGCAAATGCCAGCTTGCCAGGACAGACCCAGTTCATTTATTTTACCACCTGGAAAGAAGATCAAAAGTCACACATTTCTTCCTTCTGCCTGCAAATGTACTTACTGCTTATCCACCAAAAGAAAACTGCTTCTGTTTTTAATGGTCTCAAAATAAGATTCCATAACCTCCCTTGGTAGCTCATTCCAGTGTTTCATAGCTTCCTCCTTCTGCTAATTATATCCTCAAGTACCTTCACATACATTAACTTATTTAATCCCATAACAATCCCGCACAGCAAGGATTATCCCTGTTTTACAGCTGAGGAAGTGAAGAACCAAAGAGGGTAAGAGATGTGCCAAGATTACATACCTGGTTAGTAGCAGAGCGAGAGTAAGAATCTGATTCTTCAGCCTCTCAGCCCTCTGTGCTCTCCCTTACACTGTGGTCTGCCTAGTGATGCTCTGGGGAGTTCCTAATCACCAGCAGAATATGAAGCAGTGTTAAGATGTCAACAAGAACACGATACAGCTGTGGTGGGTGGCTTACCAAGTGGATTGTAGGCCACAGGCCCCCTTGAGGATAACCATTTCATTGTCCTCATCCCTAAATACTATTGTTCTCAGAGTGTACCTACAGTTAGAACGTTCTAGTAAGAAGAAAACATACCAAAAACCTAAACGAACATTCAAATCACCTTAAGACCATATGCTGACCTATGAAAATTAAAAATAAGACAAGAGTACTTGGTCTCCTGTTTTCAAACTTCTCCATTTTTGACCTCTGAGATAAACATAATCAGAATAAATTGGAGGAAGTGAGGTAGAAAAAAATCTTTCCTAATATCCTAAAAAGAAAAGTGCTTTGCCCTTGGGCATGAATTTATTGTTTCCTCTCCTTCTGAAAACTTCATTCTTTTACCTCTCAAGGTTCATAAAGAGGCCAACAGTTAGCATTTTAAGCATGGGTAAAGAGCAAACCCCATCCCCTATATGCTTAACACTCAGAAAAGCACAGCAGGCTGGGGGCTTCCCTGGTGGCGCAGTGGTTGAGAGTCCGCCTGCCGATGCAGGGGACACGGGTTCGTGCCCCGGTCCGGGAAGATCCCACATGCTGCGGAGCGGCTGGGCCCGTGAGCCATGGCCGCTGAGCCTGCGCGTCTGGAGCCTGTGCTCTGCAACGGGAGAGGCCACAACAGTGAGAGGCCTGCGTACCGCAAAAAAAAAAAGAAAAGCACACCAGGGCCACAGCCCTGTCCTCTGGCGAGAGCCCTCCCAATAGCAGACCAGCATGCTGCTCGAGCAAAGGACTGGATGGAGTTGTCCTGATAGGATTCCTTACAGGGTTTCCTTTTTAGTATTACCTAGAGGCAGGGGATTCTCAAGGCAGTTTTGCTCAACAAGAACAAAATCTCTCATCTCTTGTGACTCATATTACCAGGTTAAATATTTCTGCTCTAAAACATACGGTTTGTTTTTGCGTTTTTGTTTTTTTTTTTTGCGGTCCGCGGGCCTCTCACTGTCGTGGCCTCTCCCGTTGCGGAGCACAGGCTCCGCACGTGCAGGCCCAGCGGCCATGGCTCACGGGCCCAGCCACTCCGCGGCGTGTGGGATCCTTCCGGACAGGGGCACGAACCCCCTGCATCGGCAGGCAGACTCTCAACCACTGCGCCACCAGGGAAGCCCAAACATACGTTTAATTAAATATAATGGCCACTCCACCTAACTACCCTTGTCAAAGTTGCCGGTGACTTCCACACTACTAAATTCAGTGGTTAATTCCCAGTTCTCATCTTGCTTGTCCTATAGGCAGCATCTGACATGACCACTCTCCAAGTCCTCTTCTTTTTGGTCTATAGTCGCTTCCTTGATGATTTCATACAGGCTGTAAATAACACCTATCTACCAATGAATCCCAAATTTATTTAGCTAGCTCAGACCCTTCTCCAGAATCTCATACTTGTGTATCTAAGTGCCTTCACAATGATTTCTGATATCTAAAACTCAATATTTCCAAAACTGGGTCCTTGGTCTTCCCTCCAAAACCTACTCCACCTATAGCCTTCTCCATCTGAAGTAGATAGCAACTCTGTCCTTCTAACTACCCAGGCTATACGAGCTTGAGTTTATCTTTGACTCTTTTCTTTTTCCCACAATCCACATCCAATCCACCAGGATACCCTGTTGGCTTTGCCTTCAGAATATATCCAAAATCTAACAACCTGTCATTGTGAGCCACCATCATCCACCTGTCACTTTGATTATTTCAACAGCCTCCTAACAGGATTCTCTTTGCCTCACTCCAGTCTCTTCTCAATACAACAGCCAGAGTGATCCCTTTAGACTGTGAGTCAGATCATGTCACTCCTCCTGTACTGTCTCTGCATTTCCTTCAGAGTAAAACCTAGATCCTTATAACGGCCTACATGGCACCCCGTGATATAATCTGCAACTTCATCTTCTACTTCTCTCTCCCTCCGTCCATTCCAGCCACCCTGGCCTCTGTCATTCCCCAAACTCACCAGGCACATTTCCTCTTTAGGTGCTTTGCACTGGCAATTCCTTCTGCCCGGAATGTTCTTTACTCAGATATCTGGATGGCTGAATCCCTCACCAACTTCAAACCCTTTCTTACATCTCACCTTTTCAATGAGAGCTACACTTAGCACAGTTTCAAAAATTGAACCTCCCCCTCCCAACCTGGCACTCCTAGGCTTCCTTATTCTGCTCTACTTTTTCAATTTTCTTGGAACTTATCACCTTATGTACATATTATATGGTTTACTTGTTTATTATGATTATTATTTAGTTTATGTCTCCCCTCTCTAGAAGGTAAGCTCCATGAAAGCAGTGATCTCTATTTTGTTCAAGTGTAAGAAGAGTGTCTGGCATGTAGTAGGTACTCAATAAATATTTGTTGAACGAATAACAGGACTAATAACTCCTTACATTTTTTATAGTGTTTTATACTTTAGTGTTTTCACATTGTATCTCATCTGATCTTCACAATTACCACATAACATGGGTAGGGCAACCCAGAGTTTATTATCTCCGTTCTACATTTAGGAAAATTAACATCTAGAAAGGCAAAAAGATCTACCCAAAATCACATAGCTGGAATGTGGTAGAACCTGGAACCTAGTTCTGTGCATTCTTCCCAGAGCTGCCAACATTCTACTGCAAAGCCCGCAGTCCTTGAGGAAAGGCCTTCCAGATTTTTTGTTAGGACAAGACACGCCTTGCTTCTGCCATTAACCCAGTGCCTTGAAGCTGAATGTGTTGCACCTGCTCATGGGAATACAAACACGTGAAGTTATCTAAAGACCTGAGTTTATGTGGGGAATAGCCATGTGAATGTCAGAGAAAATGATTCCATTTCCAAATGGTGCTCTCTCCAAGAAAGAAAGCAACATTTGACTATACCAGCTGCTCAGTGGAATAAATCATTTGTTTCTTCCTAACCAGCTCTGCCTTCCTCTTGCATTCCACACTAAACCAAATAGTTCTCCAAAGCAACTTAACCGCACAAAGGGGGAAATTACAGTCTAAGATGGCATCTGCCACGGAAGGTGCATCCTGGTGGCCGCTTCCACTGTGCCACCATCTAAGCCGCTGACTGCCCATGGCGAAAGCTCTCCCCCACTGCCGTTGCCACACAAGAAGAGTGCAGACTGTCCCTTTAAATGTACCACTGAAGAGGAAGCTGGTGTTTACTTGGCAGGAGAGAAACAGGATACTTCATGCTTGGCATACTGCTACCATTGGCATCCAATCCAGAAGCTGCTACATTCTGCAGGGGTGGCAACTATTTTGTCCTCAGGATAACATAGTGGAAGATACAGCTATATTTACATACAGGCTTTTTAACAGAGATGCCTGTCACCCCTGGTAAGCTCACAGGAGGCAACAGAAATGGCACAGCCAGGAAAAGGCAAGCCAAGTCCTCAGTGCCTTCTGGCAGGTGAATACACGGTACCAGCGAGGGAGGCCTGGTCTCTTTCCCTGGTCCCCAGAATGTCATTATGACAGGGATGTATGTATCCCATAACCCTTCCAAGAATTACTAAGTAGATCAAGTTTGTCTTCGGTGCCCTTTTCCTTTGATCACAGCAAATCAAGAGGTTGAGGCTTGACCCTACTACCAAGTCGGCTTTGCTTCCAGGCTCAACAAACATCCCCTAATGAAACAGCAACCATCAATATAGAAACCTCAGACTGAAAACAGAAGCATCCACTCAAGCATAGTTTACCAAATGCTTGATGGACTTCAGATAATAAATGGACACAAGCATCACTGAAACATGAAAACATACAACCTCAGCCACACAGGCATGTGCTGAAGTATTTGACACTGGGGAAGTAGGAAGGATGAAGAAAAGAGGTTATTTTTAAGGGGAAAAATATGAGATTTGGAGGCAGAGTAACTGGGTTCAAGTTTAAAAGTTCTCTTACCTTGGGCAGGTCGCTTAAGCTCACTGTGACTCACTGTGACTCACTTTCCTGATCTGAAAATAGGATGATGATAATTTCTTAAGCAAGTATTACTTTTCTGATTTAGACAATGTTTAATAATGAGGAGATGCCTGTTTAGTTTAAAAAATAGGAGCATGGGGCTTCCCTGGTGGCGCAGTGGTTGAGAATCCGCCTGCCAATGCAGGGGACACGGGTTCGAGCCCTGGTCCGGGAAGATCCCACATGCCGCGGAGCGACTAGGCCCGTGAGCCATGGCCGCTGAGCCTGCGCGTCTGGAGCTTGTGCTCCGCAACAAGAGAGGCCGCGACAGTGAGAGGCCCGCGCACCGCGATGAAGAGTGGCCCCCGCTCGCCGCAACTAGAGAAAGCCCACGCACAGAAAAGAAGACCCAGCACAGCCAAAAATAAATAAATAAATGAAATTTAAAAAAAAATAGGAGCATGGCTTTTGAATTCAAACATAGATATAAACTCTACCTCTGATACTTATTCACTATATGCCATTGAGGAAGGCACTTATTCTCTCTAAACCTGAGTTTATTCGTCTATATAATGGGGATGATGATGACACCTATCTCAAATGGATGCTGTAATAATCAAATACTGTTGAAATAATGCTTTATAAACTATAAACTCCAAGGCAAAGAAAAGTTTTCTTTAAAAAGTCTTGACTAGAGTGACCAACCAATCTGGTTTGCCAGGGACCAAAGGATTTTCCAGGGCCTAGCACTTTCAGCACTAAATATGGAAAATCTTGGGCAAATTGGAAAGAGTTGGTTACCCTAGTCTCGATTAGCCCTTAACAAAGTCAAGGGCCTGAATAGGCCTTAACTGGGAAGACTAGGCCTTAACTAGACTTAGGCCCTGGCTTAGCCTCAGCTATACTCTGACTAGGCATTAACTAGGCTTACCCCTGGTTAAGCTGTAATTACACTCTAACTAGGACATAACTAAGTTTAGCCCCTTATGGGACTTAACTGGGCTAAATAGGCTTTAAAAAGGCTCAGGCCCTTGCTACACCTTAAATGAGACTCTGATTATGCCTCCTCTAGACTTAGGTCCCAGCTAGGCCTTAAATAGTCTCTGAATAGATGTAAACTAGGCTTAGTCCCTGACTAGGCTAAATAGGCTGTGACTAGGACTTAACTAAGCTTATGCCTGATTAGACCTTAACTGGACTGGCTAAACTTTAACTAGGATGAATAAGCCTTAAGTAAGCTTAGGCCTTGGCTATAGCTTGACAAGACTCTGGCTAAACCTTAACTCGCCTCTGACTAGGCTCTAACATGCTTAGGCCCTGGATTCTACCCCTGACTAGTTTCTGACGAAAATTTAAGTAGATTTAGGCCCTAACTGGGCTCTGACTACACGTAAACTAGGTTTGGGCCATGGCTAGTCCTTAACATACTCTGAGGCAATCTTCACCATGTTGGTTACCTTAACTGGGTTTAGGGCCTGGCTGTATTTTAAAAAGACTCTGGCTAAGCCTTAACTCGGCTCTGACTAGGCTTTAAAATGCTTAGGCTCTGGATTCTACCTCAGCTGTTTCTGACTAAAACTTAGGTGGATTTAGGCCCTAACGGCTCTGACTAAACATAAGCTAGGCTTAGGCCATGGCTAGTCCTAAACATACTCTGAACAGATTTTAACCATGCTGGCTAAGTTTTAAATGGGTTTAGGCCCTGGCTATAACTTGACAAAACTCTGGCTAAAACTTAACTTGGATCTGACTAGGTTCTAATAAGCATAGGCCCTGATTTGTACCCCAGTAAGTTTCTAATACTTAACTATATTTAGGCCCTACCTTGCTTCTAAAAAACTAGGCTTTAAAATACTTAGGCCCTAATTTGCACCTCAGTTAGTTTCTGACTAAAACTTTACATTTAGGCTCTACCTGGCTTCTGAATAACTAGGCTTTAAAATGCTTAGGCCCTGGATTCTACCTCAGCCAGTTTCTGACTAAAACTGAAGTGGATTTAGCCCCTACCTGGCTTCTGAATAACTAGGTTTTTTTTCCTTGCTTTTTATTTTTATAATTAATTACTTTTAATTGACATTTATTATGCATTTATTTTCCAATTATACTTTCTTGGAGTCTTTTATTTATTTATTTTTTACATCTTTATTGGAGTATAATTGCTTTACAATGGTGTGTTAGTTTCTGCTTTATAACAAAGTGAATCAGTTATACATATACATATGTTTAATGTATCATTTAAAGCTTGTGTTTCCTTATTTATTTTCATTTTGGATGATCTGTCCATTGGTGAAAGTAGGGTGTTAAAGTCCCCTACTATGAATGTGTTACTGTCGATTTCCCCTTTTATGGCTGTTAGTATTTGCTTTATGTATTGAGGTGCTCCTATGTTGGGTCCATAAATATTTACAATTGTTATATCTTCTTCTTGGATCGATCCCTTGATCATTATGTAGTGTCCTTCTTTGTCTCTTGTAATAGTCCTTATTTTAAAGTCTATTTTGTCTGATATGAGAATTGCTACTCCAGCTTTCTTTTGGTTTCCATTTGTATGGAATATCTTTTTCCATCCCCTTACTTTCAGTCTGTATGTGTCTCTAGGTCTGAAGTGGGTCTCTTGTAGACAGCATATATAAGTGTCTTGTTTTGTATCCATTCAGCCAATCTGTGTCTTTTGGTGGGAGCATTTAGTCCAGTTACATTTAAGGTAATTATCGATATGTATGTTCCTATTCCCATTTTCTAAACTGTTTTGGGTTCGTTATTATAGGTCTTTTACTTCTCTTGTGTTTCTTGTCTAGAGAAGTTCCTTTAGCATCTGTTGTAAAGCTGGTTTGGTGGTGCTGAACTCTCTCAGCTTTTGCTTGTCTGTAAAGGTTTTAATTTCTCCATCAAATCTGAATGAGATCCTTGCTGGGTAGTCTTGGTTGCAGGATTTTCTCCTTCATCACTTTAAATATGTCCTGCCACTCCCTTCTGGCTTGTAGGGTTTCTGCTGAGAGATCAGCTGTTAACCTTACGGGGATTCCCTTTATTTTTCCCTTGCTGCTTTTAATATGCTTTCTTTGTATTAAATTTTTGACAGTTTGATTAATATGTGTCTTGGTGTATTTCTCCTTGGATTTATCCTGTATGGGACTCTCTGTGCTTCCTGACTTCATTAACTATTTCCTTTCCCATATTAGGGAAGTTTTCAACTATAATCTCTTCAAATATTTTCTCAGTCCCTTTCTTTTTCTCTTCTTCTTCTGGACCCCCTATAATTCGAATGTTGATGCGTTTAATGTTGTCCCAGAGGTCTCTGAGACTGTCCTCAGTTCTTTTCATTCTTTTCTCTTTATTCTGCTCTGCAGTAGTTATTTCCACTATTTTATCTTCCAGGTCACTTATCCGTTCTTCTGCCTCAGTTATTCTGCTACTGATCCCATCTAGAGTATTTTTAATTTCATTTATTGTGTTGTTCTTCATTGTTTGTTTCATCTTTAGTTCTTCTAGGTCCTTGTTAAATGTTTCTTGCATTTTGTCCATTCTATTTCCAAGATTTTGGATCACCTTTACTATCATTATTCTGAATTCTTTTTCAGGTAGACTGCCTATTTCTTCTTCATTTGTTAGGTCTGATGGGTTTTTATCTTGCTCCTTCATCTGCTGTATGTTTTCCTGTCTTCTCATTTTGCTTATCTTACTGCGTTTGGGGTCTCCTTTTTGCAGGCTGCAGGTTCGTAGTTCCTGTTGTTTTTGGTGTCTGTCTCCAGTGGCTAATGTTGGTTCAGTGGGTTGTGTAGGCTTTCTGGTGGAGGGGACTAGTGCCTGTGTCCTGGTGGATGAGGCTGGATCTTGTCTTTCTGGTGGGCAGGTCCACGTCTGGTGGTGTGTTTTGGGGTGTCTGTGTACTTATGATTTTAGGCAGCCTCTCTGCTAATGGGTGGGGTTGTGTTCCTGTCTTGCTAGTTGTTTGGCATAGGATGTCCAGCACTGTAGGTTGCTGGTCATTGAGTGAAGCTGGGTACTGGTGTTGAGATGGAGATCTCTGGGAGATTTTTGCCATTTGATATCATGTGGAGCTGGGAGGTCTCTTGTGGACCAGTGTCCTGAAGTTATCTCTCCCACCTCAGAGGCACAGCACTGACTCCTGACTGCAGCACCAAGAGCCTTTCATCCACACAGCTCAGAATAAAAGGGAGATAAAGTAGAAAGAAAGCATTAGTAGAAGTAGAAAGAAAGAAAGAAAGAAGGAAAGAAAGAAGAAAGGAAGAAAGAAAGAAGGGAGGGAGGGAGGAAGGAAGGAAGGAAGGAGGGAATAAAGGAAAAAAGAAAGAAAGAAGATAACGTAAAATAAAATAAAGATAAAATATAATGAAGTTATTAAAATAAAAAATAATTATTAAGAAAAAAATGGACGGATAGAACCCTAGGACAAATGGTGGAAGCAAAGCTATACAGAAAAAATCTCACACAGAAGCATACACATACACACTCACAAAAAGAGGAAAAGGGGAAAAAATCATAAATCTTGCTCTCAAAGTCCACCTCCTCAATTTGGGATGATTCGTTGTCTATTCATGTATTCCATAGATGCAGGGTACATCAAGTTGACTGTGGAGCTTTAATCCGCTGCTTCTGAGGCTGCTGGGAGAGATTTCCCTTTCTCTTCTTTGTTCTCACAACTCCCAGGGGCTCAGCTTTGGATTTGGCCCCGCCTCTGCGTGTACGTCGCCGCAGGGCATCTGTTGTTCGCTCAGACAGGACAGGGTTAAAGGAGATGCTGATGCTGGGACTCTGGCTCACTCAGGCCGGGGGCGGGGGGGTGGGGGGGGGGTGGAGGGAGGGGCACGGAGTGCGGGGTGGGCCTGCGTCGGCATTGGCCGCCGTGACGTTGCTCCAGCCTAAGGCGCACCGTGCATTCTCCCGGGGAAGTGGTCCCTGGGTCCCGGGACCCTGGCAGTGGCGGGCTGCACAGGCTCCCCGCAAGGGGGGTATGGATAGTGACCTGTGCTCGCACACAGGGTGGCAGCAGCAGCAGCAGCCTTAGCGTCTCACGCCCGTCTCTGGGGTCCGCGCTTTTAGCCGCGGCTCGCGCCCGTCTCTGTAGCTCCTTTAAGCAGCGCTCTTAATCCCCTCTCCTCACGCACCAGGAAACAAAGAGGGAAGAAAAAGTCTCTTGCCTCTTTGGCAGGTCCAGACTTTTCCCCGGACTCCCTCCCGGCCAGCCATGGCGCACTAACCTCCTGCAGGTTGCGTTCACGCCGCCAACCCCAGTCCTCTCCCAGTGCTCCGACCGAAGCCCGAGGCTCAACTCCCAGCCCCGCCCACCCCGGCGGGTGAGCAGACAAGCCTCTCGGGCTGGTGAGTGCCGGTCGGCCCTGATCCTCTGTGCGGGAATCTCTCCGCTTTGCCGTCCGCACTCCTGTGGCTGCGCTCTCCTCCGCGGCTCCGAAGCTTCCCCCCCTCCGCCACCCGCAGTCTCCACCCGCGAAGGAGCTTCTAGTGTGTGGGAACCTTTCCTCCTTCACAGCTCCCTCCCACTGGTGCAGGTCCCGTCCCTAGTCTTTTGTCTCTGTTTATTCTTTTTTCTTTTGTCCTACCCAGGTACGTGGGGGTTTTCTTGCCTTTTGGGAGGTCTGAGGTCTTCTGCCAGCGTCCAGTAGGTGTTCTGTAGGAGTTGTTCCACGTGTAGATGTATTTCTGGTGTATCTGTGGGGAGGAAGGTGATCTCCACGTCTTCCTCGTCCGCCATCTTCCTGGAAGTCCCCCTCAGCTGAATAACTAGGCTTTGTATAGCTTAGACACTGGATTCTACCTCACCCAGTTTCTGACTAAAACTGAAGTGGATTTAGCCCCTACCTGGCTTCTGAATAACTGGGCTTTAAAATGCTTAGGGCAGGGCTTCCCTGGTGGCGCAGTGGTTGGGAGTCCGCCTGCCGATGCAGGGGGCACGGGTTCGTGCCCCGGTCCGGGAGGATCCCACATGCCGCGGAGCGGCTGGGACCGTGAGCCATGGCCGCTGAGCCTGCGCGTCCGGAGCCTGTGCTCCACAGTGGGAGAGGCCACAGCAGTGAGAGGCCCGCGTACCGCAAAAAAAAAAAAAAAAAGAGAATACCCTGCATTTGTAATGCAGGAGCCTCAGTTTACAATTGATAAATCTCAGTGGACACAAAAGCTAGGCTAGGTCCATGGCTATTCCTTAACATGCTCTGAGGAGATTTTAACAACTTTGGTTAGTTAACTGGGTTTAGAGCCTGGCTGTACCCTAATAAGACTGTGGCTAAGCGTTAACTCTGCTTTGAATAGGTTTTAATAAGCTTACGCTCTGGATTCTACCTCAGCTGATTTCTGACTAGAACTTAATTAGGTTTAGGCCCTAACTGGGCTCTGACCAAACATAAGCTTAGGCTTAGGCCATGGCTAGGTGTAACGGAGTTGTAACACTTAACTAGGCTGAGGTTCTGACTTGACCTACTAGGCTTCAATTACATTTTAACTAGGCTTAGGCCCTGCCTAAGTCTTAACTAAGCTCTGACTAGGACTAAATTTTTTTTATCCTCCTATTAGGACTTCACTAGACTACCACAGCGACTTATTTAGGCTTTGGCCCTATCTAGACCTTTACTGGGCTCTGACTTGACCTAAGGTAGGCTATAGCACTCTTTACGCTTTAACAATACCCTGATGAGGCCTTAACCAAGATAACCAGCTTTTAACTAGGCTTACGTCTTGGCTCCACCTTAATAAGGTTCTGACAAGTCTAACTATGCTTAGGCTCTGGGCAGGCCTAACTATGTCCTTGCTAGTACTTAACTACACTTAGGCCCTGACTACACCTTAACTAGACTCTGACTAGACCTTAACTATGTTTAGGCTAGGCCTTATCTGGGTTATCTAGAATTTAACTGAGCAACTAGGCCATAAGCAGGCTCTGGCCCTGGCTGCCTCTTAACTGGGCTTACTAGCCCTTAAATAGGCTTAGCCCTAGTTTAGCCTTAACTGGGCTTTGAACCTGGCTACACTCTTGTTAGGTGTAACTAGGACTAGGCCATGGCTATAAGTTAACTGAACTTAAGCCCCAGCTAGGCCTTATCTAGCCTGACGTCCTGGATAGACTCTGGCCTTGCCTTAATTACTGTTTAGGCCTTGGCTAAATCTCAGTTACTCTTTACTAAGAGTAACCTCAATCATATATTCCTTTCAGCCTTTAGCTCACTTAGTTTGCATCTGCCATTACCTCACTTCTCCTGTAGTTTCAGGCTGCCCTCTGAGTCATAAAAAGGAAACAGACATGACCCCACTGTATCCTCACTGCAACAGGAAATAGACTACTTCTAGCTTCGTTGCAGCCAGATGTATTTATAATGTAACACAGGAAGCAACCACTGAATTCACCACCCCCACCCCCACCCCGACACCACCCCCCCCACTTCCGCCGAGAAATCGGGGGATACTTTTTTAGGTAACACTCCACCTGGAAGTACATTTCCTTTTCACCCAGTCAAGATGGTTTATATAACTCCTTCCAGGACACCTACATTTTGTAACCAGTTTTTAATAGCTAGAGATGAAAGCGTTCCCAAGGACAGGAGCTGTACCCACAGCTTTTGCCTATAATGTGCAATTGGCAGTTAAGAAAAGAGAGAGCTGACACACTACAATTGCAGTAAAGGGGGTGTAAGCTTCACAAGGCTGAACTCTGAGCATGTGTAGACCCTGTGAACCCTCCACAGTTAGCTCATCAGGCCTAATGTGAAGAAGTAGCCACTTTGGTGTATACTGGCTTGGACTATTAAAGGATGCTGAAGTCCTCAGTTGATGATTTAAGAACAGGATGATGAATGCAGCTCAGGGCATGAACCATGAATTCCTGTCTAATGGTTTCATCAATACCCTAGCGACAAGAGACTGGTTATTGGTTCCAAAACCCTGCTATATTATTTGGTTTGGGAGTATGTATTTGTATAATTCAATTTTTAGTAAAATACTTTTGATTCTTTCCTCATTGGGAGGTCACTTCGGCCAACTAATCATTTTCGTCATCCTTATCTGGTTCTAAGTTAAACTTAAATAGGCCTGTATAGTCCTATTAACCCCTTCAGTACAGGGTGACTCAGTATCAGCCCTGAATGAACCAAATGAAATTTGTAGGTACTATCCAGGGCAAAGCGAGTAAGTAGCCCTGCTCACTGGATAGTGCCCGAACAGGACCTGTTCCTGTAGGATGAAACCACTCCTTACATCAGGCTGTGTGCAGCCTTATGGCAATGGGGCTGATCTGGGCACCGGGACCAGGGAGTTTATGCATTCATTCACTCATCCCACAAATTTTATTTATCACCTGCTATGTGCTAGATATGGTCCTAGGTACTGGAAATATGATAGTAAGCACAAATAATCACAGCCCTTGCCCTCATGGAGTTTTCATTCCACAAACAAAACAAAGAGAGGGTCTGCATAGTCATGAATTGAAGCCTAGATTACAACAATCTATACCCTATGGATATCACAGGGCAAAGTCAAATATAATGGGCAAAGCTCAAAAATGACAGAATAGCTTAGCAAGTAGGAGGAAAGACCTAGGTGAATGGCCATGAGGTCGGAAAAATAGACAGCTGCAACAAATGAGTTGTTATCCTCACTTTATAAGTCTGAAAACAGAGTTGCTGAAGATCACCTGGCTAGTAAGTGACAGAGATAGGATATCAACCCAGAACTAATTGACTCCAGAACCCCCGTGCTTTCCAGAGCCGTCACACTACAGGACTGATTTCTGGCCCTAAAAATCTCAGGAAATGAGCAAAGAGCTTTAAGCATCCTTAGATGCTGACTAAAGCACTCCTCACCAGCTCAGTCCTTATTCCTCAGTTCTGCCTGCTTCTCAACACTGGGGTAGGCATAAATCAACTATATTCCAATAAATTTTTTTTTAAAAAGTCATCAAAAAAAACCCAGTGGAGCAGGCATATGGTTTTTTTTTTTACATCTTTATTGGAGTATAATTGCTTTACAATGGTGTGCTAGTTTCTGCTTTATATCAAAGTGAATCAGTTATACATACACATATGTTCCCATATCTCTTCCCTCTTGTGTCTCCCTCCCTCCTACCCTCCCTATCCCACCCCTCTAGCTGGTCACGAGGCACCGAGCTGATCTCCCTGTGCTATGCGGCTGCTTCCCACTAGCTATCGATTTTCGTTTGGTAGTGTAGGCATATGGTTTTGATGGGGAGGGAGGCATGAAAATCTGGTGACAGGCCTCCAGGAGTGTGGTGTGGGCAACGGCTGAAAAGAAAGAGATGGTTACAGCTGTATAAAACCTCTGGGCTATGACCACTTTTGTGGGAAAACAAACAAACAAAAAAGACTACTTCATGAGGATTCTTTTACAGTAAATTATTGAGAGGGGGTGAAAATAACCAGGAGGTTTAGGACTTATCCAATGTAACAAAATTCTCTGAGGATTTATAGTGATCCCTGGGGTTGTAAGGAATGCTAATGCTTAATAGTCCATAGTCTGCCAATAAAACAGCAAATTCTTGCATGTAAATAGACTGTCTATATCAGGCAAAAGTAAAATTTAGTTTCTTGGAAGCAAGAGACTAGCCCCATCCCTCTGATGAGTCACCTTGATCCAATGACGGGAGGGAGTTCATTGCACAATGGTATCTAGGGGAAGTCCTGTTGAGAATAGGAAGCCGATCTGCTTCAAGGCCAAGGAACTCCCGAGGTTGTTCAGTACTGCCACCATCACTCAGTTAAATCTTGGAAAATACCAATTAGTTCTGCATCTCTTCTCGTACCGCCCCCCCCCCCCCAAGTGTCTCAGAAGCAACTTAGTAATGCTATAGCAAGCTTCTTTTTTATGGCAGCTGGATTCTCTAGCCCAGTTCCCTGGTCAAAGTGTATATATTCTTTGGTCTCCTCCATCTCCCTGGAAGATCCCATAGGGATGCAATGTACTCCCCACTCAAAGCCTGCTGGCAGGGCTAAGTATGACTAATGGTCTTCAATGTCCATTGGGAAAGAAAATGGCTCTATCGTTTGATTTGTCTGTACCACAGAATTCAGAAATTCAATATCACACAATTAATGACAGACTGCTTTTTCTAGTTCTTCAATTATTTCCCAGAATGAGAAGTATCTTATCTTCTGAACTAGAAAGAATGTGGTAGGTAGAAAAAACATGCAGTATAAGGAAGGAAGTGTGTTTTCTAGCTTCTCCCTCTGCTCTTTACGCCTACCATCGTCACTACCACCACCACGCCATCCTAAGCAAGTCATTTATACTTTCTGGTCCTCAGTTCTTCTTTCTATAAAATGCGGTAAATTACCCACTTGAAAACGATGGGGGGAAAGTGGACTAGATAAATGAATCATATCAGCATATTGGATAAGAGCACAGCGTGTGGAGTTATACAGATCAGGGTCTGAATCACAGCTCTGTCACCTTGTCGCTATAAGCCCTTGGCATGACATGTAACCTCGCTGAGCTTCACATTTCCTTCTCTGTAAAAAGAGGGTGGAGAGTAATAATACCTATTTCACGGGCTGTCATGGGGCCAAAATCCAAGACTACTTGGAAGATGCTTAGTTCAATAAATAAACATGACCCTTGTGCAACGTCACTCCTTTTATTTGCATCACTTTTGGGTGTCTTAAGAGTATTTATCAGGCACTTGATTAAAATGTACTGACTGGTGTATCGGACTTGCCCATAGGGCACTAGGGAGATTCATAGGGCACTACCAAGGAACCTCAGAAGCCTGGAACAGGGTGAAAGAACAGGACGAGGTATTAGAGTTTTTCTTTATCCTCACCCCCCGCCAGTTGAGCTCAACCCACATATAGTCATTGCTTTGAACTACAACAAAGAAGTGTCTTCCCGGAACCATAGGCCCCACTGGGATAACTAAAAGTGTCAGGGAGACACTTCAGGTTTAGCCTAAAGAATGAGAGCCAAGGACTCCTGGGTTCTTTGCTCTGCTGGGGCACTGAAACCTTCTGTACCTTTATTTTATACATTCCCTCTTTCTCTGATTTCTCCAACCTCTGGCCAATCCCTGAGGAGGCTACATACGATATACTTGAAACGTACTTTGAAAAGAAAAATACTGAATATTATTAACTACTAGTTGGACTTTGCAAACAAATTAATAAATGCTTCCCTTACAGTTGCAGAAATGTTACAAACCCCTGCTGTAATTAAATCTCTCTCCAGCTTTGCTTTGATAGTCTGGATCCTAGGGGCAGTATGTTGACACCGTTTCAGCACTTTGTGTTTCAGTGCAAGTACTGAGCCATTCATTCACTCCAGGGAAGAGACAGAGAAAAGAATGAGTGTATAAGGGTCTCAGAACTGAAAGCAAGTAACCAAGGAAGATGATCCGTCCCTTTCTGGAGGCTGTAAACTGGACACCAATGTTTCTCAATGGGAGATGGCTTTGGATTGCCCCTGCTGAAGTACGAGGGAAATAAGTAAGCTAGGCCCAACTCACCTAGAGCAATGGGTTTCAACTGAGTCAGTTTCCCCCCACCCCAGGGGACATTTGTCACTACCTGGAAATACTTTTGGTTGTCACAACTATTGGAGGCCGGAAGGGAGGTGCCACTGGCACTTAGTAGGTTAAGCCAGGGATACTGCTAAACATCCTACAGTGCACAGAATAGTCTCCCAGAACAAAGACCTACCCAACCCAAAACGTAAATAGTGTCGAGAGTGAGAAAATCTACACTAGAAAATCTTTCTATCCTTCCTATCCTAATAACTAGCAAATATCCTTGAAAGCCTTTCTTGGCACTGTGGGAGATATAAGACATGGTCTCTGCCCTAAGGAAGCTTAGACTCAAATATGGAGACTAACCAAGCACAATGAAGCTACCAGAAAATAAAGAAGTATATCACATAGCTATTTTTTCCTACATAGTATGGTCTGGCCCCCAGGTACTAGAGGAACTTTCAGGAGGAGAAGAGCAGGAGGCATGGCAATCATTCGGGAAAATGCAAGAAGAGTTGAATCTTGAGTTGGTGTTCGATGGAGAAAATTACTCTTGTTGTTAGGAGAAAGATGAGTCTATGCTCACTACCCATACTTCCTTTCTTCCCATTCTCCATTTAATTAGCATCTTGTAATCTGATTTCAGGACTCCACAGACTGGAGGACTCCACAGAAAATGTTCTCTTGTAGGTGACCAGTGACATGTTAATCACCAGACCCAATCACCTCTCCTCAATATTTATCTTCCTTGACTCCCACCTTTTTGAAATTCTCTTCCTCCTTGGCTTCTATGAGATCATCATCTTGTCCCCTTTAGATCTCTTGGGGCTCAGCCTCTTTCTTTCTATAGCTAACCTCAACAGGTAGGTGGGCCTCAAACTCCAGTCTGCTGTCTTCTTCTCATTCACTGTTTTCTCTTCGTTAATTATTTTATTCATTCATTTATATCCACAAGGATATAGATATAATTCCACAAGGGATTTGAGGTAGTTATAATATCATGCTCTGTATTTTCCCTTAATTCTCATGCCCATTCCTACGGTTTCACCCATCATCTCTACATCAGCAACTCTCCAAACTACACCTCTGACTCTGATGTCCTTTCTACACACCACTCCTCCGTACCCAACCACCTCCGGGCCACTGTCCGCAGACGCTTCAAATCCAGCATATCCTAAATTTAGAGTAACCAAATAGTCCTGGTTTGCCCAGGACTTTCCCGGTGTTAGCACTGAAATTCCCCACATCCTGAGAATTCCCTCAACAGCAGACCAACCAGACGTATCTGAAATGAATTCTTCACATTTATCCCAAATCCAGTTCTCGTCCTGATCTCCTGATTCCCATATACCGTTTAATAGCAGAGTATCCTCAACTCCTCATTACCTTCCACCCCAACACACTGCCGGGGACCAGCCCCAGCCGGACAGGTTTCACCCAAAGGGGAGACGGAGTCGGCGTGGACAGAACGCAAGACACCTCAGAGGATGCGAGGATCTGCCAATTTATTGTTACAATTCCGAAG
Organism: Phocoena phocoena; assembly: GCF_963924675.1. NCBI lineage: Eukaryota > Metazoa > Chordata > Mammalia > Artiodactyla > Phocoenidae > Phocoena > Phocoena phocoena. Next base: position 94,519,191 of record NC_089240.1, on the reverse strand, counting down.
CTTTTTATACTGTGAGGCAATCTCACTTTCAATCTTAACATTCTAGTTCTCATACCAAAGCCACAAAATAAAGGTACACAACAGTAAAACCAAAGGTCATTTACATCAAAAGATTATATCAGCAGGTTAGGCAGGTTTTATGATCAGGTAATCTTCTTATCTCCTGTGGTCTCTTTCGTCCCCTGTGGTTAGGTATATCTTGGTCACATCTAGGTCTGGAATTCTGTTTGCGGTTTCTTCACCTTTCTTAAAAGCAGATGTTCTTGTATTTGCACATTCTACTCAATCAGGCCATTAATCAAGGTACAAACTTAAGCACATTCTTCTCTTAACAATTACAAACCCAAAACTTAAGCATATTCTTCTCTTAACAATTACAAACCCAAAACTTAAGTACATTCTTCTCTTAACAATTACAAACCCAAAACTTAAGCATATTCTTCTCTTAACAATTACAAACCCATACAGTAATAAAAATTCTCTCCCACAGGCTTTACACGTTCACCGTTATCCTTCAGACATCGCACATTTTTCCTTATAATTATTTGGGAGGCTTTGGGGGTGGACATTCTACCTTAAACCTATTAGCAAATTCCTTTGCAAAATACTTACAATATATAATTTGTCCTTTATAAGCATTTCTGTACAAAGAGCAATGTAACTTGTATAAGCTTGCCATGTAGCCTACTTCATCCAGCTTTGAATACACCCAACGTAGCATAAGTCCTCCTCGCTATCTTACCCAAATATTTCCCAGCATATCTACTACTCCCCAGGGGGGCCATAGTTCATCTAGCTTTTCTTCTAACGTAAGCTCTTGCCACACAAATGCTCCTGTTGTGTTTCCCTGCACCCAATGTCCTGGCCTGGGAGTGGGGATTTCGGGTGTAGTCATTGGGGGAGCCGGAGTCTTTTTTGGTTTTACCCTAAGTTGGGGTTTTTCCTTAAACCCTCCGTCGGCACTGGGGATATTTCCTAACACTAATAGTAATCCTATAAAAATCACTTTAAGCAAAACCAGGGGAAAACAAGGGGAACCACACAGAGGAGAGCTTTGCTTCTCCATATTTGTACCTGATAGTACCAGCTTTGCTAGGCACTATGGGTCTCGTCCGTGCTGAGACTCAAAGGCACTTCTTATATGGCTCCCGACACACACAATTTATTACCACATATTGTCAATTCTATCTCCAAAATATCTCTGTCACCATCGCCTCCTTTCAACTCCCACTGCTCTAATTCAGGCCCTTATTGCCCCTCACCTGGAAAGTTACAAAAGACTCCTACTCAGTCCCCTCCCTCCCATCCCCTCTGCCAATTCACCTTCCGTACAGCCAAGATGGATCATTCTGAAACACGAATCTGATCGTGCATACATAATCATCTCATCAACATGGAAGTCTTACAGACTGAACCCCAAAAACAGTATTAAACCTAGGCTCTGGGGTATTCAAGCATGACGACTACACAGTGTAATACCTTAGAAATGTTACCATGACTGACTAAAATGCACCGAGTAATAATATGAGCTGTAAGTGAAAGGGAAAAGCAAAACAAAACAAAACCAACCACCATAGCCTTGAGAAGCCAAGAATTTTGAGTCTGTCGGCTACAGTTTTGCATCTTCTCACTCTTTCAGAGAAGTATATGACAACCACAGTTAAGGTAAGTTAAGTACTGCCAGGGGACTCCTGATAGTATAGACCAGTGATGGCCTTGATATTCATCTGACATAGAATCAACTGGAAGTTACGTTATGCAGAAACTAAGACAGTCTGTGAGAGAATACACTTGCTCCCTTAGGCTAAGTTTTAACTCGTCTGTGGCCCGACTTTCAAATCACCCCCCCCATACAAGAGCTATAGGCTTTCCATCCAGCCTGATGAGAAAAAGGAGAATTTGCTTGAGTGACGTTTACAACAGTGTCAGGAAATATGTGTCCCGTTTGAATAACGATGGGGGGGCAACCAAATTTAGATTATGAGAGTGAAAACTGCCAGATAAAGAAAAAGCCAAATGTTCTCCCTAGAGGGGAAAGAGAGCTCATCCCTCCCTCCCTCCCTCCCTCAGCAAAACAAAACTGTCCTCTGTCTCCTCTCAGACACTTGCAGGTGGTAAATTGTTTACAAAGGAACTCACCTTGGGAGTGAAAAGCTGACCTTCACAAAGGCATTAGAAAAAGATGGCTATGAGAAAAAGCAGTGCCATAACCCAACGGTTTACCTCCCTAATATAGGAATTTCCATCGCATTGTAGGTAACTTCCTCGTCCATCTAGGTAAGTAAGAGATGTAGCCGCCCATCAGAAGAAGGCTCCCCCCAGCTAGGGTCCCACCTTTCGTTTTTTCTTTTTTGGGGGGCCCGTTTTTTTTTTTCTAGTTTTTCCATCACTTAATGGGGCATTGAAACATTAACACATTTCATTCATCTCCCAAAGACCTTGCTTCTGAAATTCATTCTCCCTTCTCCATCAGGGACCTCCCTAGTCAGGAACACACACGCATACATCATGAACAAATATATATTCCTTCATCATTTAATAGCAGCAACACAACTTCTCAACCGGGGGATTATAAGCCAAGGTCTCTGCCCTACAGGCGTTTAGAGTCTAATCAGGGAGACCAACAAGCACGATTAACAGCAAGAAAGTAGATTGCATAGTAATTTTTTCTATAGTTGCTATAGTAACTTGGACAAATAACACTGGAATCTTTAAGAAAACTTCAAAAAAATAAAGGAGCATGAGGGAACAATTTTAGGGTGATGAAGATGAACTCAAACTGCAGTCATTGATCTGTACACTTAAAATAGCTGCTTTTTTATTGTAAATTATATCTCAATAAAGTTGATTTTTAAAGTGCAAAAAAAGAGAAAACTTTAAATTTTTCAAAGAATGGAATTAAGAGTTCATTCAGGTGTAACACAGGGAGAGAGGTTTTGAAGGTACGAGAAAAAAAATTCACAGAGTTGGGACTTGCTTTCTGTCTCTCTCTCACACTCACACACCACACACATACATACACACACACACACACACATACACACACACACACACACACCTTGCTTTTCTCATATAATATGGTTCAAGCTTATTTAGGCTTGAAGCATTAAACAGCTTGTTCCAGAGTAAATCCTCTGCTGTCAGCTCCCCTCTAGGCCAAAACCACTATGTTCACTGCCCTGCTGATTCCCACACCTCTACCTCCAGCTCTGAACTTCAGTCTTTCTTCAGCATTCCAAAGCCCTAGCAAATCAGCAAGAATAAGACAAGTACGACTATTTGGTATTTAAGTGAACACTCACTCTGTGCCTAGCACAGAGCTAACTTTTGTCTATCTGTTGTCATTAATACTCCAAGTAATCCAGCTACCACTTTTTAAAGAATTGACTATGTGCAAGGCATCCAGACACTGTGTCAATGACTTTTCACGTGGAGTATCTCATTTAATCCTCACAACAGTCCTAGGAGACAGGCAATATTATTATTTCCATTTACAGATAAGGAAACTGTGAATTAAAAGGACCTGTCCAAGGGCACACTGTGAATACATGGCCAAGCCAGAGTCTGACCTCAGCTCTAACTCCAAAGTCTACATACCGGAGACCGTGTTGTATGATGGTTAGAGCCGCAGGTTAGCAAACTTTTTCTGTAAAGGCCGGATAGCAAATATTTTAGGCAGCATAGGTCATAGGTCTCTGTTGTAATTACTCAACTCTGCCAATGTAAAAAATAAGCGTGGCTATATTGCAACAAAACTTTGTTTACGCAAACAGGAAACAGGCTCCATTTGGCCCCCAGTTTGATGGCCCCTGGGTTAGAGCATCAGTGGTGTACTCAGACCTGGGCTCAAGACTTGTTCTTTAGTCTCTCTATGGCTCAGATTCTTCATCTGTAGAATAGTAATAATACCTCCTTCATACAGTCACCATGAGGAATAAGGATTAAAGGAATGAACAAAGATACGAAGTACCTGGCACATAGTAGAGTGCTCATTAAGTCATGATTAAAAGCCCACCATAAGGCTGGCCCCTAGAAAGAAGGAGAAAGGAAATGGGTTAGGATAGGTACCGCTCTCCTTAAAATTAAGCCACCAGGCTCCAACAGTCTTGAGAGTCGGCAGCAATAATTACTCCCTCAGAATGCCAGCTAATTCTATGCTCCCACCAGCTACACAAACCTTGTTCTTTTTTGGGTTTACATTCCTATTTTAGTCATTCGTGAGAGTCTCGTGGTTTCAAGGGAGGGCAGGACTATGATTTTGTCATTATTTGCTAGGTGTTTCCTTCAGGAATGAGGTTCTGGTCACTGGAGTCATGTCTGGCACAGAGTAGGTGCTCAGTAAATGTTGCTGGCTTGATTGAACTGGCTTTGGAGTGGTACTTCCTGGAAGCAGAAGGAAAGTGACTTCCTAAAAGCCCTCAAAGCACTGAGGACTCATGTTTTCTTTGCCCATGTGACCACGCCTGCGTGTGTGTGTGTGTGTGTGTGTGAGAGAGAGAGAGAGAGAGAGAGAGAGAGAGAGAGAGAGAGAGAGACAGAGGGAGAGAGAAGGGGGGGAAGGAGAAGTGTAGGAGTATGGGGGGGTGGTTACATTAAGCACACAGGAGCCAAGCTCCGTTGGTCTCTCTAAGCCTTGCTCCTGAATAATCAGCCAGTGAAAGCCACTCGGAGCAAGTTTTTTTTTGCTTTGAGCCAAAACCATACTCTTGGAATCTTCCATCGTGGCTTTAAAGAACCTCCTGAGATACTATAGCTTGTTAGCCAGCCCCGAAAAAGCCATCCTTCCTGCAATCCTGACTTGCCAGTCTTTCTCAATGAAAAATTCTCTCCTTTACCTACCAAGCTGTCTCTCATCCTCTAAGATGCCTTGCATAACAATCCAGTTTTCATTCTGGAGTCTGTTAGAGGTATTTATAGGATCTGACTATACAATGAGGACAGTACTGACTCCAACTGGATGTACTTCTCCAATGCACTATTCCTCCCCACCTCCCCTCCCTAACCCTGCTACCGCCGCCATCAGTCTCCTTTCCAGAATTCCAAGTCAGTAACTGGCATGACAGAACACACCCTCAGGACATTCAGAGGAGCTGATCATGGAAGCAGTGCTGATGTGTGCCAACTGTCTAGGCAAAGACCGTGTCAGGTCACATATATAGTCACTTCAAGACTATCCATCCAAGAAGCAACAGTTCTGCATCTCATGATAATAACAATAGCCATAATGTTGAAAATAGCTAACATTATTGAATGCTTCCTCATCTAATTCTCACAACGGTTTAGTGCTCTATGCTTTGATATTTTTATTCCTTGAGGTATTTCCCCTTCCAGCCTCTTGATTTAAACCAGTAGGATCGCAACTCCCAGCTGACCCCCAACCACATCCTGTCTGATTTTTTTTTTTTTTGGAGTAGAGTTGATTTACAATGTTGTGTTAGTTTCAGGTGTACAGCAAAGTGAATCAGTTATACATATACACATATCTATTCTTTTTTAGATTCTTTTCCCATAGAGGTCATTACAGATTATTGAGTAGAGGTCCTGCACTATACAGTACTGTCTGACTTCGTATTTGGTTTTTAGTGGGTTTCCAGGCTCTCTTCATCAACTGCCCTGACACACTAGGTCACTCGCTCCCTCCCAGGTGAGCCGTTTTCCCATGTAGGCTCCCTTTCTGGAACTTCCCTCTTTGGAGTAGGAAGTGAGCACCCATCACCCTCTGCTGCCATCTCATGGCTAGAACAAACCATTGCATTGGATTGAATTCCACAGCACTAGATGCTTTCAGAGCCCCTTACCTCCAACACAGGAGAACTTATAACAGCTACCAGGAAATCCCATTTAGCTAATTCTGACTGCTGTGTATACTTGCAAATGGAAAATTATATATTTTAAAAATATTTTTTAAATATTTTAAATATATTTTTAAAATATTTTAAATATATTTTTAAATATTTTTTAAATATATATATTTTTAAAATATATTTTAAAATATATTTTTTAAATATATTTTAAAATATATTTTTTAAATATATTTTTAAAATGTGTTCTAAAACAGAGTTTTCAGCATCTAGCTCACTTTCCTCCATTTAGTTCAAATTAGTGAAGTTTGAAATTAGAGGTATGACTGCCAGTTGACTTATTTTGTGCGTCTGCACCTGCGTGGCCATTGCTATTGGGAGCCCAGCTCGGGAACCAAGTTGACTAGCTAAGTGCAACGACAGCCAGCTGAGTCCCAAATGTCTCCGTAACCCCTGGGTAAGCACACATCTCCTTTCTTTCAGAAAAAAAAAATATCACCATGGATCAGTGATCTGAACAGATAAATAGCAAATTGTGTTAGACAGAGACTACATGTAAAATGTAGGGGCTACTTCGCATCATAACCTGGAACTAAACTACTTGCCAAAACCTCTTTCTTCGTCTCAAATTTCTGCTGCGGTGGTAAAAAAAAAAAAAAGCAGACCCGCTTAATGAAAGCACAGCTCAGCAAGCTCCTGGACTGGTGAGGGAAGGAAGGTGTTTTGAACGTTTCTCCCTCTTTGGGAAATCTTGCATTGCTACCGATTTCCTTTGTGAGCATTTTTTCTCCTCAACGGAGCCCAGCTTGATTGGCAACTACAAAACAAACCAACAAAAGTCGTTCTATCTCGGGTCATTTCTGCTGGCTTTTTAAATACACTTTTATACACAACTAGACTATTTTCTGAAGGACTGACATCTGAGGCAATGAAAGTTGGGCCTATTCCAACGTGCAGCCATTTGCTGAGGGAGCAGAAGAAGATTCTTGAAGATCAGTAGACTTTTTCAAACCACCGAGAAAGGCCCTTTATCTCAGATCCTGCCATAGCCAGGAACTTGATTTTTCTTCCCAAACCTGATCGTCTCCCCTGGGGCGGGGGGAGCCACTCATTCTCACCTTTTAGATTTTCTTTTCCTCCAAATGAACTAAAGGAAGAAGTGTTTGCAGCTGTGGATCCCCCAGCTTGAAGTCAGCTGATCCCTTTTAGGAAACACAAAGATAACTCACTGCCAATTACTTCAGAGAACAACAGGCCCAGACTGCCTTCCAAACCCCTGAATGTGAAACATATGTCAAGGTGACCTTCCTTCCAGCCTCACCTAGTGCACTTTTGTACACACCCAACAATTTAAAATCATCTGACAATAACCAGTTAGGTGACACAAACGTGGGACTGACTTGTTTGATCCTGATCTAATTTTTCTCTTGCTGACAGCCTCCATGGCAGGCGACATGGTAGATGGCGGGAGTTAAGAAAGACTTTTCTCCTCTGACCGCTGCCTGTTCCTAATGGAACCACTAAAGGTTCACTGCTACTGGCTTTTTTTTCTCTGCCTCATAGCCTGGCTTACTTCTCAAGAGCCCACCCCCCACCCCACATCCTCTGCTCCTACCAGGGGACTTTCCCTCATTTTCCATTATCTCCGCAAAGTGGGGACTCAATCAATAACCAGGGAAGTCTGTCCCTAGCTCACTACTCTTAAACGAGCTCTAACTACAGTGCCTGACACATAGTAGGCACTCAGATGTTAATTGTTGTTGTTGTTACTATTTAACCTCTCTGAGCCTCAATTTTCTCATCTGTAAAATGGGTGTAAATATAGTACCAACCTCCTGGGCTTAGTCAATATATAGAAAACGCTTTTAAAAGTATCCAAAACAAAGGAAGTTCTGTATACATCTAATCTGTGACGGTTATGACTACTACTAATGCCTTGAGAGCACACAGAATGTGAGGTGAAAAGAGAAACGTGTGTGTGTGTGTTGGGGGTACTTTGGGGGAAAAGAGTTCTGTTTGGGTTATGCATTTGAAATGCCCACTGCACAGTTGAACATTTAGGTCTGAAGTTTAGCAGGGAGGCAGAGAGGAAATTTTCTCACTTTAACAAATATAGTAAATGCCTGTAAAGCCCCTGGGATGTGAAATGTTACATAACATACACGACTGTTCCTCCCCTTCAGAAGCTTACCGTTGTAAGGAGGCCAAGTCAAGGGTTCTAGGTATAAATGTAACATGAGGTAATCTCTAAGTGATACCACAAGGAAGAAGCAAGGTGGTCTGGGCTCAAGACGGAGGGATTGCCTCTGGCTGGGGCAATCAGGGAAGGCTTCCAAAAGGAAGTGATGTTCTCTGATTTAATAATTCTCTGTAGCCTTTTCTTATGACTCTAAGTGCCTGCTGATTTGTCCTGTCTCTGAATGCCCTGAGTGCCTACGTTGTGGTACCTCATAACAAAGTCATGAGCTTTTCCTAACGCTAAATGGATCTAATTTGAATGACTAGACTTTATTCTGACCTTTCTTTTTATAAAATGGTGGTAACAGAAGGTCAAAGGGGCATAGGGTTTTTTTCTTTTTTTTTTTTTTATGTCCTTACTTGGCAAAATAATCTCTGGATTTGGAGGGGAGTGACCTTCACTGGTCCGTTGAGAGCCAGCCATCTGGGAACCTGACACCTTTACCATCTGTAGCGCTTGTGCAGGAGTCTGAATACAAACCTTTATCGTCCCGTTACTTCTTTCACGTGAGTTTGGCTGGCCTCTCAGTGGGATCCTCACTGTCACTCTCTTTTGTTGGGACCCTCTCCCCTTGTGCGCCACACAGAACCGGGCACAGCACGTGTACAGAGCTACTTGTTAAAATGCCTGAATTGAGTCACGTGGACCTTGCATCCCCTTGGCTATGAGCAAATCAGATTCTGTTCTGCCTTGGGCTCAGCATGGGAATCAGGCACTAAAGTCAGGTGATTATTTAGACAGCTGGCAGGTAGGTCCCTTATAGCTAGATAACTGGCTGATATGAGGTACTCACTTTTTATTTTATTTTTGAGGTACTCACTTTAAACTGTTAAGGGTGGTTAGTAGTTTTACATATTACCACTTCCTACAAACATGAATATAACTTCAAGGCCTTAACCCAAAGCAACAAATGATGTGGGCATTTCAGTCACTGTGGCAAGGCCAATGGGGAAGATACTGGAAAATCCAGCTTTCTGCAGGCCTCAGCTCATACCATCCAGAGATTGATAGAGTACAGTGTTTAAGAGCTTAGTCTATGGTCAGCCAGGCGAGGGCTCCCGTCCTGGCTCCACTACTTACCAAGAATGTGAGCTCGGGCTCAGTCTCATCGTCTATAAAATGGGTATGACACTGATATCTGCCTTTAGGGTTGCTGTGAGATGATCTGTGTGAAAATCTGGTACAGTGTCTGGCACACTATAAGAGCTCACTGTATGGTAGTTAATCTATGTTAAGAATAGCTCCCAGTTGCAACTCCTAAGGGACTTGACTTACCTATCAGACTTCACCCCCTACATACACTGAGGGCAAAACTTCCCAAATTGTTCTACAGTTTCAAGGCAATCGCTATTAAAAACCCAGGTTCCTTTTTTGCATAAATTGACAAGAAGATCATAAAATTCACATGAAATGCAATGGAGGCAGAATAGCCAAAACAATTTTGAAAAAGAGCAAAGAATTTAGAAGATTCGTGCTTCTCAATTTCAAGTTACTACAGAGCTACTGTAATCAAGACAGTGGGGTACCGGCATAAGGATACACTTACTGATAAATGGAATAGAATTAAGAATCCAAAAATAAACCCTTATATTTATGGTTAGTTGATTTTCAACCAGGGCACCGAAACGATTTAATGGGGAAATAGTAGTCTTTTCAAAAAATGGTGCTGGGACTGATCTTGGGTGGCCTCGGCCCGTACTGGCTTGAAGCAGGATTTCGATTCCCCAGCCAGAGACTGAAGTCAGGCCTCAGCAGTGAGAACGCTGAATCCAATCATTAGACCATCAGGGACAGTAGCCAGTGACAAGGCCCTGGCCTGTCGGCTTTGCAGAAATGAATTTCCACAAAGAGACGGAAAGTGGTGAAACAAGTGTTCATTAGGAGGAAAAAGAGTACGTGTGAACAGACACACGGGCAGGCTCAGACACAGAGTTACACCGCGTGGTAGTTTGAATCACTTAAACGGGGCATTTCTTCCGGGTTTCCTGTGGCCAATCACCTCGCTTTGCCTGGCTCTGAGTCTGTATTTGGTCTATCTCAGGGTTCTCCCCTGTGTGCGAGCACACCTCTTAACCAAGATGGATTCTAGCGAAGAGGTCTATGGGTAGGTTGACATCACTTACTATGGGGTGGCGCCTCCTCCCTTTTTGACCCCCCCAAGGAGCCTTTCTGCGCTCGTGTAGTTGGGAAGGTCTCCTTGACCTCGAGAATGAGAAATATGTGATCTCTTTATCTGTTATCTGGGCAGGGCTTAGCTCCTCCTCGCTCCTGCTATTATCTTTGTCTTGGAGTATCTGTCCACAGGGGATCTACTCTAGCTGCTCAGCCTGGGGTCCATCTATCTCCTGCCTCAGGACAAAGTGAATATCCACAGGCAAATAAATGAAGTTGGACCCCTTCCTCATACAATATGCAAAACTTAATTTAAAATGGATCAAAGACCTAAGTATAAGAGGTAAAGCTATCAAACTCAGAGACAAACACATAGGTGTAAATCTTTGTGACCTTGGATTGAGTGATGGTTTCTTATATATGGCCGCAACAGCACAAGCAACAAAAGAAAACATAAAATGGACTTCATCAAAACTAAAAACTATTGCTCTAGGCTCTGTACAGTTTGGCCTTTATAGTGCAATCCAGCATACAACACATAGGCACTGCTGTTTTTCCTGCAGTCCCTCTTTGTGGGGCATTCTCGAAATCAACTAGAGATTGATTAGATAAACTCAAATTGGAACTTCAACATGCAAGCAGGAATTAGGATTGTGCTTTCAAAGCTCACAGATGTGTCTGGATTAGATACTACATGGTGGCTTAAGACAAGTTTGTTTTGTAATATTCTAATTGCAGTTTGTTCTGCCAGAGTCCATACCACCCTATACTACTCTTGTCAGATATAAAAATAGAAAACAAAAACCTGTTCAACTTTAAAATTATTATGTTCAGCCAAATCGAAAATCAGAGCAGAGGCATGGAAAATAAAGGTTGGATGGTCATATCCACTATTAAAAGAAGTTTCACATCTGCATTTTTCCTTTAGGGGACAGTGATTTCTTGGGTCAGAGTTATTGGGGATACACGAGGAGAAGAAGTCCTAGGAGACCATAAAGACCATGGCAAAGTGGTCCGAATATCTGGTTCTGGCGGCAGCTGGGGGACAATACTGTAGAACAGCAAACTACAAATTGCTGCCTGTTTTGTTAATAAAGTTTTATTGGCACACGACTACACCCATTCATTTACATATTATGTATCGCTGAGTTTGTGCTGAAACAGCTGAATTGAGTCTTTGCAAAAGGGACGATATGGTCTGCGAAGTCCCAAATATTTACTATCTGGCCCTTTACAGAAAAAGTTTGCTGACCCCTGCTGTGTAACACCAGTACTACAGTCTGGATATCTCCATTTAGATGTCCCACAGACAAATCTAACTCAGCAGGTATAAAAATGCACGCATCTCCATAAACTTGCTCCAGCTTCAGTGTTCCCACTCCCGATTAATGGCACTACTGTCCACCAATTCACCCAAAAGATGAAGCCTCCCTCCCTTTTACCCTCTCACCCTATATATTACTTCACTTCCCACCCATCACCACATCCTGCCAATTCTACCTCCTCACTATATTTTGAATCTGAGCACATCTCTTCATTTCCACTGCCATTACCTTAGTCTGAGTCACGATCATTTTGTACAACATTGACAACAGCTTTCTAACTGGTCTTCCTGCCCCTAGTTTTGCCCACCCTCTGCCCCCAATCCATTTTCTACTCAATACATAGGATCTTTCTAATGTCTAAATCTGATTCTGGCACATGCATAATGATATATGCAGCTAAGATTTAATGATCCCTTACTATTTGCTACACATAGTTCTAAGTGCTTCATGTATAGTAACTGATCTTAATCCTCACATGAATCCTATATGGCAGATGCTGTTATTAACTCCATTCTTTAGATGACGACTTTGAAGAGCAGAGAGAACCAGTGCGATCTAGCTCAAGTGTCTATAGTCTTAACTACTCTACTACACTGCTCTACACACACACACACACACACACACACACACACACACACACACACACACGAACCTATCATTTATGGCTCCTCATTGCTCTTAAAATGAGTCATACTATTTATAATGGCCAAAGACTATCATTTTTTTTTGAGTTGTGTAGCCCTTTATTAGCGACTAAAATAGGAGGTATCTGTTGTACAACACGGGTAGTAATTGACTATAACTGGAGATTTTTATATTCTAATACAGATCATTTATAAATGCAATTTCTTTATTAAAAAGCTTCCACCCTTTTTGTTTGTTTGCGTACAATTTGCAAAACTATTCTGAAAGCGGAGTATATGTGCACAAGTCTGCAAGGAGTGCAAATTCAGGATACGGTAAATGCTTCACAAGTTACTTTCCAAAAACTGACTGCCACAACTGTGCCAAAGACTATCATTTTGATCTTCTGTAACCCCTGCCTACCTCTCCAGCCTCATCTCTTGCCATCCACAGCCTTGCAGTTCAAGCAGCGGTCTCCCCAGACGGCTCTACCTCCCCACACCAGTCACGCTCTTTTTCACCTCCATGCCTTTAGTCATGTTATCCCCGCTACTCTGGCTGTTTACTCTCTTCCCATCTCCTTCACTACACCTAGCCAGCTTCTACACATCCTTCAATGCTCCACTCAGGTCTTACCTGCTCCAGGAAGCCTTTGCAGAGCAGTCCGAATTTGCCCTTCCTTTGTGCTCCCATTACGCCTTGTTTTCCTATGCATTTCCATGCCCTCACTAGACTGTTTCATAACTGTCTTTTTATATATGTGTCTCCCTCACTAGACTGGGTGCTTCCAGTGCTTCTCCCATTGCATCCAAATATTTTGCTTTACCCTTCTACTTTTCTATACTTTTTTTTCTAGGACCTTTTCGTCCCAGCCTTTGGCATAAGCTATAATGCCAAGAAGAGTAGAAAGGGACTGTATGGGATTTTGTCTTTTTGTGTGTAAGTGTGTGAAAAGGAGATGTGAGGACATAAGGGGGATGGTGAACATCTTTGGAGAAAATGAGATCACGTGATAAAAAGACTTTAGAGCTTTTTTTTTTTTTTGTCACCTAGTAATAGTAAACTGCTTTAGGGTAGGCTAGTCCCTAAAATGGATAATGGCTCAAACACAATAGAATTATCTCAGTCATGTAACTGTCCAAGACAGATATCCTTGGTCAACAAGATAGTTCTCCTCCACAGTCACTGAAGGACACGGGCTGACAGAAGCCCCTAGGCCACCCTGAGCTACCACACCCCACTCAGCAAGAAGCGGGAGAGAACATGGAGGAGCACACATGGGGGACATATATAGTCCAGGCCTAGGGGTGCCACTCATCATTTCTCCTCACATTCCATTATTGAGAACTTGGTCACGTGGCCACGCCTCACTGCAAGGGAGCCTGGGAGATGTAGTCCAGCCTGTGCTCAAGGAAGAAAGAATGGTTTTGGTGGGAAGTTAGTGACCTTCACAGATATACTGACAGTAAAATTGGGCTAGTTTACCTTGGGTGTTAGGTAAATGATGGAAGAATTTTATTTCCTTTGTACTAGTAAGCTGTATGGTGCAGTGCTGTTTAACCTTTCCCATGGGAAGCTGGAGTAATCAGATAGAGGCAATCTTTAAAATCATTGCTGACAGTTGAGCTCCCTATCGAGTTGCTTACCAGGAAGTAACAGCCGGAGGGTGACTTGCAATGCTGATGATCTCTTAACTATTAATCACTGACACTCTGTAGATTGCCTTTAAGTAAAATCCCAGCTGAGTTAGACACTGTCGTGTAATATTGGCCCCCAAATAGCTTTGCCTCCTTTGCATGTCTAGACTAGAGAGCGTGTTAAATAAATGGCAAAGTAGCAACCTGATTCTTTGCTAGCCAACCAAGAGGTGCTCAGAACCAAAAGGGAAAAAAAGAAAACATCAAAAAGGGAACTCATTTCCATTCCAAACCACAGCCACAGGCATGAGCTTATTTGCTGCCAGTTCGTGTTTGCCCAGAGTACACATTTGTTGATGACCTCATGTAAGCTGGGGGAATGAGTAAAAGTGAATCCATTTGAAATGAAACATCCCCATGATTCTCTGCTAAGAGGCATGTACATTCCCAGGAGAACTTTGTAAAACAGCTGCCCAGGCTCTACTCCCCAGGGAGGCTCATTCAGTCAGCCTGTGGTGTGACTTGGGAATTGGGATTTTTTTTTCATGTTCCCTGGATGATTCTGATGCAGAGCCAGGTTCGGGGAAGCATCTCTCTAACACAATGGGAGGGGGAATAGGGGGCCATGCCGAAGCACAAACCAGAGTGATTGATTCTGTTTAATGTATGAAACAAATAATCAACCCTAAGGAAGATCCAGTCTCCTAGCTTGACATGTAGAGCTGTCTCTGAGGTTAGACCCACGCACGCATGGGAGCCTGGAGATCAGGCCTCCTCTGGGGATTGGCCGTGCAGCTGGCTGTAAACTAGGAGAGCCATTATGAATGTAGACTTCCACCTGGACATCCCAGATGCCTGACTCGTTCTCTTCTTTTCCCAGTTTGTGGCCCAGCCCAACTGCCAACAGTTGCTTGCCACTCTGTGGTACGATGGCTTCCCTGGATGGCGGCGGAAACACTGGGTAGTCAAGCTTCTGACGTGCATGACCATTGGGTTCCTGTTTCCCATGCTGTCTATTGCTTATCTGATCTCACCCAGGAGTAACCTTGGGCTGTTCATCAAGAAACCCTTTATCAAGTTTATCTGCCACACGGCCTCATACCTGACCTTCCTCTTCATGCTTCTCCTGGCTTCTCAGCACATCATCAGGACGGACCTCCATGTGCAGGGGCCTCCCCCGACTGTAGTGGAATGGATGATATTGCCTTGGGTTCTCGGTGAGTCAAAGAGACCAGGAGCTATGGCCAGACTGCCTGCTGGTCCTGTCTAAAGAGACTACTGGAATAGGCAGTTGGACTGGCCCTGAATTCGGGCACCTTCCCTCTGTGCAGTGGGGTTGTCCTTTGTTGGGAGTGTCAGAAATGTGGTTCCTTCTTCCCCAGGCCCTGGCCGCTCAGCACAGGGTTCACCGTGAGATTGACAGTGTACCCAAGGCTTGTTTCAGCTAACCTAACATCATCAAGGACAAGGAAGTTGTCTGTCAGTTGATTTAGAGGGAAAGCCAAGTGTTAAGTCAGGACAGGCTCAGGTAAGCTAGGCAGGGCAAGTGCTGGTCAGTCTATTCAATGCCTTCTTTCCCGTAACTGGGGTTGGGGGGGGAGGGGTGGCACTTGGATCTGCTGCTTCCTTGTGACTACTCCACACAATCCCACTACTTATTCAGGGTCCACATCCTATTTGGATACTGATTTCACAACCAGAGGGAAACCTTGGGAAATTCACACAAGTCATGGTTAAAGCAGCCTTACCAGAAGCCTCCAGGCATAATTCCATTGCATTGGACCCTCCGATGCATTTCCGTCCTCCAAGTCCTTGCTGCTCGAACTGTGGTCCCCAAACCAGCAACGTCAGCATCATCTGGGAACCTGTGAGACATGCAGGATCTCAAGTCTCACCCTGGGTCTGTGGAATCAGAATCTGCATGATCCCCGGTAGATTCACGCGTATTTTAAAGTCTGAGACTCACCGCTTTAGACCACAGCCACACCTTTTACTGCTTTCCACATTCCAAGGCTAAAGAAACATCTATGCCATCAGGCAGAATTCCATGAAGCCCACACGCGATGAGAGGAGAGAGGAGAAAAGAGGATTCTAAATTATTCTGGGCCCCATAGCCTAGCTTCAGTCCCAACATCCAGTACTTTGGACCATGGCCAGCTTTTGCTCACCTCAAAGCTCATTGAGAAGTTTTCCCTCTAGCACATAGTGGTAACTAAGGACTATGGGATAATATTGACCTAATTAATTCATTGATGAAATTACCCCTACTCTAAAATGGGAAGAGGGTAGAATCAGACGCCCTGAATTGCAACAACATGCCAGTAACTGTGGTAACAATGTAAAAGTGAGTAGTATCCAGAAAATTATAACATATAGGCATCTTTAGGTAAAGCCTATCCTTGGCAAGTTCAAGACAGGGAGGTGAGGTAGTAAAGAAAGAAGAAAGTTATTACTATCTCTAGGGGCTCCACTGACCCCCAATTCATTCACTGATTCCCTCTTTCTTCATTTGGGAGAATCCTGCTATGATGTCTAGTCTGACGCTGTGAAGAAATAAACCTTTTGCCTCCATTCTTCAGGTTTCATTTGGGGGGAGATTAAGGAAATGTGGGATGGTGGATTTACTGAATACATCCATGATTGGTGGAACCTGATGGATTTTGCAATGAACTCACTCTACCTGGCAACTATTTCCTTGAAGATCGTGGCCTATGTCAAGGTAACTTGGAATGTTCGCCATTTTTCTTAAACAATGATTTTGGTTACATTAAGCTTTAGCTGTGGGAGCATAAAAAGGTTAGGAGGAAAGTGCTGATGGCAGTCCAGTCCACGTGGAAAAGTGCCATAAAACAGACATTCTTTCAGTGGTTTGTAAGCAGTGTCCGCCTAACCAAAGAAAGTGGAGAATGGAGCAATTTGCAAATAAATTCTTAGCTTCTTCAACTCTGACAGTCATCCATCTCAATTAGCGTTTACGTCCTTTCTACAATGTCCTCGCCAAGAAGATGGCCCACTGACGCTTGCACAGGGCAGAGACTAGGAAATTCACTGAATTTCCAGAAGCCTCTCTCAATACTTGTCACTTCATTAAAAAGTGCTACTTTGTATTTTTCTAATACTATTCTCCCTGTGACACATCCATTAGTAATCCTTCCTCCCTGTAGGGTCAAATGGAACGGGGCTGTTCCTTCTGCATAAAGGGCTTCCAGTATGAAGTCATCTCTCCCTAACCCGCTGAGCTGTCTCTTCCCAGAGCTGAATATTCACACTTCCCTCAAGTGTTCTTCATTGGATAGGGAGCAGAACCCTAGAATCACATCACTTCCACCACCAGGATGATCATTCAAGCTGTTATGAATCCCGCCTTTCGTGTATCACCCAATCTATGTCTCTCTACGAATCTAGATCTCACACACACACACACACACACACCACCTTGATGTTGTCCCTACACAATGTACAGCCTGAATTATCCTGAAAAACAGCTTCATGTCTAACACCTCATGCTGGGTAGTCACAGGCTCTGAGTTCAAGTTTAGTGCTCATTAGATAACGGAATGGCTGTGCTCCCTATACCCTGAATTGAACTGCTCCAGCGTGAGAAAGGCTGACAATCCCATCTCCAAGATTGTCTAGTCAGTCATGCTTTTTGGCACTAAATCCCACATGAAGGAGTTTTAGAATGGGAATATGGCTGTCCCCCAAATCGCCAACTTAGTTTATTTTTATATCCCTAATATGCATATTGCATAAATTTTAAGACCTTTGGAGTTAGTTACATGGAGCGTGAATATTGAATGCAGTCCTGAAACATTTTTGAAAGCCTAAGAGTATGCTTTCACTGGTGGTGATCGTTTAACACGTACTTACAACTTCGTTACAAGAAAAAGCTGGTAAGGAAAATGTTTGAATCTCTGGTTAATGTGCCTGGATGAAATCCATGTCATTCTGGCACTCTGCTGACTAAGTAACACTGTTTGCCTAAAAAAAAAAAATTCTTCGTTTGGCAGCGGTATTTATATCCTGAAGGGACAATAAATTATCGATCTAGAAATTGGTGGGTTCTGCTTAAACAGGAAAGTTTAGAATAAATGATCAAAAGGATTAACCCTTGGGGATGTGAAAATGTGTCAACAGATGCCCAACGTTAGTTAATCACATAACCTGTCCAATTTCACTGGCAAGCCTTCCAAGGACCGGATACTTCCCCACCATAGACTGTAAGGATAAATCAGCTCCACTAAGCTGAGTAAATGCCCCTCAGCTGACATTTAGCCCAAAAAACGACATTTACCAAGAAGTTAGAGTCCTTCTCGGGAAAGGAGAATTTACCAAGCAAGACATTCCACATGCAGACTGGATTTGCATTGAGAAATTATCAATGGGCAGTCTGGTCCACGCTTGCACAGAGCACACCAGTCTGAAATGAACTTCTCCAAGTAGGCTGAGCCAACCTCTACGAGGTAAAGACACAGGGCTGGTCCCCAGGCCCTTTGAAAAATTTCAGATCACTGTTGTACTGAGGCAGTACAGAAGCACCGTGGCATAAACTGGCCTTAAGAAAATCCTTCATTAGAGTGAAAAACTAGTCAACAGTATATATACTCCACCTCACATTATTTTGCTTTTGAGTTCACCCCCCTTTGAAAAGCGTAGAGGCCAATTTTCAAGCTGCATTCCATCCCAAAGACTATAAGAAAAATCACCTGCCTCCCAATATCACTAACTCAAGAGTCAGGAAACGTAAATGTAATCCCTGCTCTGACAGTTATGAGCTAGATTAGCTGGATTACCACAGGCCATCCTTCTACCTCTCTGAGCCTCAGACACTGCCTCTGAAAAATAAAACTGGACTAGATCAATGGATTTCAGGCTTTGAATTGTTTTCCATGGAAACACATCTTGAAATTAAAACTTATGCAGAACTCGAATATATTAAGGAGCTCAAAGGAATGAATTTGAATCGAGGAATGAATCTTCCAGGCCTCCTCTTTGGTTTCCACAGTAGCCAGCCACCAGGTGCTTCCGCTGAACCCTCAGGCTTGAAGGAACGCAATTTGAAAACCATTTGCGTTTGATCAGGGGTCAGCAAACTATGATCTGCAGGCCAAATTGGGGCCACTGCCACATCTGTTTGTTTATGTATTGCCTGTTAGTTCTAGAAGGAAAGAGTTGAGTAGTTGCCACAGGGACCATGTAGTCCACAAAGCCAAAAATATGTACTATCTGGCCCTTGTCAGAAAAAGTCTGCTGACCTCTACGTAGGCTAAACGAGCTCCAAGTTTATTCCCTGCTATCATATTCTATAATATCTTTCTCCAAAAATATACATGCAAAGCATAGATTTGCCACGAGAATCACCTTTCACACTTTTGACCATCCTGCAAATCCAAACTCACCAGCCCATGTGGTTACAGGTGTGCCTGTGGAGAGAGAAAACCCTAAATTATGAGTTATGCATGTTCCACTTGAGAGTACCTAGTTTTAAAATATAGGTCTGTTTTGTTATCAGCAAAGGGTCTGCATCTTTCACATAGACCACCAAACCTGTAAAGGCCTACCTAACATATGTGCTGTGATATCAACTATCATATATGTAACATTTAACGGAAATAGTGCTAGACTGAGTGTGCAGAGACCTGAGTCTTGGTCCTGGCTCTGCCACCAACTTGCTGTGTGACCTTAAGCAACTCACTCTGCCTCTCTGGATTTCAGCTCCTCCACTTGTAAAACAGGCATAACAATGTCCACCCCTCACAACGATGCAGCAAATGTTTTCTTTAGAAAGAAAAACAGAGAGATACAAGATTTGGCCAAGAGTGTGTAAGACCAATTGGCCACCCCGAGTCTATTTGAAACAGAAGCAAGTTTTCTCCAAACTCCTCTGACAGTGAAGAATATTGGATACACACAATGATTTTAACAACACCAGTTTCCTCGGTTGTTGGAAGCGAAGCACATTTTAGAAATGCTAACAATATAATTTGGCCCTCGATGCAACATTTTCTCAGGAAAGTTGTTTACATTTAGTCCTGAGAAATTGTGATATTTAGATGAGTGCTCAAGGCAATATGCTTCAGATTGAATTCCAGGCAAAATCTACTTCTGTCTTGGGGAAGGTAAAAAGCAATTTCTTATATTTCCATAACACCTCCCCTTATGGAGTACACAGACGTTCACATATGGATACATAATCACAGACATGTGCAGTGGGTAGGAGTAGATATTATCCTCATTCTCTGGTGAAATTGAGAGAGAGAGAGGCAGTTTTAAGCGACAAAGCCCAAATTGGAGCTCAGGCCTCACGTCGAAGCCATCTTTCCACGAGGCAACCTCTAATGTTCCAGGAGCTGAAAGCTCAGGCAAGACTGAAAAATGGGCAGCCAACCCCAGAAATCCTGGCTCTTCCCCTTCTTCAACCCCTGGTTCTTCATTTGTGCTAGAGGGACATTGCAATTTGTAAGACTGTCAAAGGAACAGTAAAATACATCCATACACCACTGTGCGGACAGTACTAAATTTACTACCTGGAAGGTTGACGTGCCATTTGTAATAGTATGGGAGAAAAGCGTATTGGCAGAAAACTCTGAGTAATGACCCTCTAAGGATGCTCTATCAGCCCCAAACTGCAGTCAGCAGGGAAGTCAACATGAACACTGCACACTGAGGAGACTGAACCTGTCGCTTGTCCTTCAGTAACTACAAGTCGTCTGCAGTGCTCAGAACAAAATGACGGATTGGGTAGGAAAGTTGATTTGAAATCTCATTAGGAAGCAGAGTGATTTGGGCATACCTGTGGCTCTGTTCCAGGGACACTTCTCAACAATCTGGTCAACTCACACTTCAAAGATGTCTGTTGATAAACTACAGGTGGTTACTCCAGATAATTGCTCTGAAATTCATTTTTCTACATCTATGTGCTGGGTATATATTTCGATGAGAGTGGGAGGACGAGTGTTATTAGCATCGTGTATTGATTGGGTGGGAAAAAAAGACAAATAGTGCCAATCACGGGGGGAGCTGTTGTATAAATGAATGCTTGATGCTTACTTTCGTGGCTCTATTCGGGTACAGAAGGGAGAAAAGAGGGGAAAGTTTTCTAAATGCTCGCTGTACCTCTCATCTTGTGCACTTGTTGTTTCTTCCAGTATAATGGTTCTCGTCCAAGGGAAGAATGGGAAATGTGGCACCCAACTCTGATTGCAGAAGCTCTCTTTGCGATATCCAACATTTTAAGTTCGTTGCGTCTCATATCCCTCTTCACAGCCAACTCCCACTTAGGGCCTCTGCAGATCTCTTTGGGGCGCATGTTGCTTGATATCCTCAAATTCCTCTTTATCTACTGCCTGGTACTGCTGGCTTTTGCCAATGGATTGAACCAGCTTTACTTTTATTATGAGACCAGAGCAATCGATGAGCCCAACAACTGCAAGGGGATCCGATGCGAGAAACAGAACAATGCCTTCTCCACGTAAGACTCCCCGCTTTCCTCTTCTGCCTTTTGTCTGCTTTCTCCTTCTTTGCCCTATTTTCCGTCCACAGCTTCATCACTGCCCCTTGACAGTGCATGCAGAGCTCACTTACGGATCAACCCGAAGGGTCTGAAGTGAAGGAAGGTTCTTCCCTCCCCGCAGGGGACCAGGACAGGAAGTAGAGTTAGGTGAGGGAGGAAAGAGACAAACACACAGGGGCTCCCAGGAACTCATCTAAAGGGTTAGTTCTGAACTATTTTGGTCACATCCCATATTTTTAAAGGAATTCATGGGAAGGGGTAAATAATTCCTCTCTCAAAAAAGCATCACTAACCAAGGAAATGAAGCGGCAAGCCTATACCTCTCGACAAGTGATTGCCAAAGCTAATGTAACTGTTCTGAATCGAGAACAAAGAAAAAGGGAGAGTGCAAAATTATCTGAATGCACCTGTGATATTGCGATTAATAATAAGAAATACGTATTTGCTCTTTGTCTCCATTTCTGGCACAGAGCTCCGAAAAGCCTTGGAATTTCCTAAGTGATGAGAACAACAAAGGTGTCTTTGGCTGTGTTAACAAAGTGACTTTTGGACCTCACCTAAGGATGGGGGCCAGTTACCCCCATGTGATTAGAGGGTTGGAACATTCAGTCTCACCCCTGCACCTTCAAGGGAGGGGAGAGGGACTGGAAATTGAGTTCAAGTACCAATGGCCAATGATTTAATCAACCGTGACTATGTAATGAACCCTCCATAAAAACCCAAAAGGACAGGGTTCAGAGAGCTTCCAAGTTGGTGAGCACGTGGAGATTTGGGGAGAGTGGGTGATCAGAGAGGTCAGGGAAGCTCTGCAACCCCGCACATACCTTGCGGTATGCATGTTCTATCTGGCTGTTTCTGAGTTGTATCCTTTTATAATAAACCAGTAATCTAGTCATTTCAATGTTTCTCTGAGTTTTGTTAGGTACTCAAAGCCAAGGAGAGGGCTGTGGGAAGCTCTGATCTATAGCCAGCTGGTCAGAAGCACAGGGGACAACCTGGACTTGTAATTAGCATCTGGGAATGGGGGAAAGGGGAGCTAGTCTTGTGGGACCGAGCTCTGAATCCATGGAATCTGACGTTATCTCCCAGGAGTGTCAGAATTGAGTTGACTTGTAGGACACCCAACTGGTGTCAGAGAATTGGTGATATGGGGGAAAATTTCTCCCCATACCCACAGGTTGGAATTGAGTTAAGATCGCTTAGGTGGTGTCAGAGCAATGGGATTTGCTAGAACAGCCCTGGCTCACGGAAACATGTGGTTTGGGAAGAGAAAAATAAATAAGAGGGCAGGGGGATGACGAATCTTTGATTCCTAGATGCAGAAGAGACAGGCTAAAAGTAAGATGAGAGTCAGCTCAACTTCTGGGGTTAAATTAAGGTTTCAGGTGGGCCAAAAGGCACCAAGCAGTGACTGGAAATGTCTCCTTTTCCCACTTGGGACACAGGAGACAGCTCATGACTCTCTGTCCATGAGTCCACTGCCTCTGGACCTATGGAACCCCTGTGCCTTTTCTTTGTAAACCCAACACCTACTTCTCTAGGACCTTTAAGCTTCCAGAATGGCTTTTATTTTCTCACAAATCACTGTTAGGGGAAGCAGACAAGAGAAAGAAAATAAGCACATGTCAGGAAAAGTGTTGGGTTCCAGGAGCAGTCCTGAGCTTACCCCGGACTCAGTGTCCTACACCTTGTCCATCTCTAGCCCCTGTTCTGGAGAAAGCCAGTCATCTGGTAATCACAGCAATTACCCCCAAGGTCGTGAGAGATTCTTAGTCATTAAATTGAGATACAATTTTCCCCCTTAACTCTATAAACTAGGGCAGATCAATGGACTCAGACATTCTCGAAATGTGTTAAATAACAAAGGCCAGGGGGAAAAAAAAAGGGTTTCTGCCTGACCCCAAGTTGCACCAATAGAGAGGGGAAAAAGCAATGCAATGTAGCCTACCCTTATTATTTGCCTCTAGCAGCATTTCCTAAAATGGATGACAGATAACCACAGTTCACAGGGATATGAATAGACATGAAAACAAGATCTCTGATCAAGTGAGTTTTGGAAATGCTGGGACAAATTTAAGAAGGTTTCTCCACTGCAGGGCTTCTCAGAGATTTTCCATTGTGAATCTACAGTAAAGGGAGAGGTTTTCCCAAATGTATTGACCAAGATGCTATTCCCGTGAATAAAGTTTGGAAAATGTTGACTCGCCGCGTTGCCCATTTTATAGCACCCACCCCGTCCACTAGGCCACACTCCCTCCCTCTCCTCCCAGAACTCAGGGCAAAATCTTGGATGGGGAAACCAGACTTATGTGAAAGGGGAAAAGAGGCCAAAATGGGGTGACAAAGAGATAGTGCCATTTTGGTGAAGCCAACCAGAGTGGACAAAGGCAACTGGTCACCTCGCTAGTGCCTCTTGACTAGGAACTGCTTCCTCTCCTGCATTAGTCTAGAGACAGAACTCACATCAACCTGTTTTCAACACAAAGAGCAATTCTGTAGTGGCTTGAGCACCAGGAGACCGTATCTGTTCCCATCAAAGCATTCGACAGAATTGCACACCTGAATGCAAGGCGCCTTCCGGGAGGCCAGGTCCCTGCCAATTACCCTCTCACGTGAACTCTGCTGAGGAAGTTTATGAAATGCCTCCTTGTAAGTCTGTAGTGATTATTAACACCCCTGTTGCCAACTGACATTTGCTCTCATCACTTGCCCAGCAGGGACAATTGACAAGAATGGGCACCTGTAGTACATGAAGTTATCTCTTGGGGTGTCAGGTATAAAGAAGCATTGTCATGCCGGGGGCAAATCAGCAGTAATGTTACCTTAAGTTCCCTTCTAGGTGTTGATTTCTTTTTTCCTCCACAGAAGTCTGACTCAGATTTATGTTTTCCTTTAAATGCCTCAACTCAGGCATTTATAATACCTGCTAAAATACATGCTACTTAGAGCGTCAGAAAGACTCTGTTTTTAGAGAAGGGGAAAAGGGAGCTTGTTAACAGATCTGACGTAAACTATGGCATCTGCTTGCTGTCACACTTTTCCTTCTGATTCTCCAGAGATGTCATTGCTATTCTTCTGCTTAAAAAAGAAACATTTTTCTGGGCACACAATTCAGGGGGACCTTGTTATCCTTGCTGACAACCACGTGACAGTACTGTGGGTGGTTTGAGTTCAGTATTCAATACTGGCCTTCATCCACTGTTTGAGAGCAATTGGGAAGGCATCCTTCGGCGGGCACGGGGCTTGGGAAGAAACAGGGCGGAAGTGGCAAAAAGCTAACTTGGTGGTGCTGTTTCTCCTTCTGAGGTCCTGACCCTCAACTCCAGATGCCTCCTGAACACATCTGGCTGTGCCGCAGGCCTCTCAAACACAACATCCACAACTAAATTCCTTATATCTCTATAGCCCCACCCCAAACCCACTTCCCTCTTAATTCCTCATCTCATTCAATGACACCAGGCAGACTCCTAGGAGTCATCTGGGACTCTCCCCCTCTCCCCCAAGCAACACATCCTGTCTCACACTCACTTCCTAAATATCTCTTAAACCCATCCTCTGTACACACACACACACACACACACAACCCACTGTCTTGGTTCAGGCCTAAACCATCTCCCCCCAAAACTGCTGGGTCTTAAGTGGTCTCCCTGCCTCCAGTCTTGTTTCCCCCGCAAACGATTTCCCACCCACCACACAGAAGTTTCTAAATACTAGTCTTATCTTGTCGCCCCCTGGTCTCATGCCTGCCTGGTATCTGTATATCCTCCAGCAGAAAATTCTCCTCTTTCCTATAGCTCACAGGGCCTGGGAATCTGGACCCCGCCTCTCACACCTCTCACTCCTCTCCTCCATAGTCAACGTCTTGCTCTTCCCAACTTCAGGAGAGCATCTCGGCCCTACAGGCCTTTGTATGTGACATGCCACTCCCTCTGCCTGGAATGCCCAACCCCACCTGGCCAGCCTCGACAACTCTCATGCATCCTTCAAGCATCTGCCAAAGCCTCACCTGCTGTTTTAAGGCTTTTCTTACCCACTCCGACCCCACTCTCAGATACAGTCTCCTTCTGTGTCTCCCATGGCATTCTAAGTCCATCTCCATTATAATAGATAACCTATAATAATAAAGATACTAGTAATAATAATAATGTAATAGATAACATATTTTAGTCATTTGTTGTCTCTTACCCACCAGACTGAGACCCCCATTTTAGAGGCCTTGCTCCTACCATAGACATAAAGGGGTTCAACATGCCCATTGGACAACTGAATGAAAGGATGAATTCTAGTAGCAATCCTATCTTTAGTTCTAGAAGAATCACTTCTGCTTCTGCCCCCCTCACGTGGCTAAAGTATCTAGCCAGCTCTGTCACTCTACTGATCCACTTGCTGTCAGAGAAAACCCTTGGCCTTTCTCCTACCTCCCTCATCCTGTACGTGGGCACTTGGCCAGAGAACAAAGTTCTACATTGATTCCTACTAAACTTCATCTTGTTAGTTCCAGCCCCTTGCTCCAAGCTGTTGAGATCTTGCTGAATCTTGATTCTGTCGTCCACTCTATTAGCTGTCTCTCCCAGTCTTGTATCGTCTGAAGATCTAAAAAGCTTGCTACCTATTCTCATCCAAAGCATTGATAAAACTGTCATTCAGGCTTGGTATTCGCTGGGTGGAATATTGGGTGGCTATTAAAATTACATTTATGAAATGTGTGATTTTTAACACATTTTTGACCGGAGATGTATTACGGCCCCCGGTGTTAGTTTCTGCAAAAATGCCCCGGTCAATAATGTGTTAAAAACACAAAAATTGTACACACTATGATTGCAACTAACATAACTGCAACTAGATACGCAAATGAGTGACCATCTACAAAGGCAATAAAGAAACGTGAAACGACAAGGTTGGATTTAGGTGGGAGGTTAATAAAAGTCATAAAAATAGCATATTTGCTGAGTGCTAGGTCCAGGCACTATTAAAAAAAATGAGCCTGACATGAATTAACTCATTTAATCTTCACAATCATGCTCTGAGGTAGGCACTATTATTATTGCCCATTTTACAGATTGAGAAACTAGGGTACAAAGCAGTTAAGCAGACTGCTCCCAGTCACAAAGGTGATAGTGACAGAGTCAGGATTTCAATCCAGGCATACAAGTTCCAGTCTGTGCTTGTATCCAGGGGTGCAAGTGTGAGACTGATTTTGTAAAGGTATGCAAAATTAGTTGTGTGAAGTTGCAATAATCACGAATGTACGTAAAGCTGAAGAGGACAGAGCCATGACCTAGCAGATCACTTGGGACCTCCTTGTAAACCATCATCATTCATTTGTGGCTATTCCTACTTAACCAATGGTGATTTCTCTACCCAACATTCAGCCCATATTTTCCCATCTTATTTATATGGATACAAACTCAGTCCCCATCAAAGGCTCTTCTTTTTGTTCTGACCAGGTTTTAAAGGTCCTTATTGAGTATCTCAGCTTTTTCTCCTAATTTCAGTTCATAGCCTTCCTGCTGTTGTTATCACGGGAAGGGTGCCACTCATTCATACGTTCCTTACTTATGTGCTTCTGTAATCTTTTATAGGTTTATTCAACATTTACTCAGCAACTCCTATGTGCCAGGCAATGAGGATAGTGAGTAAATGGCATCCTCATCCTCAAGAAGTTCATAGTCTAATGGAGAACACAAGTGAACAATTAGAATAGCCACATTTTTAATGCTTACTATATGCCGAGCACTGTGCCGAGTGTGTTACATGCAGTACTTTATGTGATTAAAAAAAAAAAAAGGTGGTTAAGTGTTTGGACTCCAGAGTCAGAAGAGCTGGGTATAAATCCTACCTCTGCCATTTTCTGCCTGTGTGACCACTCTGTGCCTCAGTTTCTCATCTGAAAAAAAAAAAAAAAGAATAGTAGCTACTTCATAGGGTTATTTTGAGAATCAAATATTACAATGTGTGCCCGGCACATAGTAAGAGCACAATAAATGATAACAGTTAGTATTTATCCTACAAATGACCATTTTAGAGATGAGGAAACTTGAAGTTTAAAGAGGCTGTGCCACTTTCCCAGAGTCATATGGTTAATAAGTAAAGGTGTCTCAAGTTTGCTCTTAGCCACTCGCCTCTCTTGCCTCTACAGCATGACATGTGCCTTTATGGACTAAGGCTGGGCTGCTATGGGAGAATAAAAGAGGATCATCTAACCCCTCCTTGTAGGAAAGGAGTCAGGGGAAACTTCTAAAGGAGGTGGGGCTTCAGCTGAGCCTGGAAGGTCAAACAAGAGTTGGGCAGAGAAGGAGACAGGACAGAATTAGAGACTAGAGGTTGGGAGTAGGGTGGGAGCACTCCAACCAGAGTTAGAAGCTTGCCAAAGGCAGGATGAAATGAGAAATTGCAGGTCTGGGGAACTGCAAAACGGGTAGGGATAACCAAAGACATGACCGTGCCTTTGCTCCATGTGTGTTACCAGCACAACTTGTGAAAGGATGATGGCACTGCTTTCTCCCAAGGAGCCTTTCTCTTCTGGTACATCCTCCAGTTCTTCACTGGTCAGAATGAAGTCCAGAGGGGTAAATCTTCTCCATACTCCTGCTACCTTCTTTTCTTTTTTTTTAAAATATTTATTTATTTTAGTTTTGGCTGCATTGGGTCTTCGTTGCCATGTGCTGGCTTTCTCTAGTTGCGGTGAGCGGGGGCTACTCTTCGTTGTGGTGCGCAGGCTTCTCATTGCAGTGGCTTCTCTTGTTGCAGAGCACGGGCTCTAGGCGCGCGGGCTTCAGTAGTTGTGGCTCGCGGGCTCTAGAGTGCAGGCTCAGTAGTTGTGGCGCACGGGCTTAGTTGCTTTGTGGCTTGTGGGATCTTCCCAGACCAGGGCTCGAACCCATGTCCCCTGCATTGGCAGGCGGATTCTTAACCACTGCACCACCAGGGAAGTCCCTCCTGCTACCTTTTGAAAGATTAAATCCTCATCTCAAAGACAAGACTTTCAGCAAGGGACATGAGAACTACAGTTCCCATCTCTATTCTACTGAGCAGCTCTTAGCTTTGTGATCTATTTATGGATGGCTCCCAACATGCACAAATCCCCCTTAACCAGATGGTATGGATTTGTCTTCCCAACAGTTAATATCAAGTCTTCTTGAATCTTTGTATCTTCACTTTGTGCCCCTTGTTGAGCTAGCAAGTTCCATATGTTTGCTGATTCTCTGCTAAATAAAAATGGACTGATTGTTTTCTCTCAGGTCATCTCCTTTAAAATCGGAATAATATTCCTTTGGCATTAGGGTCTGCATTCAGGTCAACAAGTCTTTCTATCCCTGTGATAATTGTATTATGGACCTGACCACCAAGTACCCCTAGGTAATGGCCCTTTCCCTGTGAATTCAACTGAGTCTAGAAGCCTAGAAGACAGAGCTTCCTACAGATGTTTCATCAGATGTGCTTATCTACCCCAAATGTCAGTCACTCATTTTATCCGGGCATGCCTTTCAATAAACCAGATTCTCCTAATGGCCAGACTATGTTGTGACATTTTGTGCCTCACGTCAAGGGCATTCTCACTATCAACCGCCAAAACTGAGGAACAATCTTTACCCCTTTTCTTATCTCTTGTACAGTTATACCTATAGGGTCTCCCTAACTAGAATATCACCACAGTTTAGGGCAGATTTTAAACGCCCGGACTTTCACTTTTAGGAATCTTTGTATCAGTCATTGGGATGGCTAGTATTAAACTCTACACTCAAGCGTTAACCACTGCAATTTTCATTGTTACGGGGCTGGGGGTGAAGGAGTGTAACATCATCCATTCTGGAGAAGCAACTGATGAAGTAAGACCCTGCCAACATATTGATGACATACTTGCCCTGGCTTGTGGCCTTGTTGTCTGTCACGCAATCAAGAAACACATACTGAATGCTTTCTATATTCAGGGATACTCAACTTCCAGCGACTCTGGTTCTTCAGTGTCATTCCTACTTGCTGCAGCTGCTTTCTGTTTTTCTGAACGATATATTCCCTGGCTTTTGTTTATCCAGCTGCTGGGCTAGCTTCTTGTGCCGTTGCTGGCCTCCTGCCTGCCCTGACATCAAATGGACACGGCCAGGTCCTAGATGGGCCTTCCTAACAGAACCAGACTCTTGAACCCTATATCTGCCCCATTTTTGAAACTCTGCCTGTATCTGTGATGCATTGTATTGCCTGGCCCTGACTTGTAGAATCTCCTGGAAATTCAGATCCTGTGATAGGTCTGACTTGCCATATTCTGGTTCTTGTTCCCTGGCCCTTGAAGTCCAGACTCTCATCTTACTGTTGATTCTCAAATGTTTCACCATCTGGCACTTACTTTCATCAAACAAAAAACAGATTTCTTCCTTCCTGGCTAGCTCTCAAGTAATGTGATACTGAAAAGACAGTGGAAGCTATCCACAATGATTAGAGAAGAGCCATTTAACAGGTTGAAAAGGGCTATGTGCATGTTGCCCAGGCAGCCCCGAAGGAGGCCCCCCGAGAATTAGGCCACTGCAGAGCACAACCTTCATCAAAATGAACTAACACTCATTGTACAGCCTACTGAATGTGCAATTGTCAATGGATTTGGAATCTTCTAGACCTTAATCCAGTGATAACTGTAATAGTAATATGTCTTCATTCATTTATTCAACGAATATTATTGAGTGCCTATTACGTGCCAGGTACATAGTAGCTGTATGTCTGTCTCTTTCCTCATAGAGCTTACATTCTAGTGGGGATCAACAGAAAATCAACATTTAAACAAAAATTTACTAAATAATATAATTTTAGAGTTTTAAGTGCTACCAAAAAACTGAAACAAGACAACAGGATAGAGAATAACCAGTGAAGCCACTTTAGATAGAGTGACCCTGGGGACCCTGTCTGAGGGAGTGACATTTGAACTGAGACCTTAATGATGCTAAGGAGACAGCCATGCAGAGATCAGGGGTAAGACCACTCCCAGACAGAGGAAATCTTTAAAACACTGTCCATACATACCCCTGAAATGAACCCAAGAACCAATCCCTCAGCCTCTCAAAATATATTGGGCTATAAAAACAACACATTTTGAGCAATTGAAAAGTTACATCTATTCTTTTTTTTTTTTTTTTTTTTGCGGTACGCGGGCCTCTCACTGTTGTGGCCTCTCCCGTGGCGGAGCACAGGCTCCAGACGCGCAGGCCCAGCGGCCATGGCTCACGGGCCCAGCCGCTCCGCGGCACGCGGGATCCTCCCGGACCGGGGCACGAACCCGCGTCCCCTGCATCGGCAGGCGGACTCTCAACCACTGCGCCACCAGGGAAGCCCCCTACATCTATTCTTAAAGTAGCATTTCTTAACTTCTATGCCTCTTCTGCGTGCTTGGGAAAAGGTTGGTTTGTGCCACCCAGGAGCTGGCTGCACTGTACTGGACCCCCAAAACATGTCATTGCAAAAGTTACATATTTGGATGTGGAGACTCTGAGAGGAAACCATAATTTGTGAAGCCACCTAATGTAGAATAAGGCAGTGGTTTGGGGAGGTCAGAAGAACCTGGATCTGAATTCTGGCTCAGCACATATAAATCATATAAATGGGTGACCTTGGGCAAGTTATTCAATCTCTGAACCTCTGTTTCCACAGCAGTAACAATAAAGTTTTTACAAGGATCATAACGTTAATGTATGTAAAGTGCCTAGTATGCTTATATAGTAAGTCCTCGATAATTGTTAGTTAATATATCATTAAAAATAATTCATATAAATGTTCATTCAAGAATCCTTAAGCTCCTCCACTGAGCTTAGCTCCATTCTGGGCCCTGTGGGAACCACAAAAGAAGTATCAGAAATGGTTTAAGTTGCTCACGTTCACTCAGCTGGCAAGTGTCAGAGCTGAGTTTTTAACCTAGGGCAATCTAATCCAAGCACCATATTCTGAGCCACTGCACTTACTGCCTCTATGTAATTAGAAAGGTGGTAAAACACACGGTCTGAAGATGAAGGAGAAAGTTTGGCGTAGGAAGTAGCCCTTGAAATAAATCTTGGAAAATTATAGGCTCTGCATAGATTGAGAAGAGGAAGATGGTATTCCAGGTGGAAAGGCAAAGCATAAGACATAGAAGTGGGAACAAACAAACTGACCTGGCTGGTTCGTGTTGGGGAAGAGACCAAAATACGTGAGATCATGAGTCTACCTGTTGGGATGCAAATCAGGCAGCCTCCTTATTAATTAAGCAAATCACCTCATGTTTTTGCTCTTTTCTTGCTCCTCCTAGAGAATTAACTAAACTATTCTTTGATCTCTTTTAGGCTCTTTGAAACCCTTCAGTCACTCTTCTGGTCTGTATTCGGCCTTTTGAATCTCTATGTTACCAATGTAAAAGCCAGACACGAGTTCACAGAGTTTGTGGGAGCGACCATGTTTGGGACGTACAACGTCATCTCCCTGGTAGTACTGCTGAACATGCTGATCGCCATGATGAACAACTCCTACCAGCTTATTGCCGTGAGTAGCTTTGCTCTATAAGGGCGGTCACCTTGGTTTCAGGAGTGGTCACAGTGGCCTGGAGCCCATTGGAAACTCAATGATATAGTCTGTCTGCCTTAGTTATTTTACATTAGCTTTTCCAGCTATTAGATTGAATTCTTTCTTTCCAAGGTAACTCAGTTTGGACTCAGTCCATTGGATCGCAGTAGTCTAGAAGATGTTCTAGTTAATAAGACTTTTTGGTTACCTGGTAAAATTATGTTTAAATCTCTGAATCCATTTTCTTGCCTTAGTAAGAAGAGCTCAGGAGGTGTGAGCAGTTTGGCTACAACATATCCCCTCACTAATCTCCAGGGTTGATTGAGCTGATCCAGTTCTCTAGGTGGGAGGGCTTTATCTCCATCTTCACTGCGGACATCTCCCTCCCAAAACTGAGCAGTCCATTGCCAAGGACAACCTTCTCAGAGAGTGGCTATTTTTTTTTATCAACAATGTATGAGTAACTGCAGTCCACTGTGGCATGCTCTTAAGTAGAGTCTATCGCTGAATCTTTGGCCGTCATGTTATCGTTTAGATCAGTAGCGTTTATTACTCTAAACTAGAAATGGCGAAGGTATAGGATATGGGATCAGTCCAAGCTCTGTCCTGGTTTTTGATGTCAAAATAAACATCTAAACTTAGCTTATTTTCTTATGATCTAACTATCATTTCTAGAAATGGAGTATTAGCAAAGAAGTTCTGGCTATCTGAGGTCCTGCTTACTTGAGTATCAGTGAATTTGTATCTTTAGCTGTGTATGTGTACATATATACCATATTTTCTTTACCCATACTTTCTTTATCCATCCGTCAATGGATACTTAGGTTGTTTGCATGTCTTGTCTATTGTGAGTAATACTGCACTGAATATGGTGGTGCAGATATCTGTTCAAGACAGTGATTTCATTTCCTTCAGATAAATACCCAGAAGTGCAATTTCTGGGCCATATGGCAGCGCTACTTTTAATTTTTTAAGGAACCTCCATGCTGTTTTCTGTAGTGGCTGCACCAGTTTTCATTCCCACCAACAGCGCACCAGGGTTCCCCTTTCTCCATACCCTCACCACAACTTATCTTTTATCGTTTTTATAATAGGCATTCTAACAGGTATGAGGTGATATCTCATTGTAATTTTGATTTACATGCACCTGTTGGTCATTTGTGTGTCTGACTCGATGGTCTTTAATATCCTTGCCAGCTCTGATATCCTATGAGTCTGAGTGTCTACAGATGAATAGGATAGGCTCTCAAGGTCCCTTCTAGGTTGAAATTCTATCTATCTGTTGCTTTTGAAATGGAATATAGTTCAATTTCTTTCTCTCTCTCTCTCCTTCAAACCCAACTAGGCCAACAACTCTGAAACTCTATGCTCACTCCTAGCCTGTCTTTATAAGGGGGAAAGGCATAGAATTTCAGGGGCTTATATTTCCACCACTATGCCTATCAGCCAAACGCCCTACTCCTACGGAAGATGGCAATATTCATGCTGAGGCATTTGTCATTTTCTCCCTGGTTGTCTTGCAACGGATTGTTCCTAATGGCAGAGGAAAAGGGAGATAGGGCTGTAGCGTCTCCTACTGAGCTCAGTGACATTTTGCTAGGAAGGGTAGAAATCTTCAACTCCAGCTCTCTCACTTGCTGGTAGTAAGTTGTGTTTGCATGCTACCTAGTGTTGCATCTGAAGAAAACACCTCAGCTTGAGAGAGAGCTAGGGGGTGGGGTTTGCAGAGAGATGGCCTTAATAGGGTCTATATCATATCACACATCTAGAGTCATGGCCAACCATCCTGAATACTACCCGCTGCTTTGGGATCCTCTGTTAATGTGTCTTTACCATTTGGAATCGGATCCAGTGGGATCCTGATATTGGGCAACCTGATTCCAAAGATATCTGGTTCTGCTTACATGGCAAAGACCAGCAAGTAGATTTGATTCCACTTGCAACACCTCCACTTCAGTATTAATGCAGTTTTTAGAAAGGCCCAGATATGAGGGAAAGGTTACAGGGAGGGAAGCCACTGAAGACAAAAATCTCTCCTACTTCAAAAGGTACCACAGGCTGACTCAGTCTAAGGAGAGACTCAGTTACTGACAGGCTTCACTGTGAATCTGTTCACCTGTGCTCTGTGGTCCCCGCCAACATCAGCAGGTGAAGCTGGCCATATTGTCTATTATTATTAGCGTTGTTTGCAATTAGCAGTGATTTACTCTCCTCCCTTTATCCTTTACATCTCCCTCAAGCTGCTTACTTCCCTCTGTGACACTTCTTTCAACACATCCACCTTGTCTCTGTCGTTCCTGATGTGTATGCTCCCAGTTCCACCATGTGAAGCTGCCCTTGATACCATTTTAATCAAATTCACCCATATATAAATATTAGGTGGGAGAAACAGACCGGTCCCAGAAAAGTCATTTAACTCAGGCCCTCTTCCTACCCCAACTCACCCACAAAGGGCATCTCTGTTGCCTGAGGTCGGTCCTCAGAAAACATGAGGACCGTGATGATCTGTGGTCAAGCTTCACTAAGCAAGTTAATAAGAACCCTCGGTTTCTTTGGCTGCTGTGAAGCGTTCACGCTAATGCTGAGAGCAAGTAAACAGCGCTTGCCTCACTAAGCCACATCTGCTGGATGGCTTGGGGAGAGGCCATATATGTAGGACTGGTTGTCTCCCTTGAGGTGGTGGCATTTGGAGGCTCAGATGATGGATGGACTCTCCCACTGCGTAAGGCAACCATGCAAAGGAAGACATACTTCAGAAAAATACCTGGCGCTGCAAAAACAGCAGGCAAGGCTGGAAGGGGCCACTGCACACCATGGAAGTGCCAAGGAGGGCAGGTGGTCTCCCTGCCTTCCCCCAGTCATCCAGGACCGACCTCAGACTCTCAAAGCTCAGAGAAGAAGGCAGCACTTCACACGCTACACCATGATTTGTAACTAGATAAACAACTGCTATGCACTATTACAGTCCCTGGTTGTTAAAATATTTTCATACTTGGGGCTTCCCTGGTGGCGCAGTGGTTGAGAGTCTGCCTGCCGATGCGGGGGACACGGGTTCGTGCCCCGGTCCGGGAAGATCCCACGTGCCGCGGAGCGGCTGGGCCCGTGAGCCATGGCCGCTGAGCCTGCGCGTCTGGAGCCTGTGCTCCGCAACAGGAGAGGCCACGACAGTGAGAGGCCCGCGTACCGCAAAAATAAATAAATAAATAAAAAATATATTCATACCAGTTGGTAAATAGCTGCCACTCCGGCTGTTGCCTCTGGGACACCTCCAGGTCACCTCACAATCCAGCAAGTAAAGTGTAACACCCGGAGCAGCAGGTATTAGCCACGCCCCTGCTCCAGTGCTATTGTTGGCGTACATTCTGATTGGTCAGTTTCTCAGTCTGACTATTATTGTGGCGGGTACAGTGCTAAAATGCTCCCCCAAGATTTCCCGCCCTAATCATTAGGGCTGTGAATATGATAAGATAGCACACTTGTGATTACGTTGCATTACATGGCAAAAGGGGTTTTGCAGATATAATTAAGGTTACTACTCAGGGAAATTATCCAGGTGGGCCTAATCTAATCACACGAGTCTTTTAAAAGCGGAGTTTTCTCCAGCTGGTAGCAGAAGAGAATGTCAGAGATTTGAAGTACATGGAGGATTTGACGTGTCATTGCTGGCTTGAAGATGGAGTCATGTGGTAAAAAAAATATGGGCAGCCTCTAGGAGTTGAGAATGGCCCCCAGCTGACAGCCTGCATGGAAGTGGGGACCTCAGTCCTACTACCACAAGGAAATGAATTCTGCCGACAACATAAATGAACTTGAAACAGATTCTTCTCCGGAGTCTCTAGATAACAGCTGAGTTATGCTGACACCTTGATTTCAGTCTTGGGAAGGCCAGTGTGACTGAAGTGGAGTACACAAAGGGGAGAGAAGTAAGAGATGAGGTCAGAGAGGTAATGGGGGTGAGGGACAGATCATGTAGGGCCGGATAGACCTTTGTGAAGACTTTGGCTTCTTCTCTGAGTGAAATGGGGAGCTGTGGGTTTTAAACAGAGGAGGTACATGATCTAACTGGCATTTTAATAAGATTGCTGTGGCTGATTGGTAAAAGATGGAATGGTACTGGGACAGAGACAAATTATGAGACCATTACACTGACCCAGACAAGAGCTGTTGGTGGCTTAGACAAGGGTGGTCATGAAGGACACAATGAGAAGTGGTCAGGTTCTAGATATATTTCAAAAATAGATCCAGTTTGCTGATGGAGATGTGGGGTGTGAACAAAAGAGAGGAGTCAAGGATGGCACCATGATTTGGGGCCTTGAGTAACTGCAAGGGTGGATTCATCCCTTACTGAGTTGGGGAAGAGTGGGAAAGGAACAGGCTTGGGAGGGGGCAGAGATCCAGAGTTGGGTTTTAGACATGTAGAGTGAGAAATGCCTATTAGACATCTGAGTGGAGATGTTGGGTAGGCGGTGGTTTACAGGTCCAGCAGAGAGGCTGGAGACAGAGATTTGGGAGTCGCAGTATGTCCACAGTATTTAAAACCATGGGACTTGGAGAGATCACGACAGGAGTGACTGTGCATAGAAAAGAGATCCAAAAATGAGGCCCAGGGTCCAATGTTTAGAGGTTGGAAAGACAGAATTGATCATGCAAAGAAACTGAGAAAGAACAACCAGAGAGGGAGGAGAAAAACCAGAGTAGTGGACTGTATTACAATATGTATGATTCCCCAGTATACTGGTAAAGCCATATGCTGGAGAGTGGTAGAGCCTAGATTTGAACTGAGGTAGTCTAACACCAAGGCCCATGCACAGAACCACTATCCTATCACACTGACACTTACCTTGAGGCCAAGAAACACTGGAAATGCACTTTCACTACAAGGTCTCTAACACATCTTCTTTCCTGCCCCAGTTATACCACCATTCTGAACTGTCCGATCACCTTGTCCTACCAGGTCCTGTGCCTGTAGATTTCATTTAGATAGGAATCACTGACACTTCTTCCAACATAACTGAGTACTCTTAGTACCCAAGACCTGTTGCTTAATAAAACAGAATAAAACGTAAACTCTGCCAGCTAAGTCATCTAAGGGATAGTATATCCTCTTCCCAAGTGAAGGAGCTGCTCAATTCAAGTTGTAGAAATTTTATGACATTGGAGCCAAGCCATTGCAAATTTTAATAACTGTCTCTTCCCTTTGGGATGCCCTCAAGCGATCTAGATACCGATTTTTCTCATTGCCGCTTAGACTTTTCCCTGTTGCCAAACCATTGTCTGGAATCTGATCAGAAATTGCTACATTTCACTAACAAGAAAACAAACATTCAGAATGGCAGAGGACATTTTCATAGTCCCCTCCACTCACCCCAGGTTATGGGGAACCTATGAAAACCTGCTGATAATCCCATTTCAGTCAAAAATCTACATTTTCTGGTAGGTTCGGAAAAATCCACAAAACCTAGGTGCTATGAATGATATAAAGGTAAAGACACAGTAGATGCCTTCAGGGAGCTTTAAATCTAGAGGGGAAAGTCTGCCTTGAGTAAAATAACAATAGTGCTATTACCGTGCGTATATAATAGTAGTGATTACAGACAGCATGGGCTCAGGAGTAGTCAGACTGCCTGGATTTGAAACCTGGACTGTCACTTAGTGTAGTTTGGGGCAACGTAACCTCTTTCTGCCTCCTTTGACTCCTCTGTAAAATGGGGGTGGATAATTAGGCTTTTCATCTGCTGCTTACTCTCAGATCCATTCCCTGTTCATTTCCTGCTCTGTTCTGTATCAGGGAACTACATTCCCCGCAGTCCCTTGCCATTTGTTTCTGTGTGGGTTTGACCAACCAGAAGGTAGGAAGAAGAGAGAAGCTAGGATATTTCTTCCCCATCGCCAACCTCACTTTTTGTGGCAACTCCAGCAGCAGCTGTGTTTCCTACGTGGCTCACCTCCAGCTACCACCAGGCATCCCACCCCTCCTTGGCCCCAGCTTCTGCAGGGCAGCCCCATCTTGGCTCGAGCTCCCACCAGATAGCCCCAGTCTACAAGCTCTGGAAACACCACTCACCACGTCTTCCAGTCGTCCCTCCAACTCCAGGGATAAGAGGGGCTTCCTGTTGCTGCTAATCCTGAGTTGCCTCACTGCCCTCTTCTTGGTTTCTCAACCACTCTTCCATCACCTGTGACTACCCTCTGTATTAAATCTCCATGTTTGAAAGGCTTAAAGTGATTTCTGTTTTTCTGGCTACCCCCCAAGCAGTACCTATCTGATTGCGTTGTTGTGAGGTTGATTTAGAAATTACACATTGAG
This sequence comes from Phocoena phocoena, assembly GCF_963924675.1. NCBI lineage: Eukaryota > Metazoa > Chordata > Mammalia > Artiodactyla > Phocoenidae > Phocoena > Phocoena phocoena. Next base: position 94,481,115 of record NC_089240.1, on the reverse strand, counting down.
CTGAGCCTTGAGGTCAAATCTGGAAAGACAGAAAAGTGAGGCTGGCTTTCAGATCTCATTTCTGGCAGGGAAATAGCTTGCACACCAGCAAGGATTGGCCTGGTGTTTATGGCGGGGGGCCAGTAAGAGTGTAGGAGCTGGCCTCACTCCTTTCTACCTCCCATTCTTTGATTCCGCATGAAAATATCTTCAGATGGGAAGGAAGTCTTTCCTGTGCCAACAGGAAACATGTCCCAGCAAGGAGGAGATGCATGAAGCAGAGTCACAACTCTAGGAGCTGGATGATGAAGTTTAGAGCCTGCCTTTAGAAAAATAATTTTTAAAGATGGGATCTGCTTTTGTGGCTTCCCACATCCCCATGCTGAGCCCTCATGCTGCTGTCTACCTGGCTTAGCACAGCACCCCGCGTTGACTGCCTTACCTTACCCAGACCTTACCTGGACAAGCCCCTTGCCTCCACCTCTAGTCCCAAGCTGAGGTCTTTCTCAGTTTCCTAAGGCTTAGAAAAATCAGTAATAAGAATACAGTGAACATCTGGCATAGATACAAGCCTTTATTAAATCCCAGGCACTTTCTATCTCATATCATTATAACTACTATAAAAAAAATGGTTCTGAAGAACCTAGAAGCAGGACAGGAATAAAGATGCAGACATAGAGAATGGACACGAGGGCATGGGGAAGGGGAAGGGGAAGCTGGGCTGAAGTGAGAGAGTGGCATGGACATATGTACACTACCAAATGTAAAATCGATAGCTAGTGGGAAACAGCCGCATAGCACAAGGAGATCAGCTCAGTGCTTTGTGACCACCTAGAGGGGTGGGACAGGGAGGGTGGGAGGGAGGGAGACGCAAGAGGGAAGGGATATGGGGATATACGTATACGTAGAGCTGATTCACTTTGTTATACAGCAGAAACTAACACACCATTGTAAAGAAATTATACTCCAATAAAGATGTTAAAAAAATAATAATAACTACCATTTATTGAGCACTTATAATGTGCCAGACACTATACAAAGCACTTTTCATGCATATTTTCTCATTAAATCCTTACAACTACCTGAGGTAGGTACTATTAACAATTCAATTTTATAGGTGAGGAAACTGAGGCACAGAGGTCAAAGTGGCCCAAGGGCACACTCTTCATAAGGGCCCCAGCAGGTCTGTCTGATCCAAAGTAATAATGAAACCATACCTCCTCCTTTCCTGCCTGCATCCCAACGCCTCAGGCCCTGGTGCAAGCCTTCCACACAACCTCAGACTCCCCCCAGCTTCACCCTTCGACTTGGTTCACTGACTCACGGACTCTCCCCTGTCTTCTAACCAGAGGGATCCTCTAAGGAGCCTTCTCCTTGTTTCTGGAGACTAAGTGACTCATTCTGTTTTCCTCAGCTGAGGTTTCCTGCCCCCCAGCCCCCAACACAGACACAGACACACAGACACACACAGACACACAGACACACACACACACAGACACACACACACACACTAGGTCTCCTTTTCTTTCCTTTTTTTTTTTGCCCACCAGACTTCAAACTTCTGGTTTCTTCTTAGTTCTGTCCCTAATACCCCCAGCCTCCCCAAATGAACAATCAGACAACCCACCTGAAATCATCACACCCACAGAGGGTAAAAAGTTCAGAGCTACGAAGCTTATTGGCATGACAAGAACTCCTCGTTCAACTTACACATCCTGCCTTGGGCCCTCTCAGCCCTGTTCCTTCCCAGACAGCTCTTGGATGCTTGAAAGCCTCACTTGAAATTATATCCACACCAGCAAATGGACCGACGATCCACCCTCCAGCTTCAGGGGAGGAGAGAGGAGCGTTCTCTCCGCAAACGCTGCAGGGGGCGCCAAAGGCTGACTTTTCAGACTTCCAGCCCTGCCTGGGCCTGGCCCTCCCCCTGGTGGTCTAACACAGAAATGGATTCCTGTTGATTCTCATCAACACCCACTCGTGGTTCTGTCAGCAAGCTGTCTGAGAGCCCGCATCTGCTGGGGATGAGAGCACGCTGCCTCAAAACAGTGAGGGTTATACTTTGGCAGGTCTCTGCTGAGCCCTTGATGCCTGCTGTTGCCTGGTAATGATGTTGGTGACCGACAAAGATGCAAGTGGAAACGGGAAGAGGACAAGTGAAGGGAAGTGGGTTTTCTATCCCTGTGCTAAAGGACAACCAAACAGGGCAGATGCCTGGGCTGCTTCTCTGCATCCCAGACTCACCTGTCCTGGATCTTCATCAGGAACATCAGTAGTTGTCATGGAGACTCTATCTTGGGTAACTCAAACAGAAACAGGACCAACTACGTAAGTGATGGGTAGGATCTAATGTCCAAAGAATACCTCTGCTCTTCTGCCAGCTGATTCCTTTACTCCTTCATCCATTCACTTAACAGTAACTATCTCTTGGATGGATAAATGAATGAATTTAACAAATGATTATTGAGAGACTACCATGTACTCTACTACGTTCTTGGCACTGGGGATACAGTAGGTAACAGGGGAGCAAGAAGGATGTGGTCTCTGTTCTCATCGGGTTGACAGTCATGGAACTGCAGTTTCAAGTTTCACTATTTGCATTTCAATTCTTTACTTTAAGACTGCACTTTACCTTTTTCAGGTCATGGGTTGCTTTGATAATCTGATGAAGCAAAACGTGCATACAATTTAGCATAAATCTCAGAGGCCTCATAGACATCCTCCCACTGTCCTGCTGAAATCCCCCACCTTAGGACCTTGTCCCCAGTTATAATGCAAATATGTTTTAAGTTGTTAGTAGGTGACTTATGACTCAGTGTGAGTTCAATCCCTTACTGAGATCAGGTTTTCATGGGGAGCCAAGCGAGTGAGGAAAATGTACCTGAAGAAGACTGGAGATAGGACACCAATAAGAGAAAGAGATTGGAGGCACTGGAGGAAAATGTCACCATCATCACAATTTTGCAAAGGATCAGGTCTGTGCAACAGTCCCCAAGCCAAAGGTGCCTTCAACCAATACATAAAATAACAACTATGGATGGACAACATGGAAACAAGCTGAGGAGACCTGGCCTTCCTATGGATTGGCCTCTGAATGTTCTCTTCATAGGCTACAAATAATATTGGTGGAAAAGTCAAATGTCCGTGGCCCAAAGGCCGTGGTTGAGGAATGTGTTCTTCTTGGCTTCTGCCTTGATTCTTGTTCTGGGCACCAAGAATCAGTTGACTGGAAAGCTATCTGATACAAATGTTCTTTAATTTCTGAGCAGCTTGAGGTTTAGAAACTAAACATGAGATCTGAGTGATTAATATTAATTAGGTCTCTCTCTTGCTGTGGTCACCAGAGCCCTGTGTTGTAGCCCGGTTCAGCGTGAGAGACAGCCTGGGCCAGGAGGTGGCCTTTAGCTACAACACAGAAGCCAAAATACCCCAGAGGAGCCTCGGAGGTTACGACCTACTGCAATACTCTGCTTTTTACTTGAGATCTGACAGCAAAATTACATTATGTCAGCTGTCAAGGTAAATCTGCCTTTGTTTAAAAGAGGAACATAGAAGCGATCTAAGAGTAGAAATGGGGTGAGGGGAGGTAATTATATTTCTCTTTCTTATTCTCCATTCTTCCATCACGGGATTATCTTGCTTTTTCCTCTGTTCTCTTTCCCAATTTCCCCTGTTTGAACTTTTAGAAGTACCTGGGCCTATAAAACTGTGAACTAATCACAAAGTCTTGATGAGAAATATATTTATCTCAAAGCTGCTCTTAATAAATGTGGCATATTGGGAATCACCCAGAGTGAAAGAAAAGTACGATAGGCCTTCTCATTCATTAGAAAATCAGCGCCAATTATTAAAGAAGTCTTGAATGACTGGAATTAGAATCCTCTCACTGACTCCATCAGAGTTCCCATTGGCCTAGCCCTCAAGACTTCCGGAAGCACAGAGAAGTTTCCATCACCCGATGAATCTTCTAGGAGGTTATGCCACAGTGTTTTTCTCTTGATACTAATGCAGAGATACTTTATACTGGAGTCCCTCCAGTCTTAACCAGGATACATGGTCTGACACATAGTAGGCTCTCACTTAATATCTATTGAATAAATGAACAAAGTAATGATTTTTTTCTAATTCTTTGCTTTATTTTTGGCCACGCCACACGGCTTGTGGGATCTTAGTTCCCCGACCAGGGATCAAACCTGGGCCCCCGGCAGGGGAAGTGCAGAGTCCTAACCACTGGACCGCCAGGGAATTCCCAAAATTAATGAATCTTTAATGCATATGACTTCCCAGAACATTTTAAAGTGTGAAAACAGAGCAACTGACAAGCTGACCAAACCTAAGCTTATTGTCCTCTAGCTTTAGGGGTTGACGTTTTTTTCTCTCAAGGGGCAGATAGTGAATATTTTAGGCTTTGCGAACTGTAAGACCACTGTCACCACTACCCAATGCTGTTCTTAAAATGCAGAAGAAGCCATAGAAAATACATTAAAAAGTGGGCATGGCTCTGTGCCAATAAAACTTTATTTATGGGCCCTGAAATTGGAAATTCATATAATTTTTGTCTCAAAGAATTTTTTTAAAGATTTAATTTTAGTTTTGGCTGCGTTGGGTCTTCGTTGCTGCACGCGCGGGCTTTCTCTAGTTGCGGCAAGTGGGCTCAGTAGTTGTGGTGCGGGCTCTAGAGCGCAGGCTCAGTAGTTGTGGCGCACGGGCTTCATTGCTCCACAGCATGTGGGATCTTTCTGGACCAGGGATGAAACCCATGTCCCCTGCATTGGCAGGCGGATTCTTATCCACTGCGCCACCAGGGAAGTCCCTGTCTCAAAGAATATTATTCTAACTTTTGATTTTTATTCAACCATTTAAAAATGTAACAACCATTCCTAGCATGCAGGCTATCCAAAACCAAGTGGCAGGCCGACCATGGTTTGCCAACTTCTACTCTAGTTATTTCAAAATATGTCTCTTTTCTACCTTGGTAGACCGAAGCTCTGTGAAGACAGGGGCTCTGCTTTAGGTTTTCTTTACATTCGCCTGATGCCTAGTAAAATGTGGGACACATAGTAGGTACCCAACACATACTTCTTCACTAATTGGTAGGGAGAAGCTTGGGAAAATCTCTGATCTATAGTTGGTCAACCATGTTTTAAAAAATACATAATGTGAGTTTATACCCTTGGCAAGTGTTTAGTGTTTGGAGTTGAATAAATTGTATGGCAATGGGGAGGGGCATTATCTAACTGAAAGGAAATCTGCCTAGATGATGGATTTCATAATTATAGTTAATACCTTGCTTTATACTTTACTAAGCACACTTGCAAATAGTGTCTTGTTTGATCCTCACAAGAACTCTGTGAATGTACGCACGACTCTCTGCATGTTACAGGTGAGGAAACGGGCTTCCAAAGGTTGAGACTCGCCCAGGGTTCCATGGCAAGTTTGTTCATTCGTTAATTCATTCTTCCTACAAGGACTTGAGCATCTGCTATGCGTAAGGAGTTAGGTCAGGGTGAACTCAGGCCCAGTGACTCCTCAGGAGGTGATATTTACAAGAAATCTAAAAGATAGAAGTATGGCCTGGGAGGTTAAAAGGAAGCTCCCGATCAGTGAGGCAGGAAGTTAGACGGCACATGCTATGACAATCTGAGTACGTAGGACCAGTAATAATCCCACATGGGGACAGACCTGTAGATTTTTCCACAACCAGGTGATAAGACACACCTCTCACTTCTTCCCAGGCTCAGAAATGGAAGCCCTGATGGGCTTAGTCTCTGTTATTTCTGAAAACTGCTGGGTGAGCTCAGCAAATCCCCATGCTCACCACCATCTGACTGCCTCTGTCCTCCCAAAGGAAAAGCTTCCTCACTCCCCAACTGCAAGATGCAGGCAGGCAGAACAATCTGTGCCTGCTTGACTGAAAGGTTCTATTTACCTTTCTGGAGACGCCCAGAAAAGGTGACAAGCAGTTCAGTGGGTTTCAGGACTGCCACATCTGCTATGAATGGCGCTACCAGAATTGTGCAGTGTCTGACCCGCAGTGCTGAAAGCAAGAACCCTGCAAATGTCGCTTCTGTAGCAGAGAAACTGAAGGAAACAAGCAGGAGAGAAACCGGGGCAGACAGAGGCCCGGCCAAGTGTATATAGAGGGATCTGTTTGTCAAAATCTCGGAACCGTGGTCAGGCTCCGTTTCTGTTTCTGTCGTGTAGGAGAAAACATGCTGCTCGTTGTGAAATCCCACTCAGTGCACTTCCCCGAGCGACGGTGTACCTGAGCACTTAAGAGCTACGGTTCTAGAGTCAACTCAATCCAGATTTGAATTGCGGACCACCAGTTTCTAGCCGTGTGTCCTTTGACAAACGTCTTCACTCTGGTGAGCCTTATTGATCAAATGGAAATAGTAACAGAAGCTACCTCTCAGCAGGCTGTTGTGAAGATGAAATAAGATGATATACTTGAAAACCGATACATAATGTTTCTGATGCTCCCTTCACTTCATACCTGCCTTTGGCTCTCCAATTCATTCCTTCTACAAAAATCTATTGTACACCTGCTCCACGCCAGGCTTTAGGACTGCAGAACTGAAAAGGACAAAGTGCCTAATTTCAGTGGAATTTTCTTCTAGTGGGGAGCCTAAGAATAAGCAAACATAGGCGAAACAATTCAGGTGATTTGTGGCAATTGGTATGAGAGAAGAGAACAGGGCTCCGTGCGATAGAGTAACGAAGGCACCCGCTCTGAATTGGTGGCTCAGGGGAGGTCTCTTTGAGGAGATGATATTTGAGCTGAGGACTAAGAGATAAGAACAAGCCAGCGCTCTTCTCCCATCTAGGAAGAACACAGCAATTAAAATAGAAAAGGGAAAAAATTTCCCCCAATCCCTCATGCCTTCCTTCACTCTACGGAGGCTCTTGGAGGAGTAAAGCGTTGAGTTGAGTTTTAACTGGGGACGTGAGAGAGGGCACAAGGAGCGTTTGTTTTGGGGTATTGGTGAGCCCAGACCAAGGCAGGAGAGTGAGGAACAGACACAGGGATTTGAATGAGGATGCGGAGAAGGTCAGGCTCCCTAGAGCTCCTGATGGGGGAGGGGTGTAGCAGGATATCAAAGAGAGCTTGAGCTTTCCAGGCGTTAGCCCACCGAATCCTGTGAGGGATGCTCCTGTTTGAGCACTATACCCATAGATAGTAAGTGAGCCAAGTGAGTGGCAGATTTGAGTGGAAGCTAGGGTCAGAAGAGTTGGATTCTAGAGCTGCTTTACCACGAACCAGATGTGTGACCCTCAAGAAGCAATTTCTCTCTCCAGACCTCAGTTGCCACATCTGCACTGGATAATCGATGTCCTGACAACTTCGCAGGTGGGTGTGAGAATCAAATGAGAGAAAGGATGTTAAAGTGCTTGGGAAAGCGTAAAGCTCTAGATAAATGTAAAGAACTAGCTGTCTGATGTCCCATTCCCAGAGGCAAGTTAAGAGGTTGAACATTTGGCATTTCATTCTCTGGTCCATTATGTTTGAAACTGGCCAGAAAGGCACTTACGTAGAGAAGACAGTAGCTCCAGAAAGCACTTAGAGAGTCCCCATCCCATGACGGCCAGCACCCCTGGTCAGGAGGGAGGGAGGACAATTCTTTCACCGCATGAGCTCACTGTGGCCTGGGAGTCCAATTAGAGCTTATTTCCTTTGAGAACCACTGAGATATCACAGGAATATTTGTTTGCAGTGATAGAGTGGAGGCCTACAGAAAGCAACATGGTTTATTTCCAAGTCTGAACTAGGATATACTTATTTTATGTTACCCAGAAGCTTCTACAGTGCTGTTCCTTCTGACCTTGCATAGGCTACGGCATCCTGCTCCCAACTTTGCTCTTCATCCTATTCCTCAATCAAAACTCACCCATACTGTGCTCTCCTGAGGCGCCACCTTCCTCATATAACAATGGAGAGTGGCGGTGTCTACTGGGAGAGAACCACATTTTAAAATCTGTATCATCCAATCTCCCTGAGGCCTTGTTTTCTTCCCCCCACACTCCCAGCCCACCTTGTAGTAAGACAGGGAAGACGAGAAGAGGAGAAAAGCTGAAACTCTTCTGCATGACTACAGATAACGTAGTGAGGGACTGAAGAAGCACTGTGATCCTATTGGTTGATTTCATGAGAAATTATGAATGAAAAACTGCCCAAATTTCATTCTGACTCCCAGAAAGTAGATGACTTATTTGAAGGCAACAGAGTGGGTCGGAGGTGGAGTGTGGAGGAGGGAATTCCGGGGATCCAGTGCCCTCACTGATTTGTTTCCCACTTTTCCTGCCACGTCCCTTGGAATCAGAGTGGGAAAGATAATTAAGCTCTATTGTTTATAACCTGTGTTGTTTTCATGCGCACACTTGTGTTCCATACCCTAAATGGTCTCTAAAGAAAACCCAGACTGCTTGTGAGGACTTTGCAGGACCATTTTAGAAGATGGGAAGCAGATCCTTCTGCGTCTCAGGGACCTAAGGCACTGGGTCAATTTGCAGTTGTCTTTTGTTCTGCCACTTTCATTGTCCTCAGTACGAGACAGCCTGCTAAAGACAACATGGATGGGCCTGGAGGACATTATACTGAGTGAAATAAGTCAGAGAAAGACAAATACTGCATGATCTCACTTATATGTGGAATCTTAAAAAAGAAAAAAAAAGAAACTCATAGAAAAAGAGATAGGATTTGTGGTGACCAGAGGCAAGGGGTGGGGGGGAGGGGGAATTGGATGAAGGTGGTCAAAAGATACAAACTTCCAGTTGTAAGATAAGTCCTGGGGATGTAATGTACAAATGACAACTGTAGTTAACACCACCGTATGGTACGTTTGACAACTGCTAAGAGAGTAGATCCTAAAATGTTTGCACCGCAAGTTATCTATGTGAGGTGACGGATGTTCACCAAACTTATTGTGGTAATCATGATATATATAAGTCATTATGCTGTATACCTTAAATGTATACAGTGCTGTATGTCAATCACATCTGACTAAAACAGGAAGAAAAAAATAAATTCTGCAGAGAATGTTAAATAAACGTGATCAGCATCCCCCCCCCCAAAAGGAAGACCAGAGAGTACCAAGCCTGAGTAACCACCAGGCACCCCTCCCTTCCCATTCACTAGTTGAAAGGTCATCTCTTTGGCTGTACAGTGCACACGTTAAAAATGCCTAGGGAGACTATCAGTTACTAATTCTGCCTTTGTTCCTCCTTCCTTCCCCTGTCATCTCTCCATAGTAGCCCAGGAAGCCAGTTTTTTTCATATTGCTGGGCGGCCTAATAACATTATCTTCGGGGGTGCACAAATTATACCTTCTACCCACTGTCCCAATGACAGAGGGATGTTAGGGGTTGGCCATGGGAAGACAGGGACAGGTAGGAATGAGGAAGACCTGCTGTTTCATTGCTTTGGCCTGCTGAACACATCTGGACCAGCAGGCAGAATCCCAGAATTAGTGTTTCTGAAAGGATGGTCAACAATCACCTGTGTCAAAATCACCCCAAGAAGCTTGTGAAACAGTGTAGATTCTCGAGCCGCCCACCCCCATCCCCACAGCATCAGTTTCTGCAGGTCTGAGGTGAGACCCAGGCATCTGCATTTTCGCAAGCACCCCAGGCGAGTCTAATAGCCCCTGAAATTTGAGAACTGCTAATGTAAATAAATCTTGAGTAGTTCATTCGACTGCAATGACTACGATCAACCTCTCTACTCTTTCTGACTTTTCTTACTATTGCCTCTTGGGGGAAAGTTTTTCTCCCTCCATCTCTGCCTGGAGAAATCCTGCCACTCTCTCCAGGCCCAGCTCAAATACAACCTCTTTTGTCGCACCTTCCCTGCTCTCTGGTCTCTGTCTGCAAACAGCTGGGATTGCTCATGAAGCAAGGAGACGGGGGACTGATTGGTATCAGTAATGAAATGTGAGGGGAGTTGGGACCCTGAGGATGGGAGAGCTGGGTGGAGCTAGTGTGTGGGTTCTGAGCTTTGCCCTGAGGTTTAGCACCCGAATTTGTGCACTGGAGCTGAGGTTGTTACAGGGTCTGGAAACTTTGTAACCGGTAAAAAAGTAACACCAAGTCCTTGAGAGATCAGAGCGGCAGTTTCAACCACCTAGCAACATAATTGGGGGAGGGATTAGTGGCCGTTTTATTCCTCGGGGTGGGGCAGGAGGCAGACATAACGGCTGCTCAAAGGACAACTGCAAGTTGTCAGGAGGAAGGAGGACCTGTTTGTAACACCCACTGAGGGGTCTCTTGCAGTCTGGGGCTATTGGGGGCCATCAGTACTAGGGTACAGGAAGTGTTGGGGGCAATGGATGGGCAGGGAGCTGAAGCTGGAGGGAGGACTCTCTTTTTGACCTTTATGTTTTGCAGCTCAGTTTGTGTGCTTGGATTGAACTTACCACAGGGCTCTAAACGAGATAAACCAATATCAAAGTAATTCCCAGGAGGCCCCAGAATGATTAAAACAGGAAATTCTAACCACCTAGCAGCCTTGGGGAAGAGAGGCAGGTTGCTGACTATTTAGCAACTGGCTCGGCGCTAGACCACTGCACATGCGCACGAAGTTGGAGGCGAGAGCATGGCGGGGGATGGTAATTCTCGCTGAGGGCGCTTTCTCTACTGCAGGGCCTCCAAGAGGTTGTGGGAGGTCTGGACCACTTCAATATTTTGAAGATCCCTTTCTAATGTTTAAATGAATGAAAACAAAAACGGAGTTACAGAAACGATGATATATTTTAAATGCTTACAACTTTTTAAAATTGCCCTGAGGCAAAACCACAATACAATATATGTCTAGGGAGGTCCAGAAATCTGCATTTTTAACAAATGCCCCATATGATTCTGATGCACACCAACATTTGAGAAGCGTGCCCTGAATTCCAACAGAAGAAAGAAGTCCAAAGTGAGGTAGACTTCTGTTGAGATGCCAGGGAAAATGTATTGTCTCACCTCCACATGGAGTGTGTATGTCATGGCAGTTCGTACTGCTTTCCCATCATAGGGAAACAGAGTTAGTCTTATGCCCAGATGAACTAAGCAGCTACCAGTTAATGCGAAGGATGCCAAAATATCCCCCTCCTCAATATACACCTCCAACCAGCCTGCCAGTGGGCCCAAGACTCCTGGAAGTAGCTTTCCTCCTTAAAGGCTCTGCTCTGCTGTGTCTGTGCCTGTCACTCTTCCTTTGCATTATGTTTTAAAGTTTTCCAATTTGCTAGAGCAAGATGGTTGCTGGCAGGAGATCTGAGAGAGTGCATAAGAATTTATCAAAAGCTGGTAGGAAACTGGCCTTGTAGCTTGATTGCAAGAAAAATAACCTTGAGCTCGGATTTGCTGAGGAATGTGAAATTGAACAGACATGTTCACTTGACCTAGCTGTGGCCATGTGTTCAGGATCTGAGCAAGTCAACAACATTTGAGGGTATGATCTACAGTCACAGTACATTACACTGGCACTGCAAAAGGAGCTAAATAGAAGCTCTCGCCTGCTCTACAGGAGCTGACGTCATCAAAGGCAATGCAGGACACACACATGATTAGAACATATATGTAAGGCTATGTGTCATTAAGATCACATTATGGTAGCACGAAAGTCCTGAAAATGTTGGAAACTTGGAAGAGGAAGAACCACAGGCTATGACTGTGTAGGTTATGTCTTATACAAAAGCAACCAGGCAGGGGCTGATGATCTTGGAGAATGTTCAAAAGTCATAGCTGGGTATAGAGGGTAGGGCAGAGCGTGGGAAAGGGCATCATCACCAAACAGTGAAAATTTTAAAAAGTCAATGTCGGATTTGTCTAACATATAAGGTGAAAGGCTAGCTCCATATGGATGAATGAAAATCTTTTGGGCATCATACATTTAGTGAAGTTTTAGACAACTATGACTACAAAAACCACATCTGTAATCTTACGATTCAAAGTAGATCAAGGGTTGAAAAGAAAACAGATTTCCACATTCCAAATTATAATGTTGTCCATATTATGCACTGCTAAAATCCCAACACCTCTCACCTAGCAGGCAGTCAATATATACTGTTTGAATGAAAGAACGTCTGAATGAATAAGTATCTTATTCATCACTTTACAGCTCACGCTGTTTAACCAGTCCTGCCAGGTGGTCTGTTATTTCCCAGTCTTCAGGATTCAGGTGCTACCTCTGTATTCGAACTGTGCTCTGTGTGGTATTCCCACCACCATTAGAGGACAGTCATTTTGCTATACCCAGCATCTAGCAGAGTACCTGCAACATAGTAGTTGTTCAACACAAGAATCAAAAAATGAATGGTGAGGGCTTCCCTGGTGGTGCAGTGGTTAAGAATCTGCCTGCCAATGCAGGGGACACGGGTTCGAGCCCTGGGCCAGGAAGATCCCACGTGCCGCAGAGCAACTAAGCCCGTGCGCCACAACTACCGAGCCTGCACTCTAGAGCCCATGAGCCACAACTACTGAGCCCATGCACCACATCTACTGAAGCCCACACACCTAGAGCCCGTGCTCCACAACAAGAGAAGCCACTGCAATGAGAAGCCCGCGCACCGCAACGAAGAGTAGCCCCTGCTCGCCGCAACTAGAGAAAGCCCGCGTGCAGCAACGAAGACACAACACAGCCAAAAATAAAATAATTTTAAAAAATGAATGGTGGGAATGTAAATTGGTGAAGCTACTATGGAGAACAGTATGGAAGCTCCTTAAAAAACGAAAAATAGAGTTACTATGTGATCCAGCAATCCCACTCCTGGGTATATATCCAGAAAAGACAAAAGCTCTAATTTGAAAAGATACATGCACCCTAATGTTCATAGCAGCACTCTTTACAATAGCCAAGACATGGAAGCAACCTAAATGTCCATCAACGGATGAGTGGTAAAAGAAGGCGTGGTGTATATAAACAATGGAATATTACTCAGCCATAAAAAAGAATGAAATAATGCCATTGGCAGCAACATGAATGGACCTAGAGATGATCATACTAAGTGAAGTAATTCAGACAGAGAAAGACAAATATTATATATCACTTACATGTGGAATCTAAAAATAGTACAAATTAACTTATTCACAAAACAGAAACAGACTCATGGACATAGAAAACAAACTTACAGTTACCAAAGGGGAAGGGAGAAGAGGGGTATATGGGGAGTGTGGGATTAACAGAGGCACACTACTATATATAAAATAGAGGAACAAGAAGGGTCTACTGTATAACACAGGGAGCTATATTCAATATCTTGTAATAAACTATAATGGAAAAGAATCAATAAAATAATATAGACATATACATATATATATGTATAACCAAATCACTTTGCTGTACACCTGAAATGAGCACAATATTGTAAATCAATTATACTTCAATAAAAGTAAAAATTTTTTAAATTTTGAAAATGAATGGATAGGTAGACAACGAATTGATACATGATAAATGAGTGGGAAAAGACTGTTGAGAGGATAATTTGCAATAACTTCTCTGCTAATTATTTACATAGTAAATCCCAATCTGAGGTCACCTGAGCACAAGGGGAATGGAATGGTATCACCTGGGGTTCTTGAGCTCTTTTTTTAAAATGTTTAGCCAAAATCATATCCTCACCTGATTTGAGTAAGTGCAATGAGTGGGTACCAGAAAGCCTCTTAAGCTAAAAAAGAAAACAAAAAAAACAACAACTATGGTTTACAACTTGGCCCATTGAATGTTTCTGTTCTTTGTCAAAATCAGTTAGAAAACTATTTTTTAAAGGACCTAACTGCTTATTGTTTAAAACACATACAAACAAACAGAAAGCTAACTCACACAGGGATTTTAAAAAATTAAAAGCAGTGAGACCATTTCCAGATACCAGGACATCCAGCCCAATTTATTAGAAAATAGCTGAATACGCATAGGAGCTATATCATCATTCTCCCTTTTGAACTTGTCTAGAGATGACAAGAATCTAAAGACCCTGTGTTTAAAAATGTGACTCACTTCCTTTTAAGAAATACTTATCAAATACCAACTTTATTTCAAGAGCTAGAGAAACATTCCACAGATGAAAGACTGGCTATTCTGGGCCATCAACGGGTAAAATGAAAATTCAAAGTTCGTTTCTGGTATTATAGGCTCAGAAATGTAGGAGAAGGGATCAACAGCTATACAGCTCTTACTATGTACCAGGCAGTAGCCCAGGCATTTTACATTGACTTCTACAACAAATCAGTGTGATAGAGATTTTCCTTTATTTTAACAGCTGAGAAAACCATGACTCAGATTTTGATTGACTGCTCTGAGGACACACAGCTGATAAGTAGCAGAGCAGTACTTCAAACCCTGTTTTGTTTTGACTCCAAAACCCCTGCTCTTTCCACAATGGCAGGCTGCATCTCACTATTTCATATTGCCCTTGCCTCCTATCTTCCTCTGCATTACAAGTTGCCTACAACAACACTGTCTCCCAAGGCAGGATTTTAGGGCAGTGATATTTACTAGAGCCATAAGTGTGTCTTAGTTCAAGGTCTCATCAAGGGCATTCAGACCTTTTGCAGGCACACCCTCTAATCAATTTGTAGAGAAAAAAAAAGCTATGTATCTTATATATTCTTAGGTTGACATCTAGATTATTCATCATAAGTTTAAACAGTTGCAAAGGATGTAATTTCTGGAATATGGTAAATATTGACATTTAAAATAAAACTATCCAATTACTCATTTAAACGTATCCAATGGAATCTGAATACCATAGTGATTTGTTACTCATAACCATGTATTTAAAAAATAAATGGCTAAACTCTTCTTTCTTTAAGGGCAGAGAGTTTACACCATTCCTTGCTCTCCTTGAATTCTTATTTGCATTCCACATCCCTACAGGATTTCACCCTAACGTTATAAATTTTTTGTGTTTTAAAGTCTTTATAAATTATTGATTACCTTATATTTCTTCATAACAAAAGTATAAATTGAATTTTAATTTTTTATTTTCTGTGGCCAGAAGGTAATAAATGTTGAAACATTTCTTCTGAATATCGTTATTATTCAATTATTAGCAGTACAAAACTGCTCAAAAGAACACAAATATAATACAAATTTTGATAAATAACAATTAGGCATAAAAATACATTTTTACCGGAAATGAATGCATTTCTTAAAGATGTTAGTGGGGCTTTTCTTCCAGCTAGTTATTATAGCCACAGAATATTGAGTAATATTCAGGAACAAGATTCAGCATCAATTATATATTTAGTTTCCATTTTTATAAAAGCACTAAGAAAACTTTTTCATATCAATAAGCATATGTGAATGAATAGTTTTATTATGCCATTGTCACTCAATTTCCTTGAACTCTGAGTTAATGTCAAAAAGTTATACAATGATTTTTCATAATATTTTTAGGGAATTCCCTGTGAGGTTCAGTGGTTAGGACTCTGCACTTTCACTACTGAGGGCCCAGGTTCAATCCCTGGCAAGGGAATTAAGATCCCACAAGCCGCATGGTGCAGCCAAAAAATCTTAAAATAAAAAAAATAGTATTTTTAGGGACTTCCCTGGTGGTCCAGTAGTTAAGACTCCGCACTCCCAATGCAGGGGGCCCGGGTTCCATCCGTGGTCAGGGAACTAGATCCCGCATGACGCAACTAAGAGTTTGCCTAAAGATCCCGCATGCCACAAGGAAGATCCCACACGTGGCAATGAAGATCCTGTGCCACAACTAAGACCCAGCAGAGCCAAATTAATTAATTAATTAAAAATAAAGATCGGTTCGACCTCATTAAAAATAACAATATTTTTAACAATCATCTGAAAACTTGCTTCGGTTCTCTTTAAACTTTATTGAAGGCAAGTAATTAGAAACCACATGACTTAGAAAAGAATTTTTACCCAAGATTACAGTCATTCAGTTTCTCAATTTCTGGAAAGTAATACTGTGGTAGGAAGCTTCTGAGATGGCCCCCAATGATACCCACTTCCTGATATTTGAACCCTATGCAGTATTCTCCCCTTGAGTGTGGGCTAGACCTATGGACGCCTAACAAATGGATTATGGCAAAAGTGATGTCACTTGAGAGATTAGGTTATAACAATGGCTTTTCTCTCTCACATCCTCGGAGGGAAGCCTGCTGCCATTTTATGAGCTGGCTGATGGAGAGGCCCACTCCAGAAAGAACTGAGAGAGGTCTCTGGCCAATATGCCAGCAATGGACTATGCTCCTCAGTCCAACAGCCCACAAGGAACTGAATCCTGTCAACAACCATACAACAGTACGAGCGAGCTTGGAACACAATACTCCCTCGGTTCACGCTTCTGATGAGACCCCACCTCTGGCCAACAACTGGATTATACCATTGTAAGAGATCTTGAGCCAGAGGCACACAACTTGCCACACCCAGATTCCTGACCCACAGAAACTGTAAGATAATAAATATTTATTGTTTTAAGGTGCTAAATTTGGGGACAAAACCAAAAAGTCTTCACTAAGACTTGCCAAATAATTATTAAATGTACCAGTTACTGTTTTACCTAGAGGCACTTTGTTTAACCCAACATACTAAACAAAGTTCATGGAATGAAAAATAGAAATTTTATTAATTTTAATACAGCTTAACCAATAGAACGTTCTTTATGAAATGCTTTTTTCTTATCACATTTTAAATATAATTTTACCAAAATTTTGGAGCTTCAGATTTAGCAATTGATAAAAAATATCTGTCATATAGCCTAACTAGCAAAGCCAGTCATCATTTCCAAATCAACTGGCTAAACCATATTGCTTTTGTCTCAAAAAGGATGACTTGGGCTTCCCTGGTGGCTCAGTGGTTAAGAATCCACCTGCCAATGCAGGGGACACGGGTTCAAGCCCTGGTCCAGGAAGATCCCACATGCCACGGAGCCACTAAGCCCGTGCGCCACAACTACTGAGCCTGCGCTCTAGGGCCCGTGAGCCACAACTACTGAAGCCCACGTGCCTAGAGCCTGTGCTCCGCAACAAGAGAAGCCACCGCAATGAGAAGCCCCCGCACCACAACGAGGAGTAGCCCCCGCTCGCCACAACTAGAGAAAGCCCATGTGCAGCAACAAAGACCCAATGCAGCCAAAAATAAATAAATTAAATAAATTTATTTTTAAGAAAAGGATGACTTCATTTTTCAATTCAATAAGTATATCAATACTTATTCCTATGATGATCATTTCACTTGTAAATTCTAACACTAGGATGGACAAATTAAAAGATAGAAGATAGGTAGATAGATAGATAGATAGACAGATAGATGGTAGCTAGAGCATGCAGGCTTCTTATGAGTTTGTCATCTGGATGAAATAAAGTGAGTTCAGTATTTCTTTTAGCCCTACCTTTTCGCTTTACTTTCACAGAATTCTCTCTGAGTGATTTCTTTCTTTTTTTTTTTTTTTTTTATCTTTGACAATAGCTGGAGAATGGAGAGGTGAGGTTGTTAAAACTGTCATCACTCCTGCCATCCCAGTATAAATTATCTCAAAACTCCAACATCAGCCTGTTTCTAATGCCAAGCCTCACCCTTAGTTTTTTTTTAAATAAATTTATTTATTTGTTTGTTTTTATTTTTGACTGTGTTGGGTCTTCATTGCTGCGTGCGGGCTTTCTCTAGTTGCGGTGAGCAGGGGCTACTCTTCGTCGCGGTGCACAGGCTTCTCATTGTCGTGGCTTCTCTTGTTGTGGAGCGCGGGCTCTAGGCGCCCGGGCTTCAGTAGTTGTGGCTCGCAGGCTCTAGAGCGCAGGCTCAGTAGTTGTGGCACATGGGCTTAGTTGCTCCATGGCATGTGGAGTCTTCCTGGGCCAGGGATCGAACCCGTGTCCCGTGCATTGGCAGGAGGATTTTTAACCACTGCATCACCAGGGAGGCCCCCCACCCTTAATTCTTAAATGGGCAAAATATATGAATCAACATTTCTCCAAATAAGATACACAAATGGCTGATGAGCACATGATAACATGCTCAATGTCATTCAGCATTAAGGAAATGTAAATCAAAACCAGAATGAGATACAACGTCAAACCCACTTGCATGACTACAAAAAAAAACATGAACTGTGATGAGTTTTGGTGAGGATGTGGAAAAATCGGAACTCTTATACATTGCTGGTGGGAATGTAAAATGGTGCAGCCACTTTAAAAAATAGTGTGACAATTCCTCATAAAGTTAAAAGTAGGGTTAGTATATAACTGAGCAATTCCACTCCTAGGTATGTCCCCAAGAGAATTAAAAATATATATCCACACAAAAACTTGCACACAAATATTCATAGCAGCATTATTCATAATAGCAAAGTGGAAATAACCCAAATGACTATCAACTGATGAATAGATTAAAAAGATGCAGTATATCCATACAATGAAATATAATATTATTCAACCATAGGAAAGAATGAAGTATTGACAGATGCTACAACATGGATGAACCTTGAAAACATGCTAAGAGAAAGAATCCACACACAAAGGACAAATATTATATAGTTCATTTATATGAAATGTTCAAAATAGACAAATCCATAGAAACAAAAGTAGATTAGTGGTTGATAGGGGCTCTGGAGAGGGAAGGGAGTGCTGGGAATTGACTGCTAATGGATACAGGGTCTTTTAGGAGTGATGAAAATGTTCTAGAATAGACAGAGGTGATGGTTTCTCAACTCTGTAAATGTATTCAAAACTACTGAATTGTATGCTTTAAAAGATGAGGACAGCAACATTGTTATCTGTGATATCTAAGAAACCACTGCCTAACATAAGGTCATGAAAATTATTCCTATGTATTCTTCTGAGAGTTTATTTTATGGTAACAGCTTTATTGAGATATAATCCAGATACCATAAAATTCATTTTTAAAAGTATACAATTCATGCTGTTTAAGGGTACAAACTTGCAACTAGTAGTAAGTCCTAGAGATCTAATGCACAAATATTTTTGATAACTGTATTGTAATAAATATTACCATGTTTTAACTGTATTGTAATAAATATTACCATGTTTTAAAAATATTTTTGATAACTGTATTGTAATATAATTTCTTTCTATGGTAATTCCATATATTTTGTTTTCACGTAGCCCAATTTATCTTTGAACTACTTGAAATTATTTAACTAATAGGAACGCAAAAGAGAGGATGAGTGTTAGTGCTCTTTGTTATATATTCATTTTATATATTCAAAGTATAGTTATGTGTGCATATAAAATTTATTACTCTAATCATTGCAGCAACTCTTCCAATTCTCAAGTAACTTTGGGAGGAATTTATAATTTTACAATGCCTTAATAAAAGATGTTTCAACATCTCAAAAAATGGTAATATATGTGCTTCTTTATTAACTCATGAAATAACAAAATCTAGCATTGAGTCTAATAAGTACCTTAAATTCAACCTAGAGCTTCGTCTTCCTTTTGAACTTGTTACTCACTTAACCCAAAGCCATTTAGTCCCTCCTAGAGAACATAGAGGTATCCCTGACTTATCCATTAAGAGCTGGCTAGCGGCTGTTCAGATACAGGCAATGGGCATCTCAGAAATCAACAGAATCCTCTACTTCAGTGGTTCTTAACCATTTGGGGGAGGGCAGATTCCTTTGAGAATATGATGAAAGCCCAGAAAAATGCAAAACACCCAATATTTCACATACAATTTTAATAGATTTATTGACTTCGTTAACTTCATCCATAGAACCAGGTTTAAAAATCCCTATTCTGTGTGGTGCTGTTTTTGAACATGATCTGCTAATCCTTTAATATCACAGCTAAGCACTGCTACATTGGAGAGCAAAGTGAAAGTCTTCATAGAATATCTGAAAGGCCAAGGAGCAAATTCTAGGTTTCACTGACTGAATGTTGACTCAAAAACCATCCCAAGACAAATACTGTAAGGCATAGCTCTCCTTTTTGAGATCTCATGTGCTAGTAAAGAAATATTTTTTTCTCCCTTACACTGTGCACTTTTGACAGTGGAGACTATATTGTCTAACCCTCTTATTTGGCATTGTTTTAAGTTAAAAGTTTGTGGATATAAGTCACAAGTTAATGTGGCCTCTGAAACAAAGCTCTTACTGCCGTATACATATGATGGGGCCCAAGAACTTATTTTTAGAACATTTGAAAGTAAATTACCAATATCACACATTTCACACAAATATTGTCGTATATATTCAACTACATTATCACAGTACCATATCTCACTCAAGAAATTTAACATTGATACACTATAATTATAATTTGGAGTCCATATTTAAATTTCCCTTGTCTTTTCAAATGTGTCATTTACAGATGATAAACTGCAAGAACATTGAAGATGTGTCACTATGCACACACAGAGCCACTAGCAAAGAGTGAGAGACTTACTGATTCAAGGCATTTAATGAAATCCCTGTGCAATCATTATCTGACTACGAGGCTAACAGAGACTTCAATGGCTGCACATAACAAAGAATACAGATTTTACAAAATCAGTCAAGGATAGTCACTAAACAAACACTAAAAACCGAACTCTAGAAGAAGGGGATCAGATTTCCAGAGTAATCATATTAAATTGTTTAAAATGTCTAGTTTCAGCAAAAAACTACAAAACATACACACACACAAAGTATGGTCTGTACACAGGAAAAAAGATGTCATAGAAACAGTCCTTGAGGAAGCCCAGATGTTGGCTTTGGTAAAGACTGAACCAGCTATTTTAAATATCTTCAAATAACTAAAGGAAAACATCTAAAGAATTAAAGGAAAGTATGAGAATGATGTCTCACCAAATAGAGAATATTAATAAAGTGACAGAAATTATTTAAAAAAAGAATCAAATTGAATTTCTGGATTTGAAAAGTGCTATAGCAGAATGAAAAATTCACTAGAAGGGCCTAACAGCAGATTTGAGCTGGCAGAAAGGATTAGCAAACTTGAAGATAATTCAATTACCATTGTCTAGACTGAGGATCAGAAAGAAAAACAGGATGAATAAAAATGAACAGAGCTTAAGAGACCTGTGAGACACCATTAAATGGCCAACATACACATAAGGGGAGTCTCAGAAGTAGAAAAGAGAAAAAAAGAACAGAAAGGATATTTGAAGAAATAATGAGTAAAAACTTCTCAAAAATAGTCTACACATCCAAGAGCTCAAATATTTCCTAGTAGGATAAACACAAAAAAATTCACTTCTTAGTCAACCTCTCAAAGACAAAGAAAAAATCTCGAAAGCAGGAAAATTAAAAGATAACTGATTTCCCATCAGAAACAATGGGCACTAGAAGTCAGTGTGATGACATATACAAAATGTTTAAAGCAAAAGACTGACAACCAAGAATTCTATATCCAGCAAAAATATCCTTAAATGAGGGAAAAATAGACATTGTCAAGTACACAAAGACTGAGAGAATTAATGGCCAGAAGACCAGTCCTACAAGAAATGCTAAAAAGAGTTCTTCAGGCTGAAATGAAAGAACACTAGAGAGTAGGAAGAAAGAAAGAAAGAAAGAAAGAAAGAAAGAAAGAAAGAAAGAAAGAAAGAAAGAGCGAGCACCAGAAAAGGTAATTGCATAGATAAATATAAAAGACAACACAAATCTTATTTGGGGGGAACGTTTTTTTCTCTCTAACTTGAAAGATAACTGCATAATTCAATAATTATACGAGTGTTTTGATGGGGTTATAATGTATAAAATATAAAGGAACAGTTTGTATGTCAGTAATAGCACAAAGGAGGGAAGGAATGGAGCTATATGGTTGCAAAGTTTTTACATATGATTGGAATCAGGTTGGTATTAATCCAAAGTAGACTGTATTTTAAGATGTCAATTGTAATCCCTGGGCCAAGCACTAAGAAAATAATTTTTTAATATAGTAAATTAAACAAGAGAATTAAAAGGTATATTGGAAAATATCTATTTAACACAAAAGAAATCAATAATGGAGGAATAAAGGAACAAAAAAGACATGCAACATATAGAAAATGGCAAAATGGCAGATGTAAATCCTACTTTATCAGTAATTACTTTAAATGTAACTAGATTAAGCAAACCAGTTAAAAGGCAGAGATTGCCAGACTCTGTATAAGAGACACACATGTTCTAACTGTATGCTGTCTACAAGAGACACATTTTAGATTCAAAGATACAAATAGAATGTAAGTAAGAGTGGGAAAAGATATATGATGCAAACAGTAACCAAAAGAGAGCTAGGTGGCTATAATAATTATCAGACAAAATAGAATTTAAGACAAAATTTGTTACTAGAGAAAACAAAGGACATTTTATAACTATAAAAAGGTGAATCTATCATGAATATTTAACAATTATTAATACATTTCCACCTATCTACAGAGCTGAAAAATACATGAAGCAAAAACTGATAGAACTGAAGGGAGAAATAGAAATTTAACAATAACAGTTGAAGAATTTATTACCCCACTTTCAGTAACGGACAGAACTAGATAAATGACCAAAAAGGAAATAGAATACCTGGACAACACTATAAGCCAACTAGACCTAATGGACATCTATTTATAGAACATTCCATACAACAACAGCAGAATATATGTTCTTCTGAACTGCACATGGAATATTCTCCAGGATAGATTATATGTTAGCTCATAAAATAAACCTCCCTAATTTTTTTAAAGGATTGAAATAATAAAAAGTATGTTCTGCAAACATACTTGGGAATATAATGAAATTAGATATCAAAAACAAAATAAAATTTCAGAAATTCACACATAAATGGATAGTAGAGAAGACACTGCAAAATAACCACTAGTTCAAAGAAGAAATCACAAAGGAAGTTAGAAAATACTTTGAGATGAATGAAAGGGAGAGTACAGTATACGCCAAGCTTCCTCAGAAACGTTTAAAATTGTAAATCTTATGTTAAAAAGGAAATAAGATTTCAAATCAATAACTTAAATTTCCACCTTTATGAAACTAGAAAAAGAACAGCAAACTAAATTCAAAGCAAGCAGAAAGAAAAACATAGTAAATTGTTTATTAGTAAAATATTTATAGATTTAGCTCTCCATATTTAAGTCATGACTCATTTTGAGTTAACTTTTGTATTTGTGTGAAGTAAGGATCAAGGTTCTTTTTCTTTTCTTCTTGTGGAAGTCCAACTATTCCAAGACAATTTGTCGAAAAGAAAAGATTATCCTTTCCAAGTTGAACTGCCTTGACACCTTTCTTGAAAGTCAATTGCATATATGCATATGCATGCATTTATTTCTGGACTGTCTTGTTTCGTTCCATTGATCTTCAATGCCAACTTGTTCTTTTTCAAAATTAACTACTTTACATCTTTTGTATTTATATATAAATTTGAGAAGCAGCTTGTCAATTTCTTCCAAAATGCCAACTGAGATTTGACTGAAATTGTATTGAATCTCTAAATCAATTTGGAAAGAATTGCCATCCTAACTATATTTAGTCTTCCAATTCATGCATATGCCGTATCTCTATATTTATTTAAGTCTTCTTTAATTTATCTCAGTAATCTTTCACAGTTTTCAGTGTTAAAAAACATGTATATTTTTGTCATACTTATTCCTAAGGATTTTATATTTTAAATTAATATTTCCTCATTGTTTATTGCTGCTATATAGAATATGACTGATTTGTATCTGGTTCTGTTTGATAGATTTTTTTTCTCCTCATTATGTGTCATATTTTCCTGCTTCTTGGCATTTGTTATAAATTTTTATTGGATACCAGACATTGTGAATTTTACCTTATTGGGTGCTGGCTATTTTTGTATTGTTTTAAATATTCTTG
Source organism: Phocoena phocoena (assembly GCF_963924675.1). Classification (NCBI taxonomy): domain Eukaryota; kingdom Metazoa; phylum Chordata; class Mammalia; order Artiodactyla; family Phocoenidae; genus Phocoena; species Phocoena phocoena. The sequence goes on along the minus strand of NC_089240.1, from coordinate 94,457,383 downwards.
AGCTTTATTCTGGAAATAGTTTGATCCCACTGAGGCTTGCTTTTAAGCTTTGTTTGGGAGGACTAAATACACCTTTAGTCTAGGGCAGTTCTGTACAATAAAAATTTTATGCAAGTCACAAATATGTGCCACATATGTTACATTTTCTAGAGCCACATTAAGATATAGTGAAGAGAAACTGGTAAGATTAATTTTAATTATATATAAATACATTACATATATATATTATATTGGTACCCAAGCCAGAAAAAACAGTACAGAAAATTAAAAATTATAGACCAATATCTTTTATGAACATAGACATGGAAATCCTCAACAAAGCATTAGCATATTGAATTCAGCAATGTATAAAAAGAACACACCATAACCAAATGGGATTTATTCCAGGAATGCAAAGTAATCCATTATATTAATAGTCGAAAGAAGAAAAACCCTATGATCATATCAATTGATGCAGAAAAATTGTCTGACAAACTTCAACATACATTTATGATTTTTTTTTAAAAATGTCTTGGCAAACTTGGAATAGAATGTAACTTGCACAACATGAACCACAGAACCTACAGCTGACTAAATGGTGAAAGATTGAAGGCTTTCTAAGATCAATTAAAAATGTATATCTGCTTTCAGTACTTCTATTCCACCTTGTACTGGAGATCCTAGACAATGCAATAAGGGAAGGAAAAACATTAAAGCCATACAGATTGGAAAGGAAGAATAAAACTATCTCATGATTCTGTATAAAGAAAACCCTAAAGAATCTATTAACAACTTGATAGAATAAAAAAATGAACTTAGCAAGGCCACAGACTACAAGGTCAATACAGAAAAATCAACCATAGACTAACAATAAACAATTGGAAAGAAAATTTAAAAGACAGTACCATTGTAAATTGTTGCAAAGGAAATGTAATACTTAGGTATAAGCTTAACAAATCATTATAGGACTTACACAGTAAAAACTGCAAAACATGGATGAAAGAAATGACATACTCTGTTCATGGATTGGAAGATTCAGCAGAATAAATATGCTTTCACTCAGCATAAGGTTTTCAAGGTTCATCCATGTTGTGGTATGTATCAATACTTCATTCCTTTTTAAGGCTGGATAATAATAATGTACCACATTTTGTTTACCCTTTTATCAGTTGATGAATATTTGGGTTGTTTCTACTCTTTGGCTATTATGAATAATGCTGCTGAACATTTGTGTACAACTCTTTGTGTAGAATGTGTTTTCATTTCTCTTGGGTATGCAGCAAGGAGTGAAATTGCTGGGTCGTATGGTAACTCTATGTTTAACCATTTGAGGAAGTGCCATATTGTTTTCCAAAGTAGCTGCACCATTTCACATTCCCACAAGCAGTATGTGGATCTACAGATCCTCACCTACACTGGTTATTATTTGTCTTTTTAAAATTATTATATCTATCCTAGCAAGTATAAAATGGTATCTCATTGTGGTTTTGATTTGAGTATACCTAATGACCAATGATGTTGGGCATATTTTCATGTGCTTGTTGGCCATTTGTATGTCTTCTTTCTGGAAATGTCTATTCAAGTGCTTTGCCCATTTTTAAATTGGTTTATTTGTATTTTTGTTGTTGAATTATAATTGTTTTTTATAAAGGCACAAGTCCCTTACCAGACATATGATATTTAATTACTTTCTCTTATTCTGTGGGTTTTCTCTTCATTTTCTTCATGGTGTCCTTTGAAGTACAAAGTTTTTAACTTTGATTAAGTCCAATTTGACAATTTTTTTCCTTTTGTTCCTTAGCTTTTGGTGTCATCTCTAAGAAACCATTGTTTTACCCAAGGTCATGAGGATTTACTCCTAAATTTTCTTCTTAAAGTTTTATAGTTTTTATCTATTAAATTTAGTTCTATGATTCATTCTGAGTTGAATTTTATATGTGGTATGAGGTAGGAGTCCAACTTCATTCTTTTGAATGTGGATGGACAGTAGTCCCAGCAAGCCCAACTGATTGCCAAAGGTGCAAAAGCAACTCAGTGGAAGAACAATAGCCTTTTCAGCAAATGGCAAATGGATACCCACAGGCAAAACAAACAAAGAATCCTCCATGTAAACTTCACTCCTTAAGCAAAAATGAGCTCAAAGTTGATCATAGAGCTAAATGCAAATCTTACAACTATAAAACTTGAAGAGGAAGACATAAGAGAAATCTTCATGACCTCGGGTTAGGTAAAGAGTTCTTAGACATAATACCAAAAGCATAATCCATTAAAAATTTGATAAATTTGACTTCATTGAAATTAAAACACTTTGCTCTATGAAAGACACCATTAAGTAAATGAAAAGATAACACGCAAACTGAGAGAACACATTTGCAATTTACATTCCTGACAAAGAGCTAGTATCCAGAATATATTTTAAAACTATCTAAATCCACCTGTAAGCAAGCAAAGTACCCAATAAAAATGGGCAAAGGATCTGAACAGACACCTCACCACAGAGGATATCTATATAGCACATAAGCATATGAAAAGATGCTCAACTTCATTCTAATTTGGGAAATGCAAATTAAAATCATAATGAGATACCACTACTTAATCCGTTAGAATAGTTAAACTTTAAAAAACTTGACAAATGCTAAGAAGGATACAGAGCAAATGGTGAGAATGAAAGATGGTATAGCCACTCTGGAAAAGAGTTTGGCAGTTTATTATAAAGTTAAATGTACACTTACTTCATGATCCAGCAATATCACTCCTAGATATTTAAGCCAGGGGAATTAAACTTATGTTCACAGAAAGACCTGTACATGAATGTTCACAGCAGCTTTATTCACAATTATTAAAAACTGGAAACAACCCAAATGTTCTTTAATGGGTGAATCAATAAGCAAACTGTGGTACATCCACACAACAAAAAACTACTCAGCGATAAAAGGGAATAGATTATCGATACGTACAAAACCAGATGAATCTCGAAGATATTAATGCTGAGTGAAATAAGCCAGTCCCAGAAGGTTACCTACTGTATGATTCCATTTATATGACATTTTGGAAAAAGTAAACTAAAGGAATGGAGAATGGAGCGGTGGTTTCCGGGGGGGGGGGGGTTCGAGAGAGTTTGATTACAAAGGGGCAACATTATGGAATTTGGGGTGTTGATGGAACTGTTGTGTATCCTGATTGTGGTGGTGATTACATTAGTCCTTCCAGGTCTTAAAACTCCTAGAAATGTATGCCTGTGTGTGTGTGTGTGTGTGTGTGTGTGTGTATGTGTGTGTGTGTGTGTATCTTAATTATGACGGCGCTTACACAGGTATATACACTCATCAAAACTCATTGAACACTTAAAATAGATGAATTTTACTCTGTGTAAATCATACCTCAATAATGTTGATTTTTTAAAAAAAAACGAAGTCTCTCCACACCAATCCTACTCCTTAAAAATAACTACTAATGACAATTTAGTGTGTACCTCTCTAGAACATGTAAGCATGTAATATAAAGGGGCTTTCAGTTGGATAAAGGGTATCATTTTACACAATATATTTTGCTCTTTATGTTGCTTTTTTCACTTAGAGGTCTTATAAATATATGGACAGATGCATATATATGATATGTTTCTACATATAAAATGTTGATAGAGCTACTATATTTTTTAATAGTTTGATTATAAGCCATTTTGTGGATGTGACATCCTTTATTTAAGCAGTCTCCCACTGTTGGATATTTAGGTTGTTGCCAGTTGTTTTGCTCTTACAAGCTGCAGTGCTAGCGAACAGCCCTGCGCATACATCTTTTTGCAAGTATATGGATAAGATAAATTTCTAATTGTAGGATTACTGCATCGTAAGGTAAGTGTAATTTGAATTTTTATAGCTACTGACAGATCGCCCTCTGTAGAAGCAAGTAGAACTTTGAGAATGAGTCAGGGGTGCATTTTGCATTTTCCCATCCCAAACCACTGAACTTCTCTCTTTCATAGGATCATGCCGATATTGAGTGGAAGTTTGCAAGGACGAAGCTCTGGATGAGTTACTTCGATGAAGGCGGCACCTTGCCACCTCCTTTCAACATCATCCCCAGCCCCAAGTCATTTCTATACCTTGGTAACTGGTTCAACAACACCTTCTGCCCCCAAAGAGACCCTGATGGTAGACGGAGAAGGCACAACTTGAGAAGCTTCACAGTAAGGCTTTTAAAAATTATGTTTCTTTGTAAACACAACTGTTTTCTCCTTTTCCTCCTTTGTAACATTCCCTATCTTGAACATCTTAAAACTACTCCAACCTACAGATGCTTTGGGGGTTTGTCAGGCAGTAGCTCCTGTGTCATGTTCCAGTCCTAACGTTTAGAAATATATTCCAGTGGATGGGCTGCTGGGAGACTGCTGATGTAACCTCTCTTGTCCGTTTTCAATGACAGGAACGCCATGCTGACAGCCTGATACAGAATCAACATTACCAGGTAAAGCTTCTTCACGGGGACTAAGCACAATAGTTCTTGGTCAGTTGTGTGAACTTGGACAAATCACTTACCCTCACTGATCCTCAGTTTCCTCGTCTGTAAAATAAGGATGATAAAACTTAAACTGTAGTTGTGAGAACTGAGTTGCGAGTATGTATATATGGTTGTGTGTTTGTGTGTGTGTGTGTGTCCTGGCACAGTGCCTGACACATTGCATTAAGTGGTAGCTATCATCATCACCATTACTAACACAAAGCAGGGTGACTATGTGTATACCATTCCCAGAGGCTAAGTTAAAAGAGGCCACCCCTGTAAAGGAGAAGTATAGATTGCCTCTAAGAAAAAGTATCTTGATTATGTAATTAGTGGACATTGAAATCATCAGACTCTGTGACACTGAAGAATGACTTTCTCAACTTTATAAAAGGAAGAAAAACTCTCATCTTACTAGGAAGGTTCAAGTTTAATCTAGCCTGGAGGGAAAGGATATTGACTGTGACAATTCAAGGATTATTCTGCTCTCATTATTCCATGAATGTGTATCCGTGTTTACCTTATGCTTGGGTGGAAAATTTTCCTTTCGGGTAAATTTGATCTCACTGGCCCACTCTGCCACCAAATTTGGACACATAATAAATTCTTCATTTAGCCAATGGACTTAACTGGGGGGTTTTGTAGAAAATGCCTGGATCCTGTGAGGATTTTCCAATGCAAAGACAGTCTAAGCGTATTTTATTTCCTGTGTATGTTTCTCATTTTACTGAGAGTCCAAGAAGGAAACTGAATGTTTCTTCATGTTTTTGTTTAAATTCCAGGAAGTTATCAGGAATTTAGTCAAAAGATATGTGGCAGCTATGATAAGAAATTCCAAAACAAATGAGGGACTAACAGAAGAAAATTTTAAGGTAATTTGATCATAAAGTGGTTTAATTCTTCGTTCACATTTCTTAAGCATCATTTAATCTTCACAGTGTTTGAGGTTTCTGGTGATGGAATTTCAACAGCCTGTAATACAGCAAAACCAGCTACGATTCTTATTCTCTCTCTTAGAATAGTCAGTCATCCAGTAGATGGATAGATTTTTACCAATGTCTGTCACACCACAATCAGCTTTATGAATAATAAAAATACACATTCTTTTAATATTCTGGGTTTTTCTCAGCATGGGAATGGAGTGCTTTAAATGATATGGCATGGGTGTGTGATGAGAAGAAAGATAGCGAAGGGAAGATGCCTAGAGATTTAAAGGCCTTCTTTAAATAAGGTAAAGACAAAAATTCTATTATTAAATCTAACATTTATGAAACCCTACCATTACGCATTTTTGGCTGTCACATTGGGATGCTATTGGCATCTAGTGAGTAGAGACCAGGGTTGTTGCTAAAAATCCTACAATGCACAGGACAGCTCCCTACAGCAAAGAATTACCACACTCAACATGTCAATTGGTTGAGAAACCCTATCCTAGAACACATATATGTTTTCTAAGGAACATAAGAAGGCTGTTATCCTAAGCCATAGACATAACTCATCAATTGAGGGCCTGCTATATGCCAAACATTCTGCTAGGTGCTGGGGCACAGTCATGAGCAAGATATAACCAGCCCCTACTCTCTCGTGGAGTCACACACAATAATAATAGAGGCGAATGACTGAGTATTCTAACAGGATCAACACAGGGTGCTGTAGAGACATAGAAATGGGGGGACACCCAACTGGGACTTGGGGATTCGAGGCAGGCTTTCCAGAGGAAGCCATGTTTAAGCTGAGGTTTGAAGGAGGAGCCAGATAAAAGAGTTGGGGAGAAGAGTGTTCCAGACAGAGAAAACAGCACGTGCAAAGGCCCAGAGGCAAGAGAGAATATGTCCATACAGGCGGACAGTAAAAAGCCTGGGGAAAGAGCAGGAAGGAATGAAACGGGAGAGACAGACATGTACCAGACCTTGAAAAACCTTGTAGTCTGTGGTATGGCATTTTTCCTTTTTCCTAAGGTCAGCGACAAGTTACTAAAAAGTGTTAAGCAAGAGGACGTCATGATCAGATATAAACTTTTCAAAGATGGTTTTTAAAAGCGTGATCTAGTATCTAGGCAGCAGCCAGTTAGAGATAGAAGACATTTCACAGGCACTTGAATAAACAAGGTCCCCTGGCCCAAAACAGCAGTCTCATGTCCTGACATTCCACTTCCCTAGTTTTATTCCTGAGAGTCCTAAAAGCTTTTTCCTCTTCAGTAGTACTTTTTTTTTTTTTTACGTCTTTATTGGAGTATAATTGCTTTGCAATGGCGTGTTAGTTTCTGCTTTATAACAAAGTGAATCAGTTATACATACACATATGTTCCCATATCTCTTCCCTCTTGCGTCTCCCTCCCTCCCATTTAGATTCCAATGAGAGCCCTACTCTAATACCCTCATTGTCGGTTACCACTTCAGTCTGTTGGCGTGCTCCTGATAGGGAGGTTCTGAAATCAACTTTACCAACTGCACATTTTTTTCCCAATGGCCCGCTCTGCCCACAGCATTGTTAATATGTTTTTCTTGTGCTTGAATAATGTGAGATTTTTCTGGTAGTTCATGTACCTTGTGATTTGCAGTGAGGCAAAACCTGGAACATTCCGAAGGATGCCCAATGTGCCTATTTTGAACTAAAGACCAAGCTTCTTAACATAACGTGTCTTCTCTCTTGCCCTAGGAATTAAAGCAGGACATTTCCAGCTTTCGATATGAAGTGCTTGACCTCTTAGGAAATAGGAAGCACCAAAGGAGAAGTTTTTCCACTAGCAGCACTGAACTCTCTCAGAGAGATGATACCAACGATGGCAGTGGCGGGGCTCGGGCCAAATCCAAGAGTGTCTCTTTCAATTTAGGCTGCAAGAAAAAAGCCTGCCATGGGCCACCTCTCATCAGGACCATGCCAAGAGTTGGTGGTGGCCAAGGGAAGTCAAAAGCTGAGTCATCAAGCAAACGCTCCTTCATGGGTCCCTCTCTCAAGAAACTGGGTCTCCTATTCTCCAAGTTTAATGGTCATATGTCTGAACCCAGTTCAGAGCCGATGTACACAATTTCTGATGGAGTCGTTCAGCCGCACTATATGTGGCAGGACATCAAATATTCTCAGATGGAGAAAGGGAAAGCAGAGTCCTGTTCTCAAAGTGAAATTAACCTCAGTGAGGTAGAATTAGGTGAAGCCCGGGGCGCTGCTCAGAGCAGTGAATGCCCTCTAGCCTGTTCCAGCTCTCTTCACTGCGCATCCAGCATCTGCTCCTCAAATTCTAAACTTTTAGACTCCTCAGAGGATGTATTTGAAACTTGGGGAGAGGCTTGTGACCTGCTCATGCACAAATGGGGTGATGGACAGGAAGAACAAGTTACAACTCGGCTCTAAGTCAAGCCGGTATCACCTGTTCTGGAACTCAGAAAATTTCTAATTTCTTTGCTCTCAGAGGTGACATAGAATATGATTCCCTCACTGCCCCCCACTAGACAGGAGAGTGAAACTCCTATTGTTTTCACCATCTTTTATAGCCACATTTTTCATTTTTTGTTCTTGTTATTATTACTATTATTTGCTTTTTTATACCTACAAACACTAAGTTCATTTCAAAACCAACTGAAGGGGTGTTTGCCCCTAATCAGCAGAGGTGCAGTCGGGTGCTTAACCCTTTGGCTTTGCTTTTCTTACCCTTGCTTCCTTGAAGCTCCAGGTGCCACTTTGCTACTGTCGCTGCCGCACAGATTCCTGACCTTCCTCAGGATCTCACACCATTTCCCCACAGGGCTGAGGGCTGTGCTTAGCAGTCCCCACCAGCTATCAGATAAGGCAAACTAACTTGCCTATCTTTTTTGCCCTTCAGTGCTCCATGCTGCCCATTCTGGTTCAATGAACAGCATCAAAGGGAAACTGAATAGACTCCAAAGAACTGTCAGCTTGTGGTTTCTAGGTATAACTGGACTTCGTGTTGTTTTTGCTTTTAAATACTACAACTTCTCCTTATCACGGGGGCTGTTGAATTTGTTTCTTAAAGATTTGTGAGTTTCCTAATGTATGCCAATGAATATTTACCCCATAGTATATGTCATATCTAATAAGTTAGTGAATTCCTTTCCTGTGTTTGTGTATTTCAGTTAGCTTACTACATTTTAAAATTTGATAGTATCGAGATTAGTATTTAGGATGTGTACTGATTTTTAAAAACTTCTACTGTACTCTAATCAACAGTCACTACATCTCATACATTGGCAAGAAAAAATAATTAGCTGGTATATTTATAGGGTCCTATCTACTGTTGATAGTTTTAATCATCACTGCTATCAAAAGCATTTCTAAGATAAAAGCCTGGATTTGAAAATATTTTTTTAACAGAAAAATGACATCTTGTTGAGGTGTCAGAATCTGAAAACAGCACCTTCATTTTAATTAATTGCTTTCTGATAAAACAACAACAACAACAACAAAAAACAATTTTAGGTCTAGATAACTTGATTCAAGTTGCAGTTTTAATGTTCAGTGGGGGCAGTGGAATTGCGTGTGTAAACTCATGTTAGATATACAACATAACAACCCTAGTGAATTCATGGAACTATAGACATGATCCAAATTCTACTGTCTTCAAAGAAAATTGCATTATACATCAAAACAAATTATTTTCCACAGCTTAGGAGTACCTCATCAGAACACATAGGTAAACGTTAAAAAATGAAGCCCATAATGCATATGGTCACCATGTTAGATCCAGTAACCATCAACTGATTACCTGCTAAACAAGGGTGGCTCTTACCAATGTTAGCACAAAGGTATCCCCAACTTACACAATAACACATGACCTGAAATAGCCCAAGGTCTGGGTCCTGGTGATTAAATTAATGGGTAGCTCAAAAAAGTAAGAAACTTAATTAGTTGTCACCCTGTTCTTGTATTCAATAAATGTCAACAGTAATAGGAAACCCTCTAAATTCACGTGTATACTTTCTGGCAAAATTAAGTGAAATGAAGCTTTCTCAAACAATGCAAATATTCTTCCAAAATGGTTTTTGACAGTGTAGTTTCTGTTATTTGAATTGATTCCCATTCTAGCCCTAACTTTGGTGACTAACAAAATATTCTACATGAAAAAGACACAAACTAGGGATGATGGGGAAACAAGAGTAGGTGTTGAAGAACAAAGCTCAGATCCAAGAAAAAGTGATCAAGAGAACAAGCTGCATCAAGATCCATTTGGTAAGACATCATCACAAAATAATTCCTTGATCATGCCTAAAGTGATCATCTACTCAAATCCAACTTCTCTCCTGCTTCTCTAAGTGGGACTATCATAAGTGGCCCTGACATCAGTAACAGGTGACTTTCCAGAAAGAAGGTTTCTAAAGTTACAGAGTCAACTTTCTCAACTGTCAAATTCACTTTGAATAATAAATAGCACCTGGGCTACATTCCTAACTCATATTGATGGCACCAGAAACCAATACATGACCCTATTTCATCAAAAAAAAAAGTATGTCTTTCTCACAAATGCATGTACTTGTGATGACCTAGGTTTCATTGTTCCGGCAGTTACTTTATCAATTTGTTGGAAAACAAGGGTAGCCAGAGATAGAGCCATGGTCCAAAATACACTCTTCTCTCAGTTATGTTCTAAAGAGAGAATATGTGTAAATCATAATAGCCAATCTCTACTACTGAAAGAAACCAGTGTCATATTTCATGGGCAGTACATTCCTTTTCAGATCTTCTCAGGGTTACTGTCTTTATGACTTGGGCTTAAGATTTCACTAGCTGTGCTGAGGCCTAGCTATGTTGGGGATTGAAGCCAGTTAGCTGTTAAAGCTAATCAGCTATTGTCCTAACTTCCATGATGGTGACACCAACATTTTTATTAACTCTAACTCTAGTAGAAAGTAGGAAGGGAAGGAGATTTGTGTTCACCTCTCTAACCTCTGGATCAGCTACTATCAATAAAGATATTTCAAATCAAATGTTTAAGTATGTTCTCTGACCCCAGAGAAGGTATAAGCCAACTTGAGAGTAAATTTATAAACATAAAAGAGCCAAAAGAGAAACTTAGTGAGGATCTACTCAATTCTAACGTCTTATTTTACAAATACAAAAAGAAAAAAAAAAAGGAGGTCCAGAGAAGGATAATGACTTGCTCAAGGTCACAGAACCAGTCAATAAACCCAAATCTTCTAGATTATGGAAACAAGACATTTATTATTAAGCACACATATTATATGTTATACATAGGAGATGTGGAAATGGATTGGCCACTATAGATACCTTTTTGTTCATTTGCCCAAAATGCCACGAACTCCACAAATTTCAGACTGACATATTTATATGTAAAGTTAAAAATGTGTTCCAAAGTCAAATACAATTATAAATGGTACAAGAATCATTTACTTTTTGTCTAAGTATCTATACCATGGTTCACCTCCATTACAGGTGAATTTCTTATCATTTCTGGCCACCTATTTTATTTGTTTGATTCCATCATAATTACATTAAAGCCTCCCTGATCATTAGTAAGGGTAAAAATATTACGGAATACAAAGAAAATGTCTGAATTATATTCAGAAATGGCCATTGTTGAAGTATGTCCTCCACTTCTAGTTTTAAATCCAGTGAAGTACAAAGAAAAAGAATGATTCAAAATCATCATTTTTGGAAGATGCCAAATTTTATAGGCATATAAATCTCCAGGTTATATACTTCTGTCCACTTACATGGGAATACTTGAAATTTTCCGGTTCTTTTTGCCTCTCATAGTAATTTTTCATTCCACTCTGACCTGATTTAGGGCATTTCAGCTAAGTCCAAAACATCTAAACATCTGTCTGCAATTTGATTAAAGACACACACACACACACACACACACACACACACACAAACCCTACAGCCTCTACGTTTTGAATGACTTAAAATAATGAACGCTTTTTCAATAAGAACTTTATAGTTATTATGGCAGTGTAAAACCTCCTCTGCAAATTTCATTGGGGACTTCACTGAAAAATATGAGTCGATACCTTAGCCAGATAATATAAATAACCATTTGATGTTCATATTGCCTTGTGGGTAAGACTCAAGTGGTGTTTTAACCAACAGTTTAAGTGGCCCAGACCTTGGTTTGTTCAACCATCAGGTGAAAAGTACTTGAAGTTAGGCAGACATTCTTTCTTGTTTAAAAGTACACAAGAAAAACCGATCATGTTATTTTGGTAATCACATTTTCAAAACAGTGTTAATAGATTGCATGTATAGACATAGCCAACGTAAGTGGATGTAATTGTTTGGATCATTTAAAATACTCTTCATACCTACTTCTCAGCTCCCTCCAACCCCGAACCCTGCGGCTTTGCCTCAAACCTGTGTGTATTTTAGATTCTTTGGCTTGCTTTATCTAGATAATTGTTCCAAATATCCACTTTGTTGGTGTAGAACTAGGCATTGGGAACCGAGTACCCCAATTCAGTGTGAGCATTACCTTAGTACAGAGAAATGCTATTTCTACTGTATTTCCAATGACCCTTTCCATCACTTTTTCCAACAGATGTGCATTTTGGCTTGCACTGTTTTGGGGATGTTTGTAAAAGTGAGAAGAACCTTGTCTGTGCACACACACACGTGCAAATGAAACTTAATAGCGTTTGATTGCTCTGGCTTGGCCTTTCATCCTTTTCGGTAATTACTAAATCATTTTGAAGGGAGGGGGAGCAGGGAGAACTTCAATGGAAAGAAAATTCCTGAGATGTGATGAGGAATTGCTAAAATGAACTGCCAAAGCAGCATCCACTGTAGTGCAACTGTTAATATTGAGAGCTCTCAGGATTTGGGGTTTCTGGTTTGAAGAATAAAGCTTGTAGGTCAGAAGAAAGAACCTACCTGTAAAAATAAAAATATATATTTTTGGTGAATTAAGTAAGTCTGTATACTTCAGATTTACTGCATACTTGAGATATTACTATTCATATGTTGATATGTGGCCTAGGATTTTCATCTGTATGCTGCATGGTGGTCCAGAGAAGAAGGTGCTGGTAGGTGGTTTTGAGAGCTTTAAGAAATGGAATGTTTATTAAGAAACAAAGGAGTTGATTGCTGGAATGATACAGGCAGCTGGCTAGTAGTATTTTTAAGCTCTAGAGTAGATTTATATCTTTTTTTAACATCTTTGTTGGAGTATAATTGCTTTACATTGTTGTGTTAGTTTCTGCTATATGTATACATATATCCCCATATCCCCTCCCTCTTGCGTCTCCCTCCCACCCTCCCTATCCCATCCCTCTAGGTGGTCACAAAACACCAAGCTGCTGTTTCCCACTAGCTATCTATTTTACGTTTGGTAGTGTATATATGTCAATGCTACCTGTTAGTTTACTGGATCTGAGTTGTGGTCTTTTCCTAAAGATATACCATCAGTGCTTGTGGTACTTGAGAGACATGTACATATTAAGAATTATTAATGTTTAAATATAAAATTAGGTGGAATGCCCTTATGCCAAAAGCTTATCTGATGTGAAAGTTGTGACAGCTCTGTAGAAACTTCCCACTGCTACACTAATGAAAGGCAATTTCTACAGTAACAAAAAGAGCCTGCAACTTTTGATCATCGTAATCAACCTTCATAAATCCATGACTGTGGCACGCATCTGCCCTAATCTCATCCCTCACCCTCAAAAAGAAAAGCCTTCTTTACAATGCCAAATGACTTGATAGAACCACAGAAGACTAAATGAAGAAATAATGGTCTACAGTGTGAATGCCATTTTCAGCAACGTGCAGAGTATTTTGCCCTTTGACTTTGTCTATGAGCAGGTTCCAGAGCAACCTAACATCCCAGGAGCTGCACTTCAACACATGCACATGCTAAGACATCACCCTTGGTGGCAGTGTGCCTTTTATTTTGGCCTATGGTAGCCAACCATTTGCAAGTACAGTTAAGCTGGGCTTGGTCGTTGTGTCTTTTGCCACAATGTTCAACATACCCCACAATACTCATTGCGACAGATTGCCTTCCAACCTAGAAACCCTCTTGACAGTTCTCTGGTCTTATACAACCTTTAAAACTGACCCTTGGATGACAAGACAAAAAAGAGGCTTTGGATTTTTGTGGGGAGTGCTTGAGGTACTTAGATGGTGTGGTAAAGAGGCAAACGGAAAAGCTTTCAAAGCACGGACTAGTATGGATAAGCATTTAAAATGTAGGGCTAAATCACCATACTGTCAAACTTTTTAAGTAATCAAATTGAGGTGGCGTTCCCCGATTTTTTTTTTAAAATGTAGTTTCTGGATTAAAACATCATCATTTCTCCCTCAACAAAATCCAGAAGTGCAACAGTATATGAAAACTAGCTCTGAACAAACTGTAAATCATTTTTCAAAGGTTGAGTTATATTTCGGTTGAATTTCAGATCACAGCACATTCTCACCTTGTGATCACTGTATTCCTAAATTCAACACATCAGACTCATAGTAAGGTTACATTTTAAATTGTGCAACATCACTGACTGGCTTTTATAAATATGCACTTGTGACCAATTACTGGAAGGACTGATTTCCCCAAATTTTATCTAAGAAATAAAATGAATTTGCCAAAACCCTACAGAAAAGAGAGATAAAAGGTAAAAGTGGGAGAGGGTAGTATGGAAGAACGCTAGATTCTATACCTGATGTCATATTTTAGCCTCAAAAATTTAGAATAAACATATAAAGTGAGATTATAAAATGAGACTGATATTTTCATAAACATGGCAGAATTAATGTGCCCAAATTTTTACCAGATATGGATCTAAAATTAGTTTCGACTGTTTCTAAGAATTTAATCTTACAAGCAGAAGTCCACAATGGTTTGAGTAATGTCAGCATTCGAGGATGTTCAAAATCCACAATACAACCTCTTAATACCCTCAATGGTAGAAAATCATAATCTTGTAAGATTAAATTCTTAGAAACAGTCGAAACTAATTTTAGATCCATATCTGGTAAAAATTTGGGCAATCAAGCTGAGTTCTACTTTTTCTGGTAAAAAATATTTTTCAAGCGCTATCACACAATAGGCACCTTGATAGGCACAATTATAAAATACCGAGACAGTTTCTTGTGGGGTTTGTGAAGTGACCTGAAACTGCTCTTTGGAATCTAGTTTTTTCCTTATCAACTTTGAGGAATAATTTGTGAACAACTACCTGCATCCATTTAAAGTATACAATTCAGTGAGTCTTCACTGTTGTATACACCGCTAGGACCACCACCAAAATCAAGATACAAAAATTTCCATCACCCCCAAATGAGGCCTTGTTCTTCTTTTTTTTTTTTTTGCGGTACGCGGGCCTCTCACTCTTGTGGCCTCTCCCGTTGCGGAGCACAGGCTCCGGACGCACAGGCTCAGCGGCCATGGCTCACGGGCCCAGCCGCTCCGCGGCATATGGGATCTTCCCGGACCGGGGCACGAACCCGTGTCCCCTGCATTGGCAGGCAGACTCTCAACCACTGCGCCACCAGGGAAGCCCCTGTTCCTCTTTCAATTCTGGAATCTATTATAGTTTCAAACATGCTTGGAACAGTGGCAGCCTTACTGGAATAAGTTTACAGCCTCCCAAGGAGGAAACATTAAAGAACACCATATTTAGATATAGAATCTCCACTGATTTGGGAACAACCATAATGACTTAACCCTTGAAATATTTGTGTTTTAACAGTAAAACACATTCCAACTTCCAATGGCTTATGTTGTAAGTAAACGCAGTATTGGCTTCCCAAACCTTATTTGATCCATAAGAAATCACACTTTATAATACAGAGGCTCTGACAACTAGACTGTTAGCAGGAAGAAAGGGCAGTAAGGAAAAGCCCTGGCCTTCCCAGGAAATTGAGGGGAGGGTTTTGGATTCAGGAGGAGCTCCGGTAACAGAAGTAGGAGGCGGCTCTAATGGGAGGAGGGCAACAGCTAGCTGAATTTTCAGGTCATTTGAAAATCACATGTTCACACTAGGTAGTTCCTGTATAAGATCCAGTCATATTATTTGAAGTACAGATTCATCCAATTTTGGTCACATCTCACAGGACTTCCTTTTACAACATATATTAAGCAATCAGTTTAAATAACCAAAGCAATGTAGCCTGTAGTCCAATAAGCAGAGTGATAACTGTGTTTAGTATACTTGGGCAGGAGAAGCACTCAGAATTCTTGAGTGTCTAGTAGGATTCATTGGAACCAATGGCACTAAAATGAATGTTGTGGGAGCTCATGAGGAAACCTCTAAACCCAAAGGGTCAACACATTAGTCTGTAGTTTTCTTAATGATAAAGGCAATCCAATTTGATAAATAAACTTAAAATTTTTTAACTGGTCAAATTACTCTTCTAACATAGTACAAGTCAACCCATATGTTCTCTTATTTCAACTATAAAGACAAAGACCTTCTCAAGGACATTTCAGTTCAGATAGGGATAAACATCCTTCTCAAGTGAAAGCATTTTAATTTGTCTGTTTCTTATAACATAGGAATGCATACCAGTGGCAGGATTCAAGAAAGTATCACTATTTAAACTCTTCACAGGATTCAAGAGTTCTCAAAAACAGGTTGAAATTGAGGATGAAGAATTTCTACCTATTCAGAACAATGAATGTAGTTTGGAGCCAACATTTCCTAGACAATAAAGAATACTTTTAGAAAACAGGCAGTGTTTAATTCACTTTCTTAGCCTAGTTGGAGGCCCCAATCACACATCACCATACAGAAAATGTATGCATTGAACTTAAGGTTAAAATTGTATCTCCCGAGCTTAATCACGAAAAGGGGAAATTCCAAATGTGTTTGTGTAAATGGCATTTGGCTTTGCAGACTACTATTTTAAAAGCTAAAGCCTCCTTAAGTAACTATTACTTTCATTTAAATATTTTCTGTAGGAAGTGCAAAGTTACTGTCATCATTAAATGTGTTAAAAAGAATCTTGTACAATAAAATGATTGTGTCTTTAGCTTCAGTATAAACAAAAATAAAGCATTTACTTTTTTCCTCCAAAATGTATGGCTGCTCAGATTTAAGGTGATTGTTCCTCCCTTTTCCAACATAATCATTTATAGCCATCTATTATGAATAAACATTTGTGAACAACAGTGGATTTTACACTATCATTTAACCAGCAGACACACTTAAGGGAGACCTCCACAGTCCAATATATTTTGAAAAGTTCGTGACTGAGAATAAACATTATTACTATCATTCTTTTATATTTCCCATTAAACAAAGCTGTATTAAATACTTAGAAAACTGAACAAGCATTCATAAAGACCTTTGAGATGATGACATGAAGGGACCAATACAGCTATAAAGCTATGGTGTACAACACTGACAAACCTTACTGGCCTTATCCTGAAAACTTCCGAGTAACCAAAGAATGATACATGCCGTACAGAGCAGATTCAATCTGTGGGTCAGTGAGAAGACACATAAATTGAGGTTAAGCTGGTCATTATTCAGCCAGTATAATCTGAGTACATTTGGGTAATATTTTCTTAAGTTATCAGTTTTTTCTGTAGTCATGGACTTTTCAGCAATTAACTTTCCCCTAATTAATTCAGATTCCTGAAGTTTTGTCTTTTATTTTAATTAACTTTTAGGCCACCAGAACACTGGTTAGCATACCAGAACAGCTTCACTTTCAGCCAAGTAACTCAGTTGCAAGTCCTGGCCTTTTTTTTTTTTTTTTTAAAGTAATGTTTATTTTTCTTACATCTTTATTGCAGTGTAATTGCTTTACAATGGTGTGGTAGTTTCTGCTTTATAACAAAGTGAATCAATTATACATATACATATGTTCCCATATCTCCTCCCTCTTGCGTCTCCCTCCCACCCTCCCTATCCTACGCCTCTAGGTGGTCACAAACCATCCAGCTGATCTCCCTGTGCTATGCGGCTGCTGCCCACTAGCTATCTGTTTTACGTTTGGTAGTGTATATATGTCCATGCCACTCTCGCACTTTGTCCCAGCTTACCCTTCCCCCTCCCCATATCCTCAAGTCCATTCTCTAGTAGGTCTGTGTCTTTATTCCCGTCTTGCCCCTAGGTTCTTCATGACATTTTTTTTCTTATATTCCATATATATGTGTTAGCATACGGTATTTGTCTTTCTCTTTCTGACTTACTTCACTCTGTATGACAGACACTAGGTCCATCCACCTCACTACAAATAACTCAATTTGTTTCTTTTTATGGCTGAGTAATATTCCATTGTATATATGTGCCACATCTTCTTTATCCATTCATCTGTTGATGGACACTTAGGTTGCTTGCATGTCCTGGCTATTGTAAATAGAGCTGCAATGAACATTTTGGTACATGACTCTTTGAATTATGGTTTTCTCAGGGTATATGCCCAGTAGTGGGATTGCTGGGTCGTATGGTAGTTCTATTTTTAGTTTTTTTTAGGAACCTCCATACTGTTCTCCATAGTGGCTGTATCAATTTACATTCCCACCAACAGTGCAAGAGTGTTCCCTTTTCTCCACACCCTCTCCAGCACTTATTGTTTCTAGATTTTTTGATGATGGCCATTCTGACCGGTGTGAGATGATATCTCATTGTAGTTTTGATTTGCATTTCTCTAATGATGATGTTGAGCATTCTTTCATGTGTTTGTTGGCAATCTGTATATCTTCTTTGGAGAAATGTCTATTTAGGTCTTCTGCCCATTTTTGGATTGTGTTTTTTTTTTTTTTTTTTTTGTGGTACACGGGCCTCTCACTGTTGTGGCCTCTCCCGTTGTGGAGCACAGGCTCTGGACGCGCAGGCTCAGTGGCCATGGCTCACAGGCCCAGCCACTCCACGGCATGTGGGATCTTCCCAGACCGGGGCACGAACCCACGTCCCCTGCATCGGCAGGCGGACTCTCAACCACTGTGCCACCAGGGAAGCCCTGGGTTGTGTTTTTGATATTGAGCTGCATGAGCTGCTTATAAATTTTGGAGATTAATCCTTTGTCAGTTGCTTCATTTGCAAATATTTTCTCCCATTCTGAGGGTTGTCCTTTGGTCTTATTGCTTTCTTTGCTGTGGAAAAGCTTTGAAATTTCATTAGGTCCCGTTTATTTTTGCTTTTATTTCCATTTCTCTAGGAGGTGGGTCAACAAGGATCTTGCTGTGATTTATGTCAGAGTGTTCTGCCTATGTTTTCCTCTAAGAGTTTGATAGTGTCTGGCCTTACATTTAGCTCTTTAATCCATTTTGAGTTTTTTTTTGTGTATGGTGTTAGGGAGTGTTCTAATTTCATACTTTTACATGTACCTGTCCAGTTTTCCCAGCACCACTTATTGAAGAGGCTGTCCTTTCTCCACTGTATATTCTTGCCTCCTTTATCAAAGATAAGGTGACCATATGTGCGTGGGTTTATCTCTGGGCTTTCTATCCTGTTCCATTGATCTATGTTTCTGTTTTTGTGCCAGTACCATACTGTCTTGATTACTGTAGCTTTGTAGTATAGTCTGAAGTCAGGGAGCCTGATTCTTCCAGCTCCATTTTTCATTCTCAAGATTTCTTTGGCTATTCGGGGTCTTTTGTGTTTCCATACAAATTGTGAAATTTTTTTGTTCTAGTTCTGTGAAAAATATAGCCTTTTTTTAAAATAAATTTACTTTTGGCCACATTGGGTTTTCATTGCTGCACGTGGGCTTTCTCTAGTTGTGGTGAGCAGGCGTACTCTTTGTCGCGGTGCATGGGCTTCTCATTGTGGTGGCTTCTCTTGTTGCAGAGCACAGGCTCTAGGTGCACAGGCTTCAGTAGTTGTGGCACATGGGCTCAGGAGTTGTGGCTTGTGGGCTCTAGAGTGCAGGCTCACTAGTTGTAGCACACGGGCTTAGTTGCTCCGCGGCACGTGGGATCTTCCCGGACCAGGGCTCAAACCCATGTCCCCTGCATTGGTAGGCGGATTCTTAACCACTGCACCACCAGGGAAGCCCTGGCCTAATTATTTTAAGTGTGATTGGGTGTATAACATTTATACATTGGTTAGATAAAACAATCTGAAAAGCAGTAATATATCTGGAAAAGATGTGCAACCAGTATAAGCAAGTTCCAACAACTCAATAATAAAAACACAATTTGAACGCATTTCAAAAAGGAATATATACAACTAGCAAATAAGCACGTGAAGAGGTGTTAAACATAATCATAGGGAAATGCAAATTAAAACCACAATGAGATACCACTTACTACCAAACCGACCAGAATGGCTACAATCAAAAAGACTAATACCACCAAATGCTGACGAGGATGAACAATTAGAATTCTCATACACTGCTGGTGGGAGTATAAAATGGTACAATCACTTTGGAAAAATCTCCTTCATTTCCATACTAAACATATACCTAACCTATGACCCAGTAATTCCAAGAGGAATGAAAACAAATGCTCCTAAGACTTGTACAAAAATGTTCATAGCAGCTTCATGCGTATCTAAAAACTAGAAATGGCTCAGGTATCCATCAACAGGAGAATGGCATTTTTGTACAATGAAATGCTGCTCAGCAATAAAAAGAACTATTGACACATACAACATGGATGAATCCCAAATACCTTATGTTAAAGAATCCTTACACAAAGGAGCACATACTCTGATTCATTTATACAGTTTAAAAAACAAACTATGGTAGGAGAAAAATCAGAAGAAAAAGCGGTTGCCTAGGGGATGGGGATTGGGGAAGCAGGGATTGACTGGGAAAAGCATGAGAGAATTTTCTGGAGTGATGAAAATGTTATCTTGATAAAGGCTTGGGTTTCACAGATGTGTGATTTGTCAAAATTCATTGCATCAAACACTTAAGATTTGTGCATTTCATCACATGTAAACTTTACCTCAAAAAGAAAAGAACCTTTAAAAGAGAATCTTTAACAAATACCAAACTCTAGTTAACAATATCCATGCTGAGATGTTTAGGGGTGAGGTGTATTTAAGTCTGCAATTTTCTTTGTAATCATCAAAAAATAGGATTTATAGATGGTTATGTGAAAAGGTTACGTGTAGTAAAATGTTAATTATATGATCTAGGTAGTGGATATACAGATGTACATTGCACACTCATTTCAACTTTCATGTTTAAAATTTTTCATAGTAAAATGTTGGAAAAAAATAAGCAGTGAGTAAAAGAACAGAACTAGGTTAACAAAAGCCAAATCTATACCGTGCTTCAAAACAAGTAGGAGGAAGAAAACTTGAGTAACTGAAGCTCTTTTAGCAGAGCTAAAAGAATGAAAGAAAATTAAAACAAAGTTCAACTGCTGATGCAAGCAAAGCAACTGAATATAAAGTAGTTTGTTTTTCTGTGGGACTATATATGTGGTAGAACTTTTATTTCTTTTATTGTGGTAAGAACATTTACCATGAGATTACCCTCTTAAGAGATTTTTAAGCGTAAAATACAGTATTGTTACCTACAGGCACAAAGTTGTAGAACAGATCTCTGGAACTTATCTTGCATAACTGAAATTTATCAAGATAAAAATTGTTACTCTGATCTGGTTAATACACCAGCAAGGAAATAAAAGGTTTTTAAAGTCAAGAACCTTAATACCCTAGTATTAGGGTAGAATTTTTTTTTCTATAATTCTGCAAATGATTTGAAAAAGCTGTACTATATAGTTTAGAAAAAGCCATAAGATCTCCAAGAAAAGGTTTGTTAGTTGATTAGGTGAAGGGACTGATCACCTATATAACACCAATACATCAATAACTATTATTAATATTTGGCTAAAATAGATCTTAACATTTTATTCATTGGCCTGAATTCATAAGAATTGATTCAGTTTAATCTCAGTATTGTAGAATTACTCTCCACCCCTCCACTCATAAAAGGTTTAGCCAGTGGCAGGAGCCACCTACCAGACAAAAAAAAAAAAAAGCTCTTCAACCCTAAAGGATTCCTGGTTTCCAAGCTCCCCTCTAGCAGCCATAAGGAGAAAAGTGAACTCAGAAGTGGTGGTGGTGATTATTAGAAAACAATGAAGCAGTAAACCTGAAGTGGTTCACTCACCTCAATTAGTTTCAACTATAAATAAATGTCATGGTTTAATATAATTTAGTTTTACATGTAGCTAGTGAATATTCTTGAGAATTACAGGACTTTAAGAATCAGCTGCCTATACCATAGGCTTCCCCCAACCCCCAGATATTTTAACAGGGGTACCTATGAACCTTATGTGACAGTGTCTCTAAGATCTTGTTTCTTTTCAGGATTCAAGGCAAAATGTTTAAAAACCTGAACTTTTACTAACTTTATAAACATTACCTCTCCAGATGGCCAGTTACCAAGGTAGCTTTTCTTCAACTATTACGAAAGATTTCAAACACAAAAGTAGAGGGAATAGCACAATGAACTCAATCTTCAACAGTTATTATTCAACAGTTACAAACATGCAGCTTATCTTCATCTATAAACCCCACCCCCCAGATTATTTTGAGATGATACCCAGATTTATCATTCTAAAGCAGTTTTAGTCACTCAGTAGGTAGTTACCTAAACTCAGGTCCATCCTTTCCTGAAGCTCCATCTTTCCACATACAGGCACCCCACACATCCCTGAAACTGCCTTTGATGACTGAGGCAGGAGAGAAGACAAGTGTTCTAAATCAAGTTGCTCCAACTGAAATTTAACATTCTAGCTAAGATGGGGGAAACAAGAGGTTGCCTTTTGCTGCATTAGTTCTCCTAAATTCTTTTTATTATAAATGGAAATATAAATGGCCTCAAAGAGATTTCATGTAAAATGGACAAAATTTGACCCAGATTTAGAAAAATCTAGATTAAGTTCATGCCCTACCCTTCTCCAATGGACTATTTCATTATTCATGAAGATTTATGTCTGAATTAAGTTCTGAATGTATGGTGTTCGCATAAAAAAATCATGATTTGTTTATACTTTTACTTCCAAAGCTAATTAAAAGGTTATGCCTTGATTATAGGCGCTAAGGAAATGAAAGATGTTTTAAATTCACAAGTCTTGAATTTCAACAGTGAAACAGATTCAATATTTTCATCTGCTCTTAATCAAGGCAGAAAACCACAATTAGTTTTGAGAATAAATATACACAGCATAAAAATGAATTCTAATTGTTTTTCCTCACTATGGAAATGATCCAGCTTTCTACCTTTGGTGTAAACCAGATTTATCTCAGGAAGGTGGTGAAAGTAAAGGGTTCAGAACAAACCACAGTGCCTTTATATCCTCCTTCCCCCAACAATTCTCAATGGTTGAAAGTTGGGTATAACAACAGAAAAAAAGACAAGGATGTCTTTTGTAATATCAAAAGCAACTACAGAGGTTATATGTAAAAAGTCTACCACTATGCTTATACTATAGGTTGATTAAACATGTTAAGTCTTAGGTTTTTTGTTTTTAACCCAGAAGCTGCCTTCAAAAACCACTGCAGGGCTTCCCTGGCGGCACAGTGGTTGAAAGTCCGCCTGCCGATGCAGGGGACACGGGTTCGTGCCCCGGTCTGGGAAGATCCCACATGCCGCGGAGCGGCTGGGCCCCATGAGCCATGGCCGCTGAGCCTGCGCGTCCGGAGCCTGTGCTCCGCAGCGGGAGAGACCACAACAGTGAGAGGCCCGCGTACCGCAAAAAAAAAAAAA
This sequence comes from Phocoena phocoena, assembly GCF_963924675.1. Taxonomy (NCBI): domain Eukaryota; kingdom Metazoa; phylum Chordata; class Mammalia; order Artiodactyla; family Phocoenidae; genus Phocoena; species Phocoena phocoena. Next base: position 94,434,322 of record NC_089240.1, on the reverse strand, counting down.
AAAAAACCGCTGCAGACTTCTGCTGCAGTACAGGTTACCTTCACCCTCCCAACTCACAAAACAATAGGAGGGTCAGGGCTCACTCCTTGATTATTTCTTAGAGAAGTCTGACTGTAAAGCATAAACAAGTGGACTATACTTGTATGATTTAAACAGACCATTCATACCATTGATTTCAACACTGGTAACAACAATTAGGTTGATCCTGGGTTTTTAAGTTAATAATAAGCATCTCATTAAACTGCATTAAATTAGTAACGGAAATCAAGGCAAGGCAGCAACCTACAAGTTTAAAAAATAAACAAATCAACTGGAAGCCTAAGGCAAATGTACTTATCTCAAAACCACACAATTTCCAGATCCACATTCTCAAGATAGACTACAACCTTCTAAAACACTGCTTAGAAGCTAATTAGTGAACCACTGACAGTTGAAGATACAGGACAATCACTTGCTGTGAGTTATGTACATTTCAGAAACGCTGGCATATTTGAAAAATGTTGGAGAGGGGTTGCTCCATGTTTCAAACTTGACTAAAATAAACCTTTAAACATAAAACAATCTGTAGGCTGCACAAATTGAGAACCCAGGAGGTTAGCAGAGAAAAAGCTGAAACATTAATACAGAGGTTGTTAGAAAGATCAGTGCACTATTGCCCATCTTTCTTTATTAAAGTTGTCAGATGCCAACTTGTAGAGCAAGGACTTGTAAAGATCCAGGATGCAAAACCAAAACACTACCAGTTCCATGTCTATTACGAAGCAGAAGCCTTAACTAGTACACTGACTGATTTGAAGCTCATTGTTATCAATCATCTTGAGAACAGTATACTGAAGACAGGATATCTTCTTTGCAATGGATTCCACTCTAGGTCTTTAACCTGTTCAAGCACCTTGAGCCCTGAGTCTCAATTGGTTCTTTTTGCCTGGGGTATAGCTGAAAGGTGGGAAAGAACAGAATGATTCACAAGCATAAATAACTTTTAAAGGAGGCAATATAAGTAGGTTTTGTGGCAAGCAAAGAACACTTTTAAAATAGCTGTTTGTAGGTGAGACAGAGCAAAGCATTCATGATGAATTACCCCTCAGAGGAGAACTGAATGAATAGAGAAAATCTTGTAGTCTTTGAGTAGATGAAAGAGAGAGAAGGGAGAAGGCAGAAGGGCTTATAAAATGTGTCTCACAGAAAGCTGAAGACAAGGCAGGCCTGAAGAGATACAAGATAAATCTAAACAATAATTTAAAGATTCAACAACCATTAGAAATATAGGACAATGAGAAAGTAAGTCTAGATTAAAGTTCCCTAAGAGAATTAACCGATTTTTTAAAAAAAAACAGAAACACAACTTAAAGGGACATTCTCAAGGGGAAAGAACTGGATATGGTAGTATGCATTGCAATGTCTTGAGATTAAATAACATTTCAACTGACCCTGCCAATCCATGCTATAAATTCACATTTTCTGGCAACCAAAATACTAGGGGGAAAACATATGGGAACAATCAAATGTCTGGTACTCTTTGCTGCCATGAAAAAGCAAAAGAAAATCTCACTCATTTCAGCAATTTTAAATGCTAATTTTTATTTACTGCTAAATGTGCAAAGGACATCAATACTGTGCAGGAAAATGGTTACATAAATCCAACATTAAACAACAGCACATGGGATAAATCTAAAGCAGAGCATCATGTGCCTTCAGAACTGATTAATATCATAGAACACAACTCAGATCAGACAATTCTTAAGAAACCTGAAGAGCACTCTCACTTAATATTTAGCTAGTTACCCAGAAGCAAATGCTCTTGGTTTTGTTGTTTCATTTTCTAGGAAAAAGTAGTTTTTCCAATTTTGCATGGTTTAATATTATGTGTAACATTGGAACCAAGGCAATAGTTCGTAAGATTTACTCCCTTTATCAATTGGTACCATCAGCTAATACAAAGTTGACAAGCTGGCTGACCGGAAAACAGCTGAATACAATGAAATATGCTCAAATATGGGGCTAGTTGTACATTCATCTCTATGCCCTTATTCACAACCCAAAGAAATATTCCTTTATTTTAAAGTACTATTTTAAATCAAAAGATAAAATAATCTTAAAGACAGATATAACAGTAACCACTCTAACCACTCTAAATCACTTAAACACTAACATAAAACACTTCTTAAAAACCAAACAACAAGAAAAATGGCAGTGCAAGAACACGTCATACTGCTGAATCTTACATATTCTGAGGTACACAATGAGAAGGTGAGGGAGGTGAAGCAATATAGGCAAGTGGCCCAGGACTCATAGCACCATGAATTTGAGAATCAACATATGCTGCACTGACTGGATGCCAGTGGGCAACACAGGGATAATCTGGCACAACAGGAAGGCAGGAATCAAAACCTGGCAAAGGTCGCTGCCCACAGGGATCTGACATCACTGGATAATAGAATGCTCCATGAGGGACAGATGCAGGGTCAGCATTTGGAAAAGTACCTGAAACAAAGAAAGCATACAGTACACTTCATATACAAAGATTCATTAACATCAACATAAATGGATGTTCTTACAGGTAAAAATGAAATTTAGCATTAACTCCAAGAAAGATCATAGCAATTGCAGCAGGAGTACTTTAGATATGAACATTAGTGACTGAAACAGGCTACTAAAAGATAGTATGAAAATTTTCTAACTAAAAAAATTAAATATAGGAAGATGGCGTAAGAGTAGGACGCAGAGATCACCTTCCTCCCCACAAATACATCAGAAATACATCTACACCAGTGGGAGGGAGATGTGAAGGAACAAAGGTTTCCACACACTAGGAAGCCCCTTCGCGGGTGGAGACTGCGGGTGGCGGAGAGGGAAGTTTCGGAGCCGCGGAGGAGAGCGCAGCAACAGGAGTGCGGAGGGTAAAGCGGAGAGATTTCCGCACAGAGGATCGGTGCCGACCAGCACTCACAAGCCCGAGAGGCTTGTCTGCTCACCCGCCGGGGTGGGCGGGGCTGGGAGCTGAGGCTTGGGCTTCGGTCGGAGCACTGGGAGAGGACTGGGGTTGGCGAGGTGAACAGAGCCTGCAGGGGGTTAGTGCGCCACGGCTGGCCGGGAGGGAGTCCGGGGAAAAGTCTGGACCTGCGGAAGAGGCAAGAGACATTTTCTTCCCTGTTTGTTTCCTGGTGCGTGAGGAGAGGGGATTAAGAGCGCTGCTTAAAGGACCTCCAGAGACGGGCGCGAGCCGATGCTATCAGCGCGGACCGCAGAGACGGGCAAGAGACGCTAAGACCGCTGCTGTAGCCACCAAGCCTGTGTGCGAGCACAGGTCACGATACACACCTGCCTTCCCGGGAGCCTGTGCAGCCCGCCACTGCCAGGATCCCATGATCCAGGGACAACTTCTCCGGGAGAACGCACGGTGCGCCTCAGGCTGGTGCAACGTCATGCCGGCCTCTGCCGACGAAGGCTCACCCTGCACTCCATGCCCCTCTCACCCCCACGGCCGGAGCAAGCCAGAGACCCCAAATCAGCGGTTCCTTTAACCCCGTCCTGTCTGAGCGAAGAACAGACGCCCTCCAGCGACCTACACGCAGAGGCGGGGCCAAATCCAAAGCTAAGCCCCGGGAGCTGTGCGAACAAAGAAGAGAAAGGGAAATCTTGCCCAGCAGCCTCAGGAGCAGCTGATTAAATCTCCACAATCAACCTGATGTACCCTGCATCTGCGGAACACCTGAATAGACAACGAATCATCCCATATTGAGGAGATGGACGTTGAGAGCAACATATATTATTTTTCCCCTTTTCCACATTTTGTGAGTATGTGTATGCTTCTGTGTGAGATTTTGTCTGTAGAGCTTTCCTTTCACCATCTGTCCTAGGGTTCTGTCCATCGTTTTTTTGGTGTTTTGTTTTACTTTAAAAATTGTTTTTCCTTAATAATTATTTTTTATTTTAATAACTATTTTATCTTACTTTATCTTATCCTCTCTTTCTTTCTACTTTTTCTACCTTTTATTCTGAGCCGTGTGGATGAAAGGCTCTTGGTGCTGCAGCCAGGAGTCAGTGCTGTGCCTCTGACGTGGGAGAGCCAACATCAGGACACTGGTCCACAAGAGACCTCCCAGCTCCACGTACTAACAAACGGCAAAAATCTCCCAGAGATCTCCATCTCAACACCAACACCCAGCTTCACTCAACGACCAGCAAGCTACAGTGCGGGACACCCTATGCCAAAAAACTAGCAACACAGGAACACAACCCCACCCATTAGCAGAGAGGCTGCCTAAAATCATAAGTCCACAGACACCCCAAAACACACCACCAGACGGGGACCTGCCACCAGAAAGACAAGCTCCAGCCTCATCCACCAGAACACAGGCACCAGTCCCCTCCACCAGGAAGCCTACACAACCCACTGAACCAACCTTAGCCACTGGGGACAGACACCAAAAAAAAAACGGGAACTATGAACCTGCAGCCTGCAAAAAGGAGACCCCAAACACAGTAAGATAAGCAAAATGAGAAGACAGAAAAACACTCAGCAGATGAAGGAGCAAGATAAAAACCCATCAGACCTAACAAATGAAGAGGAAATAGGCAGTCTACCTGAAAAAGAATTCAGAATAATGATAGTAAAGAAGATACAAATTCTTGGAAACAGAATAGGGAAAATGCAAGAAACATTTAACAAGGACCTAGAAGAACTAAAGAGGAAACAAGTAACGATGAACAACACAATAAACAAAATTAAAAGTACTCTAGAAGGGATCAATAGCAGAATAACTGAGGCAAAAGAACGGATAAGTGACCTGGAAGATAAAATAGTGGAAATAACTACTGCAGAGCAGGATAAAGAAAAAAGAATGAAAAGAACTGAGGACAGTCTCAGAGACCTCTGGGACAACATTAAACACACCAACATTCGAAGTACAGGGGTCCCAGAAAAAAGAAAAAGAAATGGCCTGAGAAAATATTTGAAGAGATTATAGTTGAAAACTTCCCTAATATGGGAGAGGAAATAGTTAATCAAGTCCAGGAAGCACAGAGAGTCCCATACAGGATAAATCCAAGGAGAAACACACCAAGACACATATTAATCAAACTATCAAAAATTAAATACAAAGAACACATATTAAAAGCACCAAGGGAAAAACAACAAATAACACACAAGGAAATCCCCATAAGGTTAACACCTGATCTTTCAGCAGAAACTCCGCAAGCCAGAAGGGAGTGGCAGGACATATTTAAAGTGATGAAGGAGAAAAACCTACAACCAAGACTACTCTACCCAGCAAGGATCTCATTTAGATTTGATGGAGAAAGTAAAACCTCTGCAGACAAGGAAAAGCTGAGAGAGTTCAGCACCACCAAACCAGCTTTACAACAAACGCTAAAGGAACTTCTCTAGGCAAGAAACACAAGAGAAGGAAAAGACCTACAATAACAAACTCAAAACAATTAAGAAAATGGGAATAGGAACATACATATCGATGATTACCTTAAATGTAAATGGATTAAATGCACCCACCAAAAGACACAGACTGGCTGAACGGATACAAAAACAAGACCCATATATATGCTGTCTACAAGAGACCACTGCAGACCTAGGGACACATACAGACTGAAAGCGAGGTGATAGAAAAAGATATTCCATGCAAATGGAAATCAAAAGAAAGCTGGAGTATCAATTCTCATATCAGACAAAATAGACTTTAAAATAAAGACTATTACAAGAGACAAAGAAGGACACTACATAATGATCAAGGGATCAATCCAAGAAGATGATGTAACAATTGTAAATATTTATGCACCCAACATAGGAGCACCTCAATACATAAGGCAAATACTAACAGCCATAAAAGGGGAAATCGACAGTAACACATTCATAGTGGGGGACTTTAACACCCCACCTTCACCAATGGACAGATCATCCAAAATGAAAATAAATAAGGAAACACAAGCTTTAAATGATACATTAAACAAGATGGACTTAATTGATATTTATAGGACATTCCATCCAAAACAACAGAATACACATTTTTCTCAAGTGCTCATGGAATATTCTCCAGGATAGATCATATCTTGGGTCACAAATCAAGCCTTGGTAAATTTAAGAAAACTGAAATTGTATCAAGTTTCTTTTCCGACCACAATGCTATGAGACTAGATATCAATTACAGGAAAAGATCTGTAAAAAATACAAACACGTGGAGGCTAAAAAATACACTACTTAATAACGAAGTGATCAAAGAAGAAATCAAAGAAGAAAAAAAAAAAATACCGAGAAACAAATGACAATGGAGACACGACAACCCAAAACCTATGGGATGCAGCAAAAGCAGTTCTAAGAGGGAAGTTTAGAGCAATATAATCCTACCTTAGGAAAAAGGAGACATCTCGAATAAACAACCTAACCTTGCACCTAAAGCAATTAGAGAAAGAAGAACAAAAAACCCCCGAAGTTAGCAGAAGGAAGGAAATCATAAAAATCAGATCAGAAATAAATGAAAAAGAAATGAAGAAAACGATAGCAAACATCAATAAAACTAAAAGCTGGTTCTTTGAGAAGATAAACAAAATTGATAAACCATTAGCCAGACTCATCAAGAAAAAAAGGGAGAAGACGCAAATCAACAGAATTAGAAACGAAAAAGGAGAAGTAACAACTGACACTGCAGAAATGCAAAAGATCATGAGACATTACTACAAGCAACTCTATGCCAATAAAATGGACAACCTGGAAGAAATGGACATCTTCTTAGAAATGCACAACCCGCCAAGACTGAATCAGGAAGAAATACAAACTATGAACAGACCAATCGTAAGTAATGAAATTGAAACTGTGATTAAAGATCTTGCAACAGGGCTTCCCTGGTGGCGCAGTGGTTGAGAGTCCGCCTGCCGATGCAGGGGACACGGGTTCGTGCCCCGGTCCGGGGAGATCCCACATGCCATGGAGCGACTGGGCCCGTGAGCCATGACCACTGAGCCTGTGCGTCCGGAGCCTGTGCTCCACAACGGGAGAGGCCACAACAGTGAGAGGCCCACGTACCGCAAAAAAAAAAAAAAAAATCTTGCAACAAACAAAAGCCCAGGACCAGATGGCTTCACAGGCGAACTCTATCAAACATTTAGAGCACAGCTAAAACCTATACTTCTCAAGCTTTTCCAAAATATAGCAGAGGGAGGAACACTCCCAAACTCATTCTACGGGACCACCGTCACGTTGATACCAAAACCAGGTAAGGAATGTCGCAAAGAAAGAAAACTACAGGCCAATATCACTGATGAACATAGATGCAAAAGTCCTCAACAAAATACTACCAAACAGAATCCAACAGCACATTAAAACGATCATACACCATGATCAAGTGGGGTTTATTCCAGGAATGCAAGGATTCTTCAATATACACAAATCAATCAGCGTGATACACCATATTAACAAATTGAAGGAGAAAAAACATATGATCAACTCAATAGATGCAGAGAAAGCTTTTGACAAAATTCAACACCCCTTTACAATAAAAACCCTCCAGAAAGTAGGCATACAGGGAACTTTCCTCAACATAATAAAGGCCATATATGACAAACCCACAGCCAACATCGTCCTCAATGGTGAAAAACTGTAAGCATTTCCACTAACATCAGGAACAAGACAAGGTTGCCCACTCTCACCACTCTTATTCAACATAGTTTTGGAAGCTTTAGCCACAGCAATCAGAGAAGAAACAGAAATAAAAGGAATCCAAATGGGAAAAGAAGAAGTAAAGCTGTCACTGTTTGCAGATGACATGATACCATACATAGAGAATCCTAAAGATGCTACCAGAAAACTACTAGAGCTAATCAATGAATTTGGTAAAGTAGCAGGATACAAAATTAATGCACAGAAATCTCTGGCATTCCTATATACTAATGATGAAAAATCTGAAAGTGAAATCAAGAAAACACTCCCATTTACCATTGCAACAAAAAGAATAAAATATCTAGGAATAAACCTACCTAAGGAGATGAAAGACCTGTATGCAGAAAATTATAAGACACTGATGAAAGAAATTAAAGATGATACAAATAGATGGAGAGATATACCATGTTCTTGGATGGGAAGAATCAACATTGTGAAAATGACTCTACTACCCAAAGCAATCTACAGATTCAATGCAATCCCTATCAAACTACCACTGGCATTTTTCACAGAACTGGAACAAAAATTTCGCAATTTGTATGGAAAAACAAAAGACCCCGAATAGCCAAAGCAATCTTGAGAACGAAAAAAGGAGCTGGAGGAATCAGGCTCCCTGACTTCAGACTATACTACAAAGCTACAGTAATCAAGGCAGTATGGTACGGGCACAAAAACAGAAAGATAGATCAATGGTACAGGACAGAAAGCCCAGAGATAAACCCACGCACATATGGACACCTTATCTTTGATAAAGGAGGCAGGAATGTACAGTGGAGAAAGGACAGCCTCTTCAATAAATGGTGCTGGGAAAACTGGACAGGTACATGTAAAAGTATGAGATTAGATCACTCCCTAACACCATACACAAAATAAGCTCAATATGGATTAAAGACCTAAATGTAAGGCCAGAAACTATCAAACTCTTAGAAGAAAACGTAGGAAGAACACTCTATGACATAAATCACAGCAAGATCCTTTCTGACCCACCTCCTAGAGTAATGGAAATAAAAACAAAAATAAACAAATGGGACCTAATGAAACTTCAAAGCTTTTGCACAGCAAAGGAAACCATAACCAAGACCAAAAGACAACCCTCAGAATGGGAGAAAACATTTGCAAATGAAGCAACTGACAAAGGATTAATCTCCAAAATTTACAAGCAGCTCATGCAGCTCAATAACAAAAAAACAAACAACCCCATCCAAAAATGAGCAGAAGACCTAAACAGACATTTCTCCAAAGAAGATATACAGACTGCCAACAAACACATGAAGGAATGCTCAACATCATTAATCATTAGGGAAATGCAAATCAAAACTACAATGAGATATCATCTCACACCAGTCAGAATGGCCATCATCAAAAAATCTAGAAACAATAAATGCTGGAGAGGGTGTGGAGAAATGGGAACACTCTTGCACTGCTGGTGGGAATGTGAATTGGTTCAGCCACTATGGAGAACAGTATGGAGGTTCCTTAAAATACTACAAATAGAATTACCATATGACCCAGCAATCCCACTACTGGGCATATACCCTGAGAAAACCAAAATTCAAAAAGAGTCATGTACCAAAATGTTCATTGCAGCTCTATTTACAATAGCCCGGAGATGGAAACAACCTAAGTGTCCATCATCGGATGAATGGATTAAGAAGATATGGCACATATATACAATGGAATATTACTCAGCCATAAAAAGAAACGAACCTGAGCTATTTGTAATGAGGTGGATAGACCTAGAGTCTTTCATACAGAGTGAAGTAAGTCAGAAAGAGAAAGACAAATACTGTATGCTAACACATATATATGGAATTTAAGAAAAAAAAATGTCATGAAGAACCTAGGGGTAAGACAGGAATAAAGACACAGACCTACTACAGAATGGACTTGAGGTTATGGGGAGGAGGAAGGGCAAGCTGTGACAAAGTGAGAGAGAGGCATGGACATATATACACTACCAAACGTAAGGTAGATAGCTAGTGGGAAGCAGCCGCATAGCACAGGGAGATCAGCTCGGTGCTTTGTGACCGCCTGGAGGGGTGGGACAGGGAGGGTGGGAGGGAGGGAGACGTAAGAGGGAACAGATATGGGAAAATATGTATATGCATAACTGATCCACTTTGTATAAGTGATTCACTTTGTTATAAAGCAGAAACTAACACACCACTGTAAAGCAATTATACTCCAATAAAGATGTAAAAAAAAAAACCTAAGGAGACAAAAGATCTGTATGCAGAAAATTATAAGACACTGATGAAAGAAATTAAAGATGATACAAATAGATGGAGAGATATACCATGTTCTTGGATTGGATGAATCAACATTGTGAAAATGACTCTACTACCCAAAGCAATCAACAGATTCAATGCAATCCCTATCAAACTACCACTGGAATTTTTCACAGAACTAGAACAAAAAATTTCACAATTTGTATGGAAAAACAAAAGACCCAGAATAGCCAAAGCAATCTTGAGAACGAAAAACAGAGCTGGAGGAATCAGGCTCCCTAACTTCAGACTATACTACAAAGCTACAGTAATCAAGGCAGTATGGTACTGGCAAAAACACAGAAATATAGATCAATGGAACAAGACAGAAAGCCCAGAGATAAACCCACGCACATATGGCCGCCTTTTTTTTTTTTTTTTTTTTTTTTTTTTGCGGTATACGGGCCTCTCACTGTTGTGGCCTCTCCCGTTGCGGAGCAAAGGCTCTGGACGCGCAGGCTCAGTGGCCATGGCTCACGGGCCCAGCCGCTCCGCGGCATGTGGGATCTTCCCAGACCAGGGCACGAACCCATATCTCCTGCATCGGCAGGCGGACTCTCAACAACTGCGCCACCAGGGAAGCCCTGGTCACATTATCTTTGATAAAGGAGGCAGGAATGTACAGTGGAGAAAGGTCAGCCTCTTCAATAAGTGGTGCTGGGAAAACTGGACAGGTACATGTAAAAGTATGAGATTAGATCACTCCCTAACACCATACACAAAAATAAGCTCAAAATGGATCAAAGACCTAAATATAAGGCCAGAAACTATCAAACTTTTTGAGGAAAACAGAGGCAGAAGACTCTGTGACATAAATCACAGCAGGATCCTTTATGACCCACCTCCTAGAGAAATGGAAATAAAAACAAAAATAAACAAATGGGACCTAATGAAACTTCAAAGCTTTTGCACAGCAAAGGAAACCATAAACAAGACCAAAAGACAACCCTCAGAATGGGAGAAAATATCTGCAAATGAAGCAACTGACAAAGGATTAATCTCCAAAATATAAAAGCAGCTCATGCAGCTCAGTATCAAGAAAACAAACAACCCAATCCAAAAATGGGCAGAAGACCTAAACAGACATTTATCCAAAGAAGATATACAGACTGCCAACAAACACATGAAAGACTGCTCAACATCATTAATCATTAGAGAAATGCAAATCAAAACTACAATGAGATATCATCTCACACCAGTCAGAATGGCCATCATCAAAAAATCTAGAAACAATAAATGCTGGAGAGGGTGTGCAGGAAAGGGAACCCTCTTGCACTGTTGGTGGGAATGTAAATCGATACAGCCACTATGGAGAACAGTATGGAGGTTCCTCAAAAAACTAAAAATAGAACTACCATACGACCCAGCAATCCCACTACTGGGTATACACCCTGAGAAAACCATAATTCAAAATGAGTCATGTACCACAATGTTCACTGCAGCTCTATTTACAATAGCTAGGACATGCAAGCAACCTAAGTGTCCATCAACAGATGAATGGATAAAGAAGATGTGGCACATATATACAATGGAATATTACTCAGCCATAAAAAGAAACGATATTGAGTTATTTGTAATGAGGTGGATGGACCTAGAGTCTGTCATACAGAGTGAAGTCAGTCAGAAAGAGAAAGACAAATACCGTATGCTAACACATATATATGGAATCTAAGAAAAAAAAAAGGTCATGAAGAACCTAGGGGCAAGACGGGAATAAAGACACAGACCTACTAGAGAATGGACTTGAGGATATGGGGAGGGGGAAGCGTAAGCTGGGACAAAGTGCGAGAGTGGCATGGACATATATACACTACCAAACGTAAGGTAGATATCTAGTGGAAAGCAGCCGCATAGCACAGGGAGATCAGCTCGGTGCTTTGTGACCACCTAGAGGGGTAGGATAGGGAGGGTGGGAGGGAGGGAGACGCAAGAGGGAAGAGATATGGGAACATATGTATATGTATAACTGATTCACTTTGTTATAAAGCAGAAACTAACACACCATTGTAAAGCAATTATACTCCAATACAGATGTTAAAAAAAAAAGTAAAAAAGAAAAATTAAATATATAAATGTATGTACAATGTGTCAAATGTATTCTACCTGGAGACAGCTATCTTCCTGGGATGATTTAGATATCAACAGACTACACTAAGAAACGTTCTCTAGAGTCATTCTTGTCATTTCAGGTCTTATAAGAGTTCGTCACAATTACGCTGTCAAATAGTTTTCCAGTATAACACACACCATCCAAATAACCATTTTGTATTATTTTAGCAATTAAAAATTCAGGTGTTTTTACAGTCTGGTCTATACTTGAAGGCAAAACTCTGAAGACCATCCCAAAAGACCAAATTTTTAAGTGTCATCTCTTGAATGTCATGAACATGCTAGCATCACTTAAAATTTACAGCACTTTCACTACCATGCACCAGTTTCAATGGAAATAAATAGATGCTCTTCTGACATTATAGTAACTATATAAATATTTTAAAAAAGGAGTCCCTCATTACTTGGGATAACTTACGTTCGTTTTGTGAAGTAAAGACTGGCACTGTCTCATGTTTACTACAATAAAAATAGTTCTATAAAAGGTACATGGAACAAAAATGTAATAAAGGTTGATACTTTAATTTTTATTATCATGGGCCACATCACACCACCACATGAAGAATAAGACTCTATAGTGCTAATATTCTAAAACTATTAATACTCTTTAAGAAAAGGGAGGAGAGAAAGAAAATTCACATTCCTCACATGCACCAGAACAGTATACTTATACATATAAGGTTTCATATAGTTCTTATAACAACACTGGAAAATCATAATATACATTATTTCCCACTTTACACAAAATCAGGCTTAGGGAGGTTAAGTAACTTAGCCAAAATCACAACCATCAAGTAGCAGTTGCTGGAATGGAAAACAGATTTGGTTAGGTTAGTCCACATCGTTTCTTCTTCCTCCTGCTGATTCTAAGAAGGGAAGTCCAAAGATCCTACTCTAAATCCTTGAAAATGCCTCCCCATCTATATTATACTGTGAACTCATAGACAAAGCAACCATCCTTATGGTCTGGCACAGAGGTCTCAAACTTTTTGGTCTCAGGATCCCTTTACACTCTTAAAAATTGAGGATCCCAAATAGCTTTTGTTTATGTGGGTTCTATCTATCAATATTTACATTAGGAATTAATCTAAGTTAAAAATATTATCTCATGTAAAAATAAACCCATTATGTTAAACTCATTTTCCATAAAAATTTGTATTTTCCAAAACAAAAAATTGTGAGACCAGTGGCATTTACACTTGTGCAATCTCTAATGTATGGCTTAAGAGAAGACAGCTGGATTCTCATATCCGCTCCTGTATTTTATCTATTATGATACATTTAGTTTGAAATATATGAAGAAAATCTGGCTTCATACAGATATGTAGCTGGAAAAGAGAGAAGTCTTAATAATTAGGCTTTTCAGATAATTGTAGATATTCTTTGATGCTATACCACAACTAGGTGAGTGGTAATTTCTTAGAGGTCAGTAGCAATGTGGACTTCTCATACTTTGTTAACATTAAAATCCATTGTTTTATCTTGCATCTTGGATAGATATTTTACTAAATCATGCACAGGTAAGATTATACATTGGTAATTGGGAAAATATTATTTCACTGAGTTATACAGATCTACCAAACGTTGACACATTTCATTATCCAATGTAAAACACCACATTCATTAATAGCCCCCCACCATCTATTTTATTAGAAGAGTTAATGAAGTATTGGAAGCTGTCAAGCTCATGGTGGTAGACAAAAATTAGAATTTTGGATAACATGTATTTGAGTGCTGGAATTTTTATCTTTGACAAAAAATACTATCCGTTGCTTTTCTCGAAGTGATAAGGCTTAGGTGTTCATTTGAGAAAATGTCTGCCGGATCCCCAAGTCTGAATAACCATAGTCTGTCTATCACTCTTTCAAGTAAAAATAGTGTTCCATGAAAAGTCAGCTCGTTTAGCTCGAAACTCAAGCTTACAACCCTTTTCTTTAAAGTTAATCACTATACGTCAGTATGCAGAGAGCTTTATGAATACTTCCTATTTTGTCATACAGAATACTAGGTACAATTATTCAAAGAATAAAAATTTAGTAAAATAAGAATGTCTTTGATCAAACACAAAATAAATAAAACTGGCATTTTTATATCATGAGTGTGAAGACACTAAGTACTAGCACAGTTTGGTGCCCCTGCCTTGATTTGTACTTAGGTGCCAGCTATCCTACCCGCCACTGATTTGTGCACCCTTAATACAAATCTAACACAGCAAAAAGGGACAAAATCCCTGTATTATGATGAATACTTTTAGCCTCATGGATCCCTTGAAAGGGTCTCAGGGACCCCAAAAGGTTCACATACCATGCTTTAAGAAATGCTGGTCTAGTATAATATCTGAAGGCTACTATTAAATTACACACAATAAAATCCAATTGTCTTTCTTGCAGGGAATCTCATTACATACTTACCATGTGCTGATACATCTGCCTGTGTGTCATCTTGATTCCCCACCTCACTGTATAATTGAGGAATGGTTTGATTCACCAGAGGTGACGGCTCAGTACAGACTGGATAATTCTCTACATGAAGCTGCTGCTGCTCCTGCATCTGTGGCATACAGACCATGGAGTGCCACAAGCTGTGGTGATAGCACTTGGGCAAGAAAGGGAAATAACACTTTATTATTCCTTTTCTTAAACTAGTACCATTCTTCACTGAAAAAAAAAGTTGGGCCATGATTTCCGGGTGGGATAACAATGACTTTTGAACTAAATGATATGACATTTAGAAAATCTATTCTCTGTAACAACTTTAAGATCTTTGCAGCCTCTGTATCTCATATGTGGACCTAGGAATTATTTTAGGAAAGCACCCTAAGGAAATTAGAGATATACACAATGATCTGTATACAAAGGTGTCTGTTATAGCACTGTTTTTAAAGGCAAAAAAAAATTAATGACCTAAATATTCAACAACAAGAAACTGGATGAATGAATTATGATATATCCATGATGGAATAAAATACAGGCAATAAAAAAATCATGGTGTCAAATATTTAAGGAAAATGTGTTCATATTGTTTAACTTAAAAGTTTACAAAATTACATAGCATAGTCCACATTTTATAAAATAAATAAATAAGCTGTAAGGAAATATACCAAAGTATACGGTGATTATACAGGTGATTTTGGTTTTCCTTACACATTAGTATTTTCCATATGCACCATAATGAATGCTATTACTTTTAATATTAGAAAATATTAAAATATCTATTATACATTTCCTTGTATTCCCATGATGTAAGATATAGGAGACTATATTGTACAACACGGGGAATACAGCCAATATTTTATAATAACTATAAATGGAGCATAACCTTTAAAAATTGTGAATCACTATACTGTACACCTGTAACGTATAATGTTGTCCAACTATACTTAAATTTAAGACAAAAATACTAAAAATAAACAAATAATAAACTGCCTCCACCTTGTTTCCACAGGTGACTATAATAAACAAACATAACTGAAGGGGCAAGCACTTTATTTTTTCAATTCTTGAAACTGCATTTAGGAAATATAGTCTCAGAGAACAAAAACCCACTCTACTACTCTTAAATTATAAATGTGTGCCAGTCAGTAAAGATAGTTTTCTGGAAATGATATGTCCAATGTTTCAGGGAAATCAGTGTCTTGGAAAATATGAACTGATCAGAGTATTATCCAGGAGACTATCTGGTTTACTATGTCATATGCCAAATCTTAAGATGCATCATTCCTTTTCAGAAAATGTGTCATCTTATTATATCAGAAGTGTATTTCAGGGGGAAAATGATCCCTGAAGGTATAAAGTAAAAGAGCTCTTACCTGAAATCAGAGACACCTTTCAGTGATATTAAGATATCTGTCAGTACTCCCTTTCTACAACTCAGGGAAGTGGTAAAAATCAGTGTTTGGCAAATATCTATGAACACATGAGTGCTTTAAAAATAATACTGCTCTTTAAATGTCTTTGAATTAGTCGGATTACTTTTCACATAAAATGCAGAAATAGCCACAAAAATGTTTTAAGTAAATAGGATAAATATTCCATTTGTTATTTTGAGATAGAAAAACATAGTGAAGGGTTGGCATATGATGTTAAATATGGAGGCCAATATATGCTGAAGTTGTACTTCATAGGGCCCCCACTCATGACAGTTTACAACTCTTTTATAAGAGAAACTGAAGTATTGAGAGGTTAAAGTAGAAAACTGACCTGTGTCATCTTCAGAGATATAAAGACAGAAATAAATCTTTTAGGTCCCTCATAGTGTTCTTGGGTTTTAAGGTTCAAGAGTCTGATTATCAAAACGGCTTACGTTTTTAAGTTAGAGGTTTTTTTTTTTTTTTAATCAAAGCAATTTTAACAGGATTCTTACCTGCAATCCCAGGTTGAAATAGTACTGCAAAACTTTTGCATCTAAAATTAAAAATTTAAATCTTAGTGACTAGATGACATAAACAATTAAAACTTACCATTTAAAAGCGCTTCTCTTTCAGTATTAAGGTAGATACAACAAATGTTGTCTCCCCACAACCACACTACTCTCAATTCTACCTTATAGTAAATGACCATTTACCTACCACTATAGCTAAGATCATTTTCTGAGCC
Source organism: Phocoena phocoena (assembly GCF_963924675.1). Lineage (NCBI taxonomy): Eukaryota > Metazoa > Chordata > Mammalia > Artiodactyla > Phocoenidae > Phocoena > Phocoena phocoena. The sequence goes on along the minus strand of NC_089240.1, from coordinate 94,417,685 downwards.
AAGAAGGTTTAATCAACAAATACAGATTTTATTTCTGTTCTTAATATTAGACAGATGTTACAGGAATACTACTCTGCAAATATTTAGAGAGACTCTAGTAAAGGCATTTTCTTGCTTGTCTCAAGACTAAAATTTTACTTTAATACAAATCTACTACAAAAGCAATCATGTTGGTCTTCAGAGCTAATACATAGTACAAACTAATGTTCTACAAATGCCAAGATTAGTGATGTCTACTAAGATAACTAGCACTGTTTGAAACAATTCACCTTGTCTTTATTTAACATGACTAACATACCACCACTAGGACTCCAAAAAGAGGAGGCAATGAGCAAGGTAACTCGAAATAAGTTATACCATAAGGTGATAAAATTTCTTCAAACACAAAACTTTAAAGTACTTTACAAATGAACAAAAAGTAGATGTATGAGAGAAGAGGGAATAGCCTTAGCATTTCAAGTATATCTCTAAATATATTTTTATTGATTGACCTGGGATTCACATATATTCTTATAAATAAGATAATGTAACTTGATTCCACTAACAAACAACTCTCAGAAAACCCCTCTTTCTTAAGTTGGAGACTCCCAATACATACAAATGTATTTACTGCCACTTTAAAAGAATGAGCTTGTATTTTGACTATGACGTGGGAATATAGTATAAAGCGCAACGCTCAAGCTAAAGAATATGAAAAGATAACAGCAGGAAGTAAATCCACAAATGGCATGGGATTCCACCCCTTGGTATTCACATACATCCACACAAAAAATCCATAGCAGTATTATTCTCAATAGCAAAAATGTGGAAACAACTCAAATGTCCATCAACTAATAAAATATGGTATATCTATATAATGGAATGTTATTCAGCCGAAAAAAAGAATGAAATACTGATACATGTTACAACATGGATGAACCTTGAAAACATTATGCCAAATGAAAGAAGCCAGCCTACAAAAGACCACATATTGTATGACTCAATCTACATGAAATGTCCAGAACAGGCAAATCTATAGAGAATAGTAAAAAAAAAAAAAAAGCAGAATAATAGTTGCCAGGGTCAGAGAGAATGAGGAGTAACTGCTAATGGGTACAGGGTTTCTTTTTGGGGTGATGAAAATATTTTGGAATTAGACAGTGGTGATGGTTGTACAAATTTGTGAATATACTAAAAAGCACTGAATTATACACTTTACATGGATGACTTGCATGGTATATGAATTATATCTCAAGCTGTTAAAAAAAGTGGCAGGTAAGGACTATAAGAACTCAAAAACATCACTTTGAAATGCAACTGGGGGGTGGGATCATGAAAATGATAGGATTTAAATAGGAAGTTAGATGGAAGAGTAGAGGGGGAGAGAATTTGAGCAGAATCACCATGACAAAAAAAGCTTAGAAGTAGAAAACCAGATGCATAGAGTTCTTGTAAAAGTAGAAGGAGATAAGGTACAGTTTTGGAAAAATGACCAGCAATTTCTTATAAAACTAAACACACACCTATCTAGGCCCATCAATTCCACTCCTAGGTATTTTCCCAAGGGAAATGAAAACACATGTTCACAAAGACTTTTACAAGCATGTTCATAGCAGCTTTATCATAACTGATCCAAACTAGACTAGTCCACGTGTCCCACAACAGGAGAATGGACAAACTGTAGAGTACCCATACGATGAAATACTCAGCAATAAAAGCAAATAGACTACTGATAACATGCAGCAACATGGAAGAATCTCAAAAAACATTACATTGAGGTTAAGAAGCCTTCCATAAAGAGTACATACTGTATGATTATATTCACATGAAATTCTAAAACAGGTAAAACTAGGGCAGAAAAATATCAGAACAGTGGTTGTCTCTGGGGGGAAGTAGAGATGGGGTAGGGAAAGACTGGGAAGGCGCATGAAGGAACTTTGTGGGATAATGATAATGTTTTATAACTTGATGGGGATTTGGGTTACACAGGTGCATGTACTCATCTGTCAAAACTCAGCAAGTGTACATTTAAGATTTGTTCATTTCGGGCTTCCCTGGCGGCACAATGGTTGAGAGTCCGCCTGCCGATGCAGGGGACACGGGTTCGTGCCCCGGTCCGGGAAGATCCCACATGCCGCGGAGCGGCTGGGCCTGTGAGCCATGGCTGCTGAGCCTGCGCGTCTGGAGCCTGTGCTCCGCAGCGGGAGAGACCACAGCAGTGAGAGGCCCGTGTACAGCAAAAAAAAAAAAAACACGAAAAAATAAATACCAAACTCTAGTTAATGATATGTATGTTCAAGTTTTTAATGGGGAAGAATGATGTCTACCATTTACTTTGAAATGCACCAAAAAGATGGATTAATTGATGGACAGAGAGATGGATGGAGGAAAAGATGGAGAAATGCATGCTAATACAAGTATAGTTAACTGTTAACAACAGAATATAGGTGGTGGATATATGAATATTCATTTTAAAATTCAAATTTCGTGTATGTCTAAACATTTTCAAAATAAAATGCTGGAAAATGCAAAATCAGCATTATGTGCTGAGAAGATCTTGGGCAGGGGTAGGTAGGTGAGGGGAGAGGAGTAAAGGGATCATTGTTCAATGATACATCATTAATAAAATAGAAAACCAAGGAAAAGCGTCAATGTTTTGCATGGCCTAAAGAGAAGAAAGAAGGGAGATGAAGATGAGGAATTTCACTGTAGACAGACTGAGTCTGAAATAAAAGTAAGAAAGCCAAGTGAAAATGTCTAGCAAGTAGGTAGAGGCCAAGGCCAGATAGATTTAGAAATCATTTACATAAAGTTGATAATCAAGTTTTAAGGAAGGGAAGAAGAACAGAATGGAGTTGAAGATCCTGGTGACTACCTTAGGGGCTGAAAAAACCCAAAATAGAATAGAAAAGCAGCTAGAAAAATTAAGGGAATGTTACCGAAAAAAAAAAAAGTATGAATAAGCTACAAACAACTTTCGACTACAATTCTCTTTTGAGATACACTGCTAAACTGAGGGGTAACAAAAAACTTCCAATGGAAAGCTACTCAGTTTAATTAAGGAAACAACACATGGCTGAAATCCAAGGCAGATCAGAGCCCCCCCACCCCAATTCCTACCCCAAAAACCTTTTCCAATTCTTCAAAATTCAGTTGGAATCTTAAATATCAAGAATGCAACAATTTCATGCACTTGTGGTAGGCATTAAATAAAAGAAATGGAGAAAATTGTGTTATCAACTCCTGCTTTTCAAGAGAAATTACTGAGAGCAGATATCCAGTTGAGAATCTTCTTCAGGGCAGACATGTAGCTACCTTAGAAAAGCAGCGTGAGTCAGCTCAACCATACACTTCTTGATTATGCAGAAGATATTCTCAGCTTTCGGTTCCTTCTTTCCTTAGTCATTTACCTAGCATTATGCTCTCAAGTCAATTTCCATTCGGTCCACCACCCTACCCTCATTGGTCAACCAAAGAGAGATATGCTCTAAAATTTAAAATTAAAAGACCAAAAAAAAAACCCCAGACCTAAATAACCCTCACCCAAGTCTCAAAATCTACTTACCTTGAGGCAGATCACTGCCACATGGATCACAGGAATAAGGTGGAGGTAGTGATGGTAAGTTTGAAGTGTCTGTCACCTCAAGAGAAGAAGGAGGAGGAGGAGGAGGTGGTGGTGGAGGAGGTGGAGGTGGTAGAGTGGCAGCCACAGCAGGAATAGGAGCAGCCAGGTATGGATAGGATGCTGAAGCAATCACTAAAAAGGAAACGAAACAAAGTAGCAATGTACAGCTGTAACATCTTATAAGCAGTAGCTCGTCCTCTATTTCTTTTGTGTTCCCAATATGGTCAGGCAACTCTGAGTCTTATGGTTTGACTTAAAAACAAAAACTTAGGGCTTCCCAGGTGGCGCAGTGGTTGAGAGTCCGCCTGCCGACGCCGGGGACGCGGGTTCGTGCCCCGGTCCGGGAAGATCCCACATGCCACGGAGCGGCTAGGCCCGTGAGCCATGGCCGCTGAGCCTGTGCGTCCGGAGCCTGTGCTCCGCAACGGGAGAGGCCACAACAGTGAGAGGCCCGCGTACCGCAAAAAAAAATAGAAGGTAAATCGCACATATTCTTTTAGACATGCCAGTTGAAAAGTAGGAGTTCATTACAAGTTATTTTGAGTTAAGGAAATTACTTGACATTCAAAAGAAAAACAACTGTAAACTACAGAGGCTTGACTACCAAGATCTTGAACATCAGCTAACATGTACATAAATAAATACTACTAAAGCAAAATTTTTACTGAGCTTAATACAAAGTTAAGGCTGTTTTCAGCCATCTGCCGAATCACAAGATGTAGAAGCTAATAAGAGAGACTAAATTGCACAGATTACAGATTTAAGCAGTCCTTGAAGGTTTCTACTTGGTAGCATCAGAGGAATATAGAGAACTCTAAATCAGAACAGTTCCGTTTCTAAGGACCTACAGAATCTAAAACAGACAGGCTAGATGAACTATCTTATCCCTTTAACTTTCTATAACTGTTACTATAGTTTAAAAACCACAGTCACTTAGGAGTTTCACAGTTTTTGACATAAGAAATTCAAATACAATTATGTTTAAATATCAATACATTCCTCTATGATGATAAAGGCAGCAATGTGGTTCCAACCTAGTGAATATAAATTATCTCCACATATACATACTATGTTACATAAATTTGTTAAATTTTTTGATACCAACCCTTCAAGTTTCATTGAACATTTTAGCTGACTTAGAAATTCCAGTACTCAATTTTATCACTGTGTTGCCTGCATTATAATTTTACCCCTGAGAAGTATAGAAAGTTTGGGCTCATTGTTCAATAAAGGTTTAAATTTGGAGTTTTAGAACACTTAGTTTAGTAAAAGAACAGTCCACACAAGCTGAATTTGTTATTCTGGTAATTTAGCAAGAAGAATTTAAGGCCAAGTATTACAAGTAATCCACATTGCTTTCATTCACCAACAAAAATACTAACAACACATTTATTTATACCCTTTATACAACTACAGGCTAATAGTAATAGGAAATCTAAATCTTAGGGTGATTTAAAACTTGATAACCAACTCTTTTGGGGTGATGAAACTGTTCTCTTGATTGTGGTGGTAGTTACACAATGTTATGCATTGTTAAAACTCATAGAACAGGGCACCAAAAAATAAATTTTACTGTATCTAAATTAAACAGTAAATTTTAAAAATTTGCTCAAATAACTTTCGAGTTTTGGAGTTTTGTCATGCATGTAGAAATCTCCACTCTTACAGTTTTAGAAGAGGATTTAATTTTTAGAACATTTCCAAATGCTCTAAAGATTCATGGATTTGTTTTCTATAAAATAATGGCTTCAACAAAGCCACACTCTTATTCCTTTTAAACTAGCACTCAAATCACACCATTTTTTTTCAAAAACAACTGGAATAAGTTCAATTATCAAAAAAAAATAGTAGAATGTGATTACGATTACAAGGTAAAAACCAAATACTAGACATAGAGGTAGCTAAGTAAGCTCTCCTGGGCCTGAGAGAATCAAGGACGGAAGAAATTTGGAGGTTACTTTGAACTCAACTTTTTTTTTTTGATAACTTAAATTACATTAAAATTAAGAATTTCTCTTCATCAAAAGGTACCACAGGAAAAATGAAAATATCAACAAAGTGAGAGAAAATATTTACAATACATATAACTGGTAACATATTAGTATCTAGGACAAACCTCCGGTTTCATTTGTCATGATTAACATATTGGGCGCAATAATTCTTTGTTGTGGAGGCTGTTTTAGCATCATCCCTGGCCTCAACTTATTAGATGCCAGTAGCTCTCCCCTGCCAAATTGTAGGACCACTGAAAATGTCTGCAGAAATTGTCAAATGTTTCCTAAGGGGCAAATTCTCCTCCAGCTGAGAATCACAGATCTAAACTAAGTGAAAAATGAAATAAGTCAGACAAAGACAGATACCCTACATCAGGGGTCCCCAACCGGTCGCGGCCTGTTAGGAACCGGGCTACAGCAGGAGGTGAGCAGCGGTCGAGCGAGCGAAGCTTCATCTGCCACTCCCCATCGCTCCCCATCACTCGCGTTACCGCCTGAAGCGCCCCCCCCCCACCCCCGTCTGTGGAAAAACTGTCTTCCGTGAAACCGGTCCCCGGTACCAAAAACACTGGGGGCCAATGCTCTACATTATCACTTATATGTGGAATCTAAAAAATAAAACAAATGATTATAAAAAAAAAAAGAAACAGATTCAGATATAGAGAACTAGTGGTTGGTTACCAGTGGGGAGAGTGAAGAGGGGCAAAAAAGGGGTAGGGGATTAAGAGATACAAACTACTATGTATAAAATAATCAACAACGATATATTGTACAGCAGAGGGAAATATAGCCATTATTTAGTAATTGAACTCAACTTACTTTTTTTTTTTTTTTTTTTTTTTTGCGGTACGCGGGCCTCTCACTGTTGTGGCCTCTCCCGTTGCGGAGCACAGGCTCCGGACGCACAGGCTCAGCGGCCATGGCTCACGGGCCCAGCCGCTCGGCGGCATGTGGGATCTTCCTGGACCGGGGCGCGAACCCATGTCCCCTGCATCAGCAGGCGGACTCTCAATCACTGCGCCACCAGGGAAGCCCTCAACTTTCTTTTAAAATGCATATTATAATACGTTCCATAAGAAAAAGCTTTTAAAACTTCCAGTTGCTCTAGAGATGCATGAGCATCTAATTCGCAGACTTAACAGGGCTTTATGGGCTTACCAGGTACAGTTCAAGTGATGGACCCAGAACAATGGAAGCAAACTTTTCTAAAAGTGAATGGAAACCAATGAAATTCATTCAAAATGCTTATTTCCTTGTCCATGCAGCTGCAGTCTGCTTCAGGACATTTCAGAAGAGAACGTGAATATACATAGTAAGACTCAGCTTCTCTAGAGATCAAAGGGCAGGGCCAGTACTAAAGTGCAGTAAGGTGCAAAATTTAAAGGGCCACCAAATTAAAGCAAAAAAAAAATTCATGATGACTAAAATACCAAAATTATAAAAGATAGGATCTAAGCTTGCACTTGCATGACCACAAGAGTGAGTGCCTCACTCACCTCACCCTAAGCCTGGCCCACAGTTCCTATCTTTTAAAAAAACTTTGATACTTTGTTTATCATGGATTCTTTTTTTTGCATTAGTTTTGTTTTTTTTAATAGTGCATTAAAGTATTATTTATCTTGAGCACTGTGGGGGTTTTTTTTGATACTCCCTTAAATTTTGTACCCAGAGCAAGTAAGTCACTAACTCTGGCCCTGGCAAAAGACTTGGAAACAGTTACCAAAAAACTCAGTTAACAGGATTTAATGCCTATGAAGACAATCATAATAAAAGCAATCATGGCATCTAGTTACCTGGCAGATAGGAAGTGACTTAAAGGAGGACGGGATGGGGCTGCCAGACAGACACATGAATAACAATGAGAAACTTGAGCTTTATCTAGAGGACAGGAACGACAAAGAGCAACTAAAAAGTAGCCATTATTTATTAGAGTTATAGTTGAGGTTCACAAGTGGCTCAACAAAAAGTAAAATGAAGGCCGTATACATTTTTAGAAGTATCTACAAAAAAACATAAATCTGGCATTTAAAGGGTAATCTTTCAATGATTCTACATAAATGGGGTATTACAATGCTTGATTTCACCTGTCATTGTTTTTTTTAAGCTCAGACATCTGCTGGAAGCAGATAGCCAACATGTTCCCCTACAATTAGCACAAGTAGTAAAACCAGTATCTACATTAACATTTCCAATGAAAAATTTCTGTGGTCATTAATGAACATATATTGCATGTTTTGTTCCAGGCACAGTGGCTAAGTTCTTAATTTTTACATTATAAATAAAACAGATACAGAAAACAAACGAATTATTTTCAGGTGGACACTATCCAGGTTAAGAAAGAAAACCTTGCCAGCCATTTCAGAAAACTTCCATGCACTCCATCACAATCACCACCCTCTTACCCCCACCATAATCAACCACTATCCTGACTTTCATAGTAATCACTTCTTTGTAGTTTTAAGTATTTTGTCACCCAAATGTGCATCCCTACACAGTTTTTAAAAACTGTATCTTGAACTTCTTTTAATCTATAGGTCCTTTCTCCATCCCTGTCATTTCCTTTCAATTTGTCTTTTGAAGACCCCCTGACCTGTTGAGTTTCCCAGTCTGGATTTTGCCGATTACATACTCATGGTGCATTTCAATGTGTTCTTGTATTTCCTGCAAATAGGCAGCTAGATCCAGAAGACTAGATCAGACTCAGGATTGATTCCTTTGGTAGGCTATAGGTAATGTCTCACTATCTTTGCAATCTTAGCAGCTACTGCTGTTTAATATGCATCCGTTCAGTAACGACTGCAAAATGATTACATTCTGCCACTTCTTTTTCACTGATTAGAATACTTATAGAAATATTTCCCCTCATCTACTATTTGGTTACCCCGTATTATAGTTCATATAAGAAAGGCAGGATAAATACTTGATTCTTTCACTTTACTGTCCCGTTTTCAAGAACGTAAACTGGTTTCCTAACATCCTCTTAAGACAACCAATTCTTTTTTCAGTTATGTATTCTTTTCAGATTATTTTCCATTATATGTTATTATTAGATATCGATCACAGTTCCCTGTGCTATACAGTAAATCCTTGTTTTTTAATCTATTTTATGTATAGTTGTTTATATATAGATAGATAGATAGTTGTTAATCCCAAGGGAACCAATTTTTAAAATATCATCAGGAACTTTTAAATATATTCGACATGTTCCAAAATCTATTGCAATTATCATTGTTGAAGCTCAAACTGTTCCATCTTTGGCCAGTGGGAACCTCTTCAAGATGGCTCGTGAGTCCTTTTGACACGACCCCCAGTACCTGTTGATAGCTTCCTTGCTATCTAGCATGACAAGATGATCCAGGCTAATCTTGAACATTTCCTGCCCAGACCTGGAACCAGAAATTTCTCCATAAAGCTCTTTGTTTCTGTTTGAGTGAGAAGCAGCATTTCAACGTCACAAACTGAGTGCTAAAGATACTCATTGTTTCTGGGCCTTTTCAGTGGACAGAGCTAGGAAATACACAAATTTAAAGATAAAATACCTCAAGTTCATACTGATACTTTTAATTCAAATGTGATACCATAAAAGTTTCTCCTTAGCCTTTTTTAGTACATGTGTTATTACCTTTCTTCCATACTAAGATCCCAGTTTGCAAGGACACAGAGGGATAAAACTGGAATATCCCATACTCATTTGTTTTAGCCAACATTATAGTCTCTGAATAACATCTAAGTATCTAGATAAAAGAACCTGATATGTTTATTGAAAGCATTAAAAAATGCTTGGCACATGGTCTCTCAATTCTCCCATTTTTAAAAATAGCTATACTGTACCTATATTGTTCAAATATAAGGCTTTACATAGTATATCATCAACCTCTCAGCCCTCATTTTGTGTTAAGTATATATTTAATACTTACAATCAGGTCTTAAGCTAATGTCTTTTATTGTTCTGGTGGTCTAAAAGTCAAAATCACTCTCCAATACACTCCGTTCCTCCAATACAACTTCCTGTGATGGCAGAAATATTCTGTATCTGTGCTGTCCAATACAGTAGCCACTAGCCACGTGTGGCTTTGAGCACCTGGCATGCGGTCAGTGTGACCGAGCAACTGAAGACTTATTTTACTTAACTGTAATTAATTAAAATTTAAAGTGTCATACGTGGCTAGCAATTACCTTACTTGACAGCGTATCTTTATTCGATTCTTCAAGAAGGGCTCATGCAAATAATATTCTCTGAATTCTTATACATTACCCTTTAAGCCTGAAAATGTTTGGCTGGATATAAAATCTTTGGTTCACATATCCTTTCATTATCTTAAATGTTACTCCATTTTCTTGTAGCATGAAGCATTGCTGTCAAAGTTTGACGATTATCATTTTATTTCCTTTATACTCCATAGGCTCTTTTTCATTAAAGCCCAGTTGTTTTACTAGAATATCCTGGTGTTGGTTGCTCTGGCCCAATATTCTGCAGAGCAGTGTTTCAGTATGTAGTTTTAAAGTTTTTTAATTTCAGGAAATTTTTCTGAATTATAGTTTTTAGTATTTATTCTTTTCCCTTACTTTGGTTTTCTTCTTTAGGAACTTCTATCAGTGTTGGATATCCTTTGCCTAACTTCAATATGTCACTTTTGAATCTTTCTCTTCGTTTTTTTCATTTTAGATTTCCCCCCTTTCTTACATCTTTCTCTTAAAGCATTATCTGTTGTACATACTTGGTCACGTTCTTTATAGTTTAGTCTTCATTACCGAAATGACTTTCTTCCATTTCTAATGCTTTCCTGAGTTCTGTCACCTCATCCGACTTCTTCTAATCCTGATTTGTTATTTTTTAACATTTTGTGTTATTTTATTAACGTCTTCGCCTCATTTTGAAATAGCTGTTGGTTTGGTTTAAGTTTTGTTTAGTGTGCACATTCTGACATGCTTTTACTGTCTAACAGGGATACTATTCTGTTTTCCTCTTAAAACACCTTTGTATGCAACCTTAGTGCTTTTCTTTCATTCATTTTTTTTTAACATCTTTATTGGAGCAGAATTTCTTTACAATGGTGTGTTAGTTTCTGCTTTATAACAAAGTGAATCAGCTATACATATACATTCATTTTTATGTGAAATTATTTTTTATGAACTCTAGAACGAGATGAAATACAAGAAAGCTTTTCTAACTTCTTAGGGATCTCTATTGTTTTTGTAGTGTTTAAAAACATGACTGCTTTCTAGGATTCCTTGGCTCTGTTCTCTCAGCTTTAGGCTGGACCTGCTCTTTCCCTATCCTCATCAACTTTGATTCCACTCCCAGCAGTTTCTACCCAGTGAGGAATATTATCCTAAAAGGTAGCCCTGCCAGGTCAGTTTTCAGAGTTCTTAGGGGCAAAACTGTTCCAAGTCCTTTAGTCCCTTTACCATGTACCCAAAGCACTCACCTAGTATTGGAGAGGTCAAATCCCTTCCCAGTCTTAGCTGTTCCTTCCAAATTGGTTGCCCCACTGTCCAGTGAATTCTTATTAGTTCTTTTGGGGTTCTTCTGTTCTTAGGTCCATCAGACAACATCCCCGATGCTTCCGTCTTATTGCTCCCACATTGACCCTGACAGCATGCAGGTCTTGTGACTGATGGTTTGTCCCTACCTGCTTAAATTTGGGGGTTCATGGGGAGACCTTGTCACCTAGTTTTGTTGTTAAACATTGTCCCATGGGTTTTGGTTTTGCTATTTCCATTTTTATTTGGGGACGCAGACTGAAAAGCTATGCTGTTGCTGCCACCACTTTCCCAGAATTCTGCTGAAAATTTTAAATTATATTAACTCAGTGGAATTTCACAACCACTTCATAAATTGGTACTATCAGTACCTTCAAGCTCACAGATAAGAAAGGTTCAATAATTTGTCCAAAATTACATAGCTAGTAAGTTGTAAAACCAAGATTCTAACCTGGATCTCTTAAATTCTAGAGCCAAACTTTTCAGGAATTAATTCTGTGAAGTGTGAAATACCTTTACCTTAATTTCTGTATAATAAAACTTAACTTGAAGTTTAAGAAACTGGTACAAGTCCTCTAAATTTTCAATGGGGTTAGCAAAACAATAGCTATGAAATCATACCAAAGCTAAATTTGCAAGAAAAAAAACTGAAATTTAATACTGGAGATTAAAGTAATCTTATCTAATCACTAGAATTGTTGTATGGGCATGTTCATGAATAGAAAAAGGCTTCCACAGTAAGGAACCACTAATAACCTACCTGGCCTGCCTTGTGTAGGCGGAGATACAAAGAGAGGCTGTATAGCATTCTGTGAGGAAACTGAAGTGGTACTACCAGCTTGATTAGCTGCTGCACAGTTAGCTAAGACTGGAGCTGGAACAATATTTGCACAGGAAGCTGCAACTGCTGCAGAATTCACCATCACCACCTGTAAGTGTGGAAGAAAGTTTAGAACTCTAAGTTTGGTTTCACAAACAATATTGGTCTCTTATCTGATCCTAAACTTCAGGAAATAGTATTCTAATAACTAAAACACCAAGAAGCCAATATTTATGTAACCCTAATACAGGAAGGTTATTTCTTTTAGAAGACCCCAGATGACTTTGAGAGATTTACTTTTTTATTTTAATATTTTTCTAGAAAGGTAATACATTAATATGATTCAAAAACCAAGTATAAAATTGTATACAATGAAAAGTTTCCTCCAACCCCTGTCCTCCATCTGCCTAGTTCCTCTCTCCACAAACAAGTAACCTCTGGGTTTCCTGAATACTATCCAGAAATTTATAGTACATATTTATTTTTACATGCATATGTTTCCCCACACACACTTAAAAAAAAAAACAAACAGAAAATGTTCTTTGCTTATTTTTTTTTTTTTTTTTAACTTCGTGAGACTGCAACTTGTTTCTCTGATTAGGCCACAGCACCCAATACAGGGCTGTGCACAGAAAGATGTTCAATAAATGGTAACAGATTCTTCTTCATGAACACCCTGTCCTCACCGTAGTCTCCATTTTCTTATTACCCACTGCAATGTGGCTGCTACCCTCTCTGGTTCTCAGAAACTGTATTCAAAGTCACAGTGGTCTCCATGGCAACAAATCATAGTAGACTCTTGTTAGTCCTTATGTTGCTTTACGGCTTGGCAGCAACTGACACTTGACTATTCCTTGAAACATTCTCTTCCTGGGGCTTCCATAATAATACACTCTCCTGCTTTTCCTCCCTCCTTGGCTATTCCTTCTCTACCCATTTTCTAAATGGTGATGCACAGGCTCTGTTCTAGATGCTGTTCTCAATCTCTTCCCTTTTCCAGGATGATCTTATTTACTCCTACGGTTTCAGTTACCTTTCTGATGCCAGCTTCCCATTCTATAAGAAAGCTTTACATTTTAAGTTTCAGGAAATGGCACAGACTTGACAGGTAATTTATATTAACTCACTCATTATGTAAGAGGTTCAGAGTAGACTGAGTAGTCCAATGCCAGCACACAGAACAGTGTCTGGAACACAGCAGATGCTCCATCAATTTGTTAATAAATTTACTAATTATTGTGCCAGGCACCAGGAAGTACAATAACAATTAACATAAGAATATAAGCCGCTTCTTTGAAGTATGACGAAGGGCAGAGACCAAAAAGAAAAAAATTCATTTTCTTCTGTTTAGGCCACTGCAACTGACTGTAAAATAAAACTATAAAGATTACCTTCTGGGGGTAGTTGTATGAGGTAACTGTATCATGAGGAGACATAGAACACGGTCTTCTATCCTGAAGAGACTTTAATGAATACAGAAGTACAAATAAGGGGAAATCAAGAAATTAAACAATACATCAATAAAAGATCTGCTTTGTTTCAACATCTCCTAAAGATAAGTGAAAGTGATCTGTCCTAAAAGTATTCAAATTTGGAGGTGACTACTATGATAATACTCCAAAAGGTATCACTCTAGTGCCTGACTTAGGTGACTGTTCTATTTCCTATCTACAGAAATCCTGATCATATCCAACTCTAGTCCCAATGTAGATACTAAAATGTAATGGAGAATTGTAATTTAAACACTTTCTCAGTGTCCTCTCTTGCCTTAAAAAGCTCAACATCAGTAGGGCCAGCAACAGTGTTGCTAAAAGAAAGCATTCCATCAAAAGGGACAGCTTGGGACAAGGGTGGATAACTGGTTGGTCAGCTGCATCCTACCTAAGCAGGATGTAGTATAATCCAAACACCATTCCCCTTTGGCTCAAGACCTTGTCTTTGTGAAAGTAACAATGATTTTAAAAGGCTCGGAATTATGCATGACAGACTGTCATGACAGAAAAATAAACTAGCAGCAGAAGCTGGTAATGAGGACACAGAGGAAATCAGGTGAAATAATCACAGGAAACAAGAGGAACCACATTGGGACAAAGACAAGCCCAACTTAACATGGACCTAAGAGTGCATGTTTCGAAAGTCTGTGTTGAAGTACAGCCCAAGTACTGGCCAAAAAGCAAACTTTAGCCCTGGCTCAGAAGGCCCAGTGTGAATTCTAAACAATTCTAGAGAAGGATTTAGGTGAGAGTTGGGCGTGGAATTAAGAAGAAAAAATGTTCATAGTTTCTTAGAAGGTTCTGTGCCTGGAAATCTCTAAGTCCTGCATTGCTCTTCTCCCCTCAGAATGCTGTGAAAAAATTACTTAGAAAAATTACTTAGAAAGTTGGTGACTGGAGAGTGGGAGTGGAGCATGTCATGAAGAGAATGAAACCTACTGGGGATGTATGATAAAGTAAGTTCAGAACAAAAAGGGAACACGTGACAAGTGAAATTAAAGGGACAGAAAGAAAGTGTCTACTCCTGTCATCCCTGAAGGCGAGATTTTTACTTGCTTTTTCAACTTGGGTGGCTATTTCAAGAAATGGTGTAAAAAGCATGTGATATGAGAATAGTAATGACAGAGTGAGAGGAAAAACTATTTCTCTAGCAGGGGCAAAGGAAGGAAAGGAGAAATAATGGGAAGAGAATTATATATCACAGTTTTCATCACCTTCCTAAGATGTATTGCCTAAACAGTAAAAACAAAAATTCAGTACATGAAGCTATCAAAGTTAAGATTAATCACAGAGAATAGAGGGTAATCATTCAACTTCCTCACAAATATTCCAGCTCTCCTCCTAGGTACATGGGTAGGTTGCTCTTCCCGGCCTCATCTAATTAGGTATGGGCACGTGACTTGTTTGGACAATGAAATATGAGCAGAAATACTGAGAGCCAGTGTTTAATTTCCCTATCTTCAGCTCTGCCAAGGTGACTGTGAAAGTACATGTCCATCAGCCTGGGTTCCTGAGTGACTCTGATGAGCAAAGGCCTGCTACCAACCTGCACTGGACCTATAACATTAGCAATAACAGCTGTGTTAAGCCGCTGAGATTTTGGTGGACTGTTGCTGCAGCATAACCTAGCTTGACCAAAACAGTAATTGGTAACTAAAATTAGGGTGCTGCTGTAACAAAAACCTAACTTGAGAAGGAGATTATGAATTTGTAGCTCTTAAGGGAAGAGGTTTGGAAAACAGAATGTTAGTTTTGTGTTTTGATTACTGCTGGCAGAGTTCAGCAAGGTATTTTAAGACAGATGTGTACAGAAAAGTAGTTTGTAGGCAGGAATGAAAGGGAATAGAGTCCTTGATACTAGGACTTGTAGGGTTTGGAGAGGCAACTGCTTCAACTCAAAACTCTAAAAGATAAAACTGATAAATGCTTTGAACAACAAAGAGAAGTTAAAACTCGGCCTTGAAGGAAAACTCAAATCATTGTTAAAATATGATTGCACTGAAGTATCTCAAAGCAAGAGTCCCATTAAGGATATAACACCCAATGAATCCTTGCAGTTGGACAAAATGGCTCATGGAAAAGTATTCAAAGGTATGGCTCTTTTCATCAATGCCTGATAAGCTAAAGGTATTTGCAATCAAGTAGAGACAGGGATAAGAATGCAAAGAATTATAGCAAATCTAAGTAGTATATTTATAAAAAAGAATTGTCAGTATGGCTACTGGCAAATGAAACTAATAGGAATCAGAGAAGCTGCACAATAAATTACTCACATAGCCAAAGAAACCATGAGCAGAATTAAAACTATCCAACTGAGATAAAACCACCCTTGGGCCCTCAATTTTCAACGAGTAAGAAGCAGGCTGAGAAAGCTGCTCAGTTGCCAAGAGGGATTATTCTCCAATGCCTACTACTTCAAATATAGCCAAGGAAGGAAGGGCCTTGGAGTAATCAAGAGCCCCAGAAAACAATGAACCAGGGAGCCTCTCCAGGGAACAGTCCCCATGCCTAGGTTGGGGGCCCTCAAAATGTCTGTCCAGCATGATGTCAGAATTGCTATGGGCCAGTAACTGTTTCTCCCATTTTCCCTGCATCTGAATGGGAAGTTCTACTGCAATTTTTCAGTCCCTGCTCTACCACCGGAAATTGGGTATGTAGGGGGTAAAATAACTTCGTATATTTGGTTTAAGCCTCCAGATCAAGACGAGCCACATCTGGACCCAATACAAAGAGTACTACACACTTCCCAGAAACCTTGGGCTCTGAGTTTAATCACACTGAAGGGGATTTGGGGGTTGCCTCTCCTGAGGTGGAAGGAAGTATTTTGCCTGTGGGAGTTTCCACTGAATGTTGTAATCCTTAGTGCTGTTAAAATATTTCCAACTTTTTGACTTCTAGGCACAGAGAAGTTAGAGCCTTCAAGAGAAACATGCTCTGGCCGATGAAAAAGAAATGGAGGGCTTCCCTGGTGGCGCAGTGGTTGGGAGTCCGCCTGCCGGTGCAGGGGACACGGGTTCGTGCCCTGGTCCGGGAGGATCTCGCGTGCCACAGAGCGGCTGGGCCCGTGAGCCATGGCCGCTGAGCCTGCGCGTCCGGAGCCAGTGCTCCGCAATGGGAGAGGCCACATTGAGATGGCCGCGTACCGCAAAAAAAGAAATGGAAAAGAAAGTGATATGTGTCATCTCCAGGTAGAAACTGTAAGAGCCAGTGCACCATTCACTACCTTTTGTTTCCTGCCTTAGCAATCATGGATGGAGCTTCCATCAGCTTAAGTCCCTAAGCAGAGCCCTCCTGCAGACCTCCACTACACATGTAGCATAACCAAGAAGTAAACTCTTGTTATATTAAGTACCTGAGATTTATGGCCCATTGTTACTGTTAGAAAGATCATGATAAAATCCTCTAAAAAAATCATCATCGCCAATGTTCAAATTTCCTCTTGTATCAACACATATTCGGAACATCTCTAGGATAATTTGTAGAAAGGGGTGTGATCTTGGATGAGTTAATTTCTGGGCCTCAATTTCTTCATCTACAAAATGGGAATGATACCCTAATACCTCATAGGATTGTTCTGATTTAAATACATTTATATGTATAGCACTCAGAACAGTGTTCTAGTACACAGGAGCTATATGTGTTTGTCATTATTATTAAATACCTACCAAGTTTGCTGTAGATTCAGTTGTGCTGTAAACACCTGAAGTTTCATAGTCTTGATCTAGAGGATACAGCCAAAGTAAAAATAATGAGCACTATTCTATAGTTTGAAATTTTATAAATAATGAATATCAGATTTTACCTAGATCTCACTGACCTGAAGGATAAATATATTCTTCGTGATATCCCCCTAGAAAAAAAAGACAGAAAAAGTGTGTTTATGTAGGAATTCTTGCTCAGAGAACCAGATGGCCAGCACTTGCTTCTTCTCAAGTTTTATGGATATATGTTCAAAACTAAAATGTATACATCCTTGAAACAAGTGATTTGAGCTTTCATACTACTCAACAGATATTAAAGCCAGAGACTGGCTGTAAACAGTACAAATTTCTCCTTTGAAAATTCCCTTAGTTCTTAAGAGTTCAGACAGACGTGAAAAACCCACTTGTGTCCAATTCTGGTGGTAGAGTATGGTGATTAACTTCACTGACTCTGGAGTTAGGACTGTCTAGATTTGAATCCTAATTAACTATATCACTTTAGGCAGGTTATTTAATCTTTCTGTCTTAATTTCTTCACTGTATAACAGGGTTAACAGTACCTAGCTCATAGTGGGGTGAAAAGAACATAGCATGATGCTTGGCATATAGTAAATGGTGATTATAAAGTAATCTGAGTATAACAACCAGTAGTTTGCTTAGGTGAACGTTAAAGGAATATGGCACGCTTCATCTGTTTTTCAGCCTGATTCAGGTAAATAATACACTTACAATCAGTTTGTTCTCAGAAGATGGCTTAGAGGACTGAAGTACTTTGCTCTAAGATTGCTACACCATTGAAATTCAGAGAAAGCCAATCTTCAACTGGACAGTTTTCCAGCAAATAACACCCCAAAGGTCAAAACTGGATTGATTCCTAAACATGTCACTTATCCAACACACATGCAGGTAACCCTCCAGACAACAGGATTTAAGGTGAGAATGAATATTTGGTTACTCTGAATATGCCACTATAGGTGAACAGTACCTATGAAGATACCCACTGTGCTAAACGGAAAAGTGAAAGGGTCATCCTGAGTAAAAGAGCAGAGAATACGCATACTCAGGCACATGCATGCACACTAACTTCTTAGAAATATCTATTTTCTCCAACATAAGTAGCAGAAAGAATATCACAAGAAAATACGTTGACCAGTAAGTCAAATCATTCAGACTGCCTCTTACCTCCTTAATCCACCCAATTCCTCCAGAATTGTTTCAGTAGGCATATTTCATTTTACAGAAAA
Organism: Phocoena phocoena; assembly: GCF_963924675.1. Lineage (NCBI taxonomy): Eukaryota > Metazoa > Chordata > Mammalia > Artiodactyla > Phocoenidae > Phocoena > Phocoena phocoena. Next base: position 94,399,345 of record NC_089240.1, on the reverse strand, counting down.
GTGGTAAAAAAATAAGCACACCCAATGATGAGAGGCACTCTAACAACTATAAAGGTCATGTATACATGCTTTAGAGTCAGATAAACCCAAATTCAAAATTGATCTCTGCCAGTCACAAAGGACCACATATTGCATGATTCCTTTTATATGAAATGTCCAGAATAGGCAAATCCATTAAGACAGAAAGCAGATTGATGGTTACCTACCACTAGGGGCAGGGGGAGGAGATGCTGGGGGGATAATGAGGAATGACGGCTAATGAGTACAGGGTTTCTTTTTCTAAAATTGATTGTGGTGATGTATGCAACTTTGTGACTATACTAAAAACCACTGAATTGCACTTTAAACACTGAATTGTACACGTTAGGTTAATTGTATAGTATGTAGATTATATCTAAATAAAACTGTTATAAAAAAGATTAAATCTCTGCCACTTACCAAAGGTATGACTTTGGCCATGTCCTTTACCCTTTGAACCTCAATTTCCTCATATAAAAAATAAAGAAGGGCTTCCCTGGTGGGAAGAATTGGTTAAGAATCCCCCTGCCAATGCAGGGGACAAGGGTTCGAGCCCTGGTCCAGGAAGATCCCACATGCTGCAGAGCAACTAAGCCCGTGCGCCCCAACTACTGAGCCTGCACTCTAGAGCCCGCGCGCGCCAACTACTGAGCCTGCACTCTAGAGCCCGCGTGCCCCAACTACTGAAGCCCGCACACCTAGAGCCCGTGCTCCACAAGAGAAGCCACCGCAATGAGAAACCCATGCACCATAACAAAGGGTAGCCCCAGCTCGCTGCAACTAGAGAAAGCCCGCACGCAGCAACAAAGACCCAATGCAGCCAAAAATAAATAAAATAAATTTATTAAAAAATTTTTAATAAAAAAATAATAAAGATACCACATTCCTCAGAGTGATAAAATATTATATTAAATTGTAAATATAGTTGCTTAGTACAGCACATGGCCATTAGAACTCAATGAATAGTAATGTTTATAGATCAAATAGATTTCTTTGGGCAACGAAATTATTTCACAGCAGTCTTGTAAAATAAGAGTCACATGAAAAGCCTAAAACAGTTATACAAATGGTGAGGACAACATGAATAGTTCCTCACTAATAAGGAACAGATATCTTCCATGCTGAAATCTCACCAAATCAAAACTCACTGAAGACCTATGCAGAGAGCTGAAAGTTTTAACAACGTAGTGGCCTACAGAAATAGAAGTCTGTCTTTCTGAAAAATACCAAGACATCTTCAAAAACCTAGCAAGCTCTGATACAAGAACTGATAACTCTTTCAAAATGAGTTGCCAGACAGAGTGAGACCACCCCCCCAAACCAAAACTTTAGCCCTGTTGTGCTAATACCACAAGAATCATCTTTTAAAAAAATATTTAACTGGAACTGACTCACCATTGTCATTCTGGCCATCACCTTCCTCTGAATTCAGAGTCTGTTTGCCTGAGCTATGTCCTCGCCTTGCAACATGGTATCTCGAAGTAGCAGGAACCATTGTAGGGGGCCCTCCATGATTCTGTACCAAAGAGATACACACATACACATGCAGTTCTCCCTATACAGTCAGAGAAAAAGCTATAAATATTTTAAATTTACTTTAGAATCAAAAATATGTGAGGAAATAATGATCAGGAAAACAGAAGATTTTAGCCCATACTTATATAGGCAAGATTATTTGTCCACCTCTACTCCTCCTCTATAAGAACAGCTTAAAAACACATTCCCTGCAATTTTTAAAAGCTCTAGGATGAAAACTCATGTTTTCCAGGAGGGGCTTTATTTGGTCATTTGTAAAACAGCTAAAATGTATCCATATTACCTTCACTTAAAAAAGTACAATAAAAAAAGTAAATAGCTTTTTGAGTAAAATTTTGACCTACTTACAGGTAAAGTTGGATAAGCAGTCTCATCCCCTTCTTCAACTTCATAAAAAGTAATGGTTTCTTCCAAGCCCCTGGGTATCTGTCCATTCTCTGGAACAAAGCTAAACTGGCACTCCTTATTCATACAATGCATCTGGCGGTGACTACGTCTAAAGGAACTTAAGTAGTTTGCAGAATGAGAAGAGGAAAAAAAGGTAAAATATGGTAGTAACTTGTTTCTAATTTCTAAATAACAGTTCAAACATCTCAATGTTGACACTTTAAATTTTAGTCCATATATTTACTGCACAGCAACAAAGTCAGACTCACTCGTTTTCTCTTTCAACACTTAAAATTCACTTACCGAGACCTATAAGAGAAGTTATCATAGCTCTGGCAGCACCTTTTACCTGGGCCAGGGTAAAAAGCAACTTTAGGGCTTGCCATGTTGTGCCTGTTTATAAAGCGAGGTGAATCTCTAAGAATAAAGGGGGAAAAAAACAGAACTCTTTATTTACTAGTGCTTGAGTAGTCAGTCTTTGTAGTTAAATAGAATTAACATATCCTTCTAAAAATGACCAAATAAAAAGAGCTTTGCTTTCCTCACTACTGACATTAGGCCTATTCATTTTTTTTAAATTGCAGTATAGTTGCTTGACAATGTTGTATTAATTTCTGCTGTACAGCAAAGTGATTCAGTTATACATATACATATATTCTTTTTTTATATTCTTTCCCATTATGGTTTGGCCTATTCATTATTGACAGACACAGTGCCATATACATGGCACTCAGCTTGATGGCATTCTATCTTCTAGGATCTCTTCAACTGCTCCATCATATTTTCCTAGACTATGAGAATACAAATCTTCAATAAATTTGACAAGAATTTAAGTATACATCAGTTCCATCCGTTACGCTCCCTTCAGGCAGAGATTATAAAAGAAATCTAAACTATTAAGCTATTTCTAAATTCTACTGTAATTCTGCCCAGGAATTATTTCCAATGTCTAAACAGAGATGTACATTATCTTCAAAGTCAGTTAAGACCTACCTGGGCATCCCATATCCCCGACCTTGTCCCTCAGATGAATGTTGAGGATGAAAATGTTCATTAGACATAACACCGCCAGCTGTCTGTGAGTAGTGCATTGGAGAATCATGCCCATAACGCATACTGTGCTGAAGCCTGGGTGGAAGGAGGGGGTCTCCCCTGCTGTAAGCCATAGTCATATAAACCTCTTTCCCTCTAATTTTCTTGAACATCTTCCTCCGTTGCTTCATGTCCATCTCTGACATAGCTTTCAAGCAAACAAAGAAGCAATAAGCTTCAAAACCAAAGCAAAAGGTCCAGTGTCTCCCACAAATGTCTAAGACTCTCACATGTTTTACTTAGGAAAACCATATGAAAACAGGGAAGGAACTTCTGTATTTTCAAAGGATGTACTAGGTCTTTCATTCAGAAGGGCAAAACCAGCAAGTAACTTCTGTATCAATGGACATCTCAGCACTACCTTTAGTATAGGCAACTTTGGTCATCAAAACATAGAGTCAGTCATCCAGTCATCTACGTTACTGTTATCCAAAAAATTATATCTATTAATAGACATATTAATACGGCTGCTTCCAGCTTCTCTGGCTGCTTCTATGAGGTGTTTTCCTAGTTCTTTGAGAAATGTTTTCCTTCAAGTTTTAGAATTTAAAATCCACTCCACCTTAAGCTTAAACAAAGTCACCTAAACAGTAGTTCTCAGCCAGGGACAATTTTGCCCCTCCCTTTCCTGAGGCACATTTGGCAATGTCTGGAGACATTTTTGGTTGTCATAACTTGGAGAAGGATGCTGCTGACATCTAGTAGATAGAGACCAGGGATGCTAAGCATCCTACAATGCACAGGACAGCTCCCTACAACGAAGTATTATCCATCCTAAAAAGTCAGTAGTGCTGAAGTTGAGAAACTCTAACCCAGAATAAGACTTAATGTTCCAGCTTTTTTTTTTTTTTAAGTGCAATGTAGGTAAATACAAGAGGAAAATAATAAAACCTTCAGCATACAAACCCATTTCTGGGACACAGCCCCAGGAAATTTTCTGGTAACCTCTTCCTTTCCTACTGGGTATAACATTCCCGGCAGGACCAGGTGTCACTTGTGTAACTGGTTTTAAGTTAGCCAGTGGAACAACATACCTTAAATGTAAAGATACCACCATTAAGCCATTGCAACACAGACTTAATTCTCATTTGATACATATACCTGATCCCTCCTGCTTCATTTTCAAGTGTTTTCTACTTAAACCTGTTAACACTAGCTTCCTCACTGAGGTTTATCTTTTTATGTTAAAAAACCTAAGAGCAGTTTGTACAATTTCACAGCTGTCTGTAGCACATATCATGCTCAGGAGGAAAGACTGTGGTAGACTAATTTACAAATATTTGTTGCCTCTCCTTGAAGAAGGATTATATTTTCTCACCCCATTGACTTTAGGCTTAGTTATGTAACCTATTTTGGCCAGGAAAATTTAAGCAGATGCTTTAAAAACCAGCACACAGTTTGTCATGTTTTCATTTTTTCCCTGCCTGTGATCCTGGCAGCATATGTCTGGATAGAGCCGTTGTCAACCTGGGTCCCCTTTGCTGACCTACTATGAACATGCTAAATGAGCAAGAAATGAACTTTTAAGTTGCCAAGAGTCTTTGGTTGTTAGGGCAGCATTACCTACTTTAATGGTTCTCAAAGTGGACCAACAGCATTAGCATCACCTGGAAACTTGTTAGAAGTTCAAATTCTTGGGCCCCACCACAAACTTACTAAATCAAACTTTGGGGGTGGAGCTCATCAATCTGTATTTTAACAAGCTCTCCTGGTAATTCTGGGGTATGTTAAAGTTTGAGAACAGATGGACTAGCCTATCTTGATATTGGCAGAGGCTCAGTTAGCAAACTAGCTTTCCAGTTAGTATAGTTTTATATCAGAATTCTGTTGTACTTAGTATTTCTAATAAGTTGGCTATTACCCAGGATTTTGAAACTTATGCATAGGTATACTGAAATTTCACACTTCACCATATGCTTTTACAACTCACAATAAGTCATCTTAGGCCAGTACCAGATATAACTTTGGTTCTCTTACTAGCATCCTGGTAATTCTCAATATTACAAAAAGGCATCAAAAGCCAAAGATTTTAGTAATTCAACAAATTATTATATCCTTACTTTTCTGCCAGTTCTTCAATGAAGACTGTTACAGAATCGCTTTCATTTCCAACTTCCTGAATATGAGCATTATAATATCTTCCGCCTGATTCCAAATGAACCTGAAAGAGGGGAAGAGACAGTAAGAAAACACCTAGTCTCGAGTCAGATCTGGCTTTTGTCAAACAAAAACACTACTTCTCCTCCCAAGTGAAGCTCAGTATTTACTTATTAAAGCAGCTGATAATCAACACTGCCAGTCCAGTTCAATGGAGGCTGCACATGCTGAAACAGTGTTACATCTAATCACAAGTTTGTAATTAAAATTTAACCAAACATTAAAAAAATCCTAGCATTTTGTAAATTAGTTTTGTTGAACTCATATTAATGACTAAAACCACAATCTCAGAAAAACAAATTACTGATTCTTTAAAGAAGGAACTAACCTGACATTTGTCTCCCAAATAGTACTGTCTCCCAGCATACTCCATATAATCAGATTTTTGAAGTTCTAAGAAAAGAAAATGAAGATTCAAGCTCAACCGAACTGGTTCCTTTGCTGTTTTACATCATTTCATTTTCTGATTTACTTTTACCACAGTGTTTTTGACAATGCTACCACTGTAAGCTAAAATCTGGAGGGAAAATGTCCTAAAGAGTCATTCCATCACTCTTGATGGGTTATTCTTGTGGTCAAGCTAAGGAGACCTGCCAGAATAGTTCTGTGCTATAAAACACAAACAGGTGGAAATTGGGAGGTTGTAATCTTAAAGTTGGTCATATACCAACAAGGTACAGTATGAAAGTAACACACTTCAGTTTTTTTAAAAAAGGAAAAAAAAACCACTGTGTAGCTTCTTCAAAGCAATACAGTTTACCCTTGAACAGCACGGGTTTAAACTGCATGTATCCACTCATATGCAGATTTTTTTCAATAGTACTACAAGTACCAAGGTTGTTGAATCTGAGGATGTAGAACTGAGGATACAGAGGAACTGGGAATACTGAAGGCTGACTACAAATTATATCTGGATTTTCAACTGCTTAGGGGGTCAGCAGCCCTAACCCCGACATTGTTCAAGGATCAACTGTGTTTTCATTGTGTTCCACAAGGTATTAACCTCATTCTAGATTATTAACTATACCTAGGTTCACCACCAAGGTTCAAGGGGTTGAATATGAAACATTAAAGGCTACCTTGATGGCAGAACTTTAAGACCTACTTTGATCAACTTAGTTATCTTATAAGGGGAGAGAAACAATTACTTATTTCAAGGGTTGGCAAACTTTCTCTGTAAAGAGCCATATAGTAAATATTTTACAGTTTGTGGGCCATGGGCTTCCCTGGTGGCGCAGTGGTTGAGAGTCCGCCTGCCGATGCAGGGGACGCGGGTTCGTGTCCCGGTCTGGGAAGATCCCACATGCCGTGGAGTGGCTGGGCCCATGAGCCATGGCCACTGAGCCTGCGCGTCCAGAGCCTGTGCTCCGCAACGGGGGAGGCCACAACAGTTAGAGGCCCGCGTACCGCAAAAAGAATAAAATAAAATTTAAAAAAATAAAAATAAATAAAGTTTGTGGGCCATACAGACTCTTGCAATTATTCAAGTCTGTCATAAAACTTTATGGACACTTAAAATTGAATTTCATATAATTTTCATGTATCACAATACACTGTTCTTTTAATTTTTCCCTGACACTTAAAATATAAAAACCATTCTTAGCTCACAGACCATACAAAAACAGGTGGCAGACTAGATTTGATTCACAGGTCATAGTTTGCCAACACCCGACCTATTCATCTATCAGTGAGGGCAGTCTTGACACATTAAACTTAAGATGAACTTACTTCCACTTACAAGTTTCTGGTACTCTTAAAGTTATCTAAAGACACACAGTCTTTGCACAGTTGAAGTCCCTGATGAACATCAGACTCTAAAAGATCCCTCCCCAGTTCTAAACCTATTTGTTTCCTCCTTTGGATGTAAATCATGTATTGAGTAGGCTAAAAAGTACCATATAAACATATAAAAGTGGGTTTTTTTGTAACAGTGGTTTGAAAACACCTCTTATTAAAAAATTTTGCAAAATTATTCTCCTAGATCTGTCAGGATTCAAAAATATCCTGTTGATGTTTCATTACCTTTTCTGCTGTCCAGCCAAACATCAAATTCTACATTACGATAGATTTCTGGATCCAGGGCTTTGAGCACCTTATAAGGCAAGAGCACCTTTGATGGATTTTCTGGAGTCTAAAACAAAAATAATCATGCTACAAACTCACCATCCTTAAGTCTTCATTCTATGAAGAAGGAAGAAATAAGGTTCTTTTCTTCCTTTTTTAAAACTATGTACATATAGGCCTTTCCTTCTTTATTAAAAGAAATAGGACTTCCCTGGTGGCATAGTGGTTAAGAATCCACCTGCCAATGCAGAGGACATGGGTTCGAGCCCTGGTCCGGGAAGATCCCACATGCATCGGGGCAGCTAAGCACGTGCACCACAACTACTGAAGCCCGCACACCTGGAGCCCGTGCTCCGCAACAAGAGAAGCCCCAGCAATGAGAAGACTGAGCACCACAATGAAGAGTAGCCCCGCTCACCACAACTAGAGAAAGCCCGCGCACTGCAACGAAGACCCAACATAGCCTAAATAAATAAATAAACTTTCATTAAAAAAAAAAAAAGAAAAGCCACAATAAATTTTACTGTATTTTTTAAAAATCAGGAGTCTAAATAAGCAATATGCAGAAATCTAAAAGGTTATAGATGGCAGAAGGGAAATACTGTCTAAAGCAGCCAATAACTCAGGAGATACATAAATCAATGCAACACAGACCAGAATTAAAGATTCAGTCAGGGCTATTCAACAAGTCTCATCTTAATATGCATACAGAGGTGCAAGTGTTTCTGTACCCTAGACACCTAGACAAATCTGAAAAGGTTACTTCATTTTGGTCCAAATCTGCTACAATTTCCAAAAGAATTATCTTTTTCTTCCGCTTTCCTAGAATTTCATGGTATTCCATACTGTTTCCAAATTACCAGCACTTGGGGGCATACACAGAGATTGTTCTAGTAGTATTTGCCCTATTTAGCTAGTCTCAAACTGAAGGTCTGCTTGATAATAGACCTATACAGGTGGTAAAATTCCTCCTGTTTCTCCAACTAGGATTACTACCTATTTTCTGAGTAAAATAGGAATAAACCTTACTCTCTTTAATGACAGAAAGAAACCTCAGCATCAGAAGACTGATTACAAACTAAATATCTATTGGGTTTCTAATATTACTTTAACTTGAAAACAACAGCTTCTGAAATTTCTCAAGTGTTCAGAGTTAGCTTTGAAAAAAATTTACAATTCCATAGGAACAAAAATTCAGAGAACATTAAGCACACATTTTACATTTCAGATCAAGACTTACACGAAGGAAAACATCAGCTCTTCCCCAACCCCATATAACTAAAATGGACCATCTGACATTAACTAGTTTAAGTTATGATACTGCAAGCCAAGATTATGAAAATTCTTTGCCCTAGAAGATCTCAAACCTTTGCTTCTTCTGTTCCTTGATTGTACCCCTCTGGTATATTTTCAACATTGCAGCAGGCACCCCACTCTTCAGTCCTAATTGAAAAGATTTAGAACAAAGAGCTTTATATAAATGCAGTAGCTAAGTCGTAAGTCTAATGACTATACCACCATCTAGTGGTAAAGTAGCTCAGTTCTAAAAATGAGGCAAATACATTTTCATCCCAGCATTTACATTTATGCTTCCTTTTTTTAAGTACGTGCTACAAATACCTCCTATATATTTCATACCTCCTGTGGGGACACAATCTTAAGATGGTCACTATGATCCCCACCTCCTGGTGTTCACACTCTTGTATGATTTCCCTCCAAGTTTGCGTCTAACCAACAGACAGGATGTATATCATTACACTATATAAGAATGTAGTGCCTGTCTTGCTGATCTCTCTCTCTTGCTGACTATAAGGAAGCAAGCAGACATGTTCACCAACCCCATGTGGCAAGGAGCTGAGGGTTATTCTGGCTGACAGCCAGCAAAAAGCTGAAGTTCTCAGTCCTACAGCTGCAAGGAACTGAATACTACCAAGAACCATGTGGGTCCTTCCCCAAAGCTCCAGATGAGAACTCAATCTTGGCTAAAACCCTCATTACATTCTTGTGAGATCCTAAGCAGAAGACCCAGATAAGCTGTGCCCAGATTCCTAACCCACATAAATTATGAGATAAGAATGTTGTTTTAAGCTGCCAAGTTTGTGGAAATATTGTTATGCAGCAACAGATAACTAATACACCCTGCCTTCCTACTACTTTAGTTTCTGTAAGCCTCAAGTTCTTAATACAAATAATCAGTGCAGAATGAAGCAACTTCTACCCTGATATATATGGTTGCCACCCCCCGCCCCGCATTCCTTAATACAGTCATCCCTTGGTATCCATGAGGGATTGGGTCCAGGACCCCTGGTAGATATAAAAATCCTCAAGTTTCTCAAGTCCCTCACGGTCAGCCTTCCACCACCCCAGGTTCTGCATGTGGATCGGGAGGGCCAACTGTAAGTTTTAAAAAACCCTCTTTATCCAAAAAAAAAAAAAAAAAAAAAGCATTAAACATTCAAGAAATAGAACTGCAAGACAACAAAAAGACAAGGTTATATCTGACTAGCACCAAGCCTATCTGAATTTCCAGACAGAAGAATCAGGGAGAATTATAAGACAACATCTACTTTATTATCTCAAAGTTTTTGACTAAATCTGTTCAATAATAGCTGCTTCCTCAGAGGCCACAATGTATACTCCTAGTGAGTACCAAAGGCAGACACTAAAAGCTCCTAAAACTCCCCTTTAGCCTGAGAGATTCTTTTCTACTAGCTGGATGTATGTGTCAAGTAACCACTTTGAACCTCAGTTACCATCTACAAAATGATGGTGCTGGTTTAGAATCAGGTTTTTTTCCCTCAAAGTGTGGTCCATGGCCTACCTCTATCAGAATACTTGGGTGTACTTGTTTAAAAAGTAGATCCCTGGCCCTACTCTGACCTCCAATTTTGAAGGGAGGCCCCCAAATCTGCCTTTCTAACAAGCGCTCTAAGTAATTCATATATAAGTTTGAGAATCATGTGATTATAGTTCCAAAGTCTCTTCTAGCAATTAAAAAACTGATTCTGGAGTCAGACTTGAGATACGTGTCAGGAGGGGGAAATTTCCCCCCTACCCGTCTTGAGTTCTTGTGGCTGGACTAATAATAAAGTTGACACAAGACAGGTTAATAGGAGAAAAACAAAAAAACTGATTCTGACTTGGACCAAACCCCCAAAGCCTGAGCATTTCGCAATGCAACATATCTTTTGGTAAAACTTCTCTTCCCCCATTAAAAAACGTATATCCCTGTACATACAAGCATACATACATACATACGTGTGTGTGTATACAGTTGGCCCCTTCATTTCAGCAGGGTCCACATCCACAGATTCAACCAGCCACGGATGGAATTGGTTGAATCTGTGGACGCAGAACCCATGGATATGGAGAGGGTCAACTGCACATACTACACTGTTTTATACAAGGGACTTAAGCATCAAGCATTTTGGTGTTTGCAGGGGTCCTGGCACCAATCCTCCACAAATGTCAAGAGATGACTGTGTATAAATATACTAAGTCATAACCTTGCCAGGTCCCTTCCACTTTCAAATGATACACAGAAACATGATCTTGTAGTTGACATCCCCTTTCCCTTTATTACCTATCCTGAGTTGAACTCTTGTAGTCAATACGGACATCCCCACTGCTAGTCACAGCACCGTTCCTGTTCTTCTTGGAACCACTTCGAAACAACTTAACTGCAGTCTTCAACTCTTCTCCATCCACAACAAACACATCTTTATAGAGAATTTCATACAATACAGCTAAAGGAAAAAATGACCAAAACTCCAATTGTCAAAATAAGAATTTTTGTAACAATGTGAAAATAGCTATAACCCAGTATATGAATTCAATAGGTACCAACAAAGTTTTAAAAGAGCTATTTATGGTGGGCCACTCAATTTAAAGATCGGCAACAAATCATCTGAAAGCACACCCAAACATTTATAAAGCCTTCACATGCCTTGACAAACAGCTGCACTTGACTGAAATTGTTTTGAGTACACTGAATCATAATGACCATTACTTGAACAGCAGAGTAGAATCTGAAGAAAAGAAAAACACATAGAACAATTAAGTGAATGTTAGATATCTTACAACCATGAAATACTTCAAATTAAGTTGCTAATCAGAAACTGATAAACTAAATGAATTTGCTTTTTTAAAAAAGTGACTTTCAGATTCTATATATGTGATATCATACAGTATTTGTCTTTCTCTGTTTGACTTATTTCACTTAGCATACATGTCAATCAAATCTCAATAAGGCTGGGGAAAAAGTGAGTTTAAAATCCAAATACAGATAAATGAAAGCTGTATTCCACAAACAGATTTTCTTGACAGTGAGTTTTATTTTAATTTTTTTTAATAAGCGAAAAGAATCTGAAAAAAATATATATATGTACAACTAAATTACCCCACTGCACACCTGCAATTAACACAACACTGCAAACTAACCACACTTCAATTTTAAAAAGAAGACAGTTTTCCAAAATGGTTGTGCAATTTATGTTCATACTAGCAGTATATTAGAGTTTTAGTTACTCCAGGTTCTTGACACAATTTTCCATCCTTTTTTATTTTTGTTAATTGTTTGGAGTTGTTTTTGTAGTTCTTTTTTGTTCCTTTCTTCTTCTTCTGCTCTCTTACGAGTTGATAACTTTCTTTAGTGTTACATTTGGATTCTTTTCTCTATTATGTGTGTGTATCTATTACAGATTTCTAGTTTGTGGTTAGCATGAGATTTATATATAGCAATCTCTCTATATATATTTACACATGATTATTTTAAACTGCTGATCTCTTAATTTCAAATGCATTTTATCAACCCTGTATTTTTACTCTCCTTCCCTCATGATTACTGTTTTTGACATCATATTTTACATCTTTTTTGTGTATCCCTTAATGCTTATTGTGGATATAGATATTTTACTACTTTTGTCTTTTAACCTTCTTACCATCTTTGTATGTGGTTGACTTCCAAAAAGATGTGGTACATATATACAATGGAATATTACTCAGCCATAAAAAAAGAATGAAATAATGCCATTTGCAGCAACATGAATGGACCTAGAGATTATCATGCTAACGGAGGTAAGACAGTGACTTTTCAATGTCAAGATTAAAATCACTGCTAAGGCAACACTGTGAGCCTCAATCACATTCCTGATAATATACCAAACAAGTCCCGATTTACGAATTTGCAAAAGATGGGAACTTTTACAAACTGAGCAAATAGAATAGGAAGCCTAACAGAAGTCAAACGACCCAGCTGAACTTCTAAAAATGGAGAAAACAGGTCAAATACCCCAAATTAGACTATGGGGGGAGGAATTTCATTCAATTTATTCAAAATGTTATCCACTATATTGAATAGCAATATATCAATATGCTATATAGGAGCCTTCCTTAAAGAATTGAGGCACTGAGATGGCTATAAAATGAGTTAATCTCTTAGCTGATTCCTTCAATATCTAGTTTTCTCAAACAACATTCAGAGGTGAGGCTTACTAACCAAATTATTTCAGTAAAAATGCTCCCTGGCTCCATGTGATGAAATCTGTTTATATAACAGGTCCAAAACCTTTTTGAATTTTTCTTCAAAAACCTCTGTCTTGTGTAAAGGATGTAATCCCTAGTGATTAAGTCTATTTCATTTTGAAGCCATCTCTGGAAACAACCTGAGGTACTAAAGACAATTCTCTGTGATCTATGAGAGGATAGTGGCACCAAGTTTCCTTGGCAGAAAATTATCCTAAGCACTCTTTTTTCTACTTTCCTACACTACCCTGGGCTAACTTCTCCCAATGAACAAGTTCTCTGACCGCAGGTCTATTATTCTTCCCTAGTCTTTTTTTGCAATCACAACTCTATCAGTATAATCCATTTCAAAGTACTGAGGGAGTATCAAGCTAAAGTAACCCACAATAAAGTTTAAGTTGCAAAGTTTCACCCACCCCCAAGGGGTATTTGCATTTAAGAGGAGTTCATTAATCTAAAAGAACAGTGAGCAGATTTTGAGCTGAGAAGCCTTTTGTACTTTGGACTAGAAGAACTGGGAACTCCAACAAAGGAAGGTTAATAACCAGAGGCAGTTAGTAAGGATTAGTTAAAGGAACCCAGCTAACCAGAACTGATGACTAAATAAGCAGGAAAGAAAACAAAGATGAGTATACAATTTCTCTATTGAAGTGGCAAGAAGTTCTATTTTGATTGGAAGAGGCAAAACTAAGCATGATGGCTTTTATGTTCCTGGTGGTATCTCAACATAAAATAATAATTTTCTCATACATACTTGTGGGTGGTGTGTTTGTTGGGGGTGGGAAGGTGGGATGTAATGGCAGTAAACTAGTTAAAAATGAGGCAGATCTAGATTACTGATGGGGATAAATATCTGAAAAGAACAAGTGACAGAATGTTAAGTATGAGCCCATCTACATAAAAGCTAATAAATGAATAAATACATAGAGAATGAAATTGGGATACCCACCCAAACTTAATAGCTGTTACTTTGAAGCACATGAGATTGAAAAGCATGAACAGAAACTTGACTTTTCACTCTACATTTCCAGATACACGTTTCATTTTGTTTTAAATATAGTTTTTTTTTATTCTTTCTAGATAGAACAAATTGGCTGAGTGAAAATGGCTAGTTTCCAGCAGCATTCACTTTGACACTGGATAACTATGTAAAATGCAGACTTAAGTCAGCTAAAAAGGTGAAAGGTACTAGGGTGAACATTAGGTATTTATTTCTTCAAAAATGTGCTCTAAAATATATTTTATGCAAAGCTTATTAATAATGTTCACTGCTTTTAATAAAGTCATTTTTGAAAATACAAACAATTCAAATATAAATCTTAGGAGCCTGAACTGATACAGCAACTAAGTTTTAGGCAAAGCAAGGTGTCACACAACAAAAGTACCCTGCTGCCACCTGGCTCTTCCATACTTAAATTTCAAGATAAACTAACATTCCCTTTGTACATTCCCAAATCAGACATATATACAGCATCCTGTGCAATGCAAATACCCAACTGCTGTTAAGTGTTAGCTCTATATATATGTATGGATGAGACTTACACATGATATTCTCATGGCTGCACACACTAAAAAGGTCTTACACTTTTGTATTCTTATGGTTCCCAATGGGTGATGTTTTCCCCTTAATTAGTTCAAAAATATCTCTGTAAAATGTATAAGACTCATTTGAAAACAGAGCTGTATAATTATAGGAACTAGGTGGTAGGAATATGGATGTTCACTATACAAATCTTATAATTTCTCTCTGTATGAAAATTTTCAGAATAAAATGTTGGAGAAAAAAATTAACTGCAGGTTTAAAGGTTCCTGGTAAAGATCTAACTGTCTAAATCTCATCTCAGACAATGCTGTGTACAGTTGCTAAAACACAACAGCGAACACGCCTCTTCCTCAAACAAGTCTGATTATGTCACACCTTTACTTAAAAACTCTGAATTGAGTGTTTAGGGACAATTATACTAATGTCTGAATTTACTTTGAAAGACATCAAAACTTAAGATGGACTGATGAATGGATAGAGCGGTGGTTAGATATGTGACAAAACAAGGATATTAAATATTAGCAGTGGACTAAGTGGTGGGCTTATGGATGCTCAATGTAAAATTCTTTTAGCTTTTCTGTATGTTTGAAAAACCTTCATAATAAAATATTGGAAAAAAGCTTCAATTGACTATCCTGTACAATGAAAAGCCAAATTATTGGCACAGTCTACTACATCCCTCTAGCCTATCTTTTCAGCACTGTCTTCCCCCCATCCAGCTACTTGGCCTCAAAGGGTCTCTTGCTTCTATGCCTTTGCATATAGTGTTTCCTCTGAAGAGACTGCCCTTTATACTTGTTAGACTCATTTTATTTTAATACTCCACTTAAATGTCACAACCACCATGAAACTTTCTAAACTCCCTAAAGCACAGTGAAGGGCTTTTTCTTATATGCTCTTTGCATATAGCTGTATTATAAGACATATCACTTCACTGTAGTTATTTACATGTCTGTCTTCATAGCCTCTTGAGCCCTTAGAGGGCAAGGATTTTGCTGTATTCATTGTGGTATCCCCAAAACCTAGTAAACTGCCTGGCGCACTACAGGGGCTTAATGTTTACTGAACAAATTGGCAGTACCATCAGTAAAATAATTAACATGCCCCAATTTATACTTACGTTCTAAGTTATCTCTTGCATCCTATTCAGTCTTTTCTATCCCTAATGCCACTTGCCTAGTTCAGGCCTTCTGTCTAGATTACTGTAATATTCTAACAGTTCTACCAGTATCTAGTCTTATCTTACCATCAAAATGCTGCCTGAATTTTGCTCCATGGTATGAAACAAGACAAAACTCAAATACTGTGTAATCTACATTCACTAATCAAATCATCTGGATAGAAGGCTTTTCTTAAAAACTTTTTGGAAGAAAAACTGTATGCTAAAAAACAATCTGTTTACCTGCTGAGAGTTCTCAACCAACTAAACAACCTCCTACTATTTTCCAAGCACCTTACTAGACAGTAGTAGCACACTGTCCCTGCACTTAAGAAACTTTCAGACTAATGAGAGAAACAGACATGAAAACATATACAAGGTGATAAACACTATACTTACCTGGGTGATGCTAGGGGAACAAAAAGGGAGGAAATAACTCCAGGGGAGGTGGTAAAGTTTCAAAGGAATTAACATTTGAGATACAAAGGAAAAGAGCATGAAAGTTGGACTCTCTGGACACATGATGTACTAAGGTTGAAGGACAATGAAGCTGGAAAGAAGGTTTGGGACCCTTTAGGTTACTGAATGTCTAGCTTCAGAGTTTGATCCTTATCTTCTAGTCAATGGAGAGTCAATTAGGGTTTTGGGTGTTTTTTTTCCTATTACAGAGGAGTGACAAGATCAGGTTTGTTCAGAAAGATAGCTAACAATACTTAGGCTGACTAACTGGAGAGGAAAAGGCTAGTTGTAGAAAAGCTTGGCTTGTAGACTGTGCTTATTTTTTCATTAATTAGGTTTAAAAGGATGATTTCTTAATGATAAGCTGGCAGCATCATTCAATTTTTTATTTTAGTAAACATTCACTTATCTTCTTACCTTGTCTTCATAGCCATTATCTGTGACATGAGTTGGAGGCCTGCCAGGATAGCGATAAAGAATGAAATCCCGACTACATGGGTAGAAAACAAAGATGGATGAGAAGAGATAATTTAGTATATGCAAGAAATAGTTATAAGAACAAAGATTTGTGCTTTTAAACTGCCTACCTTATTCATCTAAAATAACCTAAATGTTTAAGAGGATAAATATTAATTCAACATAGACAGCTAACTGTCCCTAAAGTCCTATGCATTTTAAAAATGTATCTTAATTTGAGGAAAGGAGGAATAAAGAAGATAAATTGCCAATTGTATGAATGTACGTTTTGGAGGCTCCCATTTATTTAAAGCAGGTGTTGGCAAATTTTTCTTGGTAAAAGACCAGATAACAAACATATGGTTTTTGCAGGCCATATGATCTGCTCAACTTTGACTTTGTAGCCTGAAAGCAGCCATAGACAATGCATAAACAAATGTACGTGAAAGCTTTATTTATGGACACTGAAATTGAATTTCATATAATTTTCATATGTCATGAAATATTATTCTTTTGATGTTTTTAACCATTTAAAAATTTTTAAAAAGCTTAGCCAAGAGCCATACAAAATAACAAAAAGCAGGCCAATTTAAAAGGTTGTCCCTGATTTAAAAGCAACAACTGATTAGCTGCCTGCTCGATGCCTCTTCTGTACTACTTCTTGCTGGATTTAGTGAGGGATGAGCAGACTGCAAAACAGTAACTTGAACAAGTCCCCATACAAGAGGGTTCTGATTCTATCAAGGTATATGCTATCTCACCATCCTAAGAACTGTGAAGGAGTCTACAGATCCAACTCCTTAAATGAACAAGATCCCCACTAGCCTCTAACCCACATTATATAACCTACAGCTTTCAGAAATGCCACTTTCGCAGTTTTAAAGACCAAAACAGAACTTCCAAAGCAGTAGAGCAGTGTTTTTCAAATTTTTCCACCATTACTGCCTCTCTAAAGAGCCTTTTAAAAAAATACGTTTCTTAATTTCCCTATAAAATTTTAGTACTACAGATATACCGTATATCTGTTTTCATACTGTGACCCTTTGAAGGATCATAAACCAATGTAATATCTAATATTTGTTGTCCTCAGGAAACAATTTCTACTCTCTTGGAAGTGATATTGCCCCAATGAGCACACGTGCACAAAAGGCACAAAGTTAAATACACAAAAATTCTAAGGTAAGTATTCCGACTTTCTACAGGAATAGTACTAGCAGTTCTTAAAGCCCTTTATTCTTCCATTCAAACGGACACAAATGTAGAAGTTCTCCACCCTAAAATTACGCCATTGACTTTGCTTAGACCACTTCATTTGACTATCAATACATCAAATCTCAAATATTCCCAATCCTAAAGGGACTTTATTAGAAACCTTACACACACACACACACACACACACACACCTTCTCTCTCTTAAAAAAAAAAGAGATCCAACTTACTTATAAATTAGAGAAAGAGCTCTTATTTCCAGATGGCCAGCACTTTCCTAAACATAAACGGTGCATAAAGTTTTTAAAAGCATTCTGTATCTAGGAGGTAAAAGTTTTTGCAAGTTCAACACTTGCTTTTTTAGATGCTTAGCACTGTTGTAGGTGAAGAATTTGTACAACACACTATAACTTGCTTTGAGGCTTGGGGTACTGTGATAGTTACTTACTAACACAAACTTATTCTGAGAAAAAATTGGACCTAAAGATCTTCTTAGTTAGCTATTAAGTAACAAGGACAGGAATATGGGAGATTTAAAAGACACAATAAAAATGTAATTAGTGTAAGAATACGAAGTTAGCAGGGTATTTAGTAAATGTGTTAAGTCCAGAACCATGGAATTAATTTAATCACATAAAATTATTTTTAATATGTTTAGGAATCTTACTCCCACATAAAAGAAGGATAACTACAAATCAGGGGAATTGTTTAATAAAAAAAGTAATGACCTCCTAGTAACATTCACTGCCACCCCCTCCCCCATTAAAGTGAAAAGGCTTGGGTTAGTCCTGTTCCCAAGTAGTGTATACTCTTTCACTAGTCTATAGATGATAAAATTGTTAACACACAATTTTCAATATTCAACACAAAACAACAGGTCAATTCCCAGCCTCTAAACTTTTGCAAGAACTATTTGATTCAACACAGCTGGCTACTTAAGAAAATAGACTGGGCCTAGCTAAAGTGACACAGCTGAATGATATTTAGGCTACTATTCCAAATACTCTGAAAAGATTAACCCCCCATATTTGATCTTACCTTGGGATCTCCCAACCGTTCCAGGTATTTCTCAAAAGATCCCTCCACATACTTCAAAAATAAAACAAACTTGACTTAACCAAATACATAGCATTACTGAAATCTGATTATATTGCTGTTGTTCAGCTGAACAATTATGGTATTAAATGACTACTGTGCACAGCACCTCATGAAGATTTGTACATACACAAAAGGTGAGTGGAGAAAAGCTGGACTATAAGACTATCTCAGGAACTGGTCCTGGCTTATCCACATACCAGTGCATTTCATCAAACAGTATGCCTTTGGAGTTTCTTTTGAAATGCCAACTTAAGTAACGACAATTTTCATAAATCAAGCAAGCACGATAATTATAAGGATTTCAAATTTGACAGCAAACATGCATTTACAAAGTTAAACTGAGGAACTTTAAAAGGAATTTCACTAGTTTCAAACAAAGCACAGGCAACAAGGGAACTTTCTGGGTGATGGAAATATTTTGTATCTTGACTGCAGTGGCAGTTGCTTGACTATATTATTGCCAAAACTTAAAACACTAAACTTAAAATGGTGAATTTTATGATATGTAAAATACACCTCAATAAAAATTAAACTCAGGAAATATAATATACATTTAGTTCCATGCATGTGTATCACTAGACTTAAAAAACCATGTTAATTTTTCTCAGTTCCCTTTTTAAACAGTTTTGAGGCATAACTGACATACAATAAGCACACATATTTAAAAGGCACAAGTAAGTTGACTTACGTACGCACCCATGAAACAATCATGACAATCGTGATAGTGAATATATCCATCACCCCCGTAAGTTTCCTTGTGCCCCTCTATAACTTCACTAACCCCCAAGCAACCACTGATCTGCTTTCTGTCACTACAGATTGACTTGTATTTTCTAGAGTTTTATATAAAGGAAATCATACAGTATATACTTTTTTGGGGAGGTCTGGCTTCCTTCACTCTGCATAATTAATCTGAGATTCATCCACGTGGTTTTAAAATTTTACAGACATCTTTGTTACTCAAAATGTGGTCCTTGAACAACAAACAGCAAGCATCACTCAGGAATTTAACTGCTGAAATCTGGGGCCCCAGCTCAGATCTAGTGAATCAGAATTGTTTTTTTAACAAGATCCCCAGGTGATCTGTATGCACAAAAATATTTGAGATGCACTGCTTTACACCATGGTCTTGCATCTGAAGTAATTTCACAAACAAGCCTTTCCCCAGGTGTGCTGACCGCTAATTAACTTCAAGGTAATAAGCTTTAAAATCAAGAAGGCTTCATATACTTTTAAAATTCACAGAAACCTGTTGAGAAAATTAAGAGTAAACCTCGAACAGCAGGCAAATACCCATAATATAGTCAGGAGAACAAATAGTACTGGAAGGGCTAGGAATGTTTAAACAAAAACAAAAAAAAAACAACAAAAAAAACAACAGCCACAGGAAAGGGCGCACTTCAAATGAGACCTTGATAAAACCTTGTTTTGTTAACAAGAATTCAAATACTTCAACATATACGAAGATGCCTTCTAAAAGTTGTTTTAAAGTTAATTAGTGGCAGAGCTCCAATTACCAGTTTGTCACATGAAAAAGACATGTTCAGGAATAAGTTGTTTCCTTAGAGTTAAGTTTTACAAGATTCTTCAAGTTGACTGGCTGACGATCACTGTACACAGAATTAAGAAAGAACACAAGGGGTTCCCATTTATACAAATTTAAAAATACACATTTAAAAATATTAACATAGCCAAACCCCTTGTGAACTGATTACTTGTTTAAGAAAACTGTGATATGGATAACAGTCACTTTTTGGGTGTGGGGGGGAATAAATAGTGGGAAGGATAAAGATTAACTTTCTTAATTTTTAATTAAAGTACAAAACAATCTAATTCTGGGAGGAGATTCAGAAGCATGCTACTAGCTAGGAGGAAGGAAGCCAACTGAAAATTAAATACTTGCTATTGAGAGGAGATTGCGGGATATAATATTCATACGTAGGTACTCAAAATTCATTTCCTACCTGCTACATATTCTATGAGCAACTCTCCCTTGGGTATGTATTCTACTTACAGACTCAAAAGTTTGTTGATTTTCTCTCATATATGAGACACAAGCCTTCCTGATTTCCAAGTGATGGACCTGGCTGCAAAACAACTAAAAAGAAGAGAAAGACCAGCTCACTGTCAGCAGTTATTTGAAACAGAAGCTTCTAAGTTAAGACTATGAACTGGACACTCAAGTCCTCCCCTTATTCAGAACATATATAGGAAACTGGGAAATTAAGTCCTGATCTTATTAAAATCTGTTTTTGTCATCTTTAGCGATACAGAAGAGGTATGATTCTGTCATGCCCCCCCTTTCTACTATTATAAATTTTTCCTTAGGCATAAAATTTAGAGGAGGAAGGTGCTGCTTATAAAGGATCAAGATACATTTCAAAGTTTTCTTTAACCCCATTACTTTACCTCTTACATTCCAAAGTGGCATTTAGAAAACAGAGAAGATAGCAAAGGCACAGCAATGTATTTGAACTAATCAGCAAAGGCATGCACCAAGCTAATAAGTAGAGAGACCCTGATGTTTTAAATAGGGAAAAGGGAATTTGTTTTGTTTTGTTTGGGTGGGCTACAGGTCTTCTAGCTACAGAACTGTGCCAAATCTCAAACTCCAAAAACTCAGCATAGAGAAGATGTATGTTTTCCTTTTACCTGCTCCGAAATAGCCCGAAAGAGGCAAGAGGCATCCTTGGCAGTCAGCTTTCGAAACAGCCCTAAGCTGCCTAAGTATTCATCCATTGATGCCTCATTCAGAGACTTCTGGCCGCAGTACTTTTTCCATCCTTTATGCATTGTGCACAGGGGGTGGAGTTGGGGAGGGGGAGAAAGTAACACAGGTGTGGCAAGAAGGAAAAAGAAAAAGAAGGGTGCAGGTAGGAATGGGTAGCAGTGACAGGGCTTGCTTATGCAGGTATCCAGAAAGCAGCCCAAAGTCTAGGCACGAGAAGGCAGTTGGAGTCAGCGCTGCACAATCTTGGCACTTCTCAGGAGCAGGAGAAGCAAAGGGCTGGCCCAGGATAAGTCGGGACCCTGTGAAAAGAAGAGGAAGAGCCGATGCTCCCAGGAATAGAGAACTTGACTTGAGAAGGAGACGTGGGAGCGAGAAGGAACTTGCAGAGCTACCTTGTTGGGGAAGGGTGGGATTAGCCCAACCAGCCCAAGGTTGAGAGAAGTATGCGCAAGCAGCTGAGCTTCGGGACCAAAAGGAAGCCGAGTCTGCAGCTTAACTCAAGGCAACTGCTGCACGAGGTTGCAAAGGGACTGCAATAAGGCTCAGGTGTGTAGGATGCAGCCCAACCCGCATTACGTTGCTTTAAGATCTCTGCCCGAATTTTCAACCAGTCTCTGCCCAAGTTCCCTGCTCCCATCACAGTTTCACGTAGATGAGAGGAAAAACAAATCTGAACATAATTAACTAAGTAAGCTTTTGTGTTAAGACTATCTTAAGAAACAAAGAAAATGGGGGGGAGAGGGGGACTCCCTTGATCTAAAAGGGCAGAGGTCACAGTTCAAGCAAAGTAAAGGGCCAAAGCAAGTTATCTGGATATTTCAGGTATGATGTTTAAGTAATCTCATTTATTTCTCCTAAATAATAATAACCCTCTGCTGGGACCACAGAAATTAAATCCATTAGTTATGCTAGAAAACACTGATACAATTCTTGACTAATGTCTCCAAACTACCATACAACATTTACAGAAAGACAAATTGCAAAAAGTGTCTTTCTCTGAAAATGCAAACAATGGAAATTTAAAATGAAGCTTAATGGAAGAAATATCTTACCCACAAACTTGCTAATAGGCTACATTTAAAATGCTGTGGCACCACACTAGAGGTGTTGGACATGAGAGGCATGTTTCAATGTTTAGGGCACTTTTCTGGAAAAACTGCTCTTAATTCTGAGAAAACCAAAGTAAATACGACTGTACTTTTTGTAAGGTTCAAAAACAGCACTGGTCACTTGTATTACTTGATTCCACTGTCAAGTGTTATTTAAATGCCAAAATCCAATTCCGTTCTTACTTTTTCTAAGTGTTTTAAGAAATAAATAGATTTAAAGCTGGCTTTGGAGAAGCTGCAAAATTGAGCTGCTTTCAGAATTGTTCTTCTGGTATCTGTGGCTCCAGTAGTAATCATGACTGCCTCCAACAGGAAAAGGATCAATAATCAATTTTACAATTTAGGAATGAAATAAAAGCATGGTAGAAAAAATAAACTCTTGACTTTCTTTAGCATGCCAATTTGAAATTACCTTGACTAATTTATTTTTCAAAGAAACCAAAACACTGGTGCAGAAGTTCTGAAACATGGTTTGGGAAGAGGGATCACCATCTTTCTTTAAGACCATAAATTCACTGAGAAAAACTGAATTATAGTGAAAAAGTTAATTCATTTTTGGCATTTTTTACTTGTAGAGAAAAATACAAATTCTTCATATTTATTGCTATTTATACTAAAAATATGGTATATAAAGCTTCAATCAATATTAACCCATACACTTCATTTTGAAACAGGGAATAGAAGAAGGGAAAACTGGGAGAGGGAGAGAGAATCAGAAAATAGGTGAAAGAGCAGGAAACAAAGAGAAGAAAAATTAGAGGCAGGAAGACAAAGAGAGATAGAGGAAAGGGAAAGTAAACACAAAGAAAACACCGAAAGAGACCCATACAAATTCAATTGATTTTTGGCAAAGGTGCAGGAGCAGCTCAATAGAGAAAAGATAGTGTTTTTATCAAATGCTGCTGGAACACCTGACATCCATATGCAAAATAAGAACAATGATCCTCAACCTATACCTCACATCTTCTACAATAATTAACTCAAAATGGATCAAAGATCTAAACGTAGAACAAAACTTCAAAACTTTTAGATGAAAGCATAGGAG
Organism: Phocoena phocoena; assembly: GCF_963924675.1. Lineage (NCBI taxonomy): Eukaryota > Metazoa > Chordata > Mammalia > Artiodactyla > Phocoenidae > Phocoena > Phocoena phocoena. Next base: position 94,375,759 of record NC_089240.1, on the reverse strand, counting down.
AAAATCTTCAAGACCTTGAGTTGGGAAAAGAGAACTTAGGTATGATATAATAAAAGAAAAATTGATTAATTGGACTTTATCAAAATTCAGAACTTTTGCTCTGCAAATGACACTATTAGGAGAGTGAAAACACAAGCCACAGACTGGAAGATACATGTCTGACAAAAAAACTTTGTATCAAAAATATATAAAAGAACTCAAAAGTCAACAATAAGAACAGAACAATACAATTTAAAAATGGGCAAAGATCTGACTACACATTTCACCAAAGATATAGGAGCACCTAATAAGCACATAAGAAGGTGTTTAATGTCATTAGGAAAATGCAAATTAAAATCACAATGAGGGCTTCCCTGGTGGCGCAGTGGTTGAGCATCCGCCTGCCGATGCAGGGTATACGGGTTCGTGCCCTGATCTGGGAAGATCCCACATGCCACGGAGCGGCTGGGCCCTGAGCCATGGCCGCTGGGCCTGCGCGTCCGGAGCCTGTGCTCCGCAACGGGAGAGGCCACAACAGTGAGAGGCCCGCGTACCACAAAAAAAAAAAAAAAAAAACCACAATGAGACATCACTACACACCTCCTAGGGTGGCTATGATAAATAGTACAGACAATAACAAGTGTTAGCAAGGACGTGGAGAAACTGGATCCTAAGTAAAAGCAGCCAGATGCAAAAGGGGCATGATTCCAAAAGATATGATTCCATCTATATGAAATATACCAAAAGAACAAATCTACAGAGCAAGAAAGCAGGTTAGTGGTTGCCTAGGGTTGAGATGGGAATAGGTACTAAATGCAAACAGGCACAAAGGATCTTTTTGATGGATAAAAATGTTATAAAACTCTTTCATGCTGACGTTTGCATAATCACTAAGAATTACTGAACTGTACACTTAAAACTGGTGATCTTTTAATAGCTTTATAACATAGTTCACATACCATACAATTCACTCACTTAAAAGGTGAATTTCAATGGTTTTTTGGTATATTTACAGTTGTATATCCATCACAGTTTTACATTACCCCAAAATGAAACCCCACATCCCACAACCATCAGCCTCCAATCCTCCTATCCCCACCAACTCCATGCAACCACCAATTTACTTTCTGTCTCTACATATTTGCCTATTCCGCACACTTCAAATAAATGGAATACAATATACAGTTCTGTGTAACTGACTTCTTTCACTTAGCATGATGTTTTCAAGGAGCACCTATGTATCAGTATTTCAATCCTTTGTATAGTTAAGGCAGATTTTATTTATCCATTCATCAGTTGACAGACATTTGGGTTGTTTCCACTTTTTGACTATCATGACTAAGGCTGTTATAAACATTCATGTCCAAGTTTTCATTTGGACATTTCTATTCTCTGGGGTAATACCCAGGAATGGAGTTGCTGGATCATATGGTAACTCTATGTTTAACCATTTGAGGAACTGTCACCACTTTCCACAGCAGCTGCACTATTTTCATTCTCATCAGTAGTGTATGAGGGTTCCCGATTCACATCCTATCAACACTTACTGTCCATCTCTTAGATTACAGCCATCCTATGTGGGTATGAAGTGGTATCTTGTTGTGGTTTTGTTTTGCATTCCCCTGATGGCTAATAATGTTGAGCATCTCTTCACGTGCCTATTGGTCACTTGTATATCTTTAATGAGATACTACTACATACATCTTAGAATGACTAAAATAAATTTTTTTTAATGACAATACCAAGTGTTGACAAAGATGCAGAGCAACTGAAACTCTCGTATATTGCTGGTAGGAATATAAAATAGTACAGCCACTCTGGAAAAATAGTTTAGCAGATTCATATAAAATAAAAAAGAGTTGCCATATGACACAGCAACCCCACTTCTGGGTAAATATCCAAGAGAAATGAAAACTTAAGTTCACACAAAAACCTGTACATGAATATTTATAGTAGCTTTATTCATAATCATGATTCCTCCCAGACTGGAAACAATCCAAACATCCTTCAACTGGTGAATGGACAAACTGTGGTACATCCATACAACAGAATACTCCTCAACAATAAAAAATAATGAATTATGGATATATACAAGAACATGTGTGAATTGCAGATGCATTGTGCAAAGCAAAAGGAGAGATTCAGAAGGCTACATACTGTATGACTGCATTTATATGACATACTGGAAAAGACAAAACTACAGGAAGGAAAAACAGATTGGTTGCTGCCAGTAGTTAGCATTGTAGGAAAGGGTTGACTACAAAGGGATGACAGGAACAGATTTATGGGTGTGGTGGAAGAGTTCTGTATCTTGATTGTAGTGGTGGTTACACGATTATGCATTTGTCAAAATTTATAGAAGTGTACATGAAAAATCCTAATTTTGCTGTATTTAAATTTAAAAATAAATAAAAAAATAGTAGAAGGAACAGAATTTACAGTTGAGGAGCTCACAAAACAGACAAGGTTGGAGAGAAAAAACAAGAAAATTAGAGAATCAATTCAGGAAAGCCAATATGTAACTAACAGGAGTCCCAAAATGAGATGAAGAAAGCGGAGAGGAAGAAATAATGATGATGATGTATGGAAAATTCTAGCACTGCAGGATATGACTGTCTATATTTAGATTGAAAAGGTCCATGAAGTAGCCAGAAAAATGAAAGCAAAAAAGATGATCTGCAATGCATATAACAACATTCTAAAGCTTTCTGAGAGGAATAACAGGTCTTAAACAAAAGATCACACATATGAATAGCAATAAACTTCTCATCAGAAGAACTAGAAGCTAGAAAACAATGAAGTTCAATATTTGAGGGGAAATTATTTCCAACCTTGAACTCTATACACCAAGCTATCAATCAGATGGAAGAGTAGAAGGCATTTTCAAACTTGAAAGATTTAAAAAAATGTGCCTTACTGTCAGAAAGCTAGTGGAGGATATCTGAAACCAAAACAAAGAAGTTAAACCACAAAAGGGGGTGGGGCACATAGAATCCTGGAAACAGAAGATTCAACACAAGAGAAGCAAAAGGAATTTTTAAGATAAGGATAAAGGGGAAATCCCAGGAGGACAGACTTTTAAGCAGGACTAGATAGAGAACAACCAGTTCAGGTAAAAGAAAAGAGAGCTCCAGCACAGACATAGTAAAACATAAATAATAATAAAAGTCATAGATAACCTAGCATATTTAAACATACTAGGAAAGATGGCCACCTCTGTTGGGAGTTTGGGAATAGTTCCATAGAAAACTGAGCAAATGAAAAAACAGAAATGAGGTAAACAGTTTTATAGAAATGTAATCAATCAACACTTACTACATGGCTCACATGTGAATACTGTACTCAAAGAATCATAACAATGTCAACACTGAAAACAGATCTCACCATAACTGATAAACTAAATTTGTTTTTGTTTTTTAAATTTAAATATCACCTATAGACTTCCCACTGTGGAAACAAGGGAGGAGGGAGATAAAGCCTCTCTTCCACAGTAGGAAGTCTACAGATGATATTTAAATTTAAAAAACAAGTTCAAAAATATCACTTATGAAACATATAAAATAATGTAATATGGTTACCTACAGGAAGCAGGATTAGAGATGGGGAGGAATGGGACATAGAACTGCTGTTTCTTGTTATAAGCCTTGTAGAACTAGTTAAAATTTTATATATTTACATGTATTAAGAAATAAGAAAATTAAAAATTCAGTAAAGTGAGCAAGAAACAGACTGGCATAATAAACTGGGAAAATAAATGATAAGTAGAATGTTACAGCTAAAAGGGACCTCTTATTTTACAGATGAAGAAACGGTTATTATAAGACTTACCCAAGTTTTCACATCCAATTGGCAATAGTACTAGAACTAGAACTATATATGGTCTCCTGATTCTTGCATAATTATTATAAAGAGGAACTCCATACTAAAGAAGAAAAGATATGAACAAGGACTCGGATGGTTAAGTACAAGTCATGTTCCCCAAATTAGTACAACAGGACTTTTTAAAAAAGACCTGTGGGACAATACTAGAATTCATCCTGTATATAACAGAAAGCAATTTCATAGTATTTAATAGTGTCCTTTGAAATATCTATTGCACTGAAATCCAAACTGGCTATTTTTCCACAGCAAACTACTCCAATCCTGCAAACCTCTAGAACAGTGGTTGGTTCTTAAGTGAAGGGCTTGAAAAAAGATTACCCCATGCCCAGAAATTCTGATTCAGCCAGGTCTGGGGTGGGTCCCAAGAATTTGCATTTCTAACAAGTTCTCAGGAGATGCTGATGCTGCTAGCCCAGGACCACACTTTGGGAACCAGTGCTCTAGAACAAGGTGTTCCACAAGTTATTAAGTATTCCTAAGAAGAGAGTTTCAAGGCCACCTACCATAATCCTGTCTTTGAGGTTCATATGCCCATTAGCAATACTGAAGGAGTCAAGGAATGCTAAAGTTACCTGCTTAACTTTGACCTGGTCTTCCCCGTGTAAGAGGAAAAATGGTTTAGGAAAAGGCCAAGTCAAAGTTAAACAGGTAACTTTAGCATTCAAGTTACTAATGGTTTTTAATGCGCTACAGCTACTGCTTTCAAATTTTCAAAGTTTGAGAAATGTTACTCCAGGAATTTTTCTGTGGTCTAAATCTAAGGTTGTTGGAATAATTACATAAGATACTGCATGTCAAGCGCGTAGCACATAAGTGCTTAAGTATTGACTGCTGTTAACTGCTACCTGCCAAATAAAGTGATTCACTAAGAAATTATTCTTTGGTCAAAAAAGGAAAAAAATATGGTAAGAACCAGAACAATTTCACCTAAATTCTTGAAAATAATGGGAAGAAAAATAATTGCCTTAAAGACATTTTAAGCACAGTACTGTGGGTACAGATTAAAATAAAACAAATGGAAGAAAATAAAAATAATTTAAAGTAATTATCATTTGACCTGTCATAAAATTGACATGCTTTAATTTTACAACTACTTTCCATACTGTAATTCAACTTGAAAATGGGATTTGTTGTTTTAACTGGAATTGCCTATTTCTTCTTTCACTGATGAAGTAGGGAAATTCTTTGAAGTACAACATATAAATACTGATAGTTTTAATTCTAAGATAACACTCCTTCATGTTTCAACCAATTATATAAGGTGTATGCAGGGAATTTTTTTTTTTAACAGCATACGTTGTCTGTGACATATATGGTATAGTTACAAATGTATAATTGTAAATGTATAAAAATGATGCTTCTGAGTTATTTTAATTTCTAAGAGACAATATGGTACCGTGAAAAGAATATTATGAACTTAGCTATGCCACTTTAATCTCTGCATCAGTTTCCTTACCTGTAAAATAAAGGAGATGGGCTGTATGATCTCTAAGCTCTCCTTCCAGTCTAAGGAACTGTGATTCTCTGTGATTCAATGGTGGGTAACAGATTTGCCCTCCCTTTAGATGATCAAATTTGTGATCAACATTAACCATAAAAATAGCTTATAGGGGGATTAACATATCATCCTGGCAAATTGTGAGGCTGAATGGCCCACATAAAAGTGAATGATAAATCTTACCTTATCAAATGAAATAAACAGACCTAGGTTTTTAAAGGTAACAAAATTTGTAACTATATGTGGTGATGGATGTTAACTAAACTTATTGTGGTAACCATTTTTCACTATATACATACATCAAATCATTATGATATACAAGTTAAACAATGTTACATGTCAATTATATCTCAACAAAGCTGAAAAAATTAACAATAGATACATGTATATAAGGACTTGTAACAACCTGCTGAAAAGGCAATTAGTATTTTTTTAAAAACATAATACTAAATCATTTAACTATTTTTAGTACCAAATAACATGGGGGCAATGGGGGCAATTGCTCTGCAACTCTACAGAACCTTTTTAAGGTCTTTCATTACTGAAAAATATAATGGTAAACTTTTTTTAAAACATGTTTTAACAGCACTCTGAAACTAGAACCTGTCACTTCCTTTCACAGTGAACATTTAAACAGAACTAGCAAAGCAAGGTTAATGAGGAAAAAAAATACAATGGTTCCAAAACAAAATTTGGCCAATACGGCCCTATTCAACCTCCTCAAGGAGACAATAAAGAAAAAGAACTGATTTCCCAGAGCAGTTATCCTTGCTCAGATATGCAAAACAGAAGAAACATTACCAAGAACCACTTGCTTTCATTTCCCTCTCTTCCCTACTTCCACCTGAAGCATTCTAATACAGATTAGAAAAAAAGGAAAACAGTATTCTTTAAAAATATATCTTGACACAGAAATACTGAAGGTTGCTTTCTGTTGTTTTTTTTTTAAGCTACTTGCACTGTCCAATCTGTCTACAGACAGACAGGGGATTGAAGAAAGGGAGAATAAAGACCAGAACATTCTTTTCTTTGTTTTGATGCACTGAAAAGACTCGGGCACTTAAACCTCTAAGTAAACTTCAATTCTCTAACTACAACCCCAACTAGAGACTGAATATGAATTTAAATATGAAATTCAATGAAGATTTTGCTTTCCGTATCATTTAGGACTATATACTGTGAATTCTAGGAAAATGTCTCTAAGCCTATTCCTACTTCTTAAAACAAAAACTCTAACCAAGAGAAAATGTCTTATTTCAACATTTTTTATTTTCAAACATGCCACACAATTGTTTTTATGTCTTAGAAATCACCTATGAGGAAAGCTAGTTTTACTAATTCACAAATGGAAAAACTGAAATCCAGAAAATTACTTAGGCTGAAAATTTAGGAATGGTTTTCACTCCTAAATTTGGGGAGTGTATTATCTACCCACTTCATACAGTAGTGGAAAAACCACCACCATGTCTGGACAAAAGGGGAAATGAACAGTAACAAAGATGCAGTATATGGCCTCTCTCAAACATCATTCTAACAGTGACTATCAGTTCAGCAAATACTTTAGAAGCACACTTAACAGTAAATGAGTAAATTACAACACTGTATTGCTTTACCAGATAGCCCAATGTAATATATCCTGAAATAATTACTACAAACGAAAATAGTTTTCATTTAGTTCCTTTTATCAATTAGAAACAGTACTATACAAGACATTATGGGTTATAGATACTGAGTTAAAGTATTAAGTTAGTGTCAAAATGTGTTGTCTGGCATGTTTTAAACGAAGAGAAAAATTTATAATTTGTGTTGTATTATAAAAACTGGAAATTACTAAACTTAAATGTATTTAATCAGAGGGTTTAATTATAAAGGAGTCTAATAGTTACCATCAAATATTAATGAACAATGACCAAGGAATTACTGAAGTTGGCCTCCGTCTAGGGATTCTTAACCTGGGGCGGCCTCAAGGTACCTGTAAATTCCCTGAAATTCATAGCAAAATATGTATATGTGTGAGTAGAGAGAGAAGCAATAGTTTTAAGTATTTTGAAGGGTTTCATGACCCCAAAAAAGCTTAAGAACTACTGCCTCAGAAAGCAGGACTGTAGCCATCAAAATAAAATCATGACACTGGAATTCCCTGGCAGTCCAGTGGTTAAGACTCCGCACTTCCAGCGCAGGGCACACGGGGAGGACATAAAAAAAGGAAAATTCATGACAGAGTGTCAATCATAATAGATAATTTCAGCCAGGATACAGTAAAAATTCATAAAGACAATAAGGATCTAGAAGTGAAATACTAAAATAGATGAGACATGATGGTATAAAAACCCCTCAAAATATTTTTTAAGAATCAATATCAACGTCAAGAAACATGTATTTTACTTTCCCGTTTGAAGCTAGATTGTTTTGCTCACCTTTTATCTAGCCACCAACAAAAATCATAAGAATTCAAAGAACTATACAAGACTGTGCTAGAATATTCATGTAAGGAATTAACCATTTAACAAGGAGTTAAGTGTGATTTGGTGGTTATCCTAAACCTTTCTCCATGTAATCTTTTACTGGAAAACACTATAGCTACTGCTGTTTATAAACCTCTGATTTTTAACACCATGCTTGTCCAAAAATCCCCAACAGGTACCGTTCTTTGACAGACCCTTAAATACCATTAGAACATTACATAGGATCAGCACTACTATGTTTTAGATGCCATTCCTATAAATGCTTGATCCTACAAACTTCACCATATAATGCGATGGTCACATCTTTCTCTTGAACAAGAGACATACTAGATATTTTGAAGTCAAGTCAAAGAGAGTAGGAAATGAATGTGTGCATGACAATGTTTCCTAGACCCAATACCTAACCAAGATGAGAAAAGAATACTAAGTTACAGAAGTGCATTTATCATTTACGGATAGCCAACTGTTTTCAGGCAGAGGATACATGAATGTATAGTTCCTCCTCAACTACACTTAAGAGTTCCTCCAGAGCAGGAATCATGTCTTGAGTCCTGCTGATATAAAAAGTAGATTCTTATCATGCACTTACGTTTAAAAAAAAAAAACTAAGAGAACAAATAAATGGGCTTGAGCCATTTAGGAAGTAAAGCTGAGAGTACCTGGTGACCAATCATATATAAAGGGTTGGAGCTGTAAGAGTTAAAGCCTGGAAGACTGACTAAATGGTGACACCATTAACAGAGATAAGGATCTCAGAAGGATGAAAAGGAGAAATATGATTTTAGTTTGGGGCATATCAAGTTTAGGGTGCTTAAGAGAATTAACAGAGTGACATGACCTATAAGCAACTGGAAATACCATGCAGAAGCTCAAATCACAGTTGGGGGATGGATAGGGGAGTCAATAGTAGAAACCCTGGGAGTGATGAAAATACCAAGAAAAAATATACAAGGAGGACCAAAAATAGAGCCCCAAACACAAACACTTACAGAGAAAACAAAGGAGCTGGTAAGTAAGTTGCAAACAGGTAACCGACTGGGAGTTTCTCCACAGGGGTTTTATGAGTAGTGATCAGTATGCTTTTAAATAGCAATGTAAAAACTGAAATAGGTTACATACCCATGGCTACCATACAATCCAAATTTTTTGGAATAGTCCCCTGATTTCAAATATACAGTCCTCCTGTCCCCATAAATGATGGAAACATACTGGAATTCAGTGTTCCAATTACAATTCCCAGACCATCTTTTGGATACTTCAGTAGCGTAACTCCTTTTTTTTTTTCCCCCCCGGGTACGCGGGCCTCTCACTGTTGTGGCCTCTCCCGTTGCGGAGCCCAGGCTCCGGACGCACAGGCTCAGCAGCCATGGCTCACGGGCCCAGCCGCTCGGTGGCATGTGGGATCTTCCCGGACTGGGCCACGAACCCTTGTCCCCTGCATCGGCAGGTGGACTCTCAACCACTGCGCCACCAGGGACGCCCAGTGTCAACTCCTTTTTCACATTATGCTCTGAACTCAGTTTCCTCATCTGCAAAATGCAACAACAGTAACTATTTCATAGAGTTATACTGTAAAGATTGAGTTCATTTGTGTAAAATGTTTCAAACAGTACATGATACACACTAAGCAGGCAAGGGTGTTAACTGTTACTGTTATTTTTCATCCCCACTCCCCCATAAAAATACGGTACTAATTGTTCAGCAGAAAACTGATCACCACACAGCTATCAGGACCACCGTGTCCAAATCTTTCCCAAAAATACAATTTCAAGTAATCTGGACATACATCCCATTTCTCAGACCACATGAAGAATTTTGGTCATCTCTGATAATTTCCTATTTTTAATAAATCACAGGGATTAAATGCTTATACTGTAATAAAGAACCAAGAAAAATATCTACATTACTGCTAGTCATTCCTGACATCCTTAGTCTTGGAAAATTTCCTCAAATTATCAAAGTGGTATACATTTTTATATTGCCCTTTGTGTCCACATGATTTGCCTTTAAAAGCATACAAAGCAGTGCTCTAATACAGGTTCTTGGTGTCTAGAATCACTTGATAATACTTTTTGAGATGACTACTTTTCAATGTTACAGAACCGTGCATCCAGTTCATCAGTTGTACTATCTTACCTAACACCAAATCCTACTCTTCCCTTCCAAATTATAAGCACGTAGTCATCTAAAATCCTTACTTCCCAAGCATACTATAACTTCACATCACTTTTCACCTACTCCAACATCAATCAACTTTCTATTACCTGTCCACCTTTGCACATACCAATGATGTGAATTTCTCAAAATACTAAACTTTCTCTTTCACTTCCTCATCCCTGGATATCTAAATACCTCTCAACAGAAAACTGCTACATAAACTGCACTGCACTTATACACTGATTTCAAACATCTGAAGCCCTGTCAGGTAATGAAACTAAACAAATTTTATTGGGTAAATATTTCAAATAGAATTTTGATTACCATGAATTTTTCCTTAAGGACCAATTAGAAATACCCTTCTAATTGGGCAATTAATTTATCCTAGCCTCTTTCCTCATCTGTAAAATGAATGGTTTGCACTAGGTATTTTATTTAAAATTCTCTACCAATTCCCAAAATCTACAATTCTTTGTCTTAAAGCCTTTATTTGTTCAATCTAGTATCAATGCTATACCGTGGCATTTTGCTAGATTCCAAAAACTCAGGAATCACCGGTTTCTAAGTCCCAGCTAAGGCTGCAATACACCAAAGGAAAACCCAATTTAGTGAACTGTGAAATTCCTTCTAAAATAATTAAACTTCTGGAAATGAAGAAAATCTCCCTTGGAAGGGATTAAAGTAACTAAAATAAATACTAGGCAAACAAATATAAAGAAACAAAAAGCTTACAACATATATTATGGTATGGTAGAAAGAGCGCAGGACTGGGAGTCAAGAAGTTGCTTCTAGTGGCAGCTCTGCCAAAGGCTGTTATTTTAGACAAGTTTTAACCTCTGGCCTTCCTCATCTGTGAAATGAAGGGATTGGACTACATGATCTTGAGGATTCCTGCCAAATCAAAATGGTTCTAAGATATCCTTTGCTTTTTAAACCCCACAAGTGATATAAAATTTTACAAAGGTATAGTCAAGAGATGTCACTACACACAACTGACAGCACTGGCTTAAGCCTCTGCTAAATGAAATAATGCAATCTGGGTTATGTGCTCTTGTGGGAAAGAAGCAGAGGATTTGGGGCCCTATGCTGCTCTTTAGTTGTCTAATGTTTGAGTAGACCCTTTCATTTGTTTCTGATTCTCTATGGTTAATCCTTCATGACATAAGATAATTAAAGACTGAGTGATCAACATAAATTTTAAGCCACATTTTTTCTCAAACTAGAGAAACATATTTAAAAGAGAGGCCAGAAAAGTGAGATTCTCTCTATGGATTTGAATAGGGCCTTTCCTACAGCATTAGGTTAACATTAATATACAATTATGATTATGGTGCTATGAATTCTCAACTGTGTATATTACTCACTTTTTAGGTTATTCTCAGCAAAATTTAATCCAAGTTGGTATCCTCCTGCTACCCGGAGTACTCCTCAGCCACCACCTTCTACCATTAGTAAGAATTTATTTTAATATTAGCCTAAGTAAAACATAATCAGGAAAATAAATCTACAGAAACATTATATAATGCATCCCAAGTAAAATGTTTAGAATATTCAACATTTTGGGATAATGCAATCAAAAATGAATCTTTATAGTGAATGCTCTACGTTTATGGATGAATTATATCTAAACTTTCTACCAGAAAACTATCAATACTTATGGATAATCTAGTTTATTTTATAGATCTTGAAACCACTTACCATAATCAGAATTTCATAAAGTATCTATTTTGAGTTATGTGAATTTTAAAACCATATCTTTAGGCCATTACACACATCAGATCATTTATTCATTTGTAAAACTAACTTTATAAGGGCATAAATTCCTCTATGATGCTACAGTAAATGTTTCCACACCACTGTGGGGGGGGGGTCCTTAAAAAATAACAGCAAGTCCTATTGGCACAAGTGCTTTTTGATTTACTCTTCTCAAACCAGTAAAGCTTTGACATTGGGCAAGTTTATTTTTGTCACTTTCTATTCATATTTTACAGGAAAACAGTGAACACATCCACTCCACTCTATTATTCAGGATAACAGTAGTTTCTCGAAGTACAACAGATCAACTGACTTGATAGTTAATCTTTTTAAGGTAATTATTGAGCTTTTTATTTCACAGAACACAATCCATCATTTTTTTTTTTTTAATTTGGTTCCTTGGATTATGAAGCTAAAGATTCTGACTCAAATTTTTTTTACAAGTTTGTTACTGTTTCATTTTTTACTCTAATATCAAATTAACTACATTTGAGGTTTTTGTCAAAGTTTTCATATTTAATTCATTTTTTTCATGATTCCAAATCCATTTGGGATTCTAGAATAAAACGTGTGAATGCTCACTACATATTTCTTTTACTAAAACATGAAGAATAGGGAAAAATCTAATAAATTTGTGAAATTGCAATTAGAATCTGGACCCAAATGCTAACATTCACACCATAAAATTTCCTATACATTCTACAGATGTAGGAGACTTATTAATTTATATTATTCTACAAATATATACTCTATATTTAATTTGACTTAACCACATTCCATAAGTTGAATTTGAGGGGTGTTTTTAAAGCTTTGAGAGTTTAGTGTTTATTTTTGTAATCCAACAACTTTATCCAAAAATGCAGAAAATTTTTCTGGCTGGCCAGGAGGAAAACATTTCAGTGTTGAAAAGTCCATTGACTGTAACAGCCCAGGAAGCATGCTAAAACAAAAGAAGAAAAATATTAGGTAATATGGGAGAAAATTCCATAATTCAATGCTGCCCACTTGATGACTGAATCTAACTTCCAAGAATATTGTGATGGTTCTCAACCTATATATGTGAATTTCAATGTATTTTAGTATTATAGGTATACACAATAATAATAAAATAATACAAAGCGCATTACATGTCAATAGGAATTCAACAATTTATCTTTTACAACAACTGAAATATTTCAGAAATGTTATTTCATGAAAGATGTGGTCACATGGCTTTGGAACACTTCTCATGACTGGGCAGATATAACTTGAAGCAAACTCAATTTATGAAAACAGAATAAATGAAACCAAAAGTAACAGCTGCAAGACAAGAACAATAAGCTGGGGAGACTACTAGACCATGCATGAAGATTGTGAAATAATTTTTGCTAGTAATTTACTACCATAAATCCATATATAACTAAGCAACATACAATCGCTATGCACGTTGGAAATAAGGTTCAGACCCACAACATAAAACTATTACTTCAGAAATTTAATTAAACCAGCCACTTAAATTAGAACAGACAATCATCCAGCCTACATTTGGGGCAAATAAATGATATACCTAAAATAAAAATACAACCAATTATTGATTCTCCTTATGGCATCCACGTGTGCAACTTTCTTGAAATTAATACAAGAAAAAAAGAATTCTAAAACTGAAAAAAATTAATAACTTGGAGATTTGTACAGCTCCTTTTTCAGCCTGAGTAGAGTCAGGATGTGTCTATGAAATCAATGCTTTCCCCTTTTTAATGTACTAACATAAAAATCGAAGCTGATTTAATGTTTAGAATGAAAATACTCATCAAAAGTGTCTGAAAAAATTGACTTGCATAAACCAAGGAAGATGAACATTGATTCCTCTTCAAAAATGGTATTAACCCCTAACAATCTCAACTACCTAAGGACAGATATGCCCATTATCTGAAGCCCACATAATTCTGATTATCTAGCTTCTCCCCTGACTCACAATATTTTAAGAATGGCTTCTATATTACAAAGCCACCCTGACATTCCCTCTCCTCCATCATTATAGGGATTAGGACACCAACCATTGCTCCTGGAACAATCAATGAATCTGACTCCTCTCAATGAGAATAGGAAACTGTTTTTGTTCACTGATGATGCCAAGTACCTAGAATAATGCCTGGCACACAGTATGTGCCCAATAAATAATGAATAAACAAGTATTTACTGAGTGCCTAAGACACAGAAGCAGTAAAATTAAAAGAAACGCTTATGTTCTAACCAGTTTTTTCTAAGGTTTATTTTCAAATTAATTTCAATTTATTATAACATAAGAAACATGCATTTTGTAATACTTCTATGAGGTCTTTTCTTTTTAAAACATCAAATTAGGATAGCTTTTCAAGTCCAACAATTGGGAATTACTGACCTGACCCTTTGGCAAGCTTCTAGTGTCTGAAGAAAAATTAATAGAAAACCAGCAATTTTCTTCATCCTTCTATTGTGATGTTGATCAGTTCTTGCTGAATTCTAATATACTTCTAGAAAATAATACTCCTTACCATAAAGCAATTCCTCTGCTTAAAATACTCCCATGGCTTCTTATTAAACACAGAATAAAATCAGAACTCTTCTGTGAACTATCCCCACCCAGCTTCATCTTCATACTACATTCTCTCCCTTGCTTACTGTACTCCTGCCACACTAACCCTCTGTTCCTCAAACACACCAAACTCCAAGCTCATTCCCAACTTAGGGCCTTTGCAATTGCTGCTGTTCCTTCTGCCTCTAGAGCTTCACATGACTGGCTCTTCCTGGTTATTCAGGTCTCAGCTCAAATGTCATATACCCAGTTATGCCTTCCCCGACGATTCTAATTAGTCTTCACCCCAGCTATCACATCACCCTGTCCTATTTTCTTCATAACACATTTCACCATATGAAATTATCTCGACTGCTTATTTATGAACTGTTTACTGTCTATCTCCCACCACTAGAACATAAGCACCATGAAAGCAGGGACTTTACGTCATGTTTAGCACTGTTATCCAAAGCACCAAAAACAATGCCTGCCATGTATTAGATATAGTTGAATGAATGAATAAATTTAATTTAGGGATTCCAGTGGATTTACTGAAGGCAAAACCTTAATTAAAAATAAGCAAATGCCTTCCTTAAATAATGAAAAATAATGAACACAAAAGTTTATATTCTCAGAGACCTGCACACCCAGATGAATACACACAGATACGTGCACACACACACATTCAGATATTCACATGCAATGAAATAAGCATAGATACTGAAAGAAATACGACACAGATATCACAAAGTAGAAGACAAATGAGCAGGTTTTACAGGTGAGAAAATCAAAATGTTTGCTAAGTGGGAGAAGGTAAGAGATCAAAGATACAGGCGGGTTAGGCAGGTGGGTAAGAATAGCTAGGAAGGAATTAAGAGGTCAAATAGTCAGTCTCTAGTATACCTGCAGGTACAGTAAAAGAGATGCCCGTCTTTGTGTAGCTGCTTTGCCAATTCCAGCTGATGATTGTTCATCAACTTTTCATTTATAACCACTATGAGTGGCTTTCTTTCTTCCAGAGTCTCCAAACAGCTTCCTGCACCTACAAAAATATACCAAATTTGTTAACACAGTTTAAAAGAAAGTTACAGTGATTCACCAGGCCTTATAACTAGAATTCAAAAGATGAAAAATGTAGTTGGCAACACTACAAATCAAGCCTTTTAATTATACATCCAAAATGACAAAAAACAGTTATGAGTGGTCTCTAGTGTTACAAACCTGACTTGAAAAACACATTCTTTATCACTGCCAACAATATCAGTGCTTTGCAACTTGCCCTCCAGTAGTATGCCCTGGGCATGGGCCTTGAATCCAAATAAGATTCAGGTTCAACATACTGTACATGAAGCCATACTGCACTTCTATTCAAACACAAGTAAAAAAGCAAGCCTTCAGTAGTGACAAGCACCAATAAAGGAAAACTTTGACCACTCCTTATGAGTCTGCTTGTCAAGAGTCAAGGATAAATCTCCACAAACATGCATATATACAATATTTGGGTCAATTCAACTTTTAACTCTAAACTCATTTAGATAGTTTAAATGGGAGCGAGGAGACTGCTAAGTGAGCAGACAAATCCTTTTTGGGTAGACAATACCAGCACCAGACTGTTATCTGTCTGCCGCTTACTGACTGGACAAATTACTTAACCTTTTAATAGAAATATAAAAAATCTTCCAAAGCCAAATTCTCAATGACCAATCCGACCAATTAGCTGGCTGAACGTTCCTGCAGACCTAAGCCCAGATACTAATTCCCACTGACAACTCTTGACACATGTCATTGGATAACTTATTTTGCCTGTGTTTAGGGTTTCCGTAAACCCTAAAGTTTACAGTTCTGTAAACTGTAAAGCTGGCCTTCAGTGATTGATTTCCCATTTTTCTATCACCCAGAATTATAAATTCTCTCCAATAATGTTCCCGACTGCTATATTGCAATCAGTATTTTATTCAAAATGGCTACCGGTGAGTTACCCTAGTGATTTTATTTTACATCAGAAAGGTTCGAGTTTCTGTTCTTATTTGTTGTCTATCAAAAACCAAACCGAACAGTTCTACGGCACTTTACCGGCGTGACTAATAACAAGATCTGCTTTCTGAAGGTCTTCTTTCAATGAATCCTTGTATCTGTAAACATCCAGAATAAATGACTCCGTGCTGAATGGTTCAGGTACCACCTTTCCTCTACCTATTTGTAGGACAAGTCGGTTGTAACCGAGGCTCTGGATTATCTGAAACGGGAAAAAAGAAAAAGCGGGCCTTTTAAACAGGCTACTGTAAAAACAGTAATATCGACAACAAACCACCCAATCGGAGCACGAGCTGCCGAATAAATAGTCGAACTGGAGCCCGTTAGTTTTTCAAATGGCTCCTTTCCCCCCCCGTCCCAGGCCTCGACTTGGCACCTCACTAGCCCTAAGGGATCTAAACGCCCCAGCTCATCCCGTCGTGACAGAAATGGCCCAGCAAGAACTTGGAGACCAACGCAAAGACTCTGAAAAAGGCGTCGCAAACTAGGGAGGGAGAGCAAGGAACAGCGTCGCCGTAGCACACGGCTGGGGCTGCGCGAACCACGAGCCCTAAGGAGAGGGCGCGCTCGGGGGATGCCGCGCCGCGCGTGGACGCCGGCCGCGAGGGTGCCTGAGCCGGAGGTAAGGCATGGCGGCCTCGGCCCGAGCGCGGCGGGGCAGGGCCGGGGCAGGGCGCCGAGCGGACCGGCCGGGTCGGGCAGGGCAGAGCCCGACGGAGCGCGTCGACCGCGCGGCCCCAAGGGGCCAGCGAGGCGGGCACAGGCACGGGCCCGGGAGGCGGGCCGGAGCCCCGGCTCGGAGAGGCGGAGCCGCTGGAAGGAGAGGCTAAGCCGGAGGATGGAGAGGCGGAGAATCCGCGGAGAAAATCCGGGAGAAAGGAGGAGCCGGAGAAAGGACGGGGAGGAGCGGCCCGGCAAGACCGTAGGGAACAGGAAGAGGAGGCGGAAGACCCTAAGCACCGGGGGAGCTGGAGAAAGGCCCAGTCAGGCGCGGAGAGGAGCCGGCTGATGGGCGGCGGCACCAGAGATTGAGCTGCCAGGGATTCTTCCCGAGTGCAACAGTCAGGCAAGGTTACCGAGGTTAGCGGTCAGGCTGGTGGCGGCGAGCGGCGAGCTCAGCGCGGGGAGCCCAGCCGCCGCTCGCCCGCCTCCCGCTCGCCTCCCGCTCGCCTTCCCCACTCACTTGCAAACTGTCGGGCGCCGACACACATGCAATAAGGTCGTCAAAGCTGGTGGTCCCTACAGTAACAAACACGCACTTCATCGCGCGTGACCCACAACCACGAATATCAAGGCCCGGACGTGACGTAGCAGACACCACGTGGACGCCGCAACCGCGCTAGGTGCGGGAGGCGGAAGTCGGGCGTGGCCGCCAGGGGGCAGCAGCCACCTGAACTGTGTTGCCGGGGATGAGTTGGGAGCAAAGAATGCTCCTGGCCTATGTGCGGGGCACTGTTGTAAGCCCTTTGCGTGTAGAAGCTCATGGGACCCTCACAGTTAAGAAGGTGGGCAATTGACAAATTTATTTTTTTCAAAAGTGGGGTTTAAAAAATAATCATGAAGCCTCACACCCTTGTGTTTGCATCCTTGCTCGGGTACCACAGCTCTTTTAATGATATAGAAGTTTGGGATTCTTTAGCCAAGATACATTTGAGAGATGGTTTTACTTCAAGTCTGTTGAGGGCATCTGAAAAAAAAGTGCCTTTTAAAAATCGCTCATTAGCCTGGGCTCTTCTTCCAACTGTGGTTCTCAAGAAACCAGAGCCCTACAGAGTCTTGGAAGCTGCAGAGAAACAGTAAGCTCCATTAGCAAGCATTGTGTGTAAAATAGAGGCTTTTTTTAAACATCTTTATTGGAGTATAATTGCTTTACAATGGTGTGTCAGCCTCAGCCTTACAACAAAATAAATCAGTTATACATATGTTTCCATACCTCTTCCCTCCTGCATCTCCCTCCCTCCCACCCTCCCTATCCCACCCCTCTAGGTGGTCACAAAGCCCCGAGCTGATCTCCCTGTGCTATGTGGCTGCTTCCCACTAGCTATTGATTTTACGTTTGGTAGTGTATATATGTCCATGCCACTCTCTCACTTTGTCACAGCTTACCCTTCTTCTCCCCATATCCTCAAGTCCATTCTCTAAGAAAAAAAAAAAAAGAGGCTTTAAGGCCTGAAGCCTACTCTCTGTCATTGAACCCATCCATTGAACCATTTAAAACGTAGAATTACCATAAATTTAAATTATAATAAAATGTAAAATTATACATTAGCATGAATAAATACCACATATATATTATACTTAGGCAATCAGGTACGGGAGAGGCGATTTCTCAAGACTCCTCTTCTTTGTCCTACCACCATTACTAAGATCATTGCCTGCTTTATCTCATTCTAATGTTTTCTGTATTTCCTACTTAAAATTTCAGTTTAGCTAATATGGATGTTTTGCTCTGCCTGGTTAAATACAGAAGGGAAGGTATGAAAAGAAACTCTTAACACGAGAAGGATTAGAGGTGAATTAAGCCTAGAACATGGGCTAAAAAAACCTATTAAGCCTATTTCTAACAAGACTGTTTCTCTAAATCTTGTAGCTTGAGTACATGTCTTTTTGAGGGGTGGTATGCTCTACCCCTTTCTTGATACCAAATTTCATGAATTAATAAAACTAGTTTCATAATAACAATAAATGTAGAAAGATCATGGTTAAATAATAAAATATAAGCATATTTTCTGCCCAATAAGAGGAATAAAGTATGAATATTTATTGGAATATAAAGACAAAAAATATTCCAAAATATTCTGTAATTCAGAAAGATCTTGTGTCTATGGTATCTTTTCCTGTATCTGGAAGATATAAATTAAAGGAGCACTGTTCTGATGAGCTCATAGAGAGAATAAGCACATACAGAAATTGAATAGTCTTAAATTTCCAGAAAATAAGAAAATTGAATAATGAAACTGAGCCCCGCTAAAACAGTTTCCTTACCGAGTTAATGATTAATCTCTCTATTCAAAACTTTTTTCCCTTTCTTGTGCCCTCTGACCTCAATCCTATGCTAACTGAACACTAACCAACCAGAGTCAGGTGACTAAAATTGCTGTTGTTGTAGATATCATCATTACCTTAAAAACTCAGGCTGTTTCTCCAGGGCAAGATGAGCTCACAGACCCCTGAGCCATGGACCACATGGCCAGAGAATCCTAAACCAGAGACATCTTGACTCATGAAATCATGCTTAAGAAATGTCACAAGACAATGATTAATTCCAGTTTCTTTGTTCTTCCCCTTCAAAACATCTCCAACTCAGAGACCAAGATGGAGTGAATCTGAGACTTGTATCCCACTCCCTTGCTCTGTGCCCTGCAAATAAACCCTTACTTTGCTGCAAACTCCCACTGTCAGAGTTTGGCTTTCTGTGGCATGGGCACACAAGCCCTTGCTTGGTTACATTAATACTTTAAATGTTCTAGACTTTACTAAAACATCTTCTTGCAGAAATTGATCCAGAAACGATTTAAGAACCCAAGATTACATAATTGATATAAAATTTTGGTAATTAAGTCTTTTCTCTGTTTTGTCAGTGTTAAGTATGCATTTTATTTTACTGGGTGTGTTTTCCCTAAACTTACACAGGCTTACTTATAAAATAAGTTAACATTATTTCTAAAAATGTTTATGATTATGAAAAATGTAAATTTCTTTTCAACTACATTAAATCAGCATTCTGACAAACTTTATTTCAATAGTAACTATGCTTCCTGGTGTGCCAGCTTGAAGATAATTTCCAGGATCTTTAAGCACCTTTTAAAAAAGTGTGTACTGGGCTTATTGGTGGCGCAGTGGTTGAGAGTCCGCCTGCCGGTGCAGGGGACACGGATTCGTGCCCTGGTGCGGAAGGATCCCACGTGCCCAGTCGCTCGGAATCCCACGTGCCCAGTCGCTCGGAATCCCACGTGCCGCGGAGCGGCTGGGCCCGTGAGCCATGGCCGCTGGGCCTGCGCGTTCGGAGCCTGTGCTCCGCAACGAGGGAGGCCGCAGTAGTGAGAGGCCCGCGTACCGCAAAAAAAAAAAAAAAAAAATGTTAAGAGTACTGCGTCAGTTTAGATGAGGTTGTTTCCTTTATTTAGTAATTAATGCTTCCACCTACGATTTGAAAGATTATTCTTTACCTTACATGTAATCTGCCTAAATAGCAAAGATTCTGTGTCTTACAAGAATAATCTTCTGTCACTTAAGTTGTCTTTTTGTGTCCCTGATTATTTAAGGGGAAAATACCCATAGAACGCAACTCTTCACTTACATTGTGTTACATTGTGTAACATTGTGTTACATTGTGTAACATTGTGTTACATGTGTAACATTGTGTTACATTGTGTAACACTGTGTTACATTGTATCTTTTTAATGCATTATTTGTACTTGGATTAAATAGGAAGGGAAGCATTGTTTCTCAGTCACTCATGATCCTACCTAATCAAGTGACCAGATCTCCTCTGACAACCCTTAATTTTGTCTTCCCAAAATCAGTTCCTAAATTTAGGACACATAAAATAAAATTTTCAGAATATATTACATACATAAAACTAAAACCTTTATGTGTAAAACCTCTAAGACTTCTCAGAGGGCCTTTGGAATCACAAAGATTTGCACTGCCACTTTACAAAAAAAGATACTGGAAATAATTAGGTTTGTTTAATTTGTTACTATAGTAAAGTTGCATGGGAAAAGTTGTCAGATCAGAAGGGACATTCAGCCTTTCCTAAATTACGTTTGTTTGGTAAAATATTAGTATAAAAATTTCAGAAATTGCATGCTTTACGGGAAGTCCCCAGCAATTTGTCAGTGCCCTCCATGATGGATGTGCCCTCCATGATACTGTTTTACCTTCAGGAATAACCCTCATCAAAACTCCTATGAAATAGTTACATACTGGACTCCAATACGGCTCCTCTATTTTGATAGAATTGGCAATAGTAATAAATTAACCACAGCCATTAAATCTCTTAATGTTCTTGTTTTACTCTAAAGCTTACCCGAAGATTCTACTACAGGCTAGAATTTGTATCTTCAACAAAGAAGAACAATCTCAGAGCCTCATGGAAAAGGACTGTACCAGGTACTTCACATGATTGCCACTTCAAAGAATAGACTTCTGAGTTGACATCACTTAGATAACTTTCAGATGGCACCAGTGGACTGAGGCAAGATTTCCAGGACTCTTTCTAATCCAATGAAAGGCTCAGAACACTACAGAGTCAGATAACCAGGAAGGATGTACTAGGCAATGCCCAGCCTTCTGTAAGCTACCCAGTAATCCTTTTCTTCCCCCCCCCTTTCAAAATCTTTCAGTTTTTCATGACATATGAAACCCAGGTTTTCTGACATGCATTTTAGAAGAAATATCGTATATACTTGCCCAATAAAATAAACATGGAGCTATTGCTGAGAATCTAAAGTAAATATGGAAAATAAAGTAGCATTAGTTATCCTTATGATTAGGGTGGTTTCATATTGGTTTTATATAAATGAGGATCTATTTTATTTTTTAAATAATTCAGAATGAAATTGTGATGAATGTTTGCCATATTAATTTATTCATATTCTTTTTATATTTTTCTGTTTCTGCTCTTGCTGTTTCCTCTCCCTCCCCATCAATATGGTTAGCTAATCCTTCAAGATTCAGCAGAGGTGCAAGTTCCTCCAGGAAGCCCTTCTCTGACCCTTGTAAGGTATGTGCATTATGTGCAAATATTTTTCTTTGCCTACCTCTGTCATAATTCTTGATGTTTAAATTACCTGTATACTTTTTTCTTCCTCTGGAACATAAAATCCTGAAAGAGTGGAGACCGTGTCTAAGTCATCTCTGAATTCCCAGAATTTAGTGCTGTCCCTGGAACCTAGGGACATAAAATAAATGTTTATTGAACTAAAGAAGAGTTACATTATTAGGTACCATGCTAGGCCCTGTGGGGAATACGACAATAAATAAAACATAGTGCCTTTTCTATCTCAAGAATATATGGTTTTGTTCATAGGCTGATCAAAGTTTTGTGGACTTATTTTTTTTAATTAATTTTATTTATTTATTTATTTATTTATTTTTGGCTGTGTTGGGTCTTCATTGTTGCGCACGGGCTTTCTCTAGTTGCAGTGAGCGGGGGCTACTCTTCGTTGCAGTGCATGGGCTTCTCATTGCAGTGGCTTCTCTTGTTGTGGATCACGGGCTCTAAGTGTGGGGGCTTTAGTAGTTGTGGCACGCGGGCTCAGTAGTTGTGGCTCACAGGCTCTAGAGCGCAGGCTTAGTAGTTGTGGCGCACGGGCTTAGTTGCTTCGTGACATGTGGGATCTTCCTGGACCAGGGATCGAACCCGTGTCCCCTGCATTGGCAGGTGGATTCTTAACCACTGCACCACGAGGGAGGTCCTGTGAACTTTTAGAATTAAGAAACCATGGAATTCATTGGTTTTATTTTATGGACAGGAAACAGAGATTCAAATAGATTGTGATTTTTTTCCCAAGATAATAATAGCAGAGGGTTGAATCCAACCCTCCAGATGCTTGTCAAGGCATATACTATGCTGACTTATCCTTTAATGATGAGCCTACAGTATTGGTATCTATATTATAGTATAAAGTAATAACAGCAGTATGACTTTTAAAGTCTGAAAAACCAGAAATGTTTCTTCTTAATCTTTTAAACACAGCACGTTATAGAATCCTTGAGCTGCCTAACTATTGTGTTTAGGTTTATTTCTTTAATTTTTCATCATTCATCAAAAGTTTCTATATATCCTTTATTATTAAAGTAAATGTCTTTTATCAAAGCTGAGAAGTTGCATATTATAAAACATTTGTTTTTAATCTCTTTGTGGATCCATTGTGTTCTTGAAGAGTTGCCAGAACTTGACTCTCCCTTTCCTCCTCCCCCTTCCAAATATTATTGATGGTAATTGTCTTACTGTTAGGGACACAAAAATAATTATTTCTTGCCTACACTGGACAAATCAAAATTTTACTATAATAGAGTCAATTTTTGGAGAACCATAAAGAAAATTGTTTAATTTTAAAGAGCTAGCAGAATATGCTACTGCAAAGTATGGCACTTTGAAATAAGAATTATTTTGAGCTGAAAGCAATTGAGAAGAAGCAGATACAAGAAAAACTCTCTGCCCTACCCTTATTTGCCTAAAAGTAGTAGTTGTAAGGGTATGTACCTCCCCTCTGTACCAGGAAGGACAGAAGTTAACCACCAGAGACAGCTCTAGACCCTTACAGCCTGGAATCAGCATCAGAGGAACCTACATAACAAACTTTACTAACTAGCTCTTATGATCCGTTAGTTCCCCCATATATTTACCTTCTCCCAATTTGCCACCCCAAAAACTCAAAGTCCATTTCCTTTGTCTTGTCAGCCCTCTAAGACTTTTTTGTTATTTTCAGCTGCTGCATTAGGTCAAGCTCTAACCACCCCTTTCAGTTACTCATCATTGAGTGCATGTAGCGTATGCCTGATGCACATGTTAGTAAACTTCTGTTTGTTGTTCTCTTGTTAATCTGTCTTTTGTCAGTCCAATTTACAAGGCCCCACCTGGGGAAGGGTAGAGGGACAAAAAAGATTTTTTTTCCTCCTCTACAGTTTACTAATAGATATTTTTCTTTCAACCATGTTTAAAAGATTCCAACTAGGTTTCCTAGTTTCTTCAAGATCCTAGTGAGTAGAATGAAATAATCCATTTACCCAAGAGTGTGCAAGAGCGCTGATAAAATCAAGATTCAAAAGGATACCTAAAAAAAGATATGAAAGAAAATATGAAGAAGCAGAAACAATGAGTTCAAATAAATCAGATCAGGGTCTTTGGCTTAGGTTAAAAAAACACAAGTGTAAAATTGAGGTTTTAATGAATTGTAATGAATGAGAGTTGGCTGTACCACTACTTGAGTTATCACAGGCAGGGAAAAAAGCTAATTTTTATTGAACTCTCCTAATGTGACAAGCAATGTGGTAGACAAATTACATGTCTGATCTCTTTTTATCAGACTGAAATTGAAAGATTTTTACAAATCCTATCTGTACATGAAATTGCTGCTTATAAAAAATTACACTACAAATCATATCAAAACTACAATATTACTTAAATAATTAAAATGAACCTTTGTGATTTTTACCTCACATTCCTTCCTAGGCTACAAAGACAAAGATCAAAGACCATGAAATGCTCTTTTAAGTCACCTAAATGAAGCATTTAATTCTATTATTTTGACTATAAGACTAAGTTATACATCTTATTACCAAGTATTTTTGGAAGAAGGAAAAGACATTTATGTGATCCTAATTATATGAGTATATGCCTCCTGTATGGATCAGTGATGTTAATTAAGCCCCTGTTTCGTAAACTTATCATAATCAGCTTAACTACAAATGATAAAATGTTTGATTAAAGGAGACTATACTGAATGAAACATAATACCAGACATTGTTTAGAATCCATTATATGATAGAGGGCTAGTACTCAGATGAGACAAAAGATATTAAGACTTGGATGTTTTTCAAGAACTCGAGTTTTCAAAAAGGTCTGAGTTGTTTTATTTTGTTTTTACTTAATTCTCTATCTAATTTTTGCTAACTTATAGCAAAAACTACAGAATATAACATTCCATTCTTTATAAATATCAGAGGTATGGACAGATCACTTAATAAAAACAAATTAATTCAAAAATATTCATTGAGCACTTACTATGTACAAGTCCCTCTGCTACACACAGATAGACTAGACAGCTTAGAATCTAATGAAAACACACAAGCCTGCAAATATGTTGTGATAAAGTGCAATAAAAAACTGAGCAATGCAAGAGAGAATAACAGGAGGGGTGGGGTGGCGTGGGAACTGACTTTAGATTCAATGGTCAAAGAAAGCTTCTCTGGGGAAGTGACATTTAAGCTGAGGCTTGAAAGATAAGGAGCCGACCAGGAGAAGACTGAGGGAATAGCCTTCCAAGCAAAGTGAATAGACTGGACAGGTCATCAGGAAAGGTGCTTTTCTTGTTTGAAAAGAGAAATGAAAAATGACAGTGTAGGTAGAGCATAATAGGCAAAGGAATCGGTGGCATGCAATGAGATTAGAGAGTTAAACAAGCCCTATAGGTCATAGCAACGATTTTTATTTGTATCCCTCAAGAATTGAGTAAGTGCAAATGTGCCAATATATGTAAGAGGATTTTTACCTATCATAAAAACTGTGCTTTCTAGATTAGAATATGCCCACAATGCATCTTAGATGAATTAAGCTAAGCATAAAAATGTATTGTTCATGGGAATAACTCACTTTTAAAGTAAAATTTTAATTTTATTAAATTGATACCATGTACATAGTTTTTTTTTTTAAATAGTACAGTAAAAAACAATAGTTCTCTGTCCTATCCCTCTCCGTTCCTGATTCTCACTCCAAAGGACAATAACTTTAAACAATTCTAGCTATTCCCTATAATATTTACTACCATGTTTCTGTGTATCGATAACATGCTTATATTGCTATGTCAACTGAAAAAAAACCACACAACCTGAAAGTTGCAAGTTATGTTTTATTCTGGGATGTTATTGAGGACTATAGCCTGGGAAACAGCCTCTCAGATAGCTCTGAGGAACTGTTCCAAAGAGGTAAGGGAGGAGCCAGGATATATAGCAGTTTTTGCTAAAAGCAAAAAAACATGTAGTTGAATATCAAAAGTTACTGATAATCACAAAAAAACAGACATCTCAAGGTAATGAATTTAGTGCTTTTCTATGTATGGGAAGATGCAAGAGTCTGGGCTCATCAAAATTATTCCTTTGATATGCATCTTAACTATTCGGGGCCAGTATCCTGCTTTTCTCCATTCTCAGTTCCCCTCAGGGTGCACCGTTGCGGGGGCTGCAGTGGCTGATGGTTTGATGGCTGCAACACTCTTTGTTTACTGAAATGGCAGGCAACATTCATTTTCCACAGCTATTTCTTGATTTTTCAGCTTTTTAGATAATATCTATTGACTTTCTATTATGAAAGGTGGCAATTTGACTCTCTTATGTACCCATAAACACATACTTCCCTTCCTCCCCAAATTTTTGGTAAAATCAATATTCAGTGATTATATTACTATGACTTTGTAAACATTATTCAGAGTTTAACCATGTATTGAATTTGTTATTACATTTCCTATCCTATAAAAATTTTGTTCTGCTACATTTTATTTAATTTTTATTTGCTTAGGATTCTTTTTTCTGAATCTATCACTTACTCATACCCAAACAGGTCTTCCCAAGAAATCCATACAGCTCCTCTCTGTATGTTCAAATACATCAGGGTAACTATAACTTTCATTTTTTTAAATTAAAGATGTCTGTGATAGGAATTTTTATCCTGTTTCAGTTTGAGCTGGTTTATCTTTCCGAATAGCTGTCTTCCTAGGGTATCCTCTCACTGTTATCTTGAAAATTCCTTTTGCCTTTCTCTTGTATTGGATCCCATTTTCTATACCTTATGTTCCCCTCACTTTTCCTTTAACTTCCTCATTTTGGTGGACAAATATCCTCCAATAACTTCCTGAGAAAGATGATAAATTTTTTCGAGATTTTTGCATGTCTGAAAACACGTTGTTCTAATCGCTCATCCAGTTGTTAGACTGATATAGAATTCTAGGTTGGTTTGTTAGTTTCCTATTGCTGCTGTAATGAATTACCCCAAACTTAGTGGCTCAAAGCAACAAAAATTTATTCTATTTTGACCAGAAATCTGAATTCATTTTCAATAGGCTAAAGTCAAGGTGTTAGCAAGGCTGTTTCCTTCTAGAGGCCCTAAAGGAGAATCCTTTTCCTTCCTTTTTCCAGTTTCTACAGGCCACCTGCATTCCTTGGCTCATGGCTCCTTCCTGTATCTTCAAAACATATCAATCACTCCAACCCATGCTTCAGTTTACACATCTCCTTTTTTTACTTTGATTTTCTTGCCTCCCTGTTATGAGAATTCTTTTAATTACATTGGTCCTACCCAGAAGATCCAGGATAATCACCCATCTCAAGATCCTTAACTTAATCACATCTGCAAAATCCCTTTATCCCTTTTACCATGTAAGGTAACATATCCACAGGTCCAGGGATTATGACAAGGACATCTTTGGAGGGAGGCATTATTCATCCTATCACAGTTGGAAATGATTTTTCCCTAAAAACTTGTCTTCTTAATTTTAGGGATACAGTTTAGAAGTTTGTTCCTAATATTATTTGTGATACTTTGTATATGACCTGTTTTTTTCTCTCAGGAAGCTTCTAAAATCTTTTGTTTATTCTATCTTCTGAAATTTCACTATGATGTATGTTACTGAGAATTATTTTCTCATTCACTGTTCTGGATACATGATAGACCTTTGTAATCTGTATATTCATGTCCTGCAGTGCTAGGAATTTTCCTTGTGTTATTTCTTTAGTAATTTCCTTCCTTCTGCTTTTTCTGTCCTCTCTTTCTGGAACTTCTTTTGGTCCAATTTGGCCCTCCAGTACTGAATCCTTGAACTTTCTCATCTTTCCTCTATTTTCCATTTCTTTTTCTTTTTGTTCTACTTTCTAGGAGAGCTCATCAATTGAAAATTTTTAATCTTCTATTGATTTTTAAGATTACCACTATATTTCGAATTCCTAAGAGCTCTTTCTCATTCATTGAAAGTTCCATTTTTACAGAACATTGTTCTTGTATCTTGAATTTAGTATCACCTCATTTCTCTGAAGATGTTATTGTAGTTTTGTTTCTTTTCTCTTTGACTTTTGTTGCTGCTGCTGTTGTTGTTTTGATCTCTGTCTTTCACTTTAGAAAATATACTCAAATATCTAGGGATTTGGTCAGCCATAAATATTTAAGAGTGAGGCACAAAAAAGAAGTTCTGTCTCCATTGTTGTGACTTATGGATTGTTGAGCTTCACTGGGGAGTAACTGGAAAGAAATTCAATCTTTTTAATGGGAGACCCCAAATATCAGTGTCTGTAGGGCTTTACACTTGTGTTGGTCAGCTTCTACAGAATCCTCCAGTCTGCTCAGCTGAAAATATCTTAGAAATCAACCAGCAGAAAGGTGACAGAGGGCAGTCTTACTATTTAGTAAATAGAGATTCAATCCCCATTTTCACTAAAGTTCACAATTCAGCCCTCAGCTATGCCTATTGTTTCCAACATTAGAGCTTCTTTTCTGGAAAGATGTTTTAATTACCGTAGAAAATAAAACTTGAATTTTTCTTTTAACTGAAATCATTGTTTTTCTTTCAACTAAGTCAACAAGCTTCTTCAACAGCAAGAAGCACCCATTGACCCTCCAAGCAGTGAAATAGAATGCTGTATTAAAACTTGAATCTTGTTTGAATGGATAAGGAGCTTTCGGGATGCAATTTTTCCTTATACATACTTTCAATCAATCCTCCTCTTTTTAGCTCTCCCTTCAACCTGTATCTCAGAGATATCGAGTAACTTTAAAAACAACTCATCACCACCAGCCTTAGGTTTCAGCTCTTTCCAGTTTGTTAAGTAAGCTTAACATTCATCTCATCTATTGCTTTCCAGCTTCTAAAGTTTTGTCAACTTTGCTTGTCTGCTGTTGTCTTCTCTCCTGTTCTCTTTGTCCTTCTCTATTTATACCTTTTTTTAAAAATTCCTTTACTGTCATTTTAGTGGAGCTTCATGCATGCACAGAGATGAATGCATGTTTCTAATCTGCCTTGTTTAACTGGAAGTCTTATAGCACACTCTATATGGAGAAATAATGCAGTCCAAACTAATAACATTAAAGGTGGAAGACTAAGAAGCCCACTTGCAAAAAGAAAATCTGTTTCTAAGAAACGTGAAATAAGTAGTTCTATAATGTATAAGCCATATATATGACTATTTACTGTACTGTAAAAGATCTGCTGCTACAGAAAACTGAGTTATATCAACTTTCAAATACTTAAAATTATAGGTAATTTAACTGGATACACAAACATAAGATATACGGGCTTGTCTAGTGTTTTTGGATACAGAATGCATTTTTATGAAAAATTGCCTCTAGACATTAATTGCCCTCATTGGGGAACCTTAAGAAGTATGCCATTTAGTGCCTAGTTGGAAAGACTCCTGGTTGGAGAGATGGAGCTGGGAATTTAATGTAGATTTCATGAAATGAGTGAATTCCAGACACTATTTTAAAAATATTATTCAGACAGACCTTAACTGTTAAAAAAAGAGTCTGCCTAGTCCTCCTCTATTCCAACCCTGACCACACACCCTGCCTATATGTAAATTTGGGAAAAGGGGTCAATGTAAGAGCAAAGAAGTGGGACTGCACACAATAATAATACTAATCGCTAATATTTATTAACCTTTACTGAGTGTTTACTGTGTGTCAGTAACTGTGCTAAACATGTTTTATGAATTATTTCATATACATGTTTAGTGATTATTTGATAAGTGAACTTAAACAGTAAAAATGGAAGGTTAAATAGGTAAGGAGGAGGAAAGGCGGAAGAATGCCTCCAAAGAGTCATAATATTCTCATTTCCTTTCCCTCTCCCATTCCTCCCCTTCCCAAGTGCTCTAGGCTTATTTATATTCATGGCATAATTCTGTACACTATCCCTGCTTTTTGCTGTTCTTTCAGTATGTTAATACGAAATAGTTCATCTTAGGTACTTGAATTTGAAGGTTAATGATTTGGAACTTCAAGCAGGAGTTTTGATTCCAATAGTTCACTGTTTTGCAAAATATACCATCAAATATTTTGTAAGAGAGGATATGGAATAAAAGGAGAAAGAGAAGAGAGAAAAACCTGCCAAGGCATTACTATAAATTTTAAACATGTTTTTTTTAAAAAGCAATATGGCTGATGTTTCCAAGTGATCAAACTTTCACAAAAACTCCTAGATAATAGCAACCTGTGATGATTTAATACACATTCAGTCAGACAAGCAACCAAGAATGCATAGGTCTGGGACATTTATAAAATTGGTCTAGGATTAAAGGAAATAATCTGGAGAGGAAATGAGAATTTAAATAATTAATTCTCCCAAAGATTAGTAAAATATATTTCAGCCTGCCAATTGTTTAAGATTGAAAATTTTGCATTTTTTATTGTAAAAGGACAAGGTATATTTCTTTTTTCTTACTTGATTGATATCTACTGAGTACCTACTCTCTGCAAGGCATTGTGGTTAGCATTATGGGAGAAAGGATATTAAAAATGCCTAAACTGCTGTTTATCAAGAAGCTCATAATCTAGTGTTGAAGGTAAGACATATACAAAAGAACTGCTATATTGTATATGGTATTATGTGACAAATACCATGTGAATGATGCAAAATATTTTGATTTTTCTGTTTTGCCAACTTTCAGTATAAACAGAATGAATTTTGTAGGTAACGTTCCATATATATGTGTTCCTTTGTATACTATTCATACATGCTAACCTTTGACAACTGCTGCAAAACATCATTAAAACCAGTTTAGGTACAGCAAGTCTAGAAAAAGAGCTGCCAGCTAAGGCACACCAAGGGAAAAAATTACTGGTTTCAATGAGATATATGTGCATGTGTTTCTGATAGTGGAATGTATAACTTATTGATTGTTTATAATAGAGTACATTCAGCCAAGTGTACTAGGTATATATTTCATTTAATTTTCACACTAATCCTATAAGATCAGTACTATTTTTATCCCCATTTTACAAGTGAGGTTACTGAGAATCAAAGAAATGAAGTAACTTGTCCAAAGTTACACAGCTGGTAAATGATGGAATCAGGAGTTGGACCCAGTCTGTTTAACCCCTAGTCTGCACTCCTAACCAGTTAGCTCTTCTGTCTCTTTTGTGGAACATGGTAGTAGAGATAGCTAGGAGATATTTAGGTATCTGAGTCTGGAGTTCAAGAGAAAGGGCTAGGCTAGAAATGCAGATTATGTAGTCATCAGCATGTGTTATATATCCTCAAATATAAGGAGACCTCAATAAGAAGATATCAAAAAGTTTTTCTTGTCAACTGGATTATAAAAATGTTTAGGGATATAAATGAATGAGTTAAATATCTACTTAGGTTATTTAAAATTTAAATTTAGTAAAATAATTAAGTTCCATTATATAAATACATTGATTTAGCTGTATTGCTTTTATCCCCTCCTATTTCATGAAATATATAACTCTTCACATGTATTTTCAACATTAGTGTCTGCATTACCAGAGCCTATTCTTGTCATCTAACTGGCTTCCAGAGCTCGTTGCCTCACTTATACATAGAAAAGCTATTTGTATCACCTTACTGTAAAGGAAATTTTATCCCAAGTCACAAATACCCATTCATATAACATCACGTTTGCAATTGTGATGTCATATTTCCTGGAGTAGTCACTACATTTGTATTAATATTTGTATTAAATTTGTATTGATATTTTATGTATATACATATGTATGTATTCGCTTGCTGATTTCTTTTTTTAAACTAACTTTGATGTAGGTTATTTCATGCAAACATGGTAGTGTTAATTGAAATCATCAGGGTGGAAAAGTAGATAGAGCTTCAGTAAAAGAAAAAACACACACAAGCACAACAACAAACAGACAAACAAAATACCCACTTCTCATATTTACTGAGATGTATTAAAAATCTATTCGGTAGGTGCTCTCATCCCTACAACAACCCAATACTATCCCTGTCATTAGGGAAAAGAAGGAGAGAAAAGTAAAACTAGATAACCTGGGTGGTGATATTTGAATCAACAGTCATTTTGTATTAGAGTAAGTTAGAGAAGGAACTGTTTATAGTTCTGGCATGTATCTGCTCCTGAATCCCCATGGTAAGGCTGTTAGGTAAAGACATACTTAATATCAGAAGTCACTTTGACATTTAAAACAGAACCAATGTGATGTCATAGATCTTACTTCTAGACATTTTTAATATTAGCATAACAAAATTTTGTTTAGCAAAAACTTGCTAAATAAAAAGTCACATTTATTACCTTTTGAATCCGCTCTCTTTTCTTTTTGGTTAGTCTATCTAAAGGTTGGTAAATTCTGTTTATCTTTCAAAAACCAACTCTTAGTTTCATTGATTTTTTGTTTTATTATTGTCATTCTAGTCTCTATTTCATTTATTCCTGCCCTAATTTTTATTATTTTCTTCCTTCTGCTAACTTTGGGCTAAGTTTGTTCTTCTCTTTCTAATTTCCTGGAGGTGTAAATTTATGTTGTTTATTTGAGATCGTTCTTTTTTCTTAATGTAGGTATTTATTGTTTTGAACTTCCCCCTTAGAACTGCTTTTGCTACATCCCATAAATTTTGATATGTTGTGTTTTTGTTTTCATTGGTCTCAAGACACTTTCTGATTTACCTTTTGATTTCTTCTTTGACTCATTGGTTGTTCAAGAGTATATTACTTAATTTCCACACATTTGTGAAATTTTCAGTTTTCCTCCTGTTATTGCTTTCTAGTTTTATGCCTTAGTGGTTGCAAAAGATACTTGATAGGATTTCAATCTTCTTAAATTTACTAAGGCTTGCTTTGCGGCCCAACATAAGATGTGTCCTGGAGAATGTTCCATGTGTGCTTGAGAAGAATGTGTATTTTGGTGCTGTTGGATAGAACATTTTGTATATGTCTGTTAGGTCCATTTGGTCTATAGTGTTGTTCAGAACCACTCTTTCCTTATTAATTTTCTATTTAGATGATCTATACGATATTGAAAGTGGGATATTAAAGTCCCCTACTATTATTGTATTGCCATTTCTGAACTGACCCCTTTATCACGATATAGTGACTTTCTTGTATCTTGTGAAAGACTTCAGCTGAAAGTTTATTTTATCTAAGTGTAGCCACTCCTGCTCTGTTTTGGTTACTGTTTGCATGGAATGTCTTTTTTCATCCCACATTTTTTACCTTTTAAATCTGAAGTTTTAATATACTTGCTTTCGTGGTATTTTCCCCTCATATTTAAGTTACAAAAAACAGGCACCCATTCAGAGCAAATCACAAAATGGACACTTAATAAATGTTAAAAGAAACCAGATGTTTTCTAAAAGTGGCAGCTTTGCCCATCTAGAAAAGGATTACTCTGCTTTTACCTATAAATGTTGTTAGCTTATAGTTAGACAAAATCCACCAGATGGCAACCTCATCTGCATATGAAGCATGATGTGCAATTCTCTGCAACCCACTACAGGTCCCTTGAGCCAAATGCTCCCTAATTAATGGCTGATTTCTATTGTGATCCCAGTAAATGGATACTAGGTAGTCACTTGGCAGTGATTGTAGGAAGGTGGGGGATGTGCAAAATTGAGATGTATTTAGTATCAAGTGTGAAACACTTTTATAACATTCTTTTTTAAATTAATATCAAAAACAGAAATAATAGTATCTATTTCCATGTTGCCCTCTACACATATTTCTAATTTGAAGCTAAAGGGAGCCATGTTCATTTGTCCAGTGTATAAAGCTGCAGATAATGTTATTTCCCCATGAATCCCACGTTTCTCTAGTTGGATTCCTTGTACTTAATGGCAGTCTGGTAGCTAGCTGGTTTATTGCTTAAAATGCAAACTGTCTTCTTTATTTCTAAAGCTGATAGTATGCAGAGAGTACTGCTGGGGATATTTAACGTGTCCCTTATTGTTTTCTGTTTATAAACAACCTGCCCTGAGGTACTAATTAGGTGGAAGGTATTGAATATACTTAGCAAATACTGTTGTGTTTTTCCATACAAATAAATCTGTGGTCAAGGTGAAAGTCATTCATAGGTTGGTTACATGAGCTGCAAATTTCTGAAAATATAAGTGATAGTAAAAGTTCAAGAAAAATTTTAAGAAAGGATTTGTTGAAAATTTTATTCCTGAATAGCTAGAGTTCTAATTGCACCTAACATTTCATTAATACATTCATTTCTAAAGTGGCATGTTTCACCTACCTTAAAATGCAGCTGTGTAAGACATCTGTTTGAATTAAATATCTGTAATACCTAACAGATTGCCTTTTCTTAGGATTATAATTGACTTTATTTTGCATCTGTATATTTTTCAAACTTCATATTTGAAAAATATGGTTTTTTTCTCAGTCTCCTGGGTATTTTTAGTAACATTATTGAGGAATATTTTACATATCATATAATTCACCCATTTTGGTGTATAATTCAATGATTTTTAACAAATTTAAGTCTCCTGAGTATTTTTAAAATGGTATAGATATTCCTAGATACTATTCCACATTATATAACAAATACTCAGCATTTTGGCAGCTCATCAATCTTTGGCTCCTAACATGCCTGCTTTTAGATATTGTTTACATAAGTGAAGGTCAGAAAATCTGACTCTTGTGTGGCTGAAATTTTGTTAGTGTGTGTCTCAATGCCCCATCTTCTAGATTGAGGAGGACACACTAACATTACATTACAGAGTTAGAATTTGGCTTCATGGCCATAAAATATTAACAAACCTAGCCTTCAGTACTACCCAGACCGTTGAAACTAGTGAATATTACAGTATTTTAATTTGACACATGTGCAGTACTGACATTACATTAAAGCATTTTACAACACATGAAAGACTGTTCTTGCTTTTGAGGGATTTACAAAATAATTGGAAAATCTATCTGGGTATAAAGAGCCCTTCGGGAAAATCATTAGACTCCTTTCATATTCTTCTCTCTCTCTTTCTTTCCTAATTTCTCTTTCTCATTCCCCAGACATATGACCTTCTGTTTGCTTCTTCTGCCATCTAGATTTGCTCACATGGCTCCAAGTTCAAATCATATCAGCAAAGTGTACACCAAAGCTGATGTCCATTTTCTATTAAATATTAGTTCCCTTCTTCATATGTTTGGATCAAAGGCCGTATTGTAAAACAGTAGAAAAATCTCCAGGTCAGTATTACTATTGTATCTTGCACTGATGCTGGTCAGAGACTGATGTCTCCCTCAGTTGGAAGAGTTTCTTTGACCTTGATGAAGAAAATCCTCCTGTATTTGAGTAAATAAATTCTTGAGTTTAGGGGATTTACGCCTATGTGCAGAGCAACTAAAAAGTTGAACAGATTGTCAAAAACAACCATTTCAACACTCTGGAAATTGACCCAAGGCTAGAACAAACCTAGAACTTCTGAACTTTGGGTAAGAACAGAGCAAGTCTGTGGTGTACTTGCCTGAGTGTGATGGTTAATTTTCTGTGTCAACTTGATTGAACTGAAGGATGCACAGATAGCTGATAAAACATTATTTCTGAGTGTATCTGTGAGGGTGTTTCTGGAAGAGATTAGCATTTGAATCAGTAGAATGAGTAGAGAAGATCTCCCCACCAGTACGGGTAGATATCATTCAATCCACTGAGGGCCAAAAATGCAGAGGAACGGCAAATTTGCTCACCTTGAGCTGGGACATCCATCTTCTCCTGCCCTCAGATGTTGATGCTCCTGGTTCATGGTCCTTCAAACTCAGACTTGGACTTACAGTATTGGCTCCTGTGGTTCTCAGGCCTTTGAGTTTGGACCGGAACTGCACCATCAGCTTTCCTGGACCTCCAGCTTGCAGACAACAGATTATGGGACTTCTCAGCCTCCCTAATCATGTGAGCCAATCTCTCATAATAAGTCTCTATCTATCTATCCATCTATCTATCTGTATCCTATTGGTTCCATTTCTCTGGAGAATCCTGACTAATACACTGGGCTCGCTCCAACTTACCACTTATCACCACCACCACTCCCCACTCCAGCTTTGTTGGCACAGTAGT
Organism: Phocoena phocoena; assembly: GCF_963924675.1. NCBI lineage: Eukaryota > Metazoa > Chordata > Mammalia > Artiodactyla > Phocoenidae > Phocoena > Phocoena phocoena. The sequence goes on along the minus strand of NC_089240.1, from coordinate 94,339,706 downwards.
TCAACCGTGGTGAGGCAGGCTGTAAAATAAAAGCTAGCCGCTTTGCTGCTGCCACTGCTGCTGCTGAAAGGAAGTCACTTGATTTAGAGCATTGTCAGATCTCAGTGGCAAGTGGGTAAGAAGGACTGCTAGCCTGAGGTTGCAGGACTGTTTGAGGCAGGCACTGGGCCAGCAGACTACCAGGGGATGTAACAGGGAAATCCAGGAAGGGAGACAGCCATAGTGGACTTGATAGGCAATCCACGTATCCTGTGTACATGCCCACACATCCCTGGCCTACACGCCTATGAGAAGCAAGAGAGACCAGGAGAAAATAAAAGCTGGAGCAGACTTGTAAACAGTTTGAAGCTTGAATGTGTTTCTCAGTCCACCCACAGACTCCTCAGCAGATAATGGACGTATACTCGCTGGAGGTGTTTGAGCAAAACCTTAACACTGAGCTATGCAGATATAGGAGCAACCCTGAGGAAGCTAGTCTTTAAAAATAAAAGCAAGAGAAAAAAGTCTTAGCAGAGCCGTCAGCAGCCCCACATTACAGTGGAGACAGAGGTCATAAACTTAGTTCAGGCAAGTTAGTAAACAACCAAGAAAATAATGATAGCAACCATCAGAAGGCAAAATCAGAATCGAGAATTGTTAAAACATACAGTTGACCCTTGATCAACACGGGGGGGTGGGGCGCTAATCCTCCATGCAGTTGAAAATCTGCATATATCCATATCCGCCATTCCTCTGCATCTGCAGTTCCTCCGCATATGCATCCACAGATTCAACCAACCGTGTAGCACTGTGGTATTTACTATTGAAGAAAATCCATGTATAAGGAGACCCATGCAATTCAAACCCATGTCATTCAAGGGTCAACTGTATTATCTAATATGAGCAGTATTACCAAAAAATTATGATATGCAAATAGATTTTTTAAAAAGTAAAGAAATTGATTCAGCAATTTAAATCACCCCCCCACCCCCACACACAGAAAGCCCAGGCTCATGTGGCTTTTGTGGCAAATTGGATCAAATATTTAAAGGAAAAAATATCACACCAATCCTTTACAGACTCTTTCAACAATTGAGGAGGATGGACGTGCTTCCCAATTCCTTCTGTGAGGCCAGTATTACTCTGATACCAAAGACACATATAAAGACATCAGAAGAAAAGAAAACTACAGACTGATAACCCTCCTGAATACACATGCAAGAAATCTTAAAAAGCATTAGCACACCGAATTCAGCAATATATAAAAAGGATTATAAAACACAACAAAGTTGGATTTGTTCCAGAAATGCAAAGTGGAGAAGTATTAAAAACAATTAGGGACTTCCTTGGCAGTCTAGTGGTTAAGATTTCACCTTCCAATGCAGGGGGTGCAGGTTCGATCCCTGGTCGGGGAGCCGTGATCCCACATGCCTCGCGGCCAAAAAACCAAAACATAAAACAGAAGCAATATTGTAACAAATTCAATAAAGACTTTAAAAATGGTCCACATCAAAAAAATCTTAAAAAAGAAACAGTGAAGCTTTCTGCCCACGGATGCTGCCGAGTAAGCATTGTTGAAGTCTCTCCCCTCTACTGCTGTCATGTCTAAGTCAGAGTCTCCCAAAGAGCCTGAACAGCTGCAGAAGCTCTTCATTGAAGGTTTGAACTTTGAAACAACCGATGACAGTCTGAGGAGCCATTGTGAGCAATGGGGAATACTCACAGTCTGTATGGTAATGAGGGATCCAAACACCAGGCGCTCCAGAGGCATCGGGGTTGTCACATATGCCACTGTGGAGGAGGTGGATGCAGCCATGAAAGCAAGGCCACACAAGGTAGATGGAAGAGTTGTGGAACCAAAGAGGGCCGTCTCAAGATTCTCAAAGACCCGGTACCCACTTAACTGTGAAAAAGTTTTTTGTTGGTGGCATTAAAACAGACACTGAAGAACATCACCTAAGAGATTATTTTGAACAGTATGGGAAAATCGAAGTGATTGAAATCATGACTGACCAAGGCAGTGGCAAAAAGAGAGGCTTTGCTTTTGTAACCTTTGATGACCATGACTCTGTAGATAAGATTGTCGTTCAGAAATACCACACTGTGAATGCCCACAACTGTGAAGTAAGGAAAGCCCTATCTAAGCAAGAGATGGCTGTTGCTTCATCCAGCCAAAGAGATCATAGTGGTTCTGGAAACTTTGGTGGTGGTCGCAGACGTGGTTTTGGTGGGAGTGACAGCTTTGGTCATGGAGGAAACTTCAGTGGTCGAGGTGGCTTTGGTGGCAGCCACGGTGGTGGTGGATATGGTGACAGGATGGCTATAATGGATTTGGTAATGATGGAAGCAGTTTTGGAGGTGGTGGAAGCTACAGTGACTTTGGCAATTACAGCAATCAATCTTCAAATTTTGGACCCACAAAAGGAGGAAACTTTGGAGGCACAAGTTCTGGCCCCTGTGGTGGTGGAAGCCAATACTTTGCCAAACCATGAAACCAAGGTGGCTCTGGAGGTTCCAGTGGCAGCAGTAGCTATGGCAGTGGCAGAAGGTTTTAATTACTGCCAGGAAACAAATCTTTGCAGAAGAGGAGAACCAGAGAAGTGACAGGGAAGCTACAGGTTATAACAGATTTGTGACTTCAGCCAAGCACAGTGGTGGCAGGGCCTAGCTGCTACAAATAAGACATTTCAGACAATACTCATGTGTATGGGCAAAAAGAACTCGAGGACTGTATTTGTTGGGGTTTTTTTTGTTGTTGTTGTTGTTTTATATTTGTATAACTTTTTTTTATACATCTTTATTAGAGTATAATTGCTTTACAATGGTGTCTTAGTTTCTGCTTTATAACAAAGTGAATCAGTTATACATATACATATGTTCCCATATCTCTTCCCTCTTGCGTCTCCCTCCCTCCCACCCTCCCTACCCCACCCCTCTAGGTGGTCACAAAGCACTGAGCTGATCTCCCTGTGCTATGCGGCTGCTTCCCACTAGCTATCTACCTTACGTTTGGTAGTGTATATATTCGAGGACTGTATTTGTGACTAATTGTATAACAGGTTATTTTAGTTTCTGTTCTGTGGAAGGTGTAAAGCATTCCAACAAAGGGTTTTAATGTAGATTTTCTTTTTTTGCACCCATGCTGTTGATTGCTAAATATAATAGTCTGATCATGACACTGAATAAGTGTGTCTTTAAAAAAAAACCCCACAAAACAATTAAAAATACCATATTAATAGAATAAAGGACAAAATACACATAATCATCTCAAAAGATACAGGAAAAGCATTTGACAACATTCAACACCCTGTCATGATAAAAGCACTCAACAAACTAGGATTAGAAGGAAACTTTCCTAACCTGATAAAGAACATCTATGAAAAACCTTTAACTAATATATGTAATCATGACAGACTGAATACTTTTCCTCTAAGATCAGAAACAAGACCAGAGTGTCCACTGTCATTACTTCTATTCATCAATGTACTGCATTGTACTGGAGATTCTAACCAGTGCAAAAAAACAAAATTATTTTAAAGCCATTCAGATTAGAAAGGGAGTAGTAAAAACTGTCTTAATTTGCAGACAACATGATTTATATTTAGAAAATCCTAAGGAATACACACAAACACACACTACTAAAATTAATAAATGAATTTAGCAAGGTCACAAGACACAAGATCCATATACCAAAATTATTTGTATTTCTGTACATTAGCAATGAACAATCCAAAAATGCAATTAAGAAAACTATCAGGAAAACATTCCTAACAACATCAAAAAGAATAAAATACTTAAGAAATTTAGCAAAAGAAGTACAAAATTTGTATACTGAAAACCACAAAACATTGCTAAGATAAATTTTAAAAGATCTAAATAAATGGGAGAGACATTCCATGTTAATGGATTGGAATTTTCAGTATTGTTAAGATTGCAAGGTTCCCTAAATTGACAAGGTAAGCTAAAATTCAAATGGAAATGCAAAGGTCCTCAAATAGCCAAAATAAATTTGAAAAATGATAACAAAGTTGGAGGATTTACACTACCCGATTTTAAAACTTTCAAAAGTTAATAGTGGAGACAGTGTGGTATTGGCATAAGGATGGGCATGTAGATCAATGGAACAGAATTGGGAGTCCAGAAGTAAACCCATACATTTATGATCAAATGATTTTTCACCAAGGCTCCAAGACAATTCGATGGGAAGAGGATAGCCCTTGCAACAAGTAGTTCTGTGTCAATTGAATATCCATAAAATGCCAAAAAATTAATTTAGACCCTTACTTTACACTATAAACAAAAATAAGTCTAAATAGATCATAGACTTAAATGTAAAAACTAAATCTATAAAAATTCTAGAAGAAAATATAGGAGAAAATATTTGTAACCTTTGGTTAAACAAAGCTTAGATATGATACCAAAAGCACTAGCAACAATGACAAAAAAAGTAAATAAAAGACTTCATCAAAATTAAAAACCTTTGTGTTTCAAAGGATACCATCAAGAAAGTGAAGACAACTCACGGAATGGGAGAAAATATTTGCAAATCATTTAACTATTAAGGGACTTAATCTAGAATTTTTAAAGCACTCTTACAACTCAATAATAAAACTACATATTAAAAAAAGGAGAAAAGATCTGAATAGTCATTTCTCCAAAGAAGCCAGACATATGGCCAATAAGCACATGAAAAATTGTTCAACATAATTAACCATCATGGAGATGCGAATTAAAACCATAGTGAGATACCAATTCATACCCAGTAGAATGGCTCTATCCAAAAAGACAAACAGTAAAAATGTTGGTGAAGATATAGAAAAACAAGAATCTTCATACATTGCTTGTGGGAAGGGAAAATGATACGGTCTTTTTGGAAAATAATTTGGCAGTTTCATGAAAAGTTGAACATAAACTTACCAGGCAACCCAAAAATTCCACCCTTAGGAATCTACCCAAGAGAAATTAAAATATACGTCACACAAAGACTCGTATGCAAATATTCATAGCAGCGTTATTCAAAATAGCCCCAAACTGGAAGCAATTCAAATGTGCATTGTCGGTGAATGGGTAAACAGTATGTGGTATATCCATACAATGGAATACTATTCAGCTATAAAAAGAGTAAGGGCTTCCCTGGTGGCACAGTGGTTAAGAATCCGCCTGCCAATGCAGGGGTCACGGGTTCGAGCCATGGTCCAGGAAGATCCCACATGCCACAGAGCAACTAAGCCCATGTGCCACAACTACTGAGCCTGTGCTGTAGAGCCCACGAGCCACAACTACTGAAGCCTGTGCGCCTAGAGCCCATGCTCTGCTACAAGAGAAGACACCTCCCTGTGCTATGTGGCTGCTTCCCACTAGCTATCTACCTTACGTTTGGTAGTGTATAAATGTCCATGCCTCGCTCTCGCTTTGTCACAGCTGTCCCTTCCCCCTCCCCATATCCTGAAGTCCATTCTCTAGTAGGTCTGTGTCTTTATTCCTGCCTTATGTCTAGGTTCTTCATGACATTTTTTTCCTTAAATTCCATATATATGTGTTAGCATATGGTATTTGTCTTTCTCTTTCTGACTTACTTCACTCTGTATGACAGACTCTAGGACTATCCACCTCATTACAAATAGCTCAATTTCGTTTCTTTTTATGGCTGAGTCATATTCCATTGTATATATGTGCCACATCTTCTTTAACCATTCATCCGATGATGGACACTTAGGTTGTTTCCATCTCTGGGCTATTGTAAATAGAGCTGCAATGAACAGTTTGGTACATGACTCTTTTTGAATTATGGTTTTCTCAGGGTATATGCCCAGTAGTGGGATTGTTGGGTCATATGGTAGTTCTATTTGTAGTTTTTTAAGGAACCTCCATACTGTTCTCCATAGTGGCTGTACCAATTCACATTCCCGCCAGCAGTGCAAGAGGGTTCCCTTTTCTCCATACCCTCTCCAGCATTTATTGTTTCTGGGTTTTTTGATGTTGGTCATTCTGACTGGTGTGAGATGATATCTCATTGTAGTTTTGATTTGCATTTCTCTAATGATTAATGATGTTGGGCATTCTTTCATGTGTTTGTTGACAGTCTGTATATCTTCTTTGGAGAAATGTCTATTTAGGTCTTCTGCCCAGTTTTGAATTGGGTTGTTTGTTTTTTTGTTGTTGAGCTGCATGAGCTGCTTATAAATTTTGGGGATGAATCCTTTGTCAGTTGCTTCATTTGCAAATATTTTCTCCCATTCTGAGGGTTGTCTTTTGGTCTTGTTTATGGTTTCCTTTGTTTTGAAGTTTCATTAGGTCCCATTAGTTTATTTTTGTTTTTATTTCCATTTCTCTAGGAGGTGGGTCAAAAAGGATTTGCTGTGATTTATGTCATAGAGTATCCTGCCTATGTTTTCCTCTAAGAGTTTGATAGTTTCTGGCCTTACATTTAGGTCTTTAATCCACTTTGAGCTTATTTTTGTGTATGGTGTTAGGGAGTGATCTAATCTCATACCTTTACATGTACCTGTCCAGTTTTCCCAGCACCACTTATTGAAGAGGCTGTCCTTTCTCCACTGTACATTCCTGCCTCCTTTATCAAAGATAAGGTGACCATATGTGCATGGGTTTCTCTCTGGGCTTTCGATCCTGTTCCATTGATCTATCTTTCTGTGTTTGTGCCAGTACCATACTGTCCTGATTAAGGTAGCTTTGTAGTATAGTCTGAAGTCAGGGAGCCTGGGGTAGTTTCATGGCCACGAAGAAGACAGAAAGACCACTCACAACTGCATAAACAGAATTATCACAAGCTTTCTTATCTCCTATTTGTTCTTCTAGAAACTCATTTGTCTTCTCTAAAGAAACCTATTTGTTCTTCCGCTGGAAGCCCTTTACCCCCTTCCTTTCCTCTACTAAGTTAAATATATAAGCCCCAGATTCTAACTACCCCTTTGAGTATATCACTAAGCACTCCCTCGTATATGCATATTGCACATGTAAATAAACTCTGCTTTCTTTTCCTCTTGCTAATCTATCTTTTGTCAGTTTAATTCACATGTCCTCAGATACTGAGCCCAAGAGGGTAGAGGAATGTTTTTCCTTTCCTACACCTTCAAATTGCAACATGGTATTACTTATTATTGTATGAACCTGCCTTCCTCTTAAAATTCTAAGAAACATTTTTGAGTAAATATGTTTTTTTTAATATGTGTTTTGTAAATGTGTTTCTCTTACTAAAAAAGAAATTAAAATTAAACGAGTTTGAACTTTTTTATTTATCCTCTCTCATGCCTGTAGTTTTATCTTTATGTAAACCTATCTACAAATTTTCTTAGGCAATTAAATTTGCAATTGCTTCTCAGTTCTGTGGTGCTCTAGGAAACAAGTCTATCTTAGCTGCAGTTTTAGGCTAAATTCTCTAAAAGCAGTAATATCTAAACATCACCTGAGGAATTTGCATAAAGTGCAAATTCCTGTGTCTTACCTCCCATCTCCATATTTTCTTATTCACTAAGCAGGAGTCCAAGGGTTTGTAATAAGTACCCCAGGTATGAAATTTAAGCATGCTACACTTTAGAAGAGCTGCCCTAAAACCAAAAATAACTAGACCAAATCTAGAAAATAAAGTCATCTTTTTTTAAAATCTCACTTGATGCCCTTTTGAAATACTGGAGAAATTTGCAATATGGTTGTTATCTTGGGAATAATTTTTTTCTAAAATCAACACTTGCTATATTAACGTTAACATCATTTTGAAATACTAAAATGGCTACGGCTAGTCCTCATTTGGAATACATACCTATTTAATCCTATATTCAAGACGTAGAAGCATCTTGCTTACAGACCTGCTGAAGTGGGAAACCAGATTCATCACTTTATGTCAAGGTGCCACATAAAATGTATACTTTTTGTAATGCCAAGGAAAGAAAATGTACATTTTTTGTAACGTGAAAGTTGGTGTACATTTTACTAAACTTGTTCTTTCTGATGATAATGCCCCTTCCATCTTCTCTGCTTGGTAATTCTTTGATCCTCTTCAAAAGTCACCTCCTGTGACTCTCTTCTTCTACTTTCATTATCCCTTTCTTTGTTTCATCATAATCACTTCTTTCTTTGCACTTGTCCATAGCACGTTGTATTTGTCTGCATTATGTATTTTTTATTGTAATTAATTTGTTATATATCTGTCTTCCTTGCTAGACTGTAAACTTCTCCAGGGTAGAAATCATGGTATAATGATTTTTGTGACCTCAGTCGCTGACTTATTACTCCATTCAGGAGATATGGCCATGATTTAATATCTGTATACATAAGCATCTCTATCTATAGGATACCAAACCATCTTTGTGAATATAATCCAGGACTTTATCAGGCACCTTCCCTTAACAATGATAAAGGTGTATGCATCGTAATAATTTCTGTTGGTGACTGGATAAGTGACTATTTTCAAAGAATTGCTAGACTTCTTTGAAAATTGATAAAATCTAAGAGATAATTATGTTCCCGTTTTCAGATTGTAAGGTACTAATGAAGAAAGAAAACAAAACAAAAAACCCCATATAACAACTACCTAGGATAAAGGGATGATTGGGTGAATTTTTTGTTTTCTTAGTCCCAATAAGATGGTGTTCAACAATATGGCGTTTCTGTCAGCTTAAATTTTCTCAAGGCTGCTTTGTCTGATTCTGCTGGGTAATGTTAATGTTCATAAATTAGGCAATACTAGTGTTTCTAGGGAACATAGTTACCTTATATTATCCCAGTCAATTTTGGAAAAATAATCCAATATTAAATTTCATTTGTGAGTGCATGTTCTACACATTTCAAGCTAAATAGCATCATAACAAGTACTATGTAGAACGTTATGATTGTGACTAGTATATGTCAGGGTGTGTGAGTCTGTATTCCTCAGATGCCACTCCAATTTACTGCTACATTGTGCTATGGAAGAGGTCAGCCAGGAAATGGGCCAAGGCTTTTAAAAACTCCAGTGTTCAGCCAATTCTATTAGTTCCAAGTGCTTTGCTTCCTTCCTCTGTGAGGATACATCAGCTTAGCATAATAGGTCCAATTTTCAAAAAGCTGCATTTGATTTATTTCTTTTGGAAATTCAGCTTTCAGTCTGAAAAAAAAATAACGTGCTTGTATTTAAATAGCCAGATTCCCCACACCCAAACTGGTAGGTGGAATTATGGAATCAGAAAAGACTTCTCTTAGAGACTGATTACGGAAGCACATTTTAAATAATGAACTGTGAAGGAGAATTAACATTTTCTTGCCATTATCCTGATGTTAGGAAGTAAGGGTACAGAATCTTAGTTAGGGGACCAAATACTTTGATTTCTTGAAAGCCTGCCTTAGAGGCTTTAATGCAGTCATTACTTCACAAACATGACTTCACTTCAAGCATACATGATTCAAAGATTTTAAAAAGGAGTAGGCAGTTTTTAAATGTATCAAGCAAGGAAGTAGCAAAGTACTTGTCACTAAACAGATAATCAACATTGCAAAAATTGGCTGATGGCATGCACAGAAATCCTATGCTATGGCCAAATAATATCATTGCCCAAACTGAGTCTACTAGCATTTTAAAAGATTCTTTGGAATTTAAAAGATAGATAGTGTTAAAGGATACTTTTTAAAAGGTAAAATCATGACTGTCATTTACATATAAAATGAACATATGTCAAAGATTTTATTTAACTCTAACTAATGAAAGAGCCAGAAAGATGTTATTGGTTCAAGACAAATTCAAAGAACAGAAATAGCTTATGAAATGAATTTACAAATAGATTCAAAACTGGCATTTTCCACAAGGAGAGGGAAATCAGTTCTTTCTCCTCTGCATATTGAAAAATCATTTGCAGTGTTTTCAGTTATCTAAAACTTAGCATTATACGATAATTCGAAGACAGTGTAAAGTGGAGATAACCTTGATGGGTAAATTCAACAGGACACCCACTAATATGTTTTTGTCCATTTTGATCTTTCATAATTTTTCCTGACAATAGAATCTATATACACAAGAAATGGTTAATTTCATTAAGTTGATATAAGATTTCCTGTCTTCAAACATAGTCTTTTATTTTATTTTTTAAAAATGTATTTTATTGAAGTATAGTTGATTTACAATGTTGTGTTAATTTCTGCTATGCAGCAAAGTGATTCACTTATACACACACACACACACACACACACACACACACACACACATATATATATATATTCTTTTTCACATTCCTTTCCATTATGGTTTATTACAGGATATTGAATATAGTTCCATGTGCTATATAGTAGAAACATAGTCTTATACATAGCTATTGTAGTTCATAGTTACAGTGTTAATTTTCTGTGTGTGGTTAATTTACAGTACATGTTCCAGTTCTTCCTGTGAGTGAATTGATAACTAGGAGTGCTTCTTATAATCCTTGAAAGAAAAACCCTTTTGTGGTGAGTGGAATTCTAATATGGCCCCCAAGATTCTCACCCTCTGCTGTACATACCCTATATAATTACCTCCCCTTGATTGTGGACAGTCTCTGTGAATAAGATAGCAAAGGGATTTTGCAGATGTTGCTTTTGAGTTAATCAGAATGGAAATGATGCTGGGTAGGCCTGACCTAATCAGGTTAGCCCCTAAAAGAAATAAGAAGCACTAGGAGACATGCTCCTGTTGGCCTTGAAGACAGCCACCATGAGTTCAACAGTTGCAAGGAAATGAAGTCTTCTACCACCACATGATCTTGGAAGAGAGTTTAGAGCCTCAGATAAGGTCTTAGCCTTGGCCAACACCTTGAGTTCAGTCTAGTGAGATGAAGATGAGAGAAACCACCTAATCCAAGTCCAGCCTCCTGACCGATGGAAATAAATGGGTGTTTTCTTAAAGCTGCTAAGTTTGTGGAATTTTGTACCCAGTAATAGAAAACTAATACACTTCCCCTCTCCTCTAAGGAGAATTGCCTCCTCTGTGGATAAATAAATGGATACAGATAAATAGATAAACAATAAAGCAAACAAATTAGAAAAAAAACCCCACAGGAATAATGTGAAAACTTGCGTATGACAGCTACATGTTTTGAATAACAGCTCAAACTCCTCTGATCAAATAAAGATAATAAGAATCTCTGGAAAAAATATGTATATTATTCTTTTTATTTCTTTATGACAATAAAAGGAATACATGTTCATTTTAGAAAATTTGGAAACCACAGAAAGCCACACCATTAACATTTTGGAGGATTTCATATCATATTTGTTTCTATATATGTTTTTCATATACCATGATCATCCATGCCCACCACTGATCCCTGGTTCCTAGAATAGTGCCTGGTACAGAGTGGACTGTAAGATAATATTTACTAAGTATAAGAAAGTTAGGATGAACAGATAAATAAGTTGTTTTTTGTTATTATTTAAGGATATTTTATAGTCTTAGTTCTTATGACTCTCTCTACATCAAATATGGTTAATATAATTCCTAAAGAGTACATTATGTGCAGTAGAATACCTAAGAGCAGTTCACATAAGCCTGTGGCTTTGGCTTTCTGCTCATTGCTATTTCTTTCCTTTCTCTTTCTGATGAACAGAATTTTATCTGTTATATTACAAAAAAAGCTTTATTGAGATATACTCCATATATCATACAATTCTCCAATGTAAATTTGCAATTCAGTGGCTTTTGTTATATCCACAAAGTTGCACAACCATCACTATAATTTCTGCTATATTTTTTAATCAAAAATATAGATTTTATTCACCATTGCTAATGCGATTAGGCTCCTAGTATACTTGTGAACCCACTATCTTTACTGGAAACTGCTGATTTCTTTTTACTGAAAAATTTAGCTCTTTTTATAGCATTGGTATATCTAATGTAAGTTGAAAGTGTTTTCCTTAAAATGTATACAGTCCTTACAATAGAATATTATTAGGCAATAAAAAATAATGTGGTACTGATACATGTTACAACATGGATGAATCTTGAAAACAGCATGCTAAATGAAAGAAGCCAGCCACAAAAAGCCGTGTATATAATTCCACTTATTCATTTATATGAAATGTCCAGATAGGCAAATCCATAGAAATAGAAAGTGGATTAGTGGTTGCCAGGAACTGGGGAGAGGTAAATGCAGAGTGACTGCTAACGGGTACAGGGTTTCTTCTGGGGGTGATGAAAATGTTCTAAAATTAGATTATGGTGATGATTGTACAGCTCTCTGAATAAATTAAAGAACACTGAATTGTATAATTTAAATGGGTGAATTTTATGCTATATAAATAAATTATATGTGTGTGTATATATATATATATAATATCTCAATACAGCTGTTAAAAATTTATAGAGGTGGGCAGGAATTTCATTCTATCCGATTAAACACAGTGAAAACTAGTGATCCTAAAGGACAAATTTTAGAAAAGTTATAGCTATATTTAAACCTTAACCAAATTTTTTCAAAGTTTTTTGTTTGTTTCTCATATTTGTTTATTTAAATTTTTTAATATGAAAAAAAGTGTGATTACTGGTTAGTCGCATCAAACATTTAAGGAAAAAATAATATGAATTCTACAAAAAGTCTTCCAAAAAATGGAGGAGAGGGACTTCTTCCCAATTCATTCTATGAGGCCAGCATTACTCTGATACCAAAACCAGACAAAGACATTACAAAAAAAGGAAACTACTGACCAATATCCCTCACGAACCTGGAGGCAAAAATTTTAAACGAAACTTCAGCAAATTGAATCCAGCAATATATAAAAAGGATAATACATCACAACAATGTTGGGCTTATCTCAGGAATACAGAGTTGATTTAACATTCAAAAGGAAGCAATGTAAGGCATCATACTAACAATTTAATACACACTCAAACATATTATGATTTCAATAGATTCAGAAAAGTCATTTGGCACAATTCAAGATACATTCCCTATTAAAACTCTCAGCAAAACAGGAATCAAAGGAAACTTTCTCAACCAGATGAAGAGCAACTATGAAAAACATATAGGTAGCATCATATTTAATGGTGAAGAACTAAATGGTTTCCCCCTAAGATCAAGAAGAATAAGACAAAAGTGTTCATTCTCATCACTTCTTTTCAGCATTGTACTAGAGGTTCTGGCCAGTGCAATCAGGCAAAAAAAAAAAGGAAGGAAGGAGGGAGGGAGAGAGGGAAGGAAGGAAGGAAGGAAGGAAGGGGAAAGAGAGAGGGAGGGAGGGAGTAAGGAAGAAAGAAAAGGCATCCATTTTGGAAAGAATAAAGTAAAACTGTCTTTATTTGTAGACAACATGAAAGTCTATGTAGGAAATCTGACAGAATCCACAAGAAAGCATGAGTTTATCAGGTTGCAGGCTACAACATCAATATTCAAAAAGCAACTGTAATTTTATATATTAGCAATGAACAATCAAGAATTGAAATTTAAAGAGCAATGCCATTTGTGATAGCACGTAGGGATCCAAAACACTTAACGATAGTACTTAGGGATAAATACTTAGGGATAAAGCTGACAAAAAATGTGCAACACTGAAAACTACAAAACACTGCTGAGATAAATTAAAAGACGTTTAATTAATAGACCTTGTGCATGGCTTGGAAGACTCAATATTGTTAAGAGGTCAGTTCTCCCAAAATTGCTCTATAGATTGATTCAATGCAATCTTAATTACAATCCCAGTTTGCTTTTCTGAAGAAATTGACAAGTTGATTCTAAAATGCATTTAAAAATGCAAAGGACCTAGAATAGACAAAATCTCTCTGAAAAAGAACAAAGTTGGGGACTAACACTATCTGATTTCAAGTCTTATTGTAAAGCTACAGTAATCAGGACAATGTGGTATTGGCGTCAAGCTAGACAAACAGATCAGTGGAACAGAGTAGACAGTCCAAAAATAAACCCACATATACGAACAATTGATTTTTGACAAAAGTACAAAAGCAATTCTGTGGAGAAAGGATTTTTAAAAAATAAATGCTGCTGAGACAAGTGGTTTATCCATATGCAAAACGAACAAACAAACAAAAACCAAAAACACACCAAAACCCAAAAACTTCAATCTAAACTTCACACCATACACAAATTTTAACTCAAAATGGATCATGGATCTAAATGTAAGCCTAAAAGTATAAAGCTCCAGAAGAAAACATAGGAGAAAATTTCTGTGACCTTTGGTTAAGGAACAGTCTCTTAGATACAACACCAAAAGCACAACCCAGAAAAAAGGGATAAAAGACTTCATGGAAAATAAAAAACTTTTGCTCTTCAAAAGAGACTGTTAGGAGACTGAAATGACAAGAAAATATTTGCATAGCATATTTCTCATAAGAGACTTATATCCAGGATACAAAAAGAACACTCAAAACTTAATAATAAACAAACAACCCAATAAAAAAAGCAAAGGATTTGAGCAGACATTTCACCAAAAAAGATACATGGATCACAAATAATCACATGAAAAGATGGTCAATGTCAGTAGTCATTAAAGGTATTGCAAATTAAAACCATAATGAATACCACTATGTACCTATTAAAATTGACATGTATTGGCAAGGATGTGAAGGAACTGAAATTCTTATAACCCTGATGGTGAAATGTAAAATGGTACAGCCACTTTGGAAATGAGTTTGGCAGTTCCTTTAAAAGTCAAATTCACAGATGCCATATGATCCAGCTCTTCCATCTCTAGGTATTTACCCAAGAAAAAATAAAGCATATGTCCATACAAAGATTTGTACCTGAATGTTTATAACAACTTTATGTGTAGTAGCCAAAAAAGTGGCAACAACCTAGATATTCATCAACAGGTGAATGGATAAACAAATCGGTATATGTCCACACCATGGAATACTACCCATTAATAAAATTGAACTATTGATACAACAGCATGAATGAATCGCAGAATAATTTTGCTAAGTGAAAGAAGCCGGCCCCAAAAGAGCACATACTCATGATTCCATTTATACAAATCTTAATAAGATACCAACTAATCTATATTGACAGAAAGCAGATCAGTAGTTGCTTGAGAAAGGGGAGAGTAGAGAGGTGTAGGAGAGAGGGATTACCACGGGGCAGGAGAAAATGTTGGGGGTGATGGATATGTTCACCATCCTGATTGAGGGGATGGTTTCACATGTGTATACATATATCAACATTTAACCAATTGTATGCTTTAAAGACGTACAGTTTATTTTATGTCATTTTTCTTCAATAAAGCTATTTCAAAAAACCTCATTGAACAAAAAAAGTGTTACTGTCTTCACCATCCTTAATTGGCATCTTCAGTAATAAAAATCTTATTTTAAAATGATCTGTTAATCACAAGACAAACTAATTTTTTTCTTCTTCCTTGGAGTAGCTGAACATATAGAAGAATCAGTAAATTAGGAAACTTTAAACATAGAACCACAGGCCTTAAAGAATTTTAAGCTTGAATATTCCATGTGTTGATGATGATATTAATGCAGTTAAATTGAGCAAAACATTCCTAATCCTGAAAGCTTAAAATTAGGGTTCTTATCAGAGTACACATACATGATGTCAATGCAAATCCCCCACTCATTTATGAAGTTATTTTGACATATACCAATCTCCTTTTCCATTCAGTCATTTTATGTAGGCCCTCTTGGTGTGGGAAGGTTATAACTTTTTCTCTGAGGTGAAGGGAAGCTATTCCATGACAAGGTTTTCTACTAGCAAAGAAAAGAGTTGTGACAACAAATGGATAATTCAAGAAAATATGGCTTATTCAATAAATGAATATCAGATTAATAGGGCTCAATATGCATGTTTATATTTGACTTTTTAACTTTTTGATTCTAACATTCTCAATATAAAGTTTAGCATTTTAGTCATGATTCTACTTCAGGCTAATTATCTAGGCTACAGAGTTCATGACTGATCATTGTATTCAATTATTGTATTATGCTAGTAGTGGTTATAATGCAGAAGAAACCAATCACACAGCCTTTGTGGTATTCAGTAGCTTACAAAGGGGGGCTTCCTAATTTCTTAGGCAGGGAATATTTATGAGCAGTTTGTTTCTGGGAGCCCTGAAATATGGTACTTTGGAAAGGTGAGGGTAAGTGGTCTCAAATTTAGATTTATGTTTTCCCATGTATATAAAGTTTATCTGAATGAATTACACATGTTTAAAATCCAGAAAATATGAGGTTGGAAGATAGTTGATGTAATACATACTTAGGAATTTATCGATACTTTTTTTGATTTTTATTTTTCCTTCCAGTTTTATTGAGATATTATTGCCATACAGCACTGTGTAAGTTTAAGGTGTACAGCATAATGATGTGACTTACATACATCATGAAATGATGACCACAGTAAGTTTAGTGAACATCCATCATCTCATATAGATACAAAATTAAACAAATAGAAAAAAATGTTTTTCCTTGTAATAAGAACTCTTAGAATTTACTCTGTTAATAACTTTCATATATATAACATACAACAGTATTAATTATGTTTATAATGTTGTACATTACATCCGTAGTACTTATTTATCTTATATCTGGAAGTTTGTACTTTTTGACTGTCTTCATCCAATTCCCGCTCCCCCTTCTCCCCTGCCTCTGGTAACTGCAAATCTCATCTATTTTTCTATGAGTTTATTTGTTTGTTTGTTTTTGAAGTATAATTGACCTACAACACTATGTTAGTTCCTGTCACACAACGTAGTGATTCGATATTTCTGTACATTTCAAAATGATCACCACAGTAAGTCTGGTTACCATTGTGATGTACTTTTTGTAGCCAGATATATTCACTGAAGTTTGTTCTTAAAGACCAGAAAACTTGGGCCAAGACAGAAGGAAAGGATTCCTTGCATATTTCCCCAATGACACTTTGTATGCTTTAAGCATAACATTTATGGGGGAATCTTACTTTGTTCTTAAATATGAACATCAAGTTATGTACTGATAAATCGAGCAAATTTCTATTTTTGTCTGCATTCTAACTCAGGCAAAATCAAAGCTTTCTCTTCATTCAGATTTTTCAGAAAAATTTGGCTGTACAGACCTGTCCAGATTGTTGTGGGCTGAAGAGTTAATATAGATTGTCTTCTCTATAGATTTGATGTTGTCGAAGTAAAGGAGAAAGAGAAAGCAAATACACTGGCAAAGGAATTTTGATCTTCTGGGATCAGCCAGGGAGGCAGCTGTCTCAAAATTATGGAAAAAGCAGCGGAGTTTTGGGGCCTGGGTTAATAGCAGCTCCCTTAATAAGCCAGTTCTATAGTTAGGTGTAGGGAGTTGTTTCTAGAAATGTAGTCTACAGTTTGTTCCTTCAGGTCTCACAGTGATTCTGAGGATCATCTAATATCCTTTAATAAACTCAGTTGAGTTTAATTATTAAACTAGCTAGAATGAAATCATTTATCTATTTCTAAGAATCCTTACCTATACAGTTATAGGTATCAGAATGGTGCTGCAAGTAACAGTATCTAAAATGTGTTATTGGCTGAATTGAGACAATGGGGAAATAAATATTAAAGATGCACCCATTTCAATCTGGAAGGCTTGTGACTGTGGTCAAGCTTTTGCTTGCTATTCCTTGGAGTAGAAACCAAATATCAACCAAGGCTGTAGGATTAAGAAAAATGGTAGGAAATTTCAGAGGTTGCCATGTACTGGCTCCTTCTTGTGGTTTTTAAGAAAAGCTCCATAAGAAAGTGATGCACTCAGGCTGCAGAAATGGAAAGAAAAATAAATGTCCTAAGAGGGGTGCTTTTAGCCTTTGGCCTGCAATTTAAGTTTACTGAGATTCCTGTAATTTGGAGCCTTGCAGGATTGAAAAAGCTAAAGGCTTCTGTACTCCGAAGGAAGGCATCGACAGTGGTGAGAACAAAGCTGCAGCCATAGCAGTAAATAAGATTGACGCTCTGCTGGACAAATTCTCTGATCAAATTAATAGTGTTTTCTTCTCAACAGAGCTTACTGTTTCACATGTCCTGAAGGTAGAGGCCATTAAGTTAAAGGAGAAGAGGAAAGTGGATAGAGTGCAAAGATAAGCAACTCAAAGCCCCAAATTCTCAGGCTTAAAAAGTTTTAGACCAGTGGTACTCCAAGTGTGGTCCACTGACTGGCTGTCAGTTAACGAATTTTTGGTATTGGTCTGAGAGGAGATAAGGAACTTCAAGCAGAATGTAACTGGTCTGAGAGGAGATAAGGAACTTCAAGCAGAATGTAAGTCAGCTTTGACCCTAAGATCACTGTTTAGTTCAGCTGACTTTTTTACATCAAGACTTTCTCAGTGAAGGCAGCACTGTGTTAATTTACGTTCTGTGGTGAGCACTGTACCTTGTCACAGTCTGGAACTTTGAGTAGAGCTAGTCTAGAAAAGATCCTTGGCCAAGGTTATTCACATATAGATTGATTCGAAATAAATATGCTAGAAATCTACTAAGTTTTGAGGAATATATTGCCAAAAAATATCCCAAACCTGACTGGAACAGTCTGTGCCTGTTAAACCCCACAACAATCCCCAAGGTCTTGAACCTGCACCAACAAGAAGCAAGCTGTCCAAAGCTATGTGGCTTCCAGAAAGGACATCCTCTACAAAGCCCAGCTCAGATGTAACCAGGAGGATAATGGAAAAGGAAGAACTATGAGAAACAGGATCAGGGAAAATGGAGGGCAATGGACAACGGAAATCCTCCCAGACAATTTCAAAGATTTCAAGGGCTGCCAGATGAGCTAACCAAGGAATTTATTCTCCTGCCGATTTTTTTCTACTTCACTATTCCTGTTTAGAATGACAATAATTGTTAGGATTTAGAGTTTTGCGTTCTCCTTTTTCTGATGGGAATTTTTGCTTTGGTATCCTCTGCCACATTCAAACCTCATGAAGAGGACTTCACATCACCCCAAATTCTGAGTTTGTTACTGGATCTAGTAGTTAGATGGGAATTCTGCCTCTCTTGCGAGGAGGGTGAGAGTGTTTCCTCACACTAGTGGGAAGAAGGGTGTGCATAGATGTTTGGAAGTTAGAGGAGTGTACTAGAGCAGAGAATACAAGTTCTGTACCCAATATCCATTTCCCTATCTTTTTTCTTTTTTAACTAACAGAGCCCCAACTTTTGGGAAGCATTTCCCAACCTTCCTAGAAGATAGGCATGACTGTATTTCACACTTCTGGTCAAAGGTATGAAGGAGAAACTGTTGGTTACAACTTCTGAGGATGTTTCTTAAAGTGGTGGGTGAGCTGACAATACAGCCATACCCTAAGGATGGTGTTGAGCCATGCCAGTCCTAGGCTGCCCACCTCTGGACTTCTTCATGAGAAAAAATAAACCCCCAATTTGTTTGAGCCACTGTTTTCCACTTTCTGTAACTACCAGGCAAACGTAAATTTTTAATTGGTACACTAGAAAAGGTGTAACTGTGTTCTCTATTTACTTAATAAATCCTAATGATCTATGTTCACTATTTACTTAGTGAAGTAGATAGAAGTCCAGGTCTGTCTATTGAAAATTATATTGTTTGAATCAATTCAATAAGATTTTTACTCAGTGCCTATTGTGTGCTTGGCACTGATGTTTATTGAGAGTAATCTTTACTGACTATACCACAATTCTTACATTATAATTCCTCTTTTCAGTACAGTTTTTAAGGTTTACACTGGAATTCATCTCCTTTCCTGTTCTTCCCACTGGGTTGAATCTTGGAGGAAATTTTATGGCTGCAGACTGAAAACTTGCCGGTTTGACACCTTGTACTCTGCATTTTTATACCTAAAAATTGAGGACTTCACACCCACAAGGCAACATATTATATTTAACTTGCATCATATATAGTCCTAAACTCACCTGAAAATACAGTGTTATCCATTATGAATGAGATTTATTTCATAACTTGTCCACATTCATTTGCTGTCATAGATATTAATTGGTTCCCTACTCAGCCTCCATTTCCCTCTTCTTTCCCAAGGGACCCACATTTCTGACCAGGTAGCTGCCCCTCTTCCATGCAGCTAATATATACAAACACAAATTCACACATGTGCACACGTTTATGCTTTCCATTGTGTATGAGTGAATGTCTATGAAATGATTTCTCCATACAACTAAAAGGCTCTTAAAGATAGTAAATAAAGAGGCTGCATATGGGAGAGAGTTTGTGTGGAAAACAGATGAATAACAGAGTGATAAGAAACATTGCTGGTGGGTGATAGTTTACCTTCCCCAAAATGATAATTATCAGGTGTTGACTCCTCTTGAGACCAGAGCCATACGAAAGGGCAGTTCCCAAGAGTGCTTGGCTGTACTTACCGGGACTGATTGTGGCAGTCAGTTAATGAGAAAGGATCCTGAGGTCTAGCCAGAAAGGTTAGATACTGGCTAATTATTCTGAGCAACTTGAAGCGGGAGAAAGGTGGAGAACAGGGGTCCAGGAGACAAAGTGGGCCAGATGCTAAAGAAACAGTAACACCAAGGTACCAAAGAAATGAGAGGAACTAGAGTTAGTAAGAGGCTACAAATATCAAGACAAGCATCAGACAGCAGAACTATCTGGAATGGAGTTTGATGTGTGGGGAATAGGGTGGTTCAGGAATGCATCTTGAAGAAGTGGGAGTGTAGTTTCAACCCCCTTTTATGAATGTTTTGGTTGCTCCCACCAACAGGGGTGAGTCTTAAAGGGACAGGCTACAACCAAATAGTATTTTATTGAAAATGAGCATCATGGCAGAATGGATTACCTACACTTTGTTTTTAACTCCATGACCTTATCGTATAGGGTTGGGGTTAGGTTATGGTAGATCAAAACTTGAAATTCTCTGCACAGTTCATGTTCTTATGCAGAATGCTCTGGGAAACTCTGAAGAAGCTTTAAACTACCTCTCACAAAGTTCCAGTGGCTTTCATTTCTGTTTTGTAAGCTTCTCAAGATTTAAAAAAGTTAAAATAGTTTATTGCAACACCAACTAATAGTAATTATTCTATAGGCAATACCATTTCAGGTGCCTTACAGGTCAAGTCTTTCAAAATGAAGAGTAAGGTAACTTCAATTACAGTTTAAGGCAGCTTAATGAGAAGTTAGTAGTGAGTACTTGTGCTTCAGCCACCTGCCACTTGGGTAGCTACAATTGGGAACAAAGGGAAATAAAATGGAATTATAAAAAGACTCCTACCTTTCCCATTACTGGATATTCTTAAAGCTACTACCTGTCAACCTCTAATACACATTTTTAATAATGTGTATTTTTGTCTTTCTCTTAATAGAGAATTAACTGGTGTTAATAATCATACTAAAAATAATAGCAGCAAATACTTACATACAACAAATATCATTTTTCTTAATCCTCAAAACTATTAATATCCCTATTTTGCAGATGAAGAAACTGAGTGTCAGAGAGGTTAAGACTCTTGACCAGAGTCATATGGCTAATAACCCGTGGAGCTGGGATTATGAACTCAGGCAGACAGGTTCCAATGTACATGCTGTTAACCACACTTCTAACAGGGAAATAAGTCAGAAGACATGCATGATGAAGAAAAGCAAAAAGAACATTTGATAAAATAATGGTCTAAAGTCTGGAAAAGATTTAGACTATAACATATAGTTCAAATGAAGCTTAGCACAATGGCATTTTGTACAGAGCTAGAACAAAAAATCTTAAAATTTGTATGGAAACACAAAAGACCCAGAATAGCCAAAGAATCTTGAGAAAAAAAACTGGAGCTGGAGGAATTAGTCTCCCTGACTTCAGACTATACTACAAAGCTACAATAATCAAGACAGTATGGTACTGGCACAAAAACAGAAATATAGATCAATGAAACAGGATAGAAAGCCCAGAGATAAACCCACACACCTATGGTCTTACCGTTATTTGAATTGTGTATTAAATAGCTTTATTATATTTGTTTAATTTAACAAATAATTATTGAGCACCTACTAGTGCTAGAAACTGTTGTACACACTGGGAATACAGTGATTAAAAATCAAGTCCATTTGGTTGTGCCAAAGAGATTAAGATTACTTTTAGGGTAAAGACTGTCATAGGTGTTTTATAATTGCATTCAATAATGCTTAGCACGTGGTAGTCCTCAATTAATTGTTTTGATTCAGTTTTGGCTTTCTGTATAGACATCCTAAAATTCATACAGAATCTCAAAGGACCCCAAATAGCCAAAATAATCTTGAGAAAGAAAAACAAAAGCTGAAGGCCTCACACTTTCTGCTTTTGAAACCTATTACAAAGCTACAGTAATCAAAGCAGTATGGTACTGGCATAAAGACAGAAATATCAACCAATAGAACAGAATAGAGTGCTCACCCTCACATATATGGTCAAATGAACTATGGTAAGGGTGCCAAAATACACAGTGGGAAAAGAATAGCCTCTTCAACAAATGGTGCTGGGAAAACTGCAAAAGAATGACGTTGGATCCTTACCTTACACCATATACAAAAATTAACGCAAAAAGGATTAAAGACCTAAATGTGAGACCTGAAACTATAAAACTTGTATAAGAAAACATAGTGGAAAATTTCATGACATTGGACTTGGCAGTAATTTCTTGGCTATAACACCAAAAACACAGGAAGCAAAAACAAAATAGACAAATGGGACTAAAATTTTAAAACATCTGTGCAGCAAGGGAAACAATCAAGAGAGTGAAAAGGCAACCTATCAATTGGAGAAAATATTTGCAAGCCGTGTATCTAATAAGGGGTTAATATCTAAGGTATATAAAGAACTCCCACAACTCAATAACAAGAACAACAACAAATAACCCAATTTTTTAAATGAGCAAAGGACTTGAATAAACATCTCTCCAAAGAAGATATACAAATGGACAACAAACATATGAAAAGATGCACAACTTCACTAATCATCAGGGAAATACAAATCAAAACCACAATGAGATATTATCTCATACCCCTAAAGATGGCAGTTATCAAAAATAAACAGAAAATAACAAGTGTTGGTGAGGATGTGGAAAAATTGGAACCCTTCTGCTCTGTTGGTAGGAATGTAAAATGGTGCAGCCACTACGGAAAACAGTATGGAAGTTCCTCAAAAAAATAAAAACAAAATTACCACATGATCCAGCAATTCCACTTCTGGGTATATATCCAAAAGAATTGAAAATTGGATCTCAAAATGATATTGATTGTACAGCTATGATCATTGCATTATTCACAATAGTCAAGAAATGAAAGCAGCCTAAATGTCCATCAAAGGCTGGATGGATTAAAAAAAAAAGCAGTATATACATACAATGGAATATTATTCAGCCTTAAAAAAGAAGAAATTCTTGTCACATACTGCAACACAGATGAACCTTGAGAACATTATGCTCAGTAAAACAAACCAGTCACAAAAAGACAAAAACTGCATGATTCCTCTGTGATATAAGGTATCTACAGTAGTCAAGTTCATGGAAACAGAAAGTACAATGGTGGTTACCAGAGACTGGGTGGGTTGGGGAAATGGGGAGTTGTTTAATAGGTGTAGAGTTTTGGTTTGGCAAGATGAAAAAGTTCTAGAGATCTGTTGCACAACAATATGCACATAGTTAATACTAGTGCACTGTTTACTTAAAAATGGTTAAGACAGTAAATACTGTTACGTGGTTTTTTAGTTTGTTTGTTTTTTGGGGGTACGCGGACCTCTCACTGTTGTGGCCTCTCCCATTGCGGAGCACAGGCTCCGGACGCGCAGGCTCAGCGGCCATGGCTCACGGGCCCAGCCACTCTGCGGCATGTGGGATCTTCCCAGACCGGGGCATGAACTCGTGTCCCCTGCATCGGCAGGTGGACTCTCAACCACTGCGCCACCAGGGAAGCCCTGTTATGTGTTTTTTATAGCAACACTTTTTATTTAATTTTAAAAAATTTTTTAATGTTTTTATACAATTTTAAAAGATTACTTTCCATTTACAGTTATTACAAAATATTGTCTGCACTCCCCATGTGGTACAATGCATCCTTGAGCCTATCTTGTACCCAATAGGTTGTATCTCCCACTCCCCATCCTTACATTGCCCCTCCCACTAGTAACCAGTAGTTTGTTCTCTATATGTGTGTCTGCTTCTTTTTGTTATATTCACTAGTTTGTTGTATTTTTCACATTCCACATATAAGTGATATCATATAGTATTTGTCTTTCTCTGTCTGACTTATTTCACTTAGCAAGATGCCCTCCAAGTCCAGCCATGTTTCTGCAAATGGCAAAATTTTGTTTTTCTTTATGACTGAGTGGTATTCCATTGTGTGTGTATGTGTGTGTTCGTGTGTGTGTGTTCATGTGTGTGTGTGTGTGTGTGTGTGTGTGTGTATACCACATCTTTATCCATTCATCTGTTGATGCACATTTAGGTTGCTTCCATATCTTGGCAATTGTAAATAATGCTGTTATGAGCATTGGGGTGCATGTATCTTTTCAAATTAATGTTTTTGTCTTTTTCAAATATATACCCAGGAGTGGAATTGCTGGGTCATATGGTAGTTCTATTTTTAGGTTTTTGAGAAACCTCCACACTGTTTTCCACTAGAACAAATAATTTTAAAACTTATATGGAAACATAAAAGACCCCAAATATCCAAAACAATCCTGAGACAGAAGAACAGACCTGGAGGAATCACACTCCCTGACTTCAGACTATACTGCAAAGCTACAGTAATCAAAACAGTGTGGTATCGGCACAAAAACAGACTTATAGATCAATGGAACAGAACAGAGACCCCAGAAATAAACCCACACACTCATGGTCAATTAACTATGAAAAGGAGGCAAGAATATACAATGGAGAAAAGACAGTTTCTTCAGTAAGTGGTGCTGGGAAAACTGGACAGCTACATGTAAATAATTAAAATAGAACATTCTTTAACACCATATACAAAAGTAAACTCCAGATGGATTAAAGACCTAAATGTATGACTGGGTACTATAAAACTCCTAGAGGGAAACATAGGCAGAACACTCTTTGATATAAATCGCAGCAATATTTTTTTGGATCTGTCTCCTAAAGTAAAGGAAATAAAAGCAAAAATAAGCAAATGGGACCTAATTAAACTTAAAAACTTTTGCACAGCCAAGGAAACCATCAACAAAATGAAGAGACAACCTACTGAATGGGAGAAAACATTTGCAAATGATATGACCAATAAGGGATTAGTATCCCGCACATATAAACAGCTCATACAACTCAACATCAAAAGAACAAACAACCTGATTTAAAAATGGGCAGAAGAGCTGAAAAGACATTTTTCCAAAGAGGAAATGCAGGTGGGCAACAGGCACATGAAAAAGATGCTCAACATATCTAATCATCAGGGAAATGCAAATCAAAACCACAATGAGATATCACCTCACACCTGTCAGAAAGGCTATCATCAAAAAGAACACAAAAAACAAATGTTGGTGAGGATGTGGAGAAAAAGGAACACTTGTACACTGTTGGTGGGATTGTAAATTGATGTAGCCACTATGTTATGTGCTTTTTACCACAATCAGACATGTTGATTGTGACCTACTGATCTGATTTTATGACTCGCTAATGGATCACAACCTGATTTTGAAAAATCCAGCTTGGATTACTTAAGATTAAACATCTGTGATATGACCTACGTTGGGATATAAGCCTGTCTTATACTTGATCGAAACCTGGGCTCTGTTAGCAAGCAAAAAGTAAGGAGGAGGTGGAATATTATTTGGCAAAAAAGGAATGAAGCGTTGATACATACTACAACATGGGTGAACCTTGAAAACATTATGCTAAGTGTAAGAAGTCAGTCACAAAGGACCACATATTGTATTATACTATATGAAATGTCCAGAACAGGCAAATCCATAGAGACATAAAGTAGATTAGTGGTTGCCTAGGGCTGGGGTAAGGAGTTGGGGGAAATAGGGAGTGACTGCCAATGGGTACAGGGTTTCTCTGGGGGAGGACAAACATGTTCCGAAATTAGATTGTGATGATGGTTGCACAACTCTCTAAATATACCAAAAAAACATTGAATTGTACACTTTAAATGGCTAAACTTTATGGTATGTGGAATCTGGAGTCTCTTCCTGTGAATACTATGGTTCTACTACTAAGCCATGTTTGAACTCAGTCTTTTTATTTAATTAATTAATTTATTTATTTTTGACTGCACAGTACGGCTTGCAGGATCTTAGTTCCCTGACCCGGGATCGAACCTGTGACCTCTGCAGTGGAAGTGTGGAAGCCTAACCACTGGACCACCAGGGAATTCCCTGAACTCAATCTTTTTAGTTAGCTCTTTGCTGATTTTGTCATACTTGTTTGTCTTTCCCCCATCAGATTATGAGTTTCTTGAGTCAGAGTGTTATTTCCAGGAGTGACATTATATTAGGAAATTAACCTGGGGAGAGGGAGGCATCACCAAGATTTGACTATTGTCACTTAATCAGCTGTGTGACCTTAAGTGCTCTGAAGCTTGGTTTTTTAATCTGTAAAATGTGGATCAATCTATTTCAGGGTGGTGTTGTAAGAATTAAATGGTATGAAGTTATATGAAGTATCTAGCATGGTACCTGGTACATGGTAGATTGTCAATAAACAGTTT
This sequence comes from Phocoena phocoena, assembly GCF_963924675.1. NCBI lineage: Eukaryota > Metazoa > Chordata > Mammalia > Artiodactyla > Phocoenidae > Phocoena > Phocoena phocoena. The sequence goes on along the minus strand of NC_089240.1, from coordinate 94,313,194 downwards.
CTTTCACCTGTCTTTCTGTGGTCCTCTGTTCTTTTGGCCCAGTTCAGGTGAAATGGTCTATTTGCCCTAATTCTGCTCATTCTGTAAGTCCAAAGGCACTACTAACTTTAAAACTTACAGGAATCTTACCAGGCTTCTATTTTTTACTTCCCATATGGTCCCTACTATTTCTTTAATTTTATTCACTTTTATCCCTTCCTTATGTATTTTGGGAGCCCAAGATAGGCTGCCCCAAAATGTGCTTCAATAGCATATTGATTATTTTGAATTAAAGTTACTTAAACGACCAACTCAAGAGGGACACTGACTGTCCTTTCTGTCTCCCTGAAAGCAGGAAATAAATCTCTCATGTGAAAGGTGCATTCCCTGCATCTGGGGGTAGAAAGCTACCCTTATCATCAGAGATAGGGAATTCAGACTGAGAAGCCTATATAAACAAATCTGGTTACTTCTTTAAATTTACTACCCCAAACCCAGATTCTGTTTAGATTCTTCACTATTTGAGCACCCAAAATCTAAGTTTCTTTGTCCTGTCAATTCCTCACAAATTTATTGTTTCTGTGTCTAAAAAGTATAAAAGGCTGCCTGATTTAGCCACTTCTTAGGTCCATTTCTATGAGACCTTCATGTGCATGAATTGAAATTTGTTTCTTTTTCTCCTGTTACTCTGCCTTATGTTAATTTTATTATTTGTCCCACCACAAGAACTCAAGAAGGGTAGAGGGGGAAAATTTCCCCTCCCGGACTATATGCAAAGATCTCTATTGATTGTGTAATTTCCTCCAAGTCTTAGTGGGTAGTGTATACGATGACAATTTTACACTAACAAACAATGACATTTACATAAAGCATTTCAAAACATTTCACAAAAGATTTCCTGACTACTATGAAAAAAGGGGATTTATGTATTACAAATACAGTGGAAAAGAGCTATTACTCAGAAGCTACTGCTGAAAATGAGAAAAGAGTAGTTATGGATTTAAACTTAATTGTTAAGGCACTGAGTTACCCATCATGTGCCCTTCTTCTTTTTTTTCCTTTTTTTTAATAGATCTTTATTGGAGTATAACTGCTTCACAATACTGTGTTAGTTTCTGTTGTACAACAAAGTGAATCATCCACATGCATACATATGTCCCCATATCCCATCCCTCTTGAGCCTCCCTCCCATCCTCCCTATCCCACCCTTCAAGGTCATCGCAAAGCACCGAGTTGATCTCCCTGTGCTATGCGGCTGCTTCCCTCTACCTAGCTATTTTACATTCAGTAGTGTATATATGTCAATGTTACTCTCACTTGGCCCCAGCTTCCCCCTCCCACCCCACGTCCTCAAGTCCATTCTCTATGTCTGTGTCTTTATTCCTGTCCTGCAGCTAGGTTCATCAGTACCATTTTTTTTGGATTTGCATATGCGTTAGCATGCAGTATTTGTTTTTCTCTTTCTGACTTACTTCACTCTGTATGACAGATTTTAGGTCCATTCACCTCACTACAAATAACTCAATTTCATTTCTTTTTATGGCTGAGTAATATTCCATTGTATATATGTGCCACATCTTCTTTATCCATTCATCTGTCAATGGACACTTACATTGTTTCCATGTCCTGGCTATTGTAAATAGTGCTGCAATGAACATTGTGGTACATGTCTCTTTTTGAATTATGGTTTTCTCAGGGTATATGCCCAGTAGTGGGATTGCTGGGTCATATGGTAATTCTATTTGTAGTTTTTTAAGGAACCTCCATACTGTTTTCCATAGTGGTTGTATCAATTTACATTCCCACCAACAGTGCAAGAGGGGTTCCCTTTTCACCACACCCTTTCAAGCATTTATTGTTTCTAGATTCTTTGATAATGGCCATTCTGACTGGTGTGAGGTGATGCCTCGTTGTAGTTTTGATTTGCATTTCTGTAATAATTAGTGATGTTGAGCATCTTTTCATGTGCCTCTTGGCCATCTATCTTCCTTGATGAAATGTCTATTCAAGTCTTCTGCTCACTTTTTAACTGGGTTGTTTGTTTTTTTGATATTGAGCTCCATGAGCTGTTTGTATATTTTGGAGATTAATCTTTGGCTGTTGTTTCATTTGCAAATATTTTCTCCCATTCTGAGGGTTGTCTTTTTGTCTTGTTTATAGTTTCCTTTGCTGTGCAAAAGCTTTTAAGTCCCATTTGTTTATTTTTGTTTTTATTTCTGTTACTCTAGGAGGTGGGTAAAAAAGATCTTGCTGTGGTTTATGTCAAAGAGTGCTTTTCCTATGTTTTCCTCTAAGAGTTTTATAGTGTCTGGTCTTACATTTAAGTCTTTAATCCATTTGGAGTTTATTTTTGTGTATGGTGTTAGATAGTGTTCTGATTTTATTGTTTTACATGTAACTGTCCATTTTTCCCAGAACCACTTATTGAAGAGGCTGTCTTTTCTTCATTGTATGTTCTTGCCTCCTTTGTCATAAATTAGGTGCTCATATGTGCGTGGGTTTATCTCTGGGCATTCTATCCTGTACCATTGATCTGTATTTCTATTTTTGTGCCAATATCATACTGTCTTGATTACTGTAGCTTTGTGGTGTAGTTTGAAGTCAGGGAGCCTGATTCCTCCAACTCCGTTTTTCTTTCTCAAGATTGCTTTGGCTAATTGGGGTCTTTTGTGTTTCCATACGAATTGTAAAATTTTTGGTTCTAATTCTGTGAAGAATGCCATTCGTAGTTTGATACGGATTGTATTGAATCTGTAGATTGCTTTGGGTAATATATTCATTTTCACAATATTGATTCTTCCAATCCAAGAACATGGTATGTTTCTCCATCTGTTTATGTCATCTTTGATTTCTTTCATCAGTGTTTTATAGTTTCCTGAGTACAAGTCTTTCGCCTCCTTAGGCAGGTTTATTCCTAGGTATTTCATTCTTTTTGTTGCAATGGTAAATGGGAGTGTTTCCTTAATTTCTCTTTCTGATTTTTCGTTGTTGCTGTATAGGAATGCCAGAGATTTCTGTGCACTAATTTTGTATCCTTCAACCTTACCAAATTCATTGATTAGTTCTAGTAGTTTTCTGGTGGCATCTTTAGGATTTTCTATGTATAGTATCATGTCATTGACGAACAGTGACAGTTTTACTTCTTCTTTTCCAATTTGGATTCCTTTTATTTCTTTTTCTTCTCTGATTGCTGTGGCTAGGACTCCCAAAAGTATGTTGAATAAGAGTGGTGAGAGTGGACATCCTTGTCCTGTTCCTGATCTTAGTGGAAGTGCTTTCAGTTTTTCACCATTGAGTGTGATGCTTGCTGTGCGTTTGTCATATATGGCCTTTATTATGTTGAGGTAGTTTCTGTCTATGCCCATTTTCTGGAGAGTTTTTATTATAAATGGGTGTTGAATTTTGTCAAAAGCTCTTTCTGCATCTATTGAGATGGCCATATGGTTTTTATTCCTTAATTTGTTAGTGTGGTGTATCACATTGATTGATTTATGTATATTGAAGAATCCTTGCATCCCTGGGGTAAATCCCACTTGATCATGGTGTATGATCCTTTTAATGTGCTGTGCTGTTGGATTCCGTTTGCTAGTATTTTTTTGAGGATTTTTGCATCCATGTTCATCAGTGATATTGGTCTATAATTTTCCTTTCTGTGTGATATCTTTTTCTGGTTTTGGTATCAGGGTGATGGTGGCTTCGCAGAATGAATTTGGGAGTGTTTCTCCCTCTGCAATTTTTTGGAAGAGTTTGAGAAGGATCGGTGTTAGCTCTTCTCTAAATGTTTGATAGAATTCTCCTGTGAAGCCATCTGGTCCTGGACTTTTGTTTGTTGGAAGATTTTTTATTACGGTTTCAATTTCATTACTTGTGATAGGTCTGTTTATATTTTCTAATTCTTCCTGGTTCAGTCTTGGAAAATTGTACCTTTCCAAGAATGTGTCCATTTCTTTGTGGTTGTCCATTTTATTGGCATACAGTTGTTTGCAGTAGTCTCTTATAATCCTCTGTATTTCTGCAGTGTCAGTTGTGACTTCTTTTTCATATCTAATTTTATTGATTTGCATCCTTTCCCTTTTTTTCTTGATGTGTCTGGTTAAGGGTTTGTCAGTTTTGTTTATCTTCTCAAAGAACCAGCTTTTAGTTTTATTGATCTTTGCTATTGTTTTCTTCATTTCTATTTCATTTATTTCTGCTCTCATCTTTTTGATTTCTTTCCTTCTACTGACTTTGGGTTTTCTTTGTTCTTGCTCTAATTGTTTTAAGTGTAGGGTTAGATTTTTTGAGATTTTTCTTGTTTCTTGAGGTGAGATTGAATTGTTATAAACTTCCCTCTTAGAACTGCTTTTGCTGCATCCCATAGGTTTTGGATCGTTGTGTTTTTGTTGTCATTTGTTTCTATGTATTTTTTTATTTCTTCTCTGATTTCTTCAGTGATCTCTTGGTTATTTAGTAGCACACAGTTTAGCCTCCATGTATTTGTGGTTTTTTTACAGTTTTTTTTTCCTGTAATTGATTTCCAATGTCATATCATTGTGGTCAGAAAAGATGCTTGATATGATTTCAATTTTCTTAAATTTTCCGAGGCTTGATTTGTGACCCAAGATGTGATCTATCCTGAAGAATGTTCTGTGTGCACTTGAGAAGATAGTGTATTCTGCCACTTTTGGGTGGGATGTTCTATAAATCTCAATTAAATCTATCTGGTCTGTTGTGTCATTTAAAACTTGTGTTGCCTCATTTATTTTCTGTTTGGATGGTCTGTCCATTGGTGTAAGTGGGGTGTTAAAAGTTCCCTACTATTATTGTGTTACTGTCGATTTCTCTTTTCATGGTTGTTAGCATTTGCCTTATGTATTGAGGTGCCCCTATGTTGGATGCATAAACATTTATAATTGTTATATCTTCTTCTTGGATTGATCCTTTGATCATTATGTAGTGGCCCCCCTTGTCTCTTGTAACAGTCTTTATTTTAAAGTCTATTTTATCGGATACGAGCATTGCTATTCCAGCTCTCTTGATTTCCATTTGCATGGAATATCTTTTTCTATCCCTTCACTTTCAGTCTGTATGTGTCCCCAGGTCTGAAGTGGGTCTCTTGTAGACAGCATATATATGGGTCTTGTTTTTATATCCATTCAGCCAGTCTTTGTCTTTTGGTTGGGGCATTTAATCCATTTACATTCAAGGTTATTATCAATATGTATGTTTCTATTACCATTTTCTCAATTGTTTTGGGTTTGTTTTTGTGGGTCTTTTTCTTTTCTTGTGTTTCCCACCTAGAGAAGCTTCCCGCCTACAGCATTTGTTGTAAAGCTGGTTTGGTGGTGCTGAATTCTCTTAGCTTTTGCTTGTCTGAAAAGCTTTTGATTTCTCCACTGAATCTGAATGAGATCCTTGCTGTGTAGAGTAATCTTGGTTGTAGGTTTTTCTCTTTCATCACTTTAAGTATATCCTGCCAGTCCCTTCTGACCTGCAGAGTTTCTGCTGAAAAATCAGCTGATAACATTATGGGGATTCCTTTGTATGTTATTTTTTGTTTTTCCCTTGCTGCTTTTAATATTTTTTCTTTGAATTTAATTTTTGTTCGTTTGATTAATATGTGTCTTGGTGTGTTTCTCCTAGGGTTTATCCTGTATGGGACTCTGTGCTTCCTGGACTTGGGTGACTATTTCCTTTCCTATGTTAGGGAAGTTTTCCACTATAATCTCTTCAAATATTTTCTGAGACCCTTTCTTTTTCTCTTCTTCTTCTGGGGCCCCTATAATTCAAATGTTGGTGTGTTTAGTGTTGTCCCAGAGGTCTCTGAGATCATTTTCAATTCTTTTCTCTTTACTCTGCTTCTCAGCAGTTATTTCCACCATTTTGTCTTCCAGCTCACTTATTCATTTTTTTGCTTCAGTTATTCTGTTATTGATTCCTTCTAGTGTATTTTTCATTTCAGTTATTGTGTTGTTCATCTCTGTTTGTTCTTCTAGATCTTTGTTAAAACACTTCTTGTATTTTCTCAATCTATGTCTCCATTCTATTTCCGAGATTCTGGATCATCTTTACTATCATTACTCTGAATTCTTTTTCAGGTAGATTGCCTATTTCCTCTTCATTTATTTGGTCTTGTAGGTTTTTACCTTGCTCCTTCATCTGTGACATATATTTTTGCTGTCTCATTTTTTTTTGTTTTATATGAGTGGGATTGTGTTCCTGTCTTACTGGTTGTTTGGCCTGAAGCTTCCAGCACTGGAGTTTGTAGGCTGTTGGATAGAGCTGGTTCTGGGTGCTGAGATGGGGACCTCCATGAGACCTCACTGCAATGAATGATCCTTGGGGTCTGAGGTTCTCTGTTAGTCTAGTGGTTCGGACTCAGAGCTCCCACCATAGGAACTTTGGCCCAACCCCTGGCTCGTGAACCAAGATCCAGTTCACTTGGGGGTTCCTCCCATCTCCTTGGGCATTAGGGTCCCACACCAGTGGCAGCAGGCACCCTAGTTGTGGGGAGATGCTAACTCCTTGTCTTTTTCCACACCGCCATCTTCTGACCTCCTTCTTAATCACTAACCCAGACATCAGTCTGTTATATAAGCAAAGAAACAGGAAGCTACAGCAGAGCTTAAGGAAGCTTTTGAGGGTCTTCTGTACGAATTAAATAACCTGATATATCTTAATAATATTTAGATTAAATGCAATAAGTAATTTTTAAAAGTGTGTGCTGAGAGAAAAGGAACTTATACTGAAAGACCAGGATGGAGGTGTTTTTGATTTATTCAGACCCTGGAGTTGATACTGCATAATCAGTTATGTCAATGCCCTCCAGCCAAAGGCCACTGGGAACACACTTGTAATTGGTTTTCTTGCTTGTTGCAGGGAGAGAAAATGCATGTCATGGGGATCCATGGGCCACCCCACCATAAGAGTTTAGAAAGGACTTAGTATATAGGATTTGGGTTCATGTTAGGTGATTGGGGAAGGATTCAAGGAAGAGGTCTTTTCTCTGGATATAGATGCTGTCAGGAAGCAGAGGTAACGTCATGATTGGATATCTCAGTAAATCTTACCTAGAAGAAGGGAAGACTAGCATGAGGGTCAAGCTCTAAATGGTACGTACAGAAGCAGCAGTCACTAATATTAGCTAGAATAGGGGAATAGTTAGTCGTTTTTGTGGCTCAAACCACATTTACATTTTGTGTGTGTTCAAGCATGATTACATAGTGGTCTTTTTCTTTTTTTGGTGTTGACACATTGTATTCACAGAGTGGCCTTATTTGGTGTTCATGATCTGTAAGAGTGTTTATGTTCAAGAAGAGAATACCAAGATCTAGTTGTGAGGCTCAGAGAGAATACATAACTTGCTCAAAGTCACACACAGCTGGTAAATAGAGGCTGATTTTGAATCCAGATCTGTCTCCCAAGCCTAATGCACTTTCTGCTCTACCATGTTGTCTTGCAGGAGATTTAGGAATACAGCCTATTCTTTATGTCTGTACTATTTATTTAAGAAAATATTATATTCAGAATTGAAACTTGGAGAAGTAACAATTCCTTGAATTCACAGTTTTATTGACTATTTTTAGGTTAGATTATATATGTCAGATGGCAGAACCCATATAGGAAGCACATGATATTATAGTCCTGTTCCACCAGACACTGTAAATACCCAGAGGAAACAGAACAGCAAAGAACTAAAGAATTGGGGGGCCGCCTTGTGGATTCTCTGCCCTAGGAGGAATTTAGGAACTGGCCATTTAGAGAAAGTGTTTCCTGGTTGTGAGCTTCTAGGTATAAGGATCAGTTCCATTTTAGTTCCTACAGATTCTGCCACTTGGCGAAGACATGCAGGCTCAGACTTGCTCATCTCTAGGAGCCGTCTGACTCTCAGGCAGGGGGAAATGTAAAGAACGCTGGTCTCGCAGCTCAGTCACTCAGCGAAAGTCAGCCTTCCTACCAGTCCCTTTCTGACCTTATATTCTAGTCTAAATAATGAGCTCTTACCTAGATAAGTTTCTACTTTATAATCCAGTTCCAGTAACCAAATCCTCCTCATGAGAAGTCCTCACATTAGTTCTGTTTTCCATGACACTGGGTTGTGGACAAAGAATGTCTCCTGACGTTTCAGTAAGCCAAGGATGTTGCAGCCATGAAACCATCAGCCACTGCAGCTCCCAACCAGTGCACCTGAGGGGAATTCAGGATGGAGAAAAACAGGATACTGGCCTTAGATAGTGAAAGTGCATATCAAAGGAATAAATTCAATGAGCCCAGACTCTTGCATCTTCCCATACACAGAAAGACACTAAAATTATTAATTTGAGATGTCTATTTTTGTGATTAGCAGTAATCTTTTAACGTTCAAACTACATGTTTGTTTGTTTAGCATAAAGTCCTATATTTCCTGGCTCCTCCCTTACCTCTTTGGAACAGTCCCTCAGAGGCTTACCCCAGGCTTAAGTCCTCAGTAAGTCCACCAAATGAAACATAACTCTCTACTTTTAGAGTGTACATTTTTCTCTCAGTCAAGAGGGTTATTTGTTAAAAGACAAATACATATATATTAATTTTGTTTGCTATTTCCAAATCTCTCTGCAAAAGGATTGTACTACTTTTGGAGACGAAGAAAGAAAATTTCAACAGGCATACTCCTCTTTTCACATTTAGTTAAGTTGCTTCAAGGATTTATTACATCTACGTGACTGACCACCCCCTTTATGGAGTTCTATAAATGTTCAAACCTGGGAGTTCAAATCTTGGAATCAGATAGACTTAGTTTGAACCCCAACTCTTCTGTTAAACTACCTTGGCCAAAACACTTAACCTCACTGAACCTCAGATCCTCATCCCCAAAATGGAGATAATAATGTGTATCTCAGAGGTTGCTGGGAGGGTGAGATGCTGGATATTAAGGCCAAGGAAAGTGCCTGAAGCAAATTGTTCACAAAGTGGTAGCTCATTTTTTGAAATTCAGGCAAAATTCACATAAGGTTAACCACTTTAAAGTGTACAATTCAATGATATTTAGTACATCCACAGTGTTGTGCAGTCATAACCTCTATCTAGTTCCAAAACATTTTCCTCATGGCCAAAGGAGACCCAGAGTGGTAGTTCCTTTATAGCTCAAAAACTTCTTTGCACCCTGTGGGGGCATCACAGTGAAGACATTAAGTTTACAATCTAAGGCTGATTAAGTACAACACTCCATTCACTGTTCTCTGATCTCTGGTGTGATGCTATCTGTAAAAGTTCAACAAAATACAGGTATAATTCCTAGCCTGCTTGCTTTAAGGGTCACTTTCAGGATTTTTCATCTCACAAAGTCAGCCTGCAGGGTTTTTGTATAACTCAGTTGCCCTTTCCATCCACCATCATACGATGAAGTTTCATTTAAGCACATTTCTCAGCTAGGTTCTATGCCAACTTCTTGTAAAACAGTTTATCATTGACCCAGACTAGGTATTTGCTAATTCGCTCAGAATTAATTGTGCACTTTAATAATTTTCATTGAATCGGTTCCCATATCTGTAGCTTTTATAACCACAAGTACTAGCTGCATACTGATTAAAAATTTCCCATCAGCTGTATATGAGATATGACTATAAATTTTCTTTTTAATTTTCCTTCTATGACTCATAAACTGGCTTAGGAGCAATTTCAAAAAGGAGTAAGAGGTTTGCAAGTGACAGTGGTGTCCATGGAATAAATGTTGTTTTTCTCTTAGGAAAATACCCAGATGTATATACATTCTGATTTGTTGAAATGGTCTTGTTATATTACAGTCACAGTTAATATTCTCTATTTCAACATTGCTGTTAGAATCCTCATTCTCTATGAGAAATTTCAGCACCTTTTTAAATTTCTAGAGTATAATTATGTAAGCTTTTTTACATTCAGCTTTTTTTAAAAAAAACAGTTTTTAATGATACAGTCATGTGTTACAGTGGGTAAAGTATTCTTTACAGATAGATAGTGAGAAGAGCAGTTAGTACCCTTCATAATGTGTCAATTGCTTGTTTGGGCATAGTGCTAGAATTAGAGAACACAAGGCTAGAAGTCTGTCAGGAAACCCGGGTTCTAGTCCTCAGCCTGCAACTAAATAGCTATGTAATTTGGGGCATGTCACAACTTCATACAGGGACCACAGTTTTCTAATCTGTCACATCATTATGTTTCTTCTATGTACCTCATTAAGATGTGGCAAAGACAAACCCAATATTTTCCAAGTTTAACTGATTACCTTCACCACCTCTTCTCCCAACTCTTCTTCCCAAATCTTGTCTTTTATGCTCCTAATTGTCTCACAAATCTTTCTTCTTTATTCCATTCTCATTGTCCTAGGTCAAATCCTATTCATCTCAGTCTTCTGGACATTGCAATAGACTGGTCAGCCTGCCCTCATTCTTGCCCCCCTACAAACCATCCTCTACAAGAGTTGTATACTGAAAACACAATCTGTGCCATTCCCTGGCTTAAAACATGAAATGGCTTCCCATTGTAAAGTGATAATGTTTACTTTTTAAGTATGGTATATAAGGTTCATCAGATACAGCTTCATTCTACCTTACCAACAGTGAACCCATAACACACCATAGGAGATTACTTGTATCATTCAAATCTTCAGTAATTCTACCATAGCAAATGTTTAAGATGCACCATGCCAAATCCCTGGGTCTACCTGACTTCAGCTCAGCATGGTGGAAGTTCAATGTATGATTGCCAATGTCCTGAACCAAGAACAAATCACAGCATTTCTCTGCTCTTGCTTTCTTGGAAGCTACAGAAGGCTTCTCAACTGTACAGATGCAACCTAAAAGTATGGGAAGTTTAATGTCCCAAGGATGAAGGACACTTCTCAACTGAAGGAGGACAAAAGTCAATAGATAAATGCCCCATCTTCCCTGTTTTGTGGTGGAACAATTCTGAGGTCTGTTCTATACAGTTAGAGAGTTCCTAGAAGGATTGAACTCCAGTTACCCACAGCAGTTGCACCCTATTTCTTTGGGAGGTGATTCTTGGGGTCACTTCCCAGATACACCACCCATACCCAGTCCTTGTTTCAAAATCTGCCTTCTGGGTAACCCCAGTTAAGATACCTCCTTGTTTTTGCCTACGTGATCTTTTGACCATTAAGAACTATGCTAGGGCTTCCCTGGTGACGCAGTGGTTGGGAGTCCGCCTGCCAATGCAGGGGACACGGGTTCGTGCCCCGCTCCGGGAAGATCCACATGCTGCGGAGCGGCTAGGCCCGTGAGCCATGGCCTCTGAGCCTGCGCGTCCGGAGCCTGTGCTCCGCTACGGGAAAAAGTATGCTAAAGTCTTCTAACATGATAGTGATTTTGTAACTTTCTCCTTTTATTTCTATTACATTTTGCTTATATATTTCAAAGCTCTCTTGTTATATGCCTAAAGGTTCATGACTATTTCATCTTGTTGGGGATAAAACCACCATAATATATCTCTCTTTGTCCCATTAATTTATTCACCTTGAATTCTCTTTTATATGATATTAATATTGATACGTTTGCTTTATTTTCTTAGCATTTGCCTAGCATATCTTCTTCTATTTTCAATTTTTAATTTTTATTTCAGCAGGTCTCTTATAAACAAAACGTAAGTGTATAGATGAATTAAATTTTCCAGTCTGATGGTAAAAATGAAAAATATGCCAACACATTCTATTAGCAAGGCTGTAGAGAAAGTCACTCTCATATATTACTGGTGGGAATGCAAAGTAGTACAATCCTGTTGGAGGGAGATTTGTAACTGTCTAACAAAATTAAGACATATGCATTTGTCTTTTAGTAAAGTAATCCTAGCCCTAGGAATATACCCTGAAAATAGACCTACAATAAGATAAAAATATATATGCACAAGGTTATTCATTACAACATTGTAATTTCAGAATACTGGAAACAAACTAAATGCTCATGCAGGAGACTGCTTGAATAAAATATGGTACATCACACAGTGGAATACTATGCAGATGCAAAAAAGAATGAGAGGGCTTCCCTGGTGGCACAGTGGTTGAGAGTCCGCCTGCCGATGCAGGGGACACGGGTTCATGCCCCGGTCCGGGAGGATCCCACATGCCGTGGAGCGGCTGGGCCCGTGAGCTATGGCCTCTGAGCCTGTGCTCCGCAACGGGAGAGGCCACAACAGTGAGAGGCCCGCATACCGCAAAAATAAATAAATAAAGAAAGAAAGAATGAGAAAGAACTTTATGAACTGACATGGGGTGATTTCCAATATATATTGTTAAGTGAAGAAAGCAAAGTGCAAAATAATATGCTACCTTTCATGTGTAAAGAAACATGAAAAGATGTATACATTCTTTTTTTTAATATTCTTTACAAACAATGTATATATACATATAACTGAATCACTTTGCTGTACAGCAGTAATTAACACAGCATTGTAAATCAACTATACTTCAATAAAAAAATGACTATTGTTTTTTGATGCGTTCAAGCAAAGGAAGGTATTTGGGTCTAAAATATTAGATTCTCAGGATGTCGCAGAGCTGGAGAAGCAGAGTAAGAGGGAGCAAGAAGTATGTACCCGGAAGTCCCCGAGGCAGCCTCCACGGAGAAGCAGAAGGAAATGGAAGATAAAGTAACTAGTCCAGAGAAAGCTGAAGAAGCAAGATTAAAAACAAGGTATCCTCATCTGGGACAAAAGCCCAGAGGTTCAGATTTTTTTAAGGAAATGATTGCAGAAAGGGCAAAAAGATTTTGATTCTGGGGATTACAGCATGGCTAAAGCAAAAATGAAGAACAAGCAACTTCCTACTACAGCCCCAAATAAGACAGAGGTCACTGGTGACCACATTCCCACTCCACAGGACCTTCCTCAACGGAAACCATCTCTTGTTGCGAGCAAGCCGGCTGACTGGTTAAAAGAGCTGAAATGCATGAATCTTCTAATTCCCATTATTTCCTCTTAATATGTTACTTCTCCACTTTTTATTTCCTTTCACTCAGTCATTTGAGAGTGATGGCTTTGCAGGTAGCTGTAGTGTGTGCTGCTATTGTAAGGTAATATACATGTGTAGAGTTTTTGATTAGCTTAGCAGTGCACTAATGAAAAGAACATGTTGGAGCAATGTAAAGTAATCTACTTGAAAAGAATTGTATGTATTACCCAACTCCTAGTGTAGGGCTGGTTCCAACAAGTAATAAGCAAGTTTTACAATTTTAATATTTTGGCTTTCTTTAATTAATCTTAATTATAGCTTTGTATGTTACTCTTATCTAAAATAAACTCTATTGTATTGAGTTCTTCTGTATTTTCCTTTTGGATTTTGTGAAGCAGAAGTTTAAGACCACAAGTTAGAAGAAAGGTGACATATTTCAAACACAAAGAGATGGGGCTCCAAAAGATTTGCATCCTGTGCTTGAACTTGATTGGCCTTAAATATGTTTCAGCTTTAACAACAGAATTTTGCTTGGGCAATATTTGCCCATTCTGGTACGACTTATGTGACTCTAGTGCATAACAGCCACTATTGAAGCTAGTATTCTTATTCAGGTCTATAGTGTTAGAATACCTTTTGTTGTTGAATATGTGAATGAAGTGTGCATGTGCATTGACTGTTGATTTCACTTTTGTGCCATTTTTGTAAATAAAATAGTTTTGCACAACCTCTCAAAAAATATTAGATTCTCCAGATTCTCTTAATCCATTTGCAAAGAATTTTTATCTATGAATCAGGAGTCTTAAGAAACTTGGATCCTGAGTCCTGTGGACCTTCTTCATTTTTGATGAATTTGTTTTTGTGAATGATGTTGATTTCATACACAAGCTTGCTTGCACCTAGAACTATGGTAATGTCACTGGACTTGATTATAAATGAGTTTTAAAAGTTTGGATATTTCATTTCATTTTGGGATACATATCTCCGTGGAGAAGTGGTTTTGATGATAAAACTTATGTTGAGTGAAAAGGCTTTTTGGCCAAGTTCCTAGACTGACACCATATTTTTTGTTTGTTTGTGGTCTAGGTCAGTCCTGAAACGAAAATCATCAGTATGTAACAACTGTGTATGTATATGGACATGTATACATATACATAGGTGTGTGTATGTGCTCATTACACATATATGGATATACATGCATATATATGAAAAAAGAAACATGAAAAGATAAGCTAGAAACTAATGAGATTGGTTACGTACAAGAGTAGCTGGGAACAAAGTGGAAAGGAGGGGATGTAGAAAAAGAGTAGAAGAAATATGGAAGAGTGATCATACTTTTCTAAATATACATTTTTGCATAGTTCTGACTTTTATAACCATGTTAATATTCACATGCTGAAAAATAAATAAAATCAACAAAGATGGGGCATGGCAAGAAAAATGTAATACAAACAGAAACAAATGAACCTGATTTTATTTCAAATGAATAACATAACATAGTGAATAACAAAGTGTGTGTGTGTATGTAGAGAGGAAGTCCAAGACTTAAGTAACTGAAATACAGTATTTTGAGTATATACCTTATGAAGACCCCAGGAAAGAAACTTGGACTCCCGATGATGTATGATTTAGAGCCAGCAACTTCTGAGCTTTATTTCCTGCCTTTGTAACCTCCTGCAGCCTTCTGGTAAAGCTTACCCCCAACCCCGCCCCCGCCATTTCACAAGATCATGCAACCTCTCGCTGCCTCTTTAAAATCTTGCATTGGACAAGAGCCTCTTTTAACTCCTGTGCCAGTGCGACTTTTCTCCTTATAAAAAGCCTGCACACTGCTATTCATTCTCTCTCAGTTCTGGACTTTCTCGCAGAGAGCCATGCACCCTGCCCCTTGCCTTGAGATTTCCTCACCTGTTTGAATAATGCAGTTGTGTTTTTTTCATAGAAAAAGATGACTGTTATGAGTTTCAACATTTGAACCAACATCTGAGCTCCCCCATGACACACTGAAGTTGCTATAACATAAATTAAGAATAAAGATGGAATTGGGAACCAATATTGTACTTTTGTTGATAGGTTTGATTTTCATAGTTGTATGGGTTAGCAATTCTGCAGCTAATATATGTATTCTGATTGAGTAAATAAGTTAATATACTGTCCATAATGTTGGAGAAGAGAACAAGAGGGAAGCCTAGGACAAACCTCATGGAGTTAGATTTGAATTAGAGTTATCAGTGTTAATTCATGGTTTTTGAAAGATAGATTGATAGATACAGAAATATGGATGTGTGTATGTGTGTATGTATACATGCATGTATATCCTAGTTTTGTCCACTGAGAGGTAATAGAAGCAAACGATATTCTAGTACCAATGAGCACACCCAGTGCCCAGATCTTGATTTCTAAATATGATTCTACAACAAAGGAATAAGGCTTGCTTAAAGAAATTACTGATTCCAGTTCTAGGGAAGGTAAAATATAAGATGATTCTGTAACATCTTGTGGTATTTGAAAGTAAAGAAGTTCTCAAAGAAATCACAGGGAAGATATCAATAAGTTACAGACAGGATGCTTTTACATAACCACAGTAAAATTATCAGTCAATGGTATATATTTTTTTGAATTTTATTTATTTTTTTATACAGCAGGTTCTTATTAGTTATCTATTTTATACGTATTAGCGTATATACGTCAATCCCAATCTCCCAATTCATCTCACCACAACCCCTGATTTTCCCCGCTTTGTGTCCATATGTTTGTTCTCTACATCTGTGTCTCTATTTCTGCCTTGCAAACTGGTTCATCTGTACCATTTTTCTAGATTCCATAAGTATGCGTTAATATACGATATTTGTTTTTCTCTTTCTGACTTACTTCACCCTGTATGACAGTCTCTAGGTCCATCCACGTCTCTACAAATGACCCAATTTTGTTCCTTTTTATGGCTGAGTAATATTCCATAATCAGTGATATATTATTATCTCAATGCAGACCTTATTTATTTATTTTAAAATTTTATTTATTTTATTTATTTATATTTGGCTGCATTGGGTCTTCATTGCCACATGCAGGCTTCCTCTAGTTGTGGCGAGCAGTGGCCACTCTTTGTTGAGGTGCACAGGCCTCTCACTGTGGTGGCCCATCTTGTTGTGGAGCACAGGCTCTAGGCACGTGGGCTCAGTAGTTGCAGCATGCAGGCTCAGTAGTTGTGGCTCGCAGGCTCTAGAGCGCAGGCTCAACAGTTGTGGTGCATGGGCTCAGTTGCTCTGTGGCATGTGGGATCTTCCCAGACCAGCATGTGGGATCTTCCCAAACCCGTGTCCCCTGCACTGACAGGCAGACTCCCAAACACTGCGCCACCAGGGAAACCCCTGCAGACCTTATTTAAATTTCACTATTTGTCCCAATAAGATGGTACTCTGTAAAACTGTAAGAGCATACTGTCTGCAACTTACTCTTTTTTTTTTTTAACATCTTCATTGGAGTATAATTGCTTTACAGTGGTGTGTTAGTTTCTGCTTTATAACAAATTGAATCAGTTATACATAAACATGTCCTCATGTCTCTTCCCTCTTGCATCTCCCTCCCTCCCACCCTCCCTATCCCACCCTTCTACGTGGTCACAAAGCACCGAGCTGATCTCCCTGTGCTATGTGGCAGCTTCCCACTAGCCATCTATTTTACGTTTGGTAGTGTATATATGTCCAAGCAACTCTCTCACTTTGTCCCAGCTTACCCTTCCCCCTCCCCATATCCCCAAGTCCATTCTCTAGTAGGTCTCCATCCTTATTACCATCTTGCCCCTAGGTTCTTCATGACCATTTTTTTTCTAGATTCCATATATACTGGCACATATATACAATGGAATATTACTCAGCAATAAAAAGGAATGAAACTGGGTTATTTGTAGTGAGGTGGATGGACCAAGAGACTGTCATACAGAGTGAAGTAAGTCAGAAAGAGAAAGACAAATACTGTATGCAACTTACTCTTAAACATTTCAGGGAAAAGTTAGAGACAGAAAATACAAGAGGTTTAAACATTAACATTTGGGGAATCTGGGTGAATGCTCTACCGAATTATTTAACTAGTTACGGAACTTTTTGTAATATCCAAATTATTTCATAATTTAAAGTTAAAAAAATTTTTCATTCACAGGGTCTTTCCCTAATAGAGTAATTTAACCTATTAATATTTACTGTAATTACTGGTACATTTTTCCGTAGTACTGCTATCATTTTTATGTTTTTTGTCATTTTTCTTCTTTCATTTTTCTTTTCTTCCTTTTAGCTGGGTTGATGATTTGATTTGTTCTTTTATTTTTCTTCTTGTACTTTCAAAGGTGAATATGCTCTTTCTGTGGATCTGGTTAGTTCTCAACATACACATTTATATCCTTTTTTATAAATCAAAGTCTAAATTTCATTAGAATCTATATATTCCCTTGTTTTAGACAATAACCTTTGCAACTTTACAATTTCTTTCCCGTTGCATCTCAAGTTGATATCTCCCAAGATTTTAGTTCTAAGTAATTATAAAAAAATACTTTGACCTTATGTTATCTACAGTTATTTAGCCTTAACTACTAACTTTACTGGTTTTGTTGCTTTTTTCTTCTTTATGGAAGCTTTTGGGACTTTTTTAAATCCTTTTTTTAATTCATTCTGGCAAAATGTCACCACAATGCATTTTATATATGTCTTCTTTGTTTACCTTGCTTAGCACTTATCTTTCCATCTGAAGAATAATACCTTTTATCATTCGGGGGGAATTATCGTCTATTATTGATTTATTAACTTCCTCTTCTCTATACTTTCTGGTCTTTTGGAACTCCCGTTACATGGATGTTGAACTTCTGGACCTAATCTCCATATCTATAATTGCTTTATCAAAATTTCTATTTCTTTTTCATTTTGCATTGTTTTGTGAGAATCTTTTAGTTTGATGTTATAAGCCACATGTTCTTCTCTTCTGCTGTTCCGTAATGCTATTACAGAGATCCATTGCATTCTTTGTTTTGATTCTCTTTTATTTATGTAGTTTCCAAGGCTTATCATATTTTTTAACATCTTTACTGGAGTATAATTGCTTTACAATGCTGTGTTAGTTTCTGCTTTATAACAAAGTGAATCAGCTATACATATACATATATCCTCATATCCCCTTCCTCTTGCATCTCCCTCCCACCCTCCCTATCCCAACCCTCTAGGTGGTCACAAAGCATCGAACTGATCTCCCTGTGCTATGTGGCTGCTTCCCACTAGCTATCTATTTTACATTTGGTAGTGTATATATGTGCATGCCACTCTCTCACTTTGTCCCAGCTTACCCTTCCCCCTCCCTGTGTCCTCAACTCCATTCTCTACGTCTGCGTCTTTATTCCTGTCCTGCCCCTAGGTTCTTCAGAACCTTTTTTTTTTTTTTTTAGTTTCCATATATATGTGTTAGCATACAGTATTTGTTTTTCTATTTCTGACTTACTTTACTCTGTATGACAGACTCTAGATCCATCCACCCCACTACAAATAACTCAATTTCCTTTCTTTTTATGGCTGAGTAATATTCCATTGTATATATGTGCCACATCTTCTTTATCCATTCATCAGTCGATGGACCTTAGGTTGCTTCCATGTCCTGGCTATTGTACATAGAGCTGCAATGGAAACTGTGGTACATGACTCATTTTGAATTATGGTTTTCTCAGGGTATATGCCCAGTAGTGGGATTGTTGGGTCATATGGTAGTTCTATTTTTAGTTTTGTAAGGAACCTCCATACTGCTCTCCATAGTGGCTATATCAATTTACATTCCCACCAACAGTGCAAGAGGGTTCCCTCTCCACACCCTCTCCAGCATTTATTGTTTGTAGATTTTTTGTTGATGGCCATTCTGACTGGTATGAAGTGATAGCTCCCTGTAGTTTTGATTTGCATTTTTCTAATAATTAGTGATGTTGAGCATCCTTTCATGTGTTTGTTGTTAATCTGTATATCTTCTTTGAGAAATGTCTGTTTAGGTCTTCTGCCCAGTTTTGGATTGAGTTTTTTGGTTTTTTGCTACTGAGCTGCATGAGCTGCTTGTATATTTTAGAGATTAATCCTCTGTCAGTTGCTTCATTTGCAAATATTTTCTCCCATTCTGAGGGTTGTCTTTTAGTCTTTTTTCTGGTTTCCTTTGTTGTGCAAAAGCTTTGAAGTTTCATTAGGTCCCATTTGTTTATTTTTGGTTTTATTTCCATTTCTCTAGAAGGTGGGATAAAAAGGATATTGCTGTGATGTATGTCATGGAGTGTTCTGCCTATGTTTTCCTCTAACAGTCTTGTAGTGTCTGTCCTTACATTTAGGTCTTTAATCCATTTTGAGTTTATTTTTGTGTATGGTGTTAAGGAGCGTTCTAATTTCATTCTTTTAAGGGTAGCTGTCCTGTTTTCCCAGCACCACTTATTGAAGAGGCTGTCTTTTCTGCATTGTATATTCTGGCCTCCTTTATCAAAAATAAGGTGACGATACATGCGTGGGTTTATCTCTGGGCTTTCTATCCTGTTCCATTGGTCTATATTTCTGTTTTTGTACCAGTACCATACTGTCTTGATTACTGTAGCTTTGATTCCTGTAGCCTGATTTGATTCCTGTAGCCTGATTCCTCCAGCTCCATTTTTCTTTCTCAAGATTCTTTTGGCTATTCGGGGTCTTTTGTGTTTCCATACAAATTGTGAAATTTTTTGATCTAGTTCTATGAAAAATGCCACTGGTAGTTTGATAGGGATTGCATTGAATCTGTAGATTGCTTTGGGTAGTAGAGTCATTTTCACAATGTTGATTCTTCCAGTCCAAGAACATGGTGTATCTCTCCATCTGTTGGTATCATCTTAAATTTCTTTCATCAGGGTCTTATAGTTTTCTGCGTACAGGTCTTTTGTCTCCCTAGGTAGGTTTATTCCTAGGTATTTTATTCTTTTTGTTGCAATGGTAAATGAGAGTGTTTTCCTTTTTTTCTCTCTTTTTTTTAACATCTTTATTGGAGTATAATTGCTTTACAATGGTGTGTTAGTTTCTGCTTTATAACAAAGTGAATCAGTTATACATATACATATGTTCCCATATCTCTTCCCTCTTGCATCTCCCTCCCTCCCACCCTCCCTATCTCACCCCTCCAGGCGGTCACAAAGCACCGAGTTGATCTCCCTGTGCTATGCGGCTGCTTCCCACTAGCTATCTACCTTACGTTTGGTAGTGTGTATATGTCCATGCCTCTCTCTTGCTTTGTCACAGCTCACCCTTCCCCCTCCCCATATCCTCAAGTCCGTTCTCTAGTAGGTCTGTGTCTTTATTCCTGTCTTACCCCTAGGTTCTTCATGACATTTTTTTTCCTTAAATTCCATATATATGTGTTAGCATATGGTATTTGTCTTTCTCTTTCTGACTTCACTCTGTATGACAGACTCTAGGTCTATCCACCTCATTACAAATAGCTCAATTTTGTTTCTTTTTATGGCTGAGTAATATTCCATTGTGTTTTCTTAATTTGTCTTTCAGATTTTTCATCATTAGTGTATAGGAATGCAAGAAATTTCTGTGCATTAATTTTGTATCCTGCTACTTTACCAAATTCATTGATTAGCTCTAGTAGTTTCCTGGTAGCATCTTTAGGGTTCTCTATGTATAGTATCATGTCACTGGCAAACAGTGACAGTTTGACTTCTTCTTTTCCAATATGTATTCCTTTTATTTCTTTTTCTCCTCTGATTGCTGTGGCTAGGATTTCCAAAGCTATGTTGAATAATAGTGTTGAGAGTGGACATCCTTGTCTTGTTCCTGATCTTAGAGGAAATGCTGTCAGTTTTTCACCACTGAGAATGATGTTTGCTGTGGATTTGTTGTATATGGCCTTTATTATGTTGAGGTAGGTTGCCTCTATGCCCACTTTCTGGAGAGTTTTTATCATAAATGCGTGTTGAATTTTGTCAAAAGCTTTTTCTGCTTCTATTGAGAATATCATATGCTTTTTCTTCTTCAATTTGTTAATATGGTGTATCACATTGATTGATTTGTGTATATTGAAGAATCCTTGCATCCCTGGGATAAATCCCACTTGATCATGGTGTATGATCCTTTCAATGTGTTGTCGGATTCTGTTTGCTAGTATTTTGCTGTGGATTTTTGCATCTATATTTATCAGTGATATTGGTCTGTAATTTTCTTTTTTTGTAGTATCTTTGTCTGGTTTTGTTATCAGGGTGATGGTGGCCTCATAGAATGCCTTTGGGAGTGTTCCTTCCTCTGCAATATTTTGGAAGAGTTTGAGAAGGACTGGTGTTAGCTCTTCTCTAAATGTTTGATAGAATTCACCTGTGAAGCCATCTGGACCTGGACTTTTGTTTGTTGGAAGATTTTTAATCACAGTTTCAATTACATTACTTGTGATTGGTTTGTTCATATTTTCTATTTCTTCCTGGTTCAGTCTTGGAAGGTTATACCTTTCTAAGAATTTGTCCATTTCTTCCATGTTGTCCATTTTATTTGCATAGAATTGCTTGTAGTAGTCTCTTAGGATGCTTTGTATTTCTGCAGTGTCTGTTGTAACTTCTCCTTTTTCATTTCTAATTTTACTGATTTGAGTCCTCTCCCTCTTTTTCTTGATGAATCTAATGGTTTATCAATTTTGTTTATCTTCTCAAAGAACCAGCTTTTAGTTTTACTGATCTTTGCTACTGTTTTCTTTGTTTCTATTTCATTTATTTCTGCTCTGATCTTTATGATTTCTTTCCTTCTGCTAACTTTGGTTTTATTTGTTCTTTCTCTAGTTCCTTTAGGTGTAAGGTTAGATTGTTTACTTGACATTTTTCTTGTTTCTTGACATAGGCTTGTATAGCTATAATCTTCCCTCTTAGAACTGCTTTTGCTGCATCCTATAGGTTTTGGATCGTCGTGTTTTCATTGTCATTTGTCTCTAGGTATTTTTTGATTTCCTCTTTGATTTCTTCAGTGATTTCTTGCGTTATTTAGTAACGTATCGTTTAGCCTCTGTGTGTTTGTGTTTTTTATGTTTTTTCCGCTGTAATTGATTTCTAATCTCATAGCGTTGTGGTTAGAAAAGGTGCTTGATATGATTTCAATTTTCTTAAATTTACTGAGGCTTGATTTGTGACCCAAGATGTGATCTATCCTGGAGAATGTTCCGTGCACACTTGAGAAGAAAGTGTAATCTGCTGTTTTTGGATGGAATGTCCTATAAATATCAATTCAATCTATCTGGTCTATTGTGTCATTTAAAGCTTCCGTTTCCTTATTTATTTTCATTTTGGATGACCTGTCCATTGGTGTAAGTGAGGTGTTAAAGTCCCCCACTATTACTGTGTTACTGTCAATTTCTCCTTTTATAGCTGTTAGCAGTTCCCTTATGTGTTGAGGTCCTCCTGTGTTGGGTGCATATATATTTATAACTGTTATATCTTCTTCTTGGATTGATCCCTTGATCATTATGTAGTGGCCTTCCTTGTCTCTTGTAACGTTCTTTATTTTAAAGTCTATTTTATCTGATATGATAAATGAGTATTGCTACTCTGGCTTTCTTTTGATTTCCATTTGCATGGAATATCTTTCTTCATCCCCTCACTTTCAGTCTGAACGTGTGTCTAGGTCTGAAGTGGGTGTCTTGTAGACAGCATATATATGGGTCTTGTTTTTGTATCCATTCAGCAAGCCTATGTCTTTTGGTTGGAGCTTTTAATCCATTCATGTTTAGGGTAATTATCAATATGTATGTTCCTATGACAGTTTTCTTAATTGTTTTGGGTTTGTTTTTCTAGGGCCTTTTCTTGTCTTGTGTTTCCCACGTGGAGAAGTTCCTTTAGCATTTGTTGTAGAGCTGGTTTGGTGGTGCTGAATTCTCTTAGCTTTGGCTTGTCTGTAAAGCTTTTGATTTCTCCATCGAATTCTCCAGGTAGAGTAATTTGGTTGTAGGTTCTTCACTTTCATCATTTCAAGTATATCTTGCCAGTCCCTTCTGGCTTGTAGAGTTTTTTTTTTTTTTTTTTTCTTTTTGCGGTATGCGGGCCTCTCACCGCTGTGGCCTCTCCCGTTGCAGAGCACAGGCTCCAGACGCACAGGCTCAGCGGCCATGGCTCACGGGCCCAGCCGCTCCGCGGCATGTGGGATCCTCCCGGACCGGGGCACGAACCCGTGTCCCCTGCATCGGCAGGTGGACTCCCAACCACTGCACCACCAGGGAAGCCCCTGGCTTGTAGAGTTTTTGCTGAGAAATCAGCTGTTAACCTTATGGGAGTTCCCTTGTATGTTATTTGTCGTTTTTCCCTTGCTGCTTTCAATAATTTTTCTTTGTCTTTAATTTTTGCCAATTTGATTACTGTGTGTCTTGGTGTGTTTCTCCTTGGGTTTATCGTGTATGTGACTCTCTGCACTTCCTGGACTTGGGTAGCTATTTCCTTTCCCATGTTAGGGAAGTTTTCAACTATAATCTCTTCAGATATTTTCTCGGGTCCTTTCTCTCTCTCTTCTCCTTCTGGGACCCCTATAATGTGAATGTTGTTGCATGTAATGTTGTCCCAGAGGTCTCTTAGGCTGTCTTCATTTCTTTTCATTCTTTTTTCTTTATTCTGTTCCACATCAGTGAATTCCACCATTCTGTCTTCCAGGACACTTATCCATTCTTCTGCCTCAGTTATTCTGCTATTGATTCCTTCTAGTGTAGTTTTCATTTCAGTTATTGTATTGTTCATCTCTGTTTGTTTGTTCTTTAATTCTTCTAGGTCTTTGTTAAACATTTCTTGCATCTTCTTGAACTTTGCCTCCATTCTTTTTCTGAGGTCCTGGATCATTTTCACTATCATTATTCTGAATTCTTTTTCTGGGAGGTTGCCTATCTCCACTTCATTTAGTTGTTTTTCTGGGGGTTTATCTTGTTCCTTCATCTGGTACATAGCCCTCTGCCTTTACATCTTGTCTGTCTTTCTGTGAATGTGGTTTTTGTTCCACAGGCTTCAGGATTGTAGTTCTTCTTGCTTCTGCTGTCTGCCCTCTGGTGGACGAGGCTATCTAAGAGGCTTGTGCAAGTTTCCTGATGGGAGGAACTGGTGGTGGGGAGAGCTGACTGTTTCTCCGGTGGGCAGTGCTCAGTAAAACTTTAATCCGCTTGTCTGCTGATGGGTGATGCTGGGTTCCCTCCCTGTTGGTTGTTTGGCCTGAGGCAACCCAACACTGGAGCCTACCTGGGCTCTTTGGTGGGGCTAATGGCGGATGCTGGGAGGGCTCACACCAAGGAATATTTCCCAGAACTTCAGCTGCCAGTGTCCTTGTCCCCACAGTGAGCCACAGCCAACCCCTGCCTCTGCAGGAGACCCTCCAACACTAGCAGGTAGGTCTTGTTAAGTCTCCCCTGGCGTCACTGCTCCTCCCCCTGGGTCCCGAGCGCACACTACTTTGTGTGTGCCCTCCAAGAGTGGAGTCTCTGTTTCCCCGAGTCCTGTCAGAGTCCTACAATCAAATCCCACTAGCCTTCAAAGTCTGATGCTCTAGGAATTCCTCCTCCCATTCCCAGGTTGGGAAGCCTGATGTGGGGCTCAGAACCTTCACTCTGGTGGGTGGACTTCTGCGGTATAAGTGTTCTCCAGTCTGTGAGTCACCCACCCAGCAGTTATGGGATTTGATTTTACTATGATTGCGCCCCTCCTACCATCTCATTGTGGCTTCTCCTTTGTCTTTGGATGTGGGGTATCTTTTTTGGTGAGTTCCAGTGTCTTCCTGTCGATGATTGTCCAGCAGCTAGTTGTGATTCTGGTATTCTCACAAGAGGGAGTGAGAGCACATCCTTCTACTCCGCCATCTTGATTCAGGGCCCTATGATCCTTTTAATGTGCTGTTGGATTCTGTTTGCTAGTGTTTTGTTGAGGATTTTTGCATCTATGTTCATCAGTGATATTGGCCTGTAGTTTTCTTTATTTGTGACATCCTTGTCTGGTTTTGGTATCAGGGTGATGGTGGCCTCATAGAATGAGTTTGGGAGTGTTCCTCCCTCTGCTATATTTTGGAAGAGTTTGAGAAAGATAGGTGTTAGCTCTTCTCTAAATGTTTGATAGAATTCACCTGTGAAGCCATCTGGTCCTGGGCTTTTGTTTGTTGGAAGATTTTTAATCACAGTTTCAGTTTCAGTGCTTCTGATTTGTCTGTTTATATTTTCTATCTCTCTCTGGTTCAGTCTCCGAAGGTTGTGCTTTTCTAAGAATTTGTCCATTTCTTCCAGGTTGTCCATTTTATTGGCATAGAGTTGCTTGTAGTAATCTCTCATGATCCTTTGTATTTCTGCAGTGTCAGTTGTTACTTCTCCGTTTTCATTTCTAATTCTATTGATTTGAGTCTTCTCCCTTTTTTTTCTTGATGAGTCTGGCTAATGGTTTATCAATTTTGTTTACCTTCTCAAAGAACCAGCTTTTAGTATTATTGGTCTTTGCTATTGTTTCCTTCATTTCTTTTTCATCTATTTCTGATCTGATCTTTATGATTTCTTTCCTTCTGCCAACTTTGGGGGTTTTCTGTTCTTCTTACTCTAATTGATTTAAGTGTAAGGTTAGGTTGTTTATTTGAGATGTTTCTTGTTTCTTGAGGTAGGATTGTATTGCTATAAACTTCCCTCTTAGAACTGCTTTTGCTGCATCCCATAGGTTTTGGGTCATCGTTGTTTCATTGTCATTTGGCTCTAGGTACTTTTTATTTCCACTTTGATTTCTTCAGTGATATCTTGGTTACTTAGTAGTGCATTGTTTACCCTCTCTGTGTTTGTATTTTTTACAATTTTTTCCTGTAACTGATATCTACTCATAAAGCATTGAGGTCGGAAAAGATACTTGATATGATTTCAGTTTTATTAAATTTTCCAAGGCTTGATTTGTGACCCAAGATATGACCTATCCTGGAGAATGTTCCATGTGCACTTGAGAAGAAAGTGTATTCTCTTGTTTTTGGATGGAATGTCCTATAAATATCAATTAAATCCATCTTGTTTAATGTATCATTTAAAGCTTATGTTTCCTTATTTATTTTCATTTTGGATGATATGTCCATTGGTGAAAATGGGGTGTTAAAGTCCCATACTCTGATTGTGTTACTGTCAATTTCCCCTTTTATGGCTGTTAGCATTTGCCTTATGTATTGAGGTGCTCCTATGTTGGGTGCATAAATACTTACAATTGTTATATCTTCTTCTTGGATTGATCCCTTGATTATTATGTAGTGTCCTTCTTTGTCTCTTGTAATAGTCTTTATTTTAAGGTCTATTTTGTCTGATATGAGAATTGCTACGCCAGCTTTCTTTTGATTCCTGTTTTCATGGAATATCTTTTTCCATCCCCTCACTTTCAGTCTGTATGTGTCCCTAGTTCTGAAGTGGGTCTCTTGTAGACAGCATGTATACGTGTCTTGTTTTTATATCCATTTAGTCAGTCTGCGTCTTTTGGTTGGAGCATTTAATCCATTTACATTTAACATAGTTATTGATATGTATGTTCCTATGACCATTTTCTTAATTGTTTTGGGCTTGTTATTGTAGGTCTTTTCCTTCTCTTGTGTTTGCTGCCTAGTGAAGTTCCTTTAGCATTTCTTGTAAAGCTGGTTTGGTGGTGCTGAATTCTCTTAACTTTTGCTTGTCTGTAAAGTTTTTAATTTCTCTGTCAAATCTGAATGAGATCCTTGCTGGGTAGAGTAATCTTGGTTGTAGGTTTCTCCCTTTCATCACTTTAAATATGTCCTGCCACTCCCTTCTGGCTTGAAGAGTTTCTGCTGAAAGATCAGCTGTTAACCTTATGGGGATTGCCTTCTTTGTTATTTGTTGTTTTGCCCTTGCTGCTTTTTATATTTTTTCTTTGTATTTAATTTTTGATAGTTTGATTAATGTGTGTCTTGGTGTGTTTCTCCTTGGATTTATCCTGTATGGGACTCTCTGTGCTTCCTCAACTTGATTGACTATTTTGTTTCCCATATTAGAACAGTTTTCAACTATAATGTCTTCAAATATTTTCTCAGCCCCTTTCCTTTTCTCTTCTTCTTCTGGGATCCCTATAATTCGAATGTTGGTGCGTTTAGTGTTGTCCCAGAGGTCTCTGAGACTGGTCTCAATTCTTTTCATTTTTCATTATCCTGCTCTGTGGTAGTTATTGCCACTATTTTGTCTTCCAGGTCACTTATCCCTCCTTCTGCCTCAGTTATTCTGCTATTGATTCCTTCTAGAGAATTTTTCATTTCATTTATTGTGTTGTTCATCATTGTTTGTTTGTTCTTTAGTTCTTCTGTGTCCTTGTTAAACGTTTCTTGTATTTTCTCCATTCTATTTCCAAGATTTTGGATCATCTTTACTATCATTATTCTGAATTCTTTTTCAGGTAGACTGCCTATCTTTACTATCATTATTCTGAATTCTTTTTCAGGTAGACTGCCTATTTCCTCTTCATTTGTTTAGTCTGGTGGGTTTTTACCTTGCTTCTTCATCTGCTGAGTATTTCTCTGTCCTCTCATTTTGGTTAACTTACTGTGTTTGGGGTCTCCTTTTTGCAGGCTGCAGGTTCGTAGTTCCCATTGTTTTTAGTGTCTGCCCCCAGTGGCTAAGGTTGGTTCAGTGGGTTGTGTAAGCTTCCTGGTGGAGGGGACTGATGCCTGTGTTCTGGTGGATGAGGCTGGATCTTGTCTTTCTGGTGGACAGAACCGTGTCTGGTGGTGTGCTTTGGGGTGTCTATGAGCTTACTATGATTTTAGGCAGCCTCTCTGCTAATGAGTGTGGTTGTGTTCCTGTGTTGCTAGTTGTTTGGCATAGGGTGTCTAGCACTGTAGCTTGCTGGTTGTTGAGTGGAGCTGGGTCTTAGCGTTGAGATGGAGATCTCTGGGAGAGCTTTCATCGTTTGATATTATGTGGAGCTGGGACGTCTCTGGTGGACCAATGTCCTGAACTCGGCTCTGCCACCTCAGAGGCACAAGCCTGACACCCGGCCGTAGCACCAAGACCCTGTCAGCCACACGGCAGGTTTGTTTTGCCCAATGTGCAGCAAGCCAAAATGGTGAGACACCCAGGTTTGCAGCAAAGTGAGGAGACGGGAGAGCAGGTCTCAAATCTGCTCCAAAAAGGCAAGGGGCTTGGGTGTTTATGGGATAAAGAATAAAGAAGCAGGGCTGTCTGAGGCACAGGTTAACAGGAAAGGTGATTAGAAAAAGCTGCCATTGGTTTTGTTTTATGTCAGCATTTTCTTTGTTTATGGGTCTGATAACTTCTCCTATACTTCTGAGAACATTACTTATAGTAATTTTAAAATATTTTTTCATTTTCTATTATTTATTGTTTCTTCCGATTGTAGTTTTTCTGTTTATTAATTTTGGTTTCCTACATGATAACTGTTATTTAAATATTAATTGGTGTTTCTTGCTTGTGTGCTTATCTTCGTTTTTGAGATTCCTTACTAGCCTCTCTATAGATGTTGTTTTTATAAAGTAAATCCTCTGATTTTGTGGAGAAGAATCATAACATGCTCTAGATGGAGTGTGCCAGTAGTTTATCTTTTAGGTGTAGTAGCTAAGTAGTATTTACACTTATTCTGAGCAAAAGACAGCAGCAAAATTTGTACACAGACTAAAGCATTATATAGGAACTAATCCCCAGAGGCACAGTTATCCAAAATGCTCTGAATACAGCTCTTTGTTTATTATGCTAAAATTCCCAAAGGCTCCTTCTTGATCTTTATATCACTGATGCTGGTCTTGAAGATCTCTAAACCACTCTTGTTATCACTGTGGTCTTCATATATATTTTGGACTGTGGTGTATTCTAGTTTTGTTTTTCTGACTATACTGGGCATGATTCTCAATCTAAAAACTCATGTGTGCTGGAACTATCGTATTCTTTATTTCCTATATATCAACTACCCACTTCTCTGAACTCTATACCCCCTTGGTAATTATGGTGTGTGTGTGTGTGTGAGAGAGAGAGAGAGGGAGGGAGGAGGGGCGAGAAGAGTATCATGATTATGATTCTGAGTCCCAGATCTGGTCATAACATCTTATCTGTATCAACACATAAGAGCTGCAAGGGTCACTATATATAATCAGAATCAATATTAGGGTTTCCTAATTTACTTATTTGTAAAACCTATAGCCAGAGGAGCATGTAGGATCAACATAAGAAGGTTGCCCGAGTCACATATATGTAAAACCTATACCAGAAGGTTGGGAATAACAGAGCTAATTGTGCCCTCAATCAGCATACCTAAGACAAATATGTTGAGGTTTTCTAAGTATAAGAACCCTGAAGGTGCATAGCTTGATGGCACTTGTTCCCACTGAAGGACTATATGAGGGCCCTCCAATCTTCTAAGGCTTGAATATTGTCTCTGGCTGGATACTTGCTGCTGAAAACTGAGAGCTCTACCAGGCTGCCTGCATTAAATTGGAATCAGATCTCATGCCAGACTGAAAATAATAACACATTGTAACGGTAATTATATCCAGCATAAGTCAAATAAATAAATTATAAATTACAATTACCCTTTTAAAAAATTGTGCTGTTTATTAAGCTTCTACTTCCTCTATAATAATTCATTTTTCACGTTTTTCGTATTTTGTTTTTAAAGACCATGTGCACTAACAAACTAACCAAATAATATAAAAGTTATCTTTTTTAAAGTGAAATACTGTAGTTGGTTCATAGTTCTTCAAAGCTCTTCTGATATGAAAATGATTCTATTACTGTTTAAAATGATTCTGTTATTGGTTAAAGTTGTTAATCAGTTAAACCAGAAAAATGGCCCCGTTCCCCATTTCTTCATTCTTTTCTTAGGGTACTTTTCTATTACACTGCACTCTGATGATTGATATCCTTATCTCCCCCTGTCCTACCAGGCTATGAGCTCCTTTAGGAGATGGGTCCACTCTCACTGTTTTTGTATCCTTAGGGCCTAGCTCACTGCCTGAAGCATTATAGCCAGTCATTACGTACCCGGTGAATAACTGAATGAATAAATGATTAATTGCCAGCTCTATGTCAGTCAGTGAAAACTTACAAATTTATCAGTTATTTTTTCTTTTTCAGGAATAGTAACATTGATACTTCCTGATTCATAAGAACTCTTCCAGTCATACAAAAGTCATAGCAACATGAAGGTAGGTAGTTTTTTGCAGAAAACAGGCAGTTGAGATATACACAAGACTGCCTAAATGCCTTAAAATTACAACTAGCAAATATTAGTCCTCTACATATCTAAAAGTAGAAGTTCCCTTTCTTTCCTCCTTTTTCAAAATGCATACCTCATCTCATGCAAAGTGTTAAGCTGTTAAAGTTTCTAAATGAACAAGCTGAGAGAGAGAGAGCTCATAGTACAGGTATGATAAGAAACACTGCATCCCACTGGTATTCTAATTTTAGCCTGTGGTGATTTCGTTTGGGGCTAGACTGCCTGGTTCATTTTAATATGATCGGTGACAAGCTGTGGTCCATGCCCTAAATGTGTTTACAATCTAGTCAATCGGGTAGAATTCCTTTATTCTGTATTTAGTGAGTACCTGCTGCGTGCTAGGCTCTGTTCTAGGGCCTAGGGATATAGTAGTGAACAGAAATAATAGCCAAAAAGTCTCTGCCTCACAGAGCTCTCATACCTGGCTACATCTCATGCCTTGCCTCCTTCACTTAACTCACATTAAATTTTTTTCCACATGTCTAGCCAGCCTACTTACAAGTAGGGCCCTGAATATTAATTCCTTTGGTGATTAAGAATTAGTAATAGAGTTTCCCTTTTGAGACAAGACCCCCTTTTCCCTTGATGATAAGAACATAAAATTGGATAAGTTGTCAACCAAATACTGAGTATTTGTTTTAGGAACCTTTTCTTTCTCCACTATACCTTCTCTCCTAAGAAATAAGGCCCATCTGTAATCCACACAGATGGTGAACTCTGTCATTGCTGTGGTGTGATGGACTGAGAACTGTAACCTTGGAATCATTTCATTGAGATTGGTGACATGGAGCTTCTGATTGTTCTTGTGGCTGCTCTCCTAACTTCAGGGGAATGAGTATAAATGAAGATGAGGAAGGAATACATCTACACTATCCCTTCCAGTCCAACATACTAAATTAGAGCTAAAATATTGGAATATGTGGAAAATGTAGTACAGGTCCTGCAAGTTGGTTAGCATGTCAGGTAAAACACACAAACACACATACACACATACACAAAACTATCTTTTATGGTCAAAGTGGGACTATGACCCTGTTGTCACTAATTATAAAGAACTGAGGATTTTTCTTATTTCCAATATTTTATTACTAAACTGTTCAAACATACAGAAAAGGTGAAAGAATTTTACAGTGAACACCCATATTCTCACCATCTATATTCTATAATTAACATTTTATTTAACTTGCTTTATCACACACTCCTCTATCTATCCATCCCTCTATCCATCCATCAATCTAGAACTGAGGATTTAAAGTACTTTTCCCAGGTTCACTCAAGGAATCAGGTATACAAACAGACCTCCTGATTGCTAGACCCTTGCCCTATGCTTTGCCTTGAATTTAATCTTTCATTTGTCAAATTGAATTTAGTTTTCAAATACTGATAGCTTTGTAAAGACTAATCTTTTCTATTAAGCTCTTGCCTAATTAAAGGGGATTAACTTGGGTAGAAGACTTCTGATGATTTATTTATTTAAACATTCTTGTAATTGCTAGTATGTGTTCAGAAACCCAGGTAAAACATGAATTTCATTCATCTTAATAATAAGATATGCTTATAATAATAATTCTATTAAATGTCATTTCTAATCCCCGAATTCGCTTGATTTAAGCCCGGGAGATTCTATTGTTGCCAGCATCTTTTTGTGGACTGTACATGGTAAATTAATTATAAGATTTAAAACATGATTATCTCTGTTCATATTTGACCTGATCTTTGCCCTTTTCACCCTTTCAATCTTCTTTTGTACAGTCAGTTCTTATTCACCTCAGCGATATCACTGAGTGTGAGGCATAACAGAAAGGATTAAACGTGGAAAACTTTTTAAAAGATTATCAACTTCACATCCTAAAACATACTTTATTTTTAACACATGAAATTTAAATTTTATGTGTAAAAGTAGTCAAGGAAATTGTGTGGGCTTAGAGCCTCTCTTGCTCCCTTAAATATTTAGCATGGTTTAAAAAAAGCAAAATAAATGAGCAAATGGATTGAGTCAAAGACTTTTCCCAGGAGAATTTAAACCTTTAATTGTGGGGTATTTTGTTTTGTTCCCTGTTGTAATGAAACCATAATATCTCTATAGTAGAGCTAAGTGTTCAGTTGCATCTGAAAAATAATAAAAAGCCATCTCAGGGCTTCCCTGGTGGCGCAGTAGTTGAGAGTCCGCCTGCAGATGCAGGGGACACGGGTTCGTGCCCCGCTCCGGGAAGATCCCACATGCCGCGAAGCGGCTGGGCGCGTGAGCCATGGCAGCTGAGCCTGCGCATCCGGAGCCTGTGCTCCACAACGGGAGAGGCCACAACAGTGAGAGGCCTGCGTACCGCAAAACAAACAAACAAACAAACAAATAATAATAATAAATAAATAAAAATAAAAAGCCATCTCAGTAAAAGTGTCTCAGAACTTCCCAAGTGTCTCAGAACTTCTTGAGAGCAAGAACTGCATCTTGCTCACTATTGTATACCCGGCACCTAGCACATACAGGATATAGTGGGTACTTAGTAAATATTGTTTGAATATTTTTAAATAAACAGAAAAATTCGATTCCTTCATATTCGTGTTTTTGCATGTGGTGCAAATTCAGCCACAATGACTCTGTAGCTCTAGATAAAGAGTCTGGAAACTATGGCCCTGTGTTAAATCTGGCCCAGCACTTGTTTCTGTAAATAAAGTTTTATTGTAACACAGGAGTTGACTTTAAAAAAATGCACAATGTGAGAGTTGCGAGTTAAGTTTTATTTGGGGCAAAATGAGGACTGCAGCCCTGAAGACAGCATTTCAGATAGCTCTGAGAAACTGCTCCAAAGAGGTAGGGGGGAAGGTCAATATATATGTGATTTTGGTGAAGGAGGAATACATGCAATCAAGCACATATTTTGCAGAAGGACTTGTGAGGGTTACTGCTAGTCACGAGGAGCAGACATCACCATGAAAGAATTTAGTACGTTTCTAGATATGAGGAGATGCAAGAATTGGGCTCATAAAATCAGCTCCTGAAAATATCTATCTGAAGACCTGTTCTGCCATATTTTCTCAGAGCACCAAGTGCCTCATACCTGATCTCCACCCTGAATTGCTTTCAGGGGTTGTTGAAGGTCAGCAGCTGCAGCAGCACCTGACTTAATCCTTGTAGAGGTAGATGGCAAGTGTCAATTTGTAGTTGACACAGGCATGCTCACTTTTCTACATGTTACCTATGGCTGCTTTCATACTACAACAGCAGAGTTTGTTGTGAAAGAGACTGTATGGCCTGTGAATCCTAAGATACTTACTGTCCGTCCCTTTACAGAAAGTGTTTTCCAAATCTGCTCTAGGGGGTATGTTTAGGCAAAACTAAAGGGAGGCATTAGGGAAATGCAAATCAAAACTACACTGAGTTACCACTTCACATCTTCCAGTATGCCTATAATTTTTTTTAATGAAAATAAGAAGTTATGGCAAGAATGTGGAGCAGTTGGAACCCTAGTACATTGCTAGTCAGAATGTAAAGTGGCACAAGTGCTATGGAAAACAGTTTGGTCATGGTGCCTCTAAAAGCTACACATAAAATTACCATGTAACTCAGCAATTTCACTCCTAGATATATACCCAAAGGAATTGAAAGCAGGGACTCAAACAGGTATTTGTATGCCAATGTTCATTGCAGCATTATTTACAATAGCCAAAAGGTTTAAACAACCCAAGCGTCCATCAACAGATGAATGAATAAACAAAATATGGTATATCCATACAGTGGAGCATTATTCGGTCATAAACAAAGTTCTGATATACGCTACAACATGGATGAACCTTGGAAACATTATGCTAAGTGAAAGAAGTCAGACATGAAAGGACAAATGTTGGACTTTCCTGGCGGTTCAGTGGATAAGACTTCGCCTTCGAATGCAGGGGTTGTGGGTTTGATCCCTGGTCAGGGAGCTAAGATCCTACATGCCTCGTGGCCAAAAAAACCAAAACATAAAACAGAAACAACATTGTAACAAATTCAATAAAGACATTTAAAAAATGGTCCATATCAAAAGAATCTTAGAAAAAAAAGAAAGAAAGGACAAATGTTGTATGCTTCCACTTATATGAAATATCTAGATTAGGCAAATTCATAGAAACAAAGTAGATTAAAGGTAATAGTGACTGGAGGAAGGAGGAATGGGCGGTTATTTCTTAATGGTTATAGAGTTTCTTTTGCGGGTGATTAAAAAGTTTGGGAAATAGTGGTGGTTGGATAACATGTGAATGTAATTAATGACATTAAATTGTACAATTAAAATAGTTAAAATGGCACATTTTATTATATATATATTTTTTACCACGATTTAAAAAACTTAGTGTAATATACCAATAAACATTGAATTGTATGTTTTAAATGAGTGAATTGTATGATATGTGAATTATATCTCAATAAGGCTGTTAAGAAAAAAAACTAAAGCATGGGGGAATAATGAGCGTTTGAGCTCTTAGAAACTCAGGTAAATCTCAGATTACTCAAATCACGTGATTTACAATATTACATCAATTCAATATTTACAGTAAGAAACTAGAGGAGAGAGATGCAGTATGTTAATACACTTAGGATAGGATGCCAGCAGGCTAAACCACACCTGGGTTATGCAACCTTCATGTGTCCTGTTTCTATTGTCCACATTAACTTTCCCCACTGATGGTGTGGTTAGAAGGACCAGAGATGAAGTTTGAGCAAAGGGGCTTTGTGGATGAAAGAAGCCTGAAGCCAGTTATACACAAGTACTTTATTGGAGTGTTGTAGGGGCCGGTGTGCCTGTCCACAGCCAAAGCTTGCAATAGCCAACTGAGCAGCTAGGGATTTTTATTTTTCATTTCCTGGCCAGAGGATACATGGGCCCAGAATATGTGACACTCATGGGTGGCTGATTTAGGTCCTCATGAATACTGAGTGCCTCATATATTTACTGTACCATGAATATTTGGTGCCTCAGGGGTCTGATGTATATTTGGTGTATCGTGAATATTAGGTGCCTCCTGTGCCTCGTGAATATTTAGTGCCTGCTTGGTTCTTCTATCCCTTCTGATTTATGTTCTGCACACATATATCTAGTTTATGTCTAAATGTTTATGTCTAAAATCTCTCATGGGTTACTAATCTACTTGTCTCTGCCTAACATATATATGAATTTCATCTCTCCCACTTATTTTCTTGTTTCCTATGGCAAAGTTAAATATTCTCAGTCAATACAGCAAATGCATATTACAATTAATTTGCAACATCCGCATTTTACAAATGGGGACATTGCAGAGAGGAGCTAAGCAACTTGTAGGACTTGCCAAGGTCACAGGTGGAATCAGGATTCAGATTCTGGCAGCTTGACTCCAGAGCTCATGCTTTTAACTGCTATGCTCTACTGCCTCTGAGGATCAGCGTGAGGAAAGGGACTATAAGAGTATAAGGTGGGTATCATAAGAGAAGTTCTAAGTGCTACAGAAGCTCACTGGGGCTTTATAGGAAGACTTTATGGAAGTATCATCGGGGAGTTGGAATCTTTTGAACACGAGCTGCCCGTTCCCCTTGCACGGCCCTTGCAGTTAACCTCTGTCTGCTCCAAACCGACAAGTTTGTGTGGCTGATGCACAGTGAAGGTTTTCAGGGAAGACTTTTGATAGGCAAAATTTGGCGGGGAGGATGTGACCTTCCTCTAATTGGTTGGTGGTGGGGTAACAGGGTGGTGTTCCAAGAATCTCAATCATCAGCCTTCTAGTTCCAACCAGTCTGTGATCCTCGTGCTTGTGCTCAGCCTGAAGTTACCATCTTCCACCTGGGGGTGGGGGGGTTAGTTCCTGTAGAAGAACTCAGAGATGTTAGGTTATTTAGCATAGAAAATGTGACACTTCTGGGGGTGGGGGGGTTAGTTCCTGTAGAAGAACTCAGAGATGTGTACCAGATTGTTATGTATATTCCTTGAGGAGGAACCAGGATCCGCTCCATTGCTGCACTATTGTTTCTTGACTGTCTTTCCTTTGTTTCTGCATTCCCTTGCTCCTCTATTTGCTAACTGTTTGAATCTGCCCTTTGGAACTCAGGGAAGGTCTAGAAGGCTGAAAGCATTTTTCCTACAAACGAGAAATGGAGGATGTGGAAAGACTTTTGTACCCTGGAGGGCTCCACAGGGTCCTGCTTGGTTTCATACTTAGGAGTTCACATTCCAGAGAGCCAACTATTATTTAAATTAGAAGGCATCTACCCATAAAGTGGCTACTACAAGTGTTTTATTTATAGCTACACTATCTATAGCAATATGATGTGCTTTATTAGTTCACATTTGGAACACTGGAAGCCAGTATTTACTAGTGAAATTTCTGGCTTGTTAATTAGCATGATGAACATTAGAAATGAGTTCTCATTGTTGAGATTGAAGGTATTCAAAATATGTGATTGGCTAAAATATTTTGAATACACACCTTATTCTTATATGAGTAGGGCAAAAAAAAAATCTAGAGAAACCTGTCTTTACCAGGAATACCAGGACTCAAAACTAAATGGGGTCCAGTGTCCAGCCTTTGGTTTGGATAATTTCTAGTTACCTAATGCAAACTATAGGCTAACAGAATTCTGCCTCTGGAATGTAATATGGATTCCAAAATCACTTACAGTAACCTCATAGGGCCCCAGGGTTCCATAGTCTGCAGGTTGAAAATCACTGTTGTATATATGGGGAGAAGGTAGGTTTTACATCACTGGAGCTTCATTTTAGGAAGATTAATCTGACTTTGGAATGTGGGATGAATTGAATAGTGGAAAGAATACTCCAGAGGAAAAGTAGTAAAAGCGTGGTATTTGTGAGAATGGAGTAGAGATGTTGGATTGGAGAGGAAGAATATGCGTGGCTCAACAACTAAATAAATGTAGGGAGTAAAGGGAGGAGGAATGGTATTTATAACAATCATGTATTTAGAGCTTATTATGTGCCAGGCATATTCTGAGTACTTTGTATATATTAAATCATTTAGTCCTCACAGAAACCTTACGAGTTAGATATTCTACAGGTGAAGAAAGTGAAGTACCGAGAGTATAAGCACCCTGCCGAAGGTCAGAGAGTTGAGATTTAAACCCAGGCAATCTGGCCACAAAATCCTAACTGTTCAAGCATGTTGCTTCAAAGAATTAAATATAAGCCCAAAGTTTTGAGCCCGTATGATTAAGAGAAAACATATATGTACATGTGTCTTAGTCAGACATTCTACTTTGTTTCTCTATTCTTTCAGTTTTATTGAGATATAATTGACCTACAGCACTGTGTAAGTTTAAGGTATACATCACAATGACTTGACATACATGTATTGTTAAATGATTACCACGATGTTTAGTTAACATCCATCACCTCATACAGTTACAGAAATTTTTTTCCCTTTTGATGAGAACGGTTAAGGCTTACTCTCTTAACTTTCAAATGTACCACACAGCAGTGTTAACTATAGTCATCATGTTGTACATTACATTCTCATTACTTGTTTATCTTATAATTGGAAGTTTGTACCTTTTGACCACCTTCATCCAAATACCTGACCCCTACCTCTGGTAGCCACAAATCTGATGTCTTATATGAGTTTGTTTTTTTTGTTGTTGTTTTAGATTCCACATATAAGTGAGATCATGCAGTATTTGTCTTTATCTGACTTATTTCACTTAGCATAATTAATGCCCTTAAGGTCCATCCATGTTGTCATGAATGGCAAAATTTCCTTCTTTTTAATGACTGGGTGGTTTTCCATTGTGTGTGTGTGTATATATATATATATATATATATATATATATATATATATACATATACACACACCACACTTTATCATTTTCAGGTCAGACATTCTGGTATAGTATAACTAAAAACTCTGGAATTCAAAAGTGCCAAGAGTGGGCAATACTTTTAAGTTTCTATTAATTCATACTAAGCGTACCTTAAATGAACCATACTAGGGCAAGCTGTGACAACACTCAGGGAATGATAGAATGTTGAAGGAAACCACAATCTACCACTCCAAAATATGTCTCTTTGACATAATTATTTTGAGCTTAAGGCAATTAAGAAGCAGCAAACTCTAAAAAAACTCCCCCTTTTCTGCCTAAAGGCAGGAAATAAATTCTCCTTTTACTGAAGACAGACTCTATTCTGCCCAGAGATGGCACCAGAGAAATCTGTATAAACAAACCTTGTTAAACTAACCCTTATCTTCCTAATTACTGCTTCACCATTAACTACCCTCTCCCAAACCCCTTTGTCTTGTCAATTCTTCACAAATTTATTGTTTTGTCTAAAAGGTATAAAGCCTTCCTGCTCTAACCATTTCTTCAGGTCTTCATTCTCTTTATTAAATGTAAAAATTTAATAAAACTTGTATACTTTTCTCCTGTTAATTTGTCTTTGTCAGTTTAATTTTCAGACCCAACCAGAGACCCTAAGAGAGTTGAGGAAAACTTTTTCTTCCCCCGTAATGTCATCACATGAGAAAGCCACTCAGCTAAGAAATGAAGGAAAAACATAGCCCTGATGTTCCTATAGCTTCATTGGCCCCCTTTTATGTATTTTATCACAATGTATCTTAATTGTGTTGGCTTTTTCTCTGATTTATCCTCTTTCCCCTCAACTAGACTGTGAGTTTCTTGAGGGCAAGGATCTTGTCTTACTCATTGCTTACCTCACAGCACACATACATCTCATGATGCTCAGGGGTGCTCAGATGTTTTTTGAACTGAAAAGCACTTGAATGAAAAGAAATTATCTAAACTAATACATCAAGGCCTATTTCTCCTAGGCTAAACTTCTGCTACTATTTGAAAGGGCTTATTTACCATATACTCATATGATAATGATGGCACTAAAATTAGGAATATTATCTTTGTGACCCTGATTATTTTCTAACTATAGTGATAGATTAATAAAACAAAAGAGGAGTTTAATTCTTGTCAAATCAGTGCTTTCTCCCTATGTACAGATATTTAAATAATTAGGTCAACCATAGTTGCATAACTCCAGGAAGCAGCCTTCAAATGGACCAAGATTTGGCAATTTTTTTTTTGGTAAAGTAAACATTTTGGGCTTTTCTGATAGGGTCTGTATTGCAACTAATCAACTCTGCCATTGTAGTGGGGAGAGCAGCCACATGTAGTATGTAAATGAATAAGCATGGCAGTGTTCCAGTAAAACGTGATGTACAAAAACAGGCTGCAGTCTAGATTTGGGCCTTAGGCTATCACTTTCCAAATCCTGACACAGAATACAGTGTGAATGGTACCTCTTGGAGTTGTGCTATGTGGTAGCCATGTAGACAATTCATATAGACCAAATAAACTCAGGAACTTTTCCTCTTTCTAGAAAAAAACCTGAGAGACTATCTACTTCCTACTCATTTTACAGATGGGGAAACTTAGACTCTGAGAAGTTCAGAAAGAGAGATGCTTAAAGTAATTTAGCTTGCTTGTGTCAAAGCTAGCTATGAAACCCAGGTATGCCGACTCCTAGTCCAATGCTCTTTCCATTATATCAGTTCCTCAAGGATGAATATTAAATTATTTCTCATATAGGTATAGTTTAAAATATACCTTATTATATTCTAATTCTTTGCAAATTGATATGTCTATGTTATAGACAAATAGTTGCTCATATCACAGAGAAATTACTATAAAACACTAAAGTAAAAATATACATAAGGAATATGTATATTCCAGGATAAGGAATCCCTTATGTTAAGTCTTACAATATATTGGCAATAATCAAGATAGTATGATACTGGCGAGGGATAGACACATAGATCAATAGAACAGAGTAGAAACCCAGAAATAGATCCACACAAGTATACCCAATAAATCTTTGACAAAAGAGCAAAATCAATTCAATGGAGAAATGATAGCCTTTTTAGCAAATGGTGCTGAAGCAATCGGACATCTAAAGGCAAAAAAACTTATCCTTCACCTAAACTTCTTATCATATACAAAAATTAAGCCAAAATGGATTACAGATTTAAATATAAAACTATAAAACTCTTTTTTGGGGGGGTGCTGCCTTGGGTCTTCGTTGCTGAGCACGGGATTTCTCTAGTTGCGGTGAGTGGGGGCTACTCTTCCTTGTGTTGCGTGGGCTTCTCATTGAGATGGCTTCTCTGATTGCAGAGCACGGGCTCTAGGCACGCAGGCTTCAGTAGTTGAAGCACGCGGGCTCAGTAGTTGTGGCTCACAGGCTTAGTTGTTTCACGGCATGTGGTATATTCCCGGACCAGGGATTGAACCTGTGTCCCCTGCATTGGCAGGTGGATTCTTAACCACTGCACCACCAGGGAAGTCCCTATAAAACTTAAAAAAATTACATGGTAGAAAATCTTTGGGAACTAGCACTAGAGAGTCCTTAGACTTGACACCAAAAGCATGATCCATAAAAGGAAAAAAACTGACATACTGGCTCATCAAAATTAAAATCTTTTGCTCCGTGAAAGACTGTTAAAAGCGATGAAAAGAAAAACGACAGAGTGGAAGAAAATACTTGCAAACCACATATCTGACAAAGCACTAGTGTCTAGAATATATAAAGAACTTTCAAAACTCAACCGTTAAAAAACGGGCAAAATACATGAAGAGACATTTCACAGAAGAAGATATACATATGGCAAGATATACATATGGCAAGAAGATATACATATGGCAAGCACATGAAAAGATGTTTAACGTCAGCCATCAGAGAAATGCAAATTAGAACTGCAATGAGACATCACTACATGCCTATCAGAATGGCTAAATGAAAAAAATATTGATAACACCAAATGCTGGTGAGGATGCAGAGAAATTGGACCTTATGCCAGTGGGAAGGTAACATGGTACAGCCAGTATGGAAAAGAGTTGGGCAGTTTCTTACAAAGCTAAGCATATAATGTACAGCCTGGTCATTTATCCCAGAGAAATAAAGACTTACGTTCATATAAAAACCTTTACATTAATGCTCATAACAGTTTTATTCATAATAGCCAAGAACCCAAAACAGCCTAGATGTCCTTCACAGGGTAAATAAACAAACTATGGTATCTACATACCATGGAATACTACTCAGCAAAAAATAAAGAATGGACAATCAAAGCACACAATAATTTGAATGGACCTCAGGAAATTATGCCTAGTGGAAAAATTCAGTAACAAAAAGATAGTGCCTGATTCCATTTATGTAACATTCATGAAATAGCATAATTACAGAGGTAGAGAGCTCATGGTTGGTTGCCAGGTGTTAGGGATAGGGAGGAGGGGGCAAGTGTGCCTATAAAGGGGTAAATAAGGGAGTCTTGTGGTGATGATGCAGTTTAATATCTTGATTATTATGGGTGTTACACAAGGCCACACATGTGCTAATATTCCATAGAGACACCTCCCATACAGAAACTACTTCATGTACAACCACTGAAATTTGAATAAACTCTGTGGATTGTGCCAAAGTTAGTTTCTTGGTTTTGATCATGTATTATAGTGGTGTAAGATGTTAACATTGGAGTAGGCT
Organism: Phocoena phocoena; assembly: GCF_963924675.1. Classification (NCBI taxonomy): domain Eukaryota; kingdom Metazoa; phylum Chordata; class Mammalia; order Artiodactyla; family Phocoenidae; genus Phocoena; species Phocoena phocoena. The sequence continues at coordinate 94,271,601 of NC_089240.1, read as the reverse complement.
GAGGAAAGTGCATATGGGACTTCCCTGTACATTTCTTTTGTAACCTCCTGTGGATCTGTCATTATTTCAAAATAAACAGTATGTATATTAAAATATAAAATATAGTTTATTCAAAATTATATGTATATATGAGAGAGAGAGAAGTGAATCCTCTTCAATTTAACAATTATCTATTGCATTCCTTCCATGGCCAACATTCTAGTTAGTGCAAAGTTGAATAAATACATTTTCAAAGGCCATCCATTCCATTAAAGAGTCTTCTTGAGAAATTCCAATCAAAATGCCCATGGGCTTCCCTGGTAGCGCAGTGGTTGGGGTCCACCTGCCGATGCAGGGGACACGGGTTCGTGCCCCGGTCCGGGGGATCCCGCATGCCCCAGAGCGGCTGGGCCCGTGAGCCATGGCCGCTGGGCCTGCGCGTCCGGAGCCTGTGCTCCGTGGCGGGAGAGGCCGCGGCAGTGGGGGGCCAGCGTGCCGCAAAAATAAATAAATAAAAATGCCCTTAATCTTTCAAAGCGAAACTTATACGTCAGTAACATAAAGTAATTAAAATCTGTTTGCTTCCTTTGAAATTGATTAATTACAAGGACTACATAATTTATTCTTCCTTCTACTACTCTTCTAAAGTATTTTCGCTAAAACCACCAAAGATGTACTAATATGCCAAATGCAAGGCGTAGTTGACCTCTCTGCAACATTTGTCCTTGTTAACCAGTTTTTCCTTTTTTCTTTTTTAAAGTTTAGGCAACATTGGTTTATCCTTGAGGGTATTATGCTAAGTTAAATAAGTCAGACGGAGAAAGACAAATACCATGTGATTTCACTCATATGTGGAATATTAAAAAAAATTCTTCTTTTTGAAAGTGCTCTACTTCTTTAACTTTCATGACAACACTTTTTTTTTCCTAGTTCTTCTCCTGTCTCTCTAGCCATTTTTATTTAGCTTTTTCTCTTATTTACAGCTTCAGTAATAAACTCCACGCCAGTGGTTCTCACATCTCTTTTTCCAATACCAACTTCTTCCTTGAATTTCAGACCCATATTATCAACTACTCATTAATTGTTCCACTTGACTGTCCTCCAGGAACCTCCCATTTAACTTAACCACCCCCCATTCTTCCTCCATACATGTGCTCTGCACATAGTAGTTGCTCAATAAATATCTGAATTAAAATGGAAATATTCTTGATATTTTGAATGATATATAATTCTACCATTCTTGAAAATTAGAAACCTCAGTGCAATTCTTGGCTTTTCCCCATTATGCTTAAATGTAGTTAATCACAAAATGTTTTTGATTTTACCTTAATGGTTTTTTTTTTGATCATTCAGCCTTGAAACTTAGTTTTTTTTTTTTTTAAAACATCTTTATTGGGGTATAATTGCTTTACAATGGTGTGTTAGTTTCTGCTTTATAACAAAGTGAATCAGTTATACATATACATATGTTCCCATATGTCTTCCCTCTTGCGTCTCCCTCCCTCCCACCCTCCCTATCCCACCCCTCCAGGCTGTCACAAAGCACCGAGCCTTGCGGCTGCTTCCCCCTAGCTATCTACCTTACTACGTTTGTTAGTGTGTATATGTCCATGACTCTCTCTCACCCAGTCAAAGCTCACCCTTCCCCCTCCCCATATCCTCAAGTCCGTTCTCCAGTAGGTCTGCGTCTTTATTCCTGTCTTACCCCTAGGTTCTTCATGACATTTTTTTTCCCTTAAATTCCATATATATGTGTTAGCATACGGTATTTGTCTTTTTCTTTCTGACTTACTTCACTCTGAATGACAGACTCTAGGTCTATCCATCTCATTACAAATAGCTCAATTTCATTTCTTTTTAAGGCCGAGTAATATTCCATTGTATATATGTGCCACATCTTCTTTATCCATTCATCCGATGATGGGCGCTTAGGTTGTTTCCATCTCCGGACTATTGTAAATAGAGCTGCAATGAACATTTTGGTACATGACTTTTTGAATTTTGGTTTTCTCAGGGTATATGCCCAGTAGTGGGATTGCTGGGTCATATGATAATTCTATTTGTAGTTTTTTAAGGAACCTCCATACTGTTCTCCATAGTGGCTGAACCAATTCACATTCCCACCAGCAGTGCAAGAGTGTTCCCTTTTCTCCACACCCTCTCCAGCATTTATTGTTTCTAGATATTTTGATGATGGCCATTCTGACTGGTGTGAGATGATATCTCATTGTAGTTTTGATTTGCATTTCTCTAATGATTAATGATGTTGAGCATTCTTTCATGTGTTTGTTGGCATTCTATATATCTTCTTTGGAGAAATGTCTATTTAGGTCTTCTGCCCATTTTTGGATTGGGTTGTTTGTTTTTTTGTTATTGAGCTGCATGAGCTGCTTGTAAATTTTGGAGATTAATCCTTTGTCAGTTGCTTCATCTGCACATATTTAAATTCATCTGCAAATATTTAAATTCAGGCTCTCCCTATTCTTATAGCAACTACTTTAAGTCAGAGGCCTCATCATCTCTCACCTGAACTCTTGACATAGGCTCCAAACTGGTCCTCACAGGTTTGTGTCTACGAGTGAATGAGTAGAGATGTGTATGTGAGTGAGAGAGATGTGTGAAAAGCTAACTACAGTCCCCAACTGTACAGCTTAAGTTACCAAAAAAAAACTTTAGAAGACCAATTCTTGGTTGCAGAACCAAAGACCCTGTGAGAAATGTCAAGCTAAGGGAAATGAGCTTGTAAATGATTCTATGCAAGTTCTTATTTTAAATGCTGGCTCCCCAAATATCACCAAAATACCTTGAGACGAAGCTGTGCTTATTCTCACCACAGTAAGGGGGAGTGCCACCTCAACAGAGACTTAGTATCATCTATAAGTAGAGAGGGTGAACTCGGGATATTTATGAGATTTTAAAGTCTGGTTTAAGGTGGGCCTTTCAGTTGGGGAAGGGGCTTGATTATGATTGGGTAAAGATCATAATACAATAGTTTAAGATTTGTGGACTCAGCAGTCCGCAAATGGACTTTCAGAACTCTCCTGATGATTCTTTCGAGAAGTTCCTGGAGTGTACAATAAGTTTATTTGCAACTTTTATCTTTCTGGGAAAGAATTTCCTAGAATAGTAAAATTATGCTGATAAAGACAATGGAAAAGTAAAGTCACATTAATATAGGCAGAAAGCTGTGTAGGTGTAGATGGTCTCAGTTTTCATATAAAGAAGACAATGAAAAGAAAATACTAAAGGGATTAAAAGAATTTGTACATTGAATTAATAATAGTGAATATTGAACAATTAATTTCCATTTATTTTCATATCTTTGTTGTAATCTGACTTAAACCAATTTGGCTTTCAGAAGTGTTAGGTTTGAATGACTCTTAAATTGAAGACTATAGGTCTTCAAATGCACAACTTTGCTACTGCATGACATGTTACAATGAATGGAGGTCTTAAACTGAATTAACTGACGCACACATTTATTAGTAAACAGGGGCAAGAAAGTCTTACACCCTGTTAAAATAATCTTAGAAAGATCACTGCTCTATCTTTTTGAGGACTTTAACAAGCATCTTGCATGGAAATTTCACTCTAAAGCAAATGTTCTGACAGACTGCTTAGCTGATCTATTTGGGTCATGGAACAAAATTCTTTCTTATTAGAGTATGTATGTGTGTGGTAGGTGGGTAGGTAGGGTACAGAAAGGAAAGCAGTTCCAGATGTAAGCAATGAAAGACAAAATGCACCAGACAATTAAAGACATTATTTTATTCAGGCTATTGCAATAGGGAGACTGTTCATTAATGAGGAACCCCTCAAAGAAAAGGAAGGGAGCTTGAGGTTTTATAGAGGCAGGTAAACAAGGGAGTTATCCACGAGGCATATGGGAGTCATAAAGAAGGATGAAGATGGGTCTTATCTGGGAAGATATGAGAACAGAGTGCTCCTTTGAAGTTAGCCCGAATATAAAGGAGTGGGAGGAACTCAACTATTGCTAATGATGGGTTTCAGGACACATTACCCCCAAAATATGATGCCCTGGCATATTGAAAATTTTGAGCTGAAGGAATTTAAGGAACGGTTGGTGCAAGAAGGACTCTCTGAACTTTCCCTGAAGCAGATCATAAGGTCCTCATGTAAGAGGTGCCCACCCAGTACCCAAAGGAAAAGAGTATCCTTATCTCTGAAGACGGAGGGAATTTGATTGAACAAGACTTGCTAAGTTTCCCTGTTTACTATCTTTAGCTCATACCCTTTTGTTCTATCACATTTTCTGTGACTTTCCACTCTTCATCAAACCTAGCATAAAAATACTCAGGTTTAACTGTTTCTTTTGGGTCTTCATTTCCTTATGAAGGTTCCTGTGTCACATAAAACCTATATTAAACAAATGTGTATGCTTTTCTCTTGTTACAGAGACTCAGCCAAGAACCTAGAAGGGTTGAGGGCAAAAGATATTTTTCCTCCCTTTACTGCCTTCCAGCAGCACAGGGCTCAGATAAAATTCAGCATTGTCATAGGTACTCCTTAGAAGGTATTAGGCTGCTGGGCTCATCTGGTTCTTATACCCCTTTTTGTGCAAAGGTGGAGCTGCCTATCGAGTATTTCTAGTCAATACATATTTTTTGAACATCACCGATTAGAACCAGCTGTTTTGAGAAGAATATTTTAGATAGGATGACCAGGGAAGTCCTCTCTGAGGAAGTAATTTTGGAACAGAGACCTGGATTCATTAAGTGAGCAAACCATGCAAAGCAGAAGGGTGTTCCAGGCAGAAGGAACTGAAAGTGCCAAGACCTTGAGGCACAGATGAGCATGTAGAGATAAATGAGACCACCCAAATGAGAACAAGCAAAGGGCTATTTATTCATAGCTTGTTACGGCAAGGGAGTCAGCCACCATTACTTGCATTTGGCAAAGACTCACAGTCAGGCGAGTAGGGAAGCTTCATCGTGGAAAAGAGGGATAGCTTCAGGTATGCCTTGATTGGAGGCTGTTGGCATGTGGAAACTGTAGGCAGGCTAATGAGAAGCAGGGCATCCTATGTGATTGGTACATATTTGGCTTTCTCTGGTTGGTACTAAGTTGGAAGCTGGGACAAAAATTAGGGAAGCTGTCAGTTATTAATCATTTCTGGATGTTTTGGGCTGATTGTTACAGGGAGTATTGTTTGGCTTCCTGGATTGGTTACTAGAGATAGTAGTCTGACTTATAGAAAGTAAGTTGGTTTCTTGAGTTGGTTTCTGCAGATTGTGGGTAAGAGTTCTATTTTTTATATATGGTCTGGCCATTGTCTGTTTGCATATTCAGTCTCTCAAGCATGACATGTTTGAAAAACACCAGGAAGAGTAGTGTGGCTGGAGCGGAGAGAAGGAGCAGAAAGTGTTGGGAGATGAGGTTAGACAGATTGGTGGGGGATAGGTCTGGTAGGGCCTTGAAATCCATGGTGATAGGAACCCTTTGGAGTATTCTCAACAGGGGAGTGAAGTGAGCTGATTTATAGTTTTAAAAGGTTGCTTTGGCTGTTATATGGATTCTGGAGACACTAGAGAGACGAGAGTAGAAGCAGAGAAGCCACCAAGGAGGCTGTTGCCATAGTTAAGGCAACATTTTGAGTCAAAGGCACTTGAAAAAACAGCAGATGCAAGAAGGACACTCTGACTTTTTTTCCTTTCTTTTAAACACAAGAGATGAAATTTCCATGTAAGAGATGTTGTAGGGGAGCAAATTTTGCCACTCCAAAATGTCTCTTTGGCATGAGGATTAATTTAGGTGATTATTTTTAAGAAACAGAAGACTCAGGAAGTTTTTCTCATTACCGCCCCCTTAACTACCTAAAAGAATTTAAAGGGCCTGGAATAGTGCTATCACCAGAGATGTCTGCAAAGAGTATGGGTTAGGTGTGGTGGGAGAAATTTGTTAGGGTATAGAGACCAGCATTCACTCAGTGTCCATAGTCTCTGCAGGGCCCAGTAAATATTTATTTACCAAACATTTGCTTTTCCATCTCTATGTGACTTGCCTTCCTCCCCTTTTAGGTTCCAAACCACTAGCCCCCAACATCCTCTCTTGTCTTTAGCTGAAGATGGTGTTTAAGGTGAGGGTTTCAGCCATTTTGGCAAGTTACTCAGTCTTTCTGGGTCTCTCTCGTGTATACATGTTATTAAATTTTGTTGATTTTCTCCTGTTAATATTTTTCATGTTAATTTAATTCTTAGACCAGCCAGAAGAGCCCTGGAAGGGGAGAGGAAATTTTCTTCCTCCCTGACAATATGTTCCCTATACCAGAAGGGAAGAGACATTCTATCTCCAAGGACAGGAAGTTGAGGCTGAGAGAAATCTACAAACTTCCTTAAACTAACACTTACCTTCCTGTTCACTTCCCCACCCAAATAAATACCCTAGCCAAAGCCCCTTTGCCTTGTCACATTTTCACAATTTACTACTCTTTATCCAATTCAGTACATAAGTGTTCAACTCTGCTTTTCTGAGCCTTCATTTTTCTCATGAAGACTCCCATGTACATGTAAAAAAAAAAACAGTTAAAACTTGTATACTTTTCTTCTGTAAAGAAAAAAACAGTTAAAACTTGTATACTTTTCTTCTGTTAATCTGTTTTATGTCAGTTTAATTCTTAGGCCCAGCTGGAGACTCTAAGAGATAGAAGACAAGTTTTTCCTCCCCTATAGATGACAGGGGTCTGAACCAGGATAGTAGCTGTGGAGGTGGTAAGAAGTGGTGGATTCTGGACATGTTTGGAAGGTAGAGCAAACAGGATTCATTGATGAGTTGGATGTGTGGGTGAGAGAATAATCAAGAATACAGTATCTCCAGTGTCTTTGACCTGAGCAAATGGTGATGCCATTAATAAGATGAAGAAAGCTTTTATGAATGCCCTTTGCTCCTTCATTAAATCATGTCTACTTATCCAGATGATATATGTATGCTACTTGAGGATAAGGATGGAGCCTTGTCAAGTTTTCCTTCCACTAAGCTTATTAGAGAATTGTATACCCAGGACAGACTTACGTGAATATTTCTTATTTATTCTGCTAAATAAATTGGAAAAAAAATGGTTTTGATGCCGAGGCTAGCAGGCAGTTTCTAACTGAGGCGCCTCTGTTCTGTTCTTTTCCCCACCCTCTTGATACTTAAGTAAAAGAAATGCAGAACACTTGGGAAATCTACATTTTTCTTGAGGAGATAAATTGATATGCTTATTGATGTAGTCATTCTAGAGAAAGTGGCTAGATGCTTAACTAAGTCTGAAAGAATTCGGATATTTACATTCATTCGAATCCAGAGTTTGAAAAAAACACTTTGTGCATCTCACTCTTGGAGAAAAGGAGACAGATCAATATCCACCAGAGAAATATAGCTGAATTGTAGATTAGATACAAGTCTGTTAGTTGCATTCTCATCCTAAACTGATGGTTGAGTGTCCAGGTAAGGAAGATCCTCTGCTGTGATTTAAATGTAGACTTTTTTTTGCTTCTTGTAAATTTGCAAATGCAACATAAAGACCTTTTCTCCCCTTATTCTACCATGATACTCCTATTAGCTACAGTGTTATATAGAAATACAAGGGAACAGTAGTGCTCTGTTAGTAATGAAATTCACAAGTGAAAAGCAAGTGATGCATATTCAATTGCCCCCGTTTCAGTATCTCATCATTATCACAGTCATTACTGTGTAACTACCTTGTTTTGATTGATTATATACATGAATCCAATATAAATGAGCGTGGCTGTCATGAAAAAGAGTTTCCTTCCATTAAGTTTTAAAGAATAGTCATCAGTATATTTAAATATTGCTTTTCAATTTTTTCACATGATTTTCTTTAATCATCATATATATTTGAATGGAGGCAAGAATTTTTCTTTATTATCTACATGTTCATTTTTTCTACCTCAAAATTGTGCTACAATACAGAGTTTGTGATGTCACTACTATTTCCATAGCAACCCACTCAGCAATAGCACATATACAGTTTAATACATGATCAAGCAAAATGAAAAGCTCTGATTAAAAATAAATGGAGACATTCAAACCTAAATTCCTACTAGCAAACGAAAAAGATTATAAAGTGCTACAAAGAGCATATGCTAGAAGGAAGCATTAGTTTTATTCCAAAATTATTATGATTATCCCTATTTTTCTCATGTAAAGTAAAATCCCACTAATTTAGGCTCTACTAAATCAAAAATTTTCAGAATTCACCATGTTAAGAACACTGAGGGAAAGGTTTGATAAGTAAATGGATACATAAAGAACAATGGTAGTATCATTATTAGTGTCATATTTAGGCTAAGTGAACAATCTGTGTACTAAAAGCAACCTCCCACTGTTAAACTAGCCTACACTATCTTCCAGTAGTGGCAACTAAAATGTTCACAGTATCTGTAGTTTTTCATCTATTTCAGGACCCAGTTGGGGGTAAGCAGGATTAACTATATCTGGTTGGAACAGAGTAGGTGGGCCAGGTCATGGAATTAGATTTTCCCACTGAGCAAATTCAGCTATAGGCACCAGAGGAAATGCAGTATGAATCAGAATATGATATTTAGCCATGCAGTCAGTCATCCAGTATTGCTGAACATCTACTATGTGCCAGGTTCTGTGCTAGTCATTGAGGTTATAATGATGAATGTCTTCCCTCAGAGGACTCACATATATGCAAATAAATGAGTTGCAATGCGATGATTAAATGCAAGACTATAAGCAATTATAACACTGAGGTCACACAGAGGAAATAGTAATTAACTGTTCTGGGAGGTGGGGGAGAATCAAGGCAAGTGATAGACCTGGATAATGGGGATAAATCAAGCTGTTTTGAGGTGAGTGGCAGTACACTAAGGATACAGAGGTAGAAGGGGCTTTCCAGGCAAAGGATGTTGAATGTGATCTGGAGTGTATTGTGAAAGAGAAAGTAGTGGGGAAAGAAGACTGAGCAGAGCAAACAAGACAAGGTGATAGAAAGTTTTATACATCATGCTAGGGATTTTGGACCAATGTCTGATCATCCTACAGTGATACCTACAAGTAAACAAGCAATCTCTATACACAGAGAGCTTTCCCTTAGCTTTTCAGTGTCTCATTCTTAAATATGAATATTCAGCCAAGGATCACCAGACGTCTGAGAAAAACTTTCAACATTAGAGCTGTACATATTTAAAGTGCATAATTTAGTAAGTTTTGACATATATATTCAAATATATATGCATGTTCAAAATACACATATTCATATATATACGCACACTCCTGAAACCATCCCCATAATCAAGATAGTGAACATATCTACCAGAAAGTTTCCTTGGGCCTTCCCTCTTGTTCCTTGCCAAGAACACTAATCTGTTTTCTGTCACTGTCGATTTACATTTTTCTAGAATTTTATATAAATTGGAATCATGAGTATTTTCTCTTTTTGATCTGGTTTCTTTCCCTCAGCATAATTAATTTGAGATTCACCCATATTGTTGCATGTATCAAGAATCCAGTCCTTTTTTTGACTCAGTAATATTTCATTGTATAGATATACTACCATTTATTCATTCATCCCCCTGTTGATGGACTTCTAGGTTATTTCCAGTTTTTGCATGTTACCAGTTAAGCTTCTTGAAAAGGAGACATCAGTCCCAAAATGGAGTCACTTGTGCTAAACCCCACATCAGCAAACCGAGACTTAATACCTAACCTAATTGCAGTCTCCACACCCCCCAGGAATGTAACCTTTAACCAGTAAACCCGGAATTACCAGGTCAGCACTAGTGAGGTAATCCACCCAATAGGCCCTTCCGTTCCCCTTAGGATGCTGGCCTTCCCTGAAACAGTGCATTCTTTGCTAATAATGTCCTTTTCCTGCCCCCTTTCTTCCTTCAAAAATCTTTCCTTTTCTACAGCTCTGTGGACCTCCTTTCTATTGCTAGATGAGATGCTTCCTGATTCATAAATCATTAAATAAAGGCAACTTGATCTTTAAATGTGCTTAGTTGAACCTTTGTTATTTAACAAGTTCTTTTGAATACTCTGTACAAGTCATTGTACAGACATATTTTTCTTTACTTTTGGGTAAATACCTCAGGGTGGAATGACTAGATTGTATGGTAGGTGTATGTTCAACTTTATAATGAACTACCAAACTGTTTTGCAAAGCAGCTCTCCCATTTTACATTCCTACTAGCAGTATGAGAGTTCTGGTCACTCCAATCCTTGCTAACATGTGGTCAGGCTTTTTAATTTTAGACATTCTAATAAGCATGTAGTGGTCTCATTGTGGTTTTAATTTGCATTTCCTTAATTATGTTGAGCAACTTTTCATGTGCTTATTTGCCATCCATATATCTTTGATGAAATATCTGTTCAAATATTTCCCCCATTTGTTTTTATCATATTGGTTTGTTTACTGTCTTATTGTTAGGTTTTGAGAGTTCTTTATATATACTGGATGTCAGTTATATAATTTACAAAGATTTTCTCCCAGTCTGAGGCTTGTTTTTCTTTCTCTTATCATTGCTTTTTGAAGAGCCAAAATTTTTAATCTAGATGGAATCCAATTTATCATTTTCTTCTCTTATGGATTGTGCTTTTGTTGTCAAGTCTAAGAAATCTTTGCCTAACTCAAGGTCACAAAGATTTTCTCCTATGTTTTCTTTTAGAACTTCTAAAAGAAGTTATGGATTAAAGGTCATTTTTTTTTGCCTATGAATCTACATTCAATTGTTTAAGCATCACTTGTCAAAAAGACTTTTCTTTCTCTTCTGCTTTGACTTTGTATGTTTGTGAATCCATATGTGTTGGTTTATGTCTGGACTCTATTCTGTTCCATTGATCTGTTTGTCTACCTTTATGCCAATAATACATTGTCTTGATTACTGTAGCTTTATAATAAGTATTGGAATCAGATGTTAACCCCTAACTTTGTTCTTTTGCAGAATTCTTTTGGCTATCCTAGGTCTTTTGCATTTTCATATGAATTTTAGAATCCTTTTGTTAATTTCCTTAAAAGAGCCTGCTGGGATTTTGATGGGAATTGTGTTGAATTTATAGATCAGTTTTGGAAAGAGTTCACATCTTAACAATATTAAATTTTCTATACCATGAACAAGGAATATCTATTTATTTAGGTCTTCTATAATTTCTTTTAGCAATATTTTGCAATTATCAGTGTACAGGTCTTTCACATCATTGGTTATATCTAGCCCTAAGAATTTCATATTTTTATGCTATTGCAAATGGTATTGTTTTTAAAAATCAGTTTCCAATAGTTTGTTGCTAGTATATAGAAATACAATTGATCTATATTAATCTTGTATCCTGCCATTTTGCTAAACTCGCTTATTAGTCCTAGTAGCTTTTTGTTGTTGCTGTTGACTCTATTGGATTTTCTACATAGACAATCATGTTGTCTGAAAATAAAGATAGTTTTACTTCTTCCTCTCCAGTTTGGATGCCTTTTATATATATATTTTTTTCTTGCCTGACTGCACTGGTTAGAATGTTGAATAGAAGTGGCAGAACAGATATTCCTGCCTTGTTCCTGATCATAAGAGTGAATCATGCAGTCTTTCACCATTAAATATGCGGTTAGCAGCAGATTTTTAGTAGATAACCTTTGCCAATTTAAGGAAGTTACCTTCTATTCCTAGTTTGTTGAATGGTTTTATCATGAAAAGTATTGGGTTTTATCAAATCCTTTTTTTGTGTCTATTGAAATGATCGTGTTTTTTCATCTTTTTAGTTTGTTAATATGATACATTACATTGATTGGTTTTTGAATGCTAATCTAACCTTTCATTCCTGGGATAAAACCCACTTGGTCATGATGTGTTATATTTCTATATATTGCTAGATTCAATTTACTAAATATTTGTTATGAATTTTTGTGTGTATTTCACGAGAGTGTTAGCCTATAGTTTTCTTCTCTTGTAATATCTTTGTGTGGTTTTGGTATTAGAGTAATGATAGCCTTGTAGCATGAGTTGGGAAGTATTCTCTTCTCTTAAATTTTTGGGAAGATTTTATATAAGGTTATTATTATTTATTTTTTAAAGGTGTGGTAGAATTCACCAGTGGCCATATGGGCCTGGGAATTTCTTTGTAGGAGGGGTTTAAACTATAATTTCAATTTCGTATATATTTCACTCTTCAGGTTATCTGTTTCTTCTTGACTGAGCTTTGGTAATTTGTGTCTTTCAGGGAATTTGTCCATTTCACCTCATTCATCAAATTTATGGGAATAGTTGCTCAAGTTATTCCCTTATTATTCATTTGCTGTCTGTAGAATCTTTCATGATGTCACTTCTCTTGTTCTAGATATTTTTAATTTTCATATCCTCTCTTTTCCTCATTAGTCTGGCTAGTGATTTACCAATTTTATTGAACTTTTTAAAGAACCAGCTTTTTTTGTTTGTTTCACTGATTTTTCTCTGTTATTGTTCTGTTTTTTATGTCGTGGATTTCTGCTTTGATCTTTACTGTTTCCTTTCTTCTGCTTACTTTAGGTTTAATTTGGTTTTGTTGTTGTTGTTGTTTTAGTTTCTCAAGGTAGAAGACTGTGTTATTACTTTGAGATCATTTTTCTTTTTTATATAGCCATCTTATGTTATAAATTTGCCCCTAAATACAGCTTTCGTAGCATCCTACAATTTTTAATATGTTGTGCTTAACTTTTCATTTAGTTAAAATTATTTTCTAATTTTCCTTTTGACTTCTTGTTTGATACATTCATTATCTAGAAGTGTTATTTCATTTGCAAATATTGTGGAAATTTCCAAAGATCATTTTGTTATTGATTCCTAATTTAATTCCATTGTGGTCAAAGGACGAACTTTGCATGACTTGAATCCTAAATTTATTGAGACTTGTTTTATGGCCCAGACTATTGTCTATCTTGGTAAATATTCCCTGAGCACTTGAGAAGAAACTACATTCTGATGTTGTTGGGTGATGTGTTCTATAAATGTCAATGAGGTCAAGTGGTGTTTGAGTCTACTATATCTTTGCTAATTTTCTACTCACATTTTATTCATTTTTTAGAGAGGAATATAGCGGTGCCTAGGTTATAATCGTGGGTTTGTCTGTTTTTCCTTGCAGTTCTATCAAATTTTGCTTCATGAATTTTGAAGCCCTGTTATTTGGTGCATAAACATTTAGGATTGTTATGTCTTCTTGATTAATTGACCTCACTATCATTATGAAATAAATTACTTTATCCCTGGCAATATTTTGCTCTGAAATCAACTTTGATATTAATATAACCACTCCAGCTTTCTTTTGATTAGTGTTAGCATGCTACATCTTTTTCTATCCTTTTACTTTTAACCTATTTGTGCCTTTGTATTTAAAGTATGTTTCCTGCAGGCAGCATGTGGTCTCCTGTGGGTCTTAATTTTTTATTCCATATGACAATCTCTGCCTTCTAATTTGGATATTTCAACCATTTACATTTATGTGATTATTGATATGGTTAGGTTTGAGTCTATCATCATGTTATTTGTTTCTATTTGTCCCACCTTTTTTTGTTCACTTTTTCCTCTTTTTCTGCCTTCTTTTGGATTAATCAGGTATTTTTTATGACCCCATTTTATCTCATTTGTTGGCTTATTAGCTATAACACTTTGTTTTGTTATTTTAGTGATTGCTTTAAGGTGTTTTTTTTTGCACATTTAACTTGTTTCAGTATACCTTCAAGTGATACTACACCATTTCACATATAGTATGACAACCTTACAATTATATATTTCCATTTCTCCCCTCCCAACTTTTATGCTATTGTTGTCATATTTTTTAGTTTTGTATATGCTCTAAATCCCACAATGAATTCTTATTATTTTTGTTTAAACAGTTTTTTAAATAAATTGAAATAAGAGAAAAGTCTTGTATATTTACCCATATAGTTACCAATTCTGGTGCTCTCCTTCTTGCTTTTTGTTTAAATCAATACTTCCATCTGGTATCTGCCTGAAGAATGTCCTTTAGTATTTCCTGTAGTGCAGGTCTGCTAGTGATGATTTCTTTCAGTTTTTGTATGCCTGAAAATGACTTGATTTTGTTTTTGAAATATATATTGCCAGGTATAGATTTCTGGTTTGACAGGGTTTTGTTTTGTTTTGTTTTCCTTTCAGTACTTTAAAGGTGTCAACTCTCTTTTCTATAACATTGTTTCTGACAAGAGATCTGATGTCATTATTTTCATTCAGCCATGTGTAACAGCTCTATTTCCTTTTAAGATTTTTCTCTTTATCATTGGTTTTGAGCAATTTGATTATGATATGCCTTACTGTAATTTTCTTCATACTTCTTCTGTTTGGGGTTCATTGAGCTTTTTGGATCTGTGAATTTATATTTTTCATTAATGTCAGAGTTGGAAAGTTTCTTCCAACTTCTTCAAATGTTTTTTCTGTCCCCCAATCCTCTCAAATATTCCAGTTGCTCACATATGAAGCCACACATAGTTCACTAGTGCTCTTTCATTTTTTAGCATTCTTCTTTCTCTGTATGTTTCATTTTGTATAGTTTCTATTGCTATGCATTTGAGTTCACTTATCTTTTCTTCTGTAGTGACTAGTCTGCCTTTAATCCCACCCAGTGAATTTTTCCTCTCAGGAACTGTAGTTTTCACCTCTAGAAGTTCAATTTGGGTCTTCTTCATATGTCTGCTTAACTTATTGAACATATGGAATACAAGTTATAATAATTGTTTTAATGTCCTTGTCTGCTAATTCTAATATCTCTGTCAATTTGGGGTCAGTTTTGATTGATTTTTTTCTCTTCATTATACGTTATGTATCTCTGTTTCTTTACATACCTGGTAATCTTTGATTGGATGCCAGGCATTATGAATTTTACCTTGTCAGGTGCTGGATATACTTATATTCCTATAAATCTTTGTTAGCTTTGTTCTTAGATGCAGTTAAGTTACCTGGAAACAATTTGATCCTTTCAGGTCTTATTTTTCTGGTTTAGGTGAGTCCAAAGAAGAGCTCAGTCTAGGGCTAATTTTTCCCACCACTGAGGCCAGACCTTCTGGGTACCCTACCCAACGTCCTGTGAATTATGACTTTTCCCAATCTGACTGGTAGGAATAGGCACTATTTCTGGCCTTCTGTGTCAGGTACTATTCTTTGTAATCTAATCCTTTCTTGTTCTCTCTCTGGCCTCAAGTAGATTTTTCACACATGTGCACTGATAGTTACTCTGCTGAATACTTGAGGGGAGACCTCTGCAGCTCTCTGGGACTCTGTTTCTGTCTCATTAACTCTAGTTGCATTTGACTCCCCAGACTCTCAGCTCCATAACATCAACAGAGAGGATCCACTGACCTTTGCCTCAATACCTCCACCCTATGCCATGGCCTGGAAAATCACTTATAGCTAGGGCAATCATAGGTGTCACCTCATTTGTTTCTCATATCTACAAACTAGTGTCCCTCATTGCCTGATGGCCAGTGCCTTTAAAACCATTGTCTCATGTATTTAGCTTTTAAAATTATCTACATGTATAATTTCATTCATCATTTCATAATGGACATTTTCAAACATACAAAAAGTTGAAAGCATTGTATAGTGTACAATTGTATGTATACCCACTCCCTAGATTCTACAATTAACAGTTTACAATATTTGTTTTATCATACAACTATGTATTTATTCATCCCTTTATTCACCCATCAAACCATCTTAATTTTTCATGCATTTTAAAATAATTGAAAATATCAATATAATTCACCCTAAATACTTCAGCATGCATATGATTAATGAGAGCTTAATATTTTGAATTTTGACAAATTAATCACCTGTGTAATGCTAACTTCCAAGTTATAAAATATACCTGTCACCACAGAAAGTTTCTTCCTGACTTTTCCAGTCAATCTCCACCCTCATCTTTCCAAAGGAAACTACTGTTTAGATTTTTTCACTACAGATAAGTTTTGCTTTTTCTAGAATAGCACTGTTAAATAGAAATGTAATATGAGTCAAAAATGGAGCCACGTGTAATTTAAAATTTTCCATTAGCCATGTTACAAAAAATAAAAGGGAAGAAGTGATTAATTTAAATAATGTATTTTATTTAATCCAATATGTCCAAAATATTATCATTTTCAACATGTAATCAGTATAAAAATTATGGATGAGATATACTACATTTTCCTCATATTATGTCTTTGAAATCTAGTGTGCAATTTGGACTAATCCTATATCAAGTGCTCAGTAGCAATTTGTAGCTAGTAACTACCATATTGGATAGTGCAGTTCTAGAATTTAATATAAGTGTGATCATGAAATAGGTTCCCTTTGTCTAAGGCTTTTTTGCTCAGCATGATGTTTTGAGAATTTTAAAATTAGTTCATGCATCATTTTAATTAAAAAATTAAATGAAAAAAATAAAACAAAAGGGAAATAAAATGCTCAGCGAGAGTAATATAGAGGATGAGAGGAAAGAAATTGCATGTTAAGAAGTCTGCCATTCAGTCCTTGTATTACGGAATAGGAGACTAGACATTGCTGATAAACTTTATCCTTTACATTAAGTAATCATAAAATATCTTAGTATTTTACGGTCAAGCACTAAAAGAATAGAAGTAGAATACCTAATTTCAAAATCAATAGAGGGAATAAAAGTGAATTAAAAAATTAAGCAACTGAGTGAAATGTAGGAAGGGAGAAAAAAAGCAAACAAAAACCAAGAGAAATAACAAAATGATAATAATAAGTCCAAATATGTTGGTAACCCCAATAAATATAAATGGGCTGAACATACCATTTAAAACATACAGATTTTAAATTCAATAAAAGTGCTAAACCCAACTAATATTGTACTTATAAGATACATATCTAAAATATAAGAAAATGTGTACTTCAAGTAAAAAGATGGAAAAATATATATCTGGTAAATATTAACCAAAAGAAAGCTGGTGCAGCTCTATTATCAATAATATCAGACAAAGCATTCATCCAGAAAACTGGATAAAACAATTGTGGTATATTTATACAATGGAATACAACAGTGAAAATTAATGATAAATATCATGAACCTAATAAGCATAATCATCATAATAAGTTGTAGGAGGATAGGTACATTATGATATATTTATATTAAATTTAAAAGCATGCACTGCAAAACAATGTTATATATCATTATGGATACATACATATGTAGTGAAACAAATTAAATCATACATTGTAATGATAAATACCAAGCTGAGAATAGTAGTGTCGAATGCTGGCTCCTCATATATCACCAACACAACTTGACTTTATTTGTTTACCATGGAAAGGGAGAAAACCACCTCCCCAAAGCTTTGGTAGTATCTCATAGGGAGAAGGCAAGGGCAGAATTTATTGAGAATTGGAAATTTGGTTAAAAGTGGGTCCTCTAATATGAGGACTTGTTTACAATTGGATGAGGATCATGATATAACAGTCTAGGAATGGTGGAAACAGCAATGGGAGGATTTTGAGGAAAGGTATTCAGAGTTTTAGGGCACAGACTGTTGACATTTTCCATTGAAAAGTTGATGAATCTTTCAGGAAGTTACTATTGTATAATGAACAATCAGGCCATTTGCTTGGATAAGAATCTCCTGGAAGAGTAGGCTTATTAATGTAGAGAGTAAAGTATATGTGGGGGAGAGTAAGTAATTTCAGTCTTTAGTGTCCAAACTGAGAGTAGAGAGTGATGATTTTGGTTCTCAGTAGTTAACCCTAGGGTAGAGGAATAGGATCAGGGAGAAGTACACAGGGGCTTCAACTCTGCCTATAATATTTTATTTCTCTTAAAAAATCTGAAGCAAAAGTTAAAACTTGCCAAAGCTTGGTAACAGGTTTATAGGTAAAATAGTTTATCTTTCCTAACATTTCTTTGCATTTATTGTAGGCTTAAAATATTTTAAAATAGCACCGTTGCTTCATAAACAATGACCGATTCTTTGTCTCCATTTTTTCAGATGCCAGGTAGGTCTCTCTAATTCAATATCACAGATGGTCCAGTTACATTACAATTGAGGTGGTTGATGTTTCATTACATTCCAGTCATAGTTTCCAGGTTATCTACCTTGTCAAATTCATGGGACTCGGTCACTTCCTATGTCTTGTCAACCAAAATTTTACAAACCACCTCTCAGTTTGTATCAATTTCAATTTATGTCGATTTTTTTTCTATTGAGAGGGCCATCTTTTACTCATCTTTTCCATGGATTAAAGAGTCTCTTTCCCTAGTGCTCTATATATGAAGATGTATAGATACACACAGGTACACACACACAGATCATATATTTTATATACATATTTATACACATATACATAAAGAATATTGGAATTAGAAGTTCCCCAGGTCATCTTCCTAGCCAACTTATGGACACTTCTATACCATTACATAGCCAGTATAGCATAATGGCAGCATATGAGTTCTGGAGTCAGTTGGCTATGGTTTAGAATCCCAGTTCTGTGTCATTTATTAGCTGTGTGACCTGGGGCAAGTTATTTAACCTTTCTATGCCTCAATATTCTTGTAGGTAAAATGAGGATAGTAATCATACCTATTTTGTAGGATTTTGTTAAGTTTAAATAAGAATGCATGTAGAATATTAAGCATAGAGTTTAACACATAAGTCTTCAAAATATGCCAATGATTATTATTATTATCATCATTATCTCTGATAGATATGACCATCGGCCTCTGCTTGAACTGTTTCAACAATATTCTACCCTACAAGAAAACCTGCTCTATTTGGGAGAATCTCTAGTACTAGAAACACAATGAGCCAAAGTTATTTTTCTATAAACCTTGCTCCCTTTAAATTCTAATTGTTGGTCTGAGTTCTGTCCTTTCAAACTACACAGATGGTCTCTACCATGTCAATGTGGAAATCCTTCAAAAGTTAGAAATCAGTGTCTCTTATTCTCCAGAACAGTCTTTATCCACAAGTTAGAACTCTAGAGTGTAAGTAGTGTTAGAATAAGATAGCAGATTTCAGCATCACCTACAAATAGATTGGTGAATAAGTATTGGATATTCTGTTAGCTTGAAATGTTAAATTTTGAAGGGTTTGATTTAGACGTGTAATTAGCAGGTCTCCAGGCATCTAATGAGTTACAGTATCTAAGGTTTGGGGTAAAGGAAAGCCTTATATTTCGACTTACCTTTGGATCCAAGTTCCTGTTTTTACCAACTTTACCATTTTTGCTCTGTTTTGCCTTCTGTGTGTATAGTCCCTTTTCTGCAAATGCCACCATGCAAGATACCATCACAGCCCCTTCCCTTACCAAAGCACTGATATGTCCAGACTACCTGGATTGTCTAGAACATTAACTATTGCTGTTCTTCAAAGTTCTTCTGAGGGAAGAATCTTGACTAGTTATCTCTTCTTCTTGGCCTCTAGCCTCCTGCCATGTTGCTAGGTCCTCTGTCTACTCTGTATTCTTTACCTCTCATCTTTCGTTCATACCCAACAACCCTTCAAATATATGTTCATTTCTTATGTTACAGTTTATCCATCTTTTTCTTCTTGCTTCCAGCCCAAATCAGCCATACACTGAGGATTATATTTCCACAATTAAGATGAACTATTAGAGTATCTTGCCAGATAAAGACAGTTTTCTTCCTAAGAGAAATTCTGCTCCCAGCTAAATCTTACACTAACATTTTATATCTTCATGCTACACAGTCATGATATAAAGAAATGTATCTAGGTCCATAATGAAAGATATGTGGCATGTATGCCTCCATTACCCTCTTCACCATAAAAGATGTTGTTAATCAATCACAACATGCTCTACCAAAAATGGCTCAAAATCTTTCTTCTCCATGGTTGTAGCTCCTGCCAAAGAGCTCTTTCTGTTAAGGTCCCAGATTCCACCAGGTAGCCCTGATTGTGGTCTCATCTCCTGCTGGCAGGCCCCTCCATGATTCTAGGACCAAAGAGGGTCACTGCTTCTGGGTTCTTGTAATATTACCTTTCCCGTTATTTCCCAAACCCTAGGATTGGTGATAGGCTTCTGCTTCTGCTAATCTTGAGCCTGTTTCACCGTCCCCATTTGTCTTCTATCACGTGCATTGCCAATTCCTTATATTAAATTCCCTCTATTTGAAATAGCTAGAGTGGTTTTGTTTTTTCTGATTGGACTCTGAATGATACGCCTCCTTTGAAAATTTCTAGTATGTTTTATCTTTTCTATGGTAGAATCATATTCAGTAAACCTCAAGTTGGATCTTCAAGCCATCCCAACATGCCTCCTTCTGTGCTGTATATTCTCTGTCTTCTCCAGATCCGTTCTCACAAGCCTTCTCCACCCTGCTCTTAGTTCTAGGAAGCTGGCCTTTACAAACTGCATCCCCTGGCTTCCTTGCCCTCTGGCTTCCAGGTGGTCTGCATCAGCAGATGAAGGTAGAGGAGAAAGTGTTTGGAGTATTTAATCCTCCAGCCCCCTATGGCTTTGCTTATTTACCTAAGGTCATAGATTGTTAGTTTCTTTCTCAGGCTACAGGGCATGCCGTATTCCAAAAACGTTTCCCTCCCCTTCCCCCCTCAAGCCTAAGAGTGGTTGTAACTTCCTACAGCTGCTAGTCTCTGGGTGCTTTGCTATCTCTTTTGACCCCTTAATCCTACCCACCCCTTAGTAAATAGTCCCTTCGTTAGAGTTTCTTTACTCACCCTTTATGAGAATGCCATCTGTTTCCTGCCAGGAACATGACCAATACAATCACATACCTGTGTTTGACAACCCACCCCTGTTCATTGCAAACTCTCAGGACCCTATTTGTACTATTACTAACCTGTACCAGCACTGTCTCCTTGGTTTCTGGCTTCAAATTATTGGCTCTATTTTCCTCTTATGTATGGTACTACTCCTAACCTTTGTACTTCATATTTGTATTTGGTCTCCTCAGGTTGGAGTCTTCCCTCTCCCCAGAGGACTTTATCTCTAACTCACTCTTCTTCTCCTGCTACCAAGTATTTCCAGGCAATTTACCTCAGTTTGAGGACCCTTAAACCTAATCTCCTTTCCCAACCTGCTTGACAAGTGACTAATTCTCCAAAAACAGGGAGAAATATTTGGGCATATTCTGTGTTACATTATTGGCATTCTTTCTTCAATCTACTCTACAACCCCTCCCTGGGCAATCTCATACATTAACACCTCTTAAATTTATGTCTCCAGCCCTAACGTCTCTTGTGAGCTCCAGACCTGAATATTCAACTGCCTATTCAACATCTGCACTTGGATGTCTCAAAGGCACATCAAGCTAAACATGTCCAAAACGAAATTCATCTCCCCCTTGATCTGATTCTCCTCTAGTGTTCTTTGTCTCAGCGAATAGAGCCACTAGACCCTTGTTCAAACCAGAATCCAGTAAGTCATTCTAGATTCTTCCTTCTTACCCCACTTATCCAAGTCATCAAGTAATGCTAACTTTATCTCCTAAATCTATCTCGAATTATTTACTTCTCTTTATCCCTACCCACTACCACTCGATGGGATGGTGTTAAGTCTAGGGTATTATCATTTTTCTCCTGAACCACTTCCATAGCCTCTTAACTGGTCTCCCTGCATCCACTCTTGCCCCTCTTCAATCCCTCCTCCACACTGCTACCAGAGTTCTCATCTTCTCTATGCTTAAAGTTAAAAATCTATAACACTGCCCACAAGGCCCTGCATGTTGTTGTCCTTGTCAACCTTTCCAGCCTTCTGGAGACTTCTCTTCACTCACTGTGCTTCTTCAAGTGTGCCAAGTTTATTTGACCTCAGAATCTCTGTACATGCTGTTCTTTCTATGGAATGTTTGCTCTATTCTCTCCTTTTACTCCTCCATTAGATTTTAGCTTAGATACCATCTCAGTAGAGTCTTCCTTGACACTCTAGGCCAGTCTAGGCAGCATGCCCTCCACTTTGTATGCACCCAAGCACCCTATACTTCTCCTTTGTAACATAATATTCTTGTAATTATATGATTGGAGATGTCCATCCCCTAGGCTGTAACTTTCACCAGGGCATAGAGTGTGTTCTGTTTTCACTGGTAGTACACACAGTAGGTGCTGAATAAATGTTGAAAGAATGAATGAATATAGGTACTTATCATCTTGACCAGATTGTAGATTTTATGATTGCAAATTTTAGATCCCCACAGAGCCTAGCTCAGTATGCTGTGTAATCTGTCTCTCTTACTCTCTAACGTGTATATGTATAATTTAATCAACAAATAGTTGATGTGAAAAATGAATTGAAATTCCTGGAATTACTCAAGTTATTCTTCAAAACCTCCTCACCTATATCTATTGTGTGCATTTCCTTTTCCTACTCTACATATGTCCCACATTTTTGTCTCCTTTTTCTACGAGGACAATAATTCATTCTTTGTGGCTAGAGGAAGCTTCTCTAGCCAGTAATTCTCTCCCTTTTAATGCCATTGCATTTATTAAAGAGCACAAATGAAATAGCTGTGTACAGTTATAACACTATACAATTTTAAATAAGAGCACTATTTTTACCTAAGAGGAGGTGTTCTCATTTCTAGGAGGGGAAAGATCACAATCATGTATATGAAGAACTGGCATTGACTGTGAACATTAAGTCAAATGATCAAAGGATTAGAATTTGCATTGTGGGTTGATAATTCATCTATATTTCTGCCTCTTCCCTTCTTCCATGTAAATTAAAGCTGCAGGATCTGCCTTTGTGTAAACTTCCCTACAGTCTGTTAAATGTGTTGCTGCAACTATAAAATGATTTTAATAGATGGCAGAATTCTGCTTATTTGTTCTGAATTTCGGCACAGGGAGTAATTAATAACCTATAGAGCTCAATAGTTTTTTGCAGAACTTGGAGTGTAATGGAATGAATAACTCTGGAATATCTATTCAGTGCTCAGAAAGCAAAGCACTTTTTGAGATGAGTACTAAACTAGGAGTCCAAAGACTGGCAGTGTACTCTTGACTTGGCCTCTGTGTAACCATGAATGTCTCCCCAGTCTCTCTGTGCTAACATCCTCTTTTGTGAAACAGACTTCATGATACTTCCACTCATTACTCACAGGGTTGCTGTGAGGAACAAATGAGGAAAGTACGAAATGGAAGATACATAAATAAAAATATCCCACATGTTGGGGAATGTTGCAAGATATCGGTACTTTAGATACCTTATCTCACTCTCACCTCAGGTCACTTTCATTGGCAGCTGGTAGTCATTACCCATTTTTCACATCTTACTATTAAAGAAACAAACACACCAATAAGGTGGCAAGTGGGGAGAAAATAAAAGTTGGGAGGCTGGCGACTAAGAAAAAATAATGACACCTCAGAATTATAAATCCCACAAATTTGTAATTGTTACAATTTATACTGGGATGAAGAGACTAATACTCTTTATATTCTTCAGACAATATATAGCTGTTATCAGCAAACCAAACAGAATTTATTTTACAGGGAACAAAAATGACATGCTAAATATTAATTCAAATATTATATTTCATATACACAATATGAATCTATTTCAAGTATTAATGATTTTAAACAAAAGAAACCCAATTTTCTCTTCCACACAATTTTGTTAAAAAAAAAAGTGCTTCTTTTGTACAAATGCAGGTGAATAAGACGTATTACTAAATATAACTACTTAATTGCATTAAATGGATCCCTTTTACCTACTTAGTAAACATGGTGGGGTCTGCAGCCATCAGACTCAGGAGTCCAAAGCTTCAGATTTGGCATAGATGGAAATGTTAGGCTGAATGAACCTGTCTTTACTTGATATACCTCAAGATTTCCTGCCTAGTACATAATACAAAAGTCTTTTACAATAAACCTTGTTTTATACAACCCATGATTCTGAAATGCAAAGTATGCAAAGTACACTTTTGGATATTGAGTTATTTTAAACACATTAGGAAAGTTTACTGTTTAAAGAATTCATGTGGTGAGTCCTTTTATTTGGTTGAATTCTATGAAATTGCTGATATTTCAGCATTTTTATTTATGGAAAGGGCAATTTCATGTGATTCAGTGTAATAAAAAGTGAAGACCCATTCTTTCACCTTAAAACAAAGTACATCTATATATAAATAACGTACCTGTTTAGATACATTTAGGCTAACGTGCAATATTTTGGAGAGTGGGGGTGAGGGAAGGAATTGCCAAGTCAGCATTTTGGATAGATGGATAAATTCAAATTATGCCCATTGATTGCTCTAGCTGCCTCTTTGAGCAGTAATATATGTTAATTAATACACTGGAGGATATCATAAAATTTAATATAAATGGAAAATTTTTCTTTACAGTTGGTTTGCTATGATGAAAACATTCAGTTTATTTTCCCAAAGATTAAATACCATGTGAGTCACCATAATGACACATCTGCTTACATACATCTCCATTTATGTTATCATTGGAAATCGTCAGAGGTTATGCTGCTATTTTAGTGCAGTCTGTGCTGTGTACTTTGGTTAATGCTCGGTGAAGATTTGGATCCCATGGGGTAGTTGTGATGAAAGAGGGTGGTTGTTTTCCAGGTGACTAACCTAATCATAAATTGGGAATCTTCTTCCAAGTCAGAGATTAAGGAGCAGTTTAAACTCCTGAAATCTGTGTTGGAGAGGTCAGGTGGGCAGGGAATAGATTTGCAGTCTGTCTCTTCATCAGATTCAGCAACAAGGCATTGGGTATCTTGCTATTCACTGCTGTTGAAAATGTAATCAGTTCCTTCATTTATCCAGTCACTGACTTCTTAACTGTAAAGTGCATTCAAATACTGTGAGCACAAAAGGCAGAGTGTGGAGTGAGGAGAGATGTGTGTCCTTAAGAGGTTCTGGGGTATATTGGCAGCCTTTGATGAAGTGAGTGTATGGCTGCCAAGAACTAACATTTTAAAAGGTACGTGGAGTCTGGGTGTTGAACAAAGACAACTTAAACCACCAAATGCAATAATATGAATCACTCTGCATTTTGGAAATTATAATACCAAAAGGGGAAGCACATGCCCTATGGAGTCTTAGCCTACCTGCTCATCTCTTCTGAATGGTGCAGAATGCAGCTGCCATCTCTTACAGTGCGCTATTGTTAACAGGTGTGCCAGAGTCAGCCTTGCTACTGAGTTAAGCTCTGCATGTGGGGATTTCACACTTTGCAGCCCCTTGGAGAGGGAGTATTGGCAAATGACTGTGTATAAAAGTAGAAAGCACTTGGGAATTTCACCACCATGCTAGATTTAGATCAGAGTAAAGGGGCCAATTTAAATTGGTAACAAACTAGAGAGAGCTGCATGTCTGGTAGAGGTGCCATTAACCTAACATCCATTCCACTTCTTTCTCACTGCCGCTGCAATTCCCGACGGAGCACTTGGTTGAAATTTGATGACCACCTTTTAGGTGTGAGAGAGAACTGATTTTTTTCTAAGCAGGTAGAATTTAACATGGGTGTTTCAGTTCTTTGGTGGCAAGAGTACGACCAGCCTTCTAATTTGTAAACAGTACTCATTTCCTTTGGTTCCCTTTTGGAACGTTAATTATTAAAAAATCAAATTCTTTTTCCACTACTGGCATACTAGGGCTACTTACGAGAATGGAATTTTTCAAAATATATTTCTCTTATAGGTAATAAGTGAAACACTTCATCTTTTGGCAGGGATCAGGAAGGGAGGAACATTTTCTGGGAAAGACAAATGTGACATTTGAGGACACTGATCTCAATAAGGATTTGTTGGAGGGTGTTGTTTAGTCCTTTCCTCCTTTGTCTCTCTTTGTTTTTCTTACACTCAAATCTAAAAGGAGTCTAGTGATGACTAAATAGCCCTCAGATCATTTTTCAGAGAGATAAACCTGCTACCTAGAGGCTTGAGTGTTTTGCCCAAAGGCACAATCATTCAACGACAGAATACCAAGATTATTTCATTTCTGCTTTAAAGTACAGTTGAGTCTTCTTTGCCGAGGCCATCTTTTTTTTTTTTGCAGTATGCAGGCCTCTCACTGTTGTAGCCTCTCCCGTTGCGGAGCACAGGCTCCGGACGCGCAAGCTCAGCGGCCATGGCTCACGGGCCCAGCCGCTCCACGGCATGTGGGATCTTCCCGGACCGGGGCACGAACCCGTGTCCCCTGCATCGGCAGGCGGACTCTCAACCACTGCACCAGCAGGTAAGCCCTGCCGAGGGCATCTTTAAACAAAGCTTATATTTGAGTGCAACTCAATCCTGGAGCATGATGGGTAAGGAGAAAAAGGCAAGGAAGCTGCACGTATAATATAAGGTTCATTATCATAAGCACATTTTGACTTAATTTTCCCTTGGTCTGGGGGGAGCTCATTGTTCCAGATTTTTGTAATACATCGGCCATTATCTGAGTTTTTAAAAGTCCAGTAATAATAATAACACAGATATAAAATGCACATTTTCCCTCTCTAGATGAGTTTGTTGACTAGAAACTTCTTTTTGTAAACTTGCTCTTTAAATTGAAACAGTTTCTTTTAAGAACTCTTCTTTCATTTGGGACAAACCCGACGGCCACAGATGATAAAATCACTGCTCCTTTGGGAAAGGGCTCGTGGTCCCTTCCATTAACCTCCAACATGATTTAACTTCATGTAAGCAGAGGTGATTCTTTAGGGTCCAACTGCTAAATTAAAACTTGTTCCTTTCTTGGGATACCCTCTTTGAACAATTAGCCCTTTCAAAGGCAAATTTTCCTTGTTCTTGGAGCCTCCAGGGTCATGTGTTTTTTTACAACAGCTGCATGTGAATTTCTGCAGTCTGAGGTTTGCTCAAGGCCCAGGCTCTCTTTGGTTACCATGGAAACCTCCCTCCCAACCAGCTGCCATTTCCTATATTCCTGGCAAGGAATGAGTCAAACCTCTTAGATATCCCACAAGCAGAGTCAAGATAAAGAATAACACAGAGAGGGCTTCCCTGGTGGCGCAGTGGTTGAGAGTCCGCCTGCCGATGCAGGGGACCCGGGTTCGTGCCCCGGTGCGGGAAGATCCCACATGCCGCAGGAGCGGCTGGGCCCGTGAGCCATGGCCGCTGGCGTCCGGAGCCTGTGCTCCACAGCGGGAGGGACCACAGCAGTGAGAGCCCCGCGTACCGCAAAAAAAAAAAAAAAAAGAATAACACAGAGAAAACATGAACAACTTGTTAAGTGAACAACTTGTTGATTCCCTACATGGGAGGCTACATGCAACAAAATCAGCTTTCCTGGACATCAACACACAAGGGTTCACTGAGATCCATTAAAGCTCACTTTCTTCCTGACTTTAAGGAGTGGGGATTCGACTCTGCATCTCTACGTCTGTAAATTGAGGAACACTTTCTGTGCTCTCGGAGGTGATGGGTGAGATGACATGTTTGAGCCGAAGGAGCATTGTGAAGAGCAGGATGAGGAGAATGGCCAGGAGGCTCAGGAATAAGCCCACATACATATACAGGTTGGAATACTTCTCTGAAGTAGTGTCAACCTCTGTTGCCAGGGTGGGGAAATGGGCCCGCCCAGTGAGATTCCCATGGTACTTGAAATGCACCTCCGTCATCACTTAAGACTTGAGTTGGTACCTATTTCTATTTGATTTCTATTGCCCTTGAGGCATTCCACAGTCACTTAGGCTGTCTCTGAATACGCTGGAGGTGTTCTAACAATCTCATACACAAACCAGTCACAACCAGAGCCAAGTCAGTAGTGCACAAGCATCCCCCTCCCAAATAGTTTTTATCAGAACTTCTTAATCATTTTTTTAAAAATACAAATAAAATCTTTTACTTTCCACAGTCCTACTCATATACTGATTAAAATAAATATGGTGAAACTGCTTTATAATACTGGTATGGAGACAAGAATGAGTATTAAATCGGACTTTTCCTGTCTTTTGGTAGAGGGAGAAAGAGCTCTATTTTATCTACAGCTCATCTAAATGTGTGCATTAATTATGTGAATTTAATTGGATTCTTCTGTGGGGAGACTTTCTAAAAGCTTTTGTATATTTCAGGCTCAGCATTTTCTAAAAGCTTTTGTATATTTCAGGCTCAGCATATCTGAGTTTTTACCCTTCTTGTCTTTCTGAATCCCCCATAGGGATGACACTTGTAAGGTTTCTTTCCAGCTGCCACAGCTTGAGGGTTGGAAGTCTAGAGGATGTGACTTTTCTACAGTTCTGTTGACATCCCTCACTGTAGGCTGGAGGGAAAGTGTTGTCAGACCTGGTAATTCTCAGATGGAGGAGGTCTCAGAGATGCAGACAGCAGTAGATCTAGGCTCAGAAGATTTGACTCTTAAAATTCTTCAACAGATTTATTTTCCTGAAAATCAAAAACAACAATAAAAGGTTCGGGTGTCTAAGAAAAACAGATGGCAATTTGTTTTGAAATAAAAATTAACTGATATGTTGCAAAATGTTTTGCTATAGGAAAATTAGTCTTAAAATGATACCCTGAATTTTTATCATTTTGAATGCTTTTTTTCCTAAGTGGTAAATACCGATTACAAGGTTAAAGAAAAATTCAGATCAGAGAACAGCAGCTAATAACTAGGTTAGGTTAAGACAGTGTTTCCCAGACTAACTGGTCATAAAATTTACCTGAAGTACTTAATAAAATACAGACCGTGGGCCCCCATCTGGACTTTCTGAATCATAATCTCCACAGTAGGGGGCCTGGTCACCACTCTAGAGAGTCATATTTTATTGGTATGGGGTGGGGTCCAACCACTGGTATTTTTAAAAAGCTCCACAAGTGACTGTAAAGTCAGGACTGAGAACCACTGCCCTAGTTTAAGCAGGAAAGCCTAGCATTGAAATAAAGGCCTAAATCTAAGGATTCATTTCTTCAAACCCCAGGTCGCAGTGCCATGGGTCGCTTTAACAAATCATGGAATTTTCAGGAAAGTAGGCTTCCCCCAATTTCGTTTTTGTGTTCTGTCTCTCTCATTTAAGTCTGTGGGGTGAGAATACAGTTTTTTCCCTCAGTATTTGTAGATCAGAAGTAATTGAAAGGGTGTGTTTGTTCTGAGCAAATAACTGCATCATTCATTATTGGTAAAGACAGAACCTTGTCTATTTTTTTTTTTTTTGCGGTACGCGGGCCTCTCACTGTTGTGGCCTCTCCCGTTGCGGAGCACAGGCTCTGGACGCGCAGGCTTAGCGGCCATGGCTCACGGGCCCAGCCACTCCGCGCGGCATGTGGGATCTTCCCGGACCGGGGCACGAACCCGTGTCCCCTGCATCGGCAGGCGGACTCTCAACCACTGTGCCACCAGGGAAGCCCCAGAACCTTGTCTTTATTCACAAAAATATTCAAGTGTGTAAATAGGGTCAACTATTTACTGTTGAAGGCTTCCAAAATGATTTAGCTTGTTTTTCAGAACATGAATTTTTAATATGGGTGACTATAAAAACAACATAAACCACCATCACCTGTCAAACTTCTATGTGCAGTAGTGTCAGAGAGCTGATAATGTAGCCCAGTTCTGTCGCTTGTTAACATGCCCAAGGAGCGTTAATAGGAACAGCTCCAACAATTACATTACTCTTCCTATAATCTTGAATTGTGCGCCCAGCTTGGGAGCATTTCAGCTTAAAGTTTATGTTCACTAACCTGTGGTACTATACTTTCTGTAATCTGCATGATCCTTAGCCTACCTATCTAATTCCCCTACCACCCATGTGGTTCTCAAGAAACAAGAGCAAACAAAGAGACAGGGTCTCTTTCTACTGTCTTTGAGCTATGGTCTAGGAAACATTTTTGCAATACTTAGAGGTACATCTATTTTGATTTCTGATTCACTAACAAGTGGAAAAGATAATCACGTAGGTACCCTTTTGTTCCCTAGAAACACCAGCCCCAAAGGCAATGGTTCTCCTGAGTAGCTTGTTACAAATGCCGGTTGCAGGGTCTACTCTTGGGAGCTCCTTCTCCCCAGACCACTCTATTCTTAGCCTTGCTTGTC
Organism: Phocoena phocoena; assembly: GCF_963924675.1. Classification (NCBI taxonomy): domain Eukaryota; kingdom Metazoa; phylum Chordata; class Mammalia; order Artiodactyla; family Phocoenidae; genus Phocoena; species Phocoena phocoena. Next base: position 94,241,712 of record NC_089240.1, on the reverse strand, counting down.
CTCCCAAATCCAGTTTTTCTCAAGAGTGTGATGCACGAACCCCTTACCTGATTTAAAATGTAGACTCCTAGGCCCTTCCCCAGGCCTACTGAGTTCTAATATCTTGGATCAAGGCCCAGGAATATGCATTCTAAGCACAAGATTTTCATGTGATTCTTTGCATGTAGAGCTTTGAGAGTTAACTATCAGTTTCTCTATCGAGATATCCCAGCTAAAGAACATAGCTAATCTTATTGGTTGTTTGGGGACCCTACTTTAAAAAACTATTAAAAGAGTGCCACAGGTTGAATTATGTCCCCCCCAAAAGATATGTTGAAGTCCTAACACCCAGTACCTGTGAATGTGTTGTGACCTTATTTGAAAAAAGGGTCTTTGCAGATGTAATCAAGTTAAAATGAGGTCATTAGGTTGGCCCTAATCCAGTATGACTGGTGTCCTTATAAGAAGAGAAGACAGAGACGTTCAGGGGGAAGACAGAGACAGAGATTGGAGTGATGGATCTACAGACCAGGGAATGCCAAGGATTGCCAGTAAACACCAGAAGCTAGAAGAACCAAGGGAGGATTTTACCCTACAGATTGCAAAGGGAGCATGACCAAGCTGATGCCTTGATTTCAGACTTCTAGCCTCCAGACCTAAGAGAATAAATTTCTGTTTTAAGCCACCCAGTTTGTGGTACTCTGTTTATGGCGGTCCTAGGAACCGAATACACAGAGTAATCACCCTGAGGCCCTAGGGTTTTGGAACCCTTGGGGCAATGTTTCTGAAGGAAGTCCCTGGAAGATTTGTATTACAAATGCAGGTTTCTGGGCCTTTCCCCTTGCTTCCTAGATCAGAATCTCTCGGGATAGGACCCTGAAGTCTACATTTGTGACAAGCTACCCATTTAGAGTTTTAAGTACACTCTGCAAGGAATGGTTTCCAGTCCCTGTTGCCCTCAGGATCACTTACGAAACCCTTTGAAAATATGTATACCTGGGTTCTTCCTTCAGAGGTTCTGATTCAGTAGGTTTGTGTGGGGCATGAACAGCTGTAGTGCTTAAAGTTCCACAGGTGATTTCGATATGTGACCTGGGCTGAGAAGCACCACTCTACAAATAGAACAGAGCGTTGCAGAGTCAGGACTCTGACAGTCCCGGGCCACCCACATAGAGGCATTACTTTTTCACCTGGCCTCCAGAAGACAAGTGGAAGGAAAATAAACACTCACTGCTAGTGCAATCCAAGTGTGAAAAGCCTCAACAGTAGTATAGTATCTTTTTGGTCTCCTGTGGACCTCCAAATACACAGATTTGGGTAAGGCAGGCTTCTTGGTTGGGTACATTGTCATCATCGGTGCATCCAGGGTCCCTTTTATTCGTTTACTCAGTAACACCCATGGACAAACACCTGTAAACAAACACCTACCAACTGTAAGGTTGAGAATAACTAATAATTTACATGACATCTACCTACGCTCCTCCCTATCTCATCCCACACCTCCCCAGAAATTATCAGTATTCTGAATTTTGTTAGTCGTTACCTTGCTTTTATTTACACACACACACCTGTGCCTAAACACTATGTTGTTTATTTTTGTCTTGAACTTTCTAAAAAAATCGTCAAGAAATACGTCATCTTCGATTTGCTCTTTTTACTCTACAGTCCATTACTATATGATTTATTTATAATTAATCTTACAGGATGAAAAAGGAATAAAGATTTGGTAGCCCATATTGCCTTTGAGAGTCCTTACTGTCTTTGGACTTTACTCCATTCTCCTTAGCTTGGCGTTCAAGGCTGTCAATGTCCTAGCCCTGGCTGACTTTAATTCCTTCCACTACCCTCCTTTCCAATCAAGCCGTAATGCTCACTGTCACCTACTTCCCCGCCTCCATGTTTTTGTTTGATCAGTTTCTTCCATCTTTGCATATCTCTGCTTGGGGAAATGCTAGCATTCTTCATAGTTACGCTCATGAAACTGACCTTGATTTCTCATCCAAATCCTAACTCCCACAGGCTTTCTCTGTCTTCTAGAGAAATTACATTCACCTAATACTGTATCTATTTGCTGTATTTTCCCCCAAATTGTAATTTATAAACCCCTTGAGGATCTTTTTCAACCTTCTGTCCCTTATACAACTGTGCTCGCAATAGCTGCTCAATAATTGTTGAACAAATGCATGGGTATGACTGAAGAAATGTACTTAGCACTGACAATTTAGAGAGAAGCATAGTGTTATCTCTGTTCTGATAGCTAATATAGCTTGGGGAAGCACGTGAAACTCCCTTTTATTTTTATTCCCTTCCCCCACTCCCCTATCTCTTATTGTGCAAACGAGACTAAATTCCTGATTATCTTCTGGAATTAAGGAATAATCACTTTGTGGGAATTCCCTGGTGGTCCAGTGGTTAGGACTCAGTGCTCTCACTGCTGTGGGCCCGGGTTCAATCCCTGGTGGGGGAACTAAGATCCCACAAGTTGCACAGCACAGCACAGCCAAAATTTTTTTTTTAAAAAAGGAACAGTCACTTTGTTAGAAACTTTGCTCTTGAATTACTATTTCAGTTGCATGATTTTAAAGGAAAACTACATGGAATGGGTTTACAGCCTTAAGTTTTAGAAAGTTCAATTGTGTCTATAAATGCTTTTCAGTAACAATAATACTGCCTCCTACACAGTCGACCCTTAATCTTCCTTAAGGTCTAAATACTTACTAAATATTTATTAGAATTCTATGAAGCCTAGAGAAGCTTTAGAGAACAATGATCTCACGTACAGTTGTCAACTTCTTTAAACATTTCATTTGAGGGTTTGGAAAACTAACTAGCCATGTATTTCTTAAAACCTCTGCAGTCTGCAGAACACCAAACATCCTGTTCAATGCAGACAAGTCTATCAATTTAATTCCTTAAATCTTAAGGACTTTGAAATGAGTAAATGAAAAGTTACATACTGGGGAGTCCTCTTTGTTAATCTGCTCCTGCATCTGTGACAACTTCTCATAAAAGCTTTCAGAACAGGATTGCCATAGCTCTCTTTGCTAACTAACTACTTAGTTGCACAGATAATGTGATTGCTCCATTAAAAGCTCTGGACCATTTGGAAAGAAAAACAACCATGCAATTTCAAAAGAAATCAAAATTCTATTAATTCTAAAGAATCTGGTTTTTGTGGAAAGACCCTTGTAGGATTTTAGTATCCTGCAGTTCTTTCTGGAAAGCTAATAAAATGAAAATCAGTCTCCAGTCTTCGTAAAAGTGATGGAAAGCTGTTGAGGGACGAGGAGGAGAGTGCGGGATAGGAAAAAGGGTAAGGAATTAGGAAAAAAGGATGATAGAGAAGACGGGACGAGGGAAGGAAGGAAATGTGAGAAGTAAGGTGATGAGGAGTGTGGGAAGTGGATAAGAGGTGGGAGGAAATGAGTGGTTAAGAGATAGAGGTGAAGATACGGAAGCAGGAAAACATTGGGAAACAGACGAAGAAAGGAAAGGGGGAGGGAAGTTTGGGGGAAGGGAAAATGGAAAGAGATTAACTTAATAATAATTGGCCAATGTCCAACATTAGCCTGAACATCCGGTTTACTTGTAACGTAAATCAAAACACCCACAAGCAATGTGAATGCACCTCTGATTTTCTGATTGCATGTTTTGTCCTTAACTTGGTAAATAAAACTCTTGGTAAAAAAAACAAAAAAAAACTTCTTGAGTTTTTGGTATGAACACTGAAATCCCAAGTCTCCCGTAATGTTCAGTGTCAGCATAGTATATATAACCTTGCAGAAGCAAAACAACATACACACCCGGACCATGAATTTTGCTCCTTAAAATGAGATGGGAATGTGGAGCTTTCTCCATCCATCAACGATGAGAGGGATTCCTAGGGTGAAACTTGTTTCTAATAAGAGAAAAAGTGCTGGGGATACAGAGATAAATGTAACCTGATCCCTGTTTGGATCCTCAAGGAGCTTGCCATAGTTACTTTTACTTTAACATGACAAAGTTCTGAAAACAATTCACTGGTAATTTTACATTTTTCTGAATGACACCTGCCTATATAATTTCAGAGCTGAAATCCCACCACATAGCTAAGGAAAATGATCAGAGAAACGACTCAGAAGAGACAGTCAAAACTATCAATTGCAACAGCTTTGAGGAGTTAACATTCTGTTCGTATTTATCTGTCCCGTGTGAGGGAGAGAAAACTAAGGGAGGTGGAAGCTGAGTATCTAGTTCCACATCAGCCTGTGAAAAAACAATTCCAGCACAAGTGCTTCTTCAATGGCTGGAGCCATTAAGTAACAAGCTTCTCAAGTGGGAGTTGCTGTATCTTCTGTGGCAGATGGTGCCTATTTGTCACACCTGCCGATAAATAAAATGCCGCTCATTTCACCGTAAATAACATCATAATATTTCCAAATCTCTCTTACCTTTCCTGGCTCACAGGATGAATGGGATTAGCCATTTAAGCATCCCTTTTGAAGCATGCATCGGCAGGCAAGTTGTTCAGGAACATCTCTGGAATATCTGGAAAATAGAAAGAAAGCCTTGTTTTGCCACAGAAGCAGGACTATATTCATGCAAATATGCTTTCTCTTTCATCTTCCTGAAGAGTCAGACCTTTCCAGCGTAAAACAGAAAAGCACCCTCTATCAGTTACTTAAAATTCCAGTTGCCACTTACAGCTTCAGAGTGCAGTTTCAGATGCCTGCTTCTTATAAACTCCAAAGAGAGAAGTGTCTGTTTGGATGTGTATGTACCATCCGGAACACTTGAATGGAAGCAGCCTGAATAGTGAAGTCCCCAGTTCCTCTTTCGCAGGCAACAGTTTAGAGCGTGCGGGAAAGGTAGTGATTCAGCTCTGCCTTGTCGTAGCGGTGTGGAGCTGAGAGGGAGGAGGTAAGAGAGAAGCTGAGCAGCAAAGTTTGTATAAGCCTTCCACTTTAACCCCTTCGAGTCTTCTTCATGAATCTGTAGGACTAGTGAAGACTCCCTGTTTCTGTAAAAGCCTCTTCATATGACATTTAAGGGGATCAGATCTCCTGCTCAATTGAAGAGCTTTTTCATCTTAGGTTTATAGTAATATATGCATAGAATTGAAACCAAACATGCCAGGATATAGTGGTATTTAAATAATTCCATCTTTATAAACAGAATGTGTGCGTATGTTGGGGAAACATTTTTGTAAGCGCCAACTGAATACTTTTATTTTGAATTTTTTGTGGAGATTTAACATCAGTATTGGAATCTAGGTCTGAGTTTCTGGTTGGGGGTCTAAGCTTTAGGTAGAATATCTTTGAAGAAGGCATATCTATCCAGGGTACATGTGCCATTAAAAATGATTCATCCAACTGTAGTTTAACTGCCATTACTGTGTTTTATATATTGTGGCAAGAGGAAGGAGATTAACATTTCTTGAGTGCCTACTCTGTGTCAAGCATTTAATGTAGAGAATCTCATTTAATCCTCATAACAACGCTGTGACTTGTATATTATTATTCTCATTTTACAAATAAGGAAACAGAGGCTCAGAGATGAAGCATGTCATGTAGTTTAGTACGCTTGGAGCCAGTATTTGAAAACAAGGCAGTGTGATCCCAAAGTCTCTGCTCTTTTCTCTGTAGCAGTAGTTCTTCACCTCTGGTATGTCTTGGATTCCTTTGAGAACTTAATGAAAGCTATGGATTGTCCTCTTCCTCAGAAATAGGCATATAATTTCCATGCTCCATGGCCTCCAGGTTAAGAACAGCTGAACAGGGCTTCCCTGGTGGCGCAGTGGTTGGGAGTCCTCCTGCCAATGCAGGGGACACGGGTTCGTGCCCCGGTCCGGGAAGATCCCACATGCCGCGGAGCGGCTGGGCCCGTGAGCCATGGCTGCTGAGCCTGCGCGTCCGGAGCCTGTGCTCCACAGTGGGAGAGGCCACAACAGTGAGAGGCCCGCGTACTGCAAAAAAAAAAAAGAACAGCTGAACGCCCTCATGTCCAATATTACAACATTATTAGTGCATTGTTCAAAAACTCATGGTCATCAACAATTTTTAGTATGAAATTAATAATTCCATATTATTAATAATAGTATATAATAATAATAGCGTAATAATGTATTATGCCAATCTTTAAGAAATTACTGCAGTGCTTTTTCCTTTATCCCAAATTTTCTTTAACAAATCTTGCATCTTTTTTTTTTTTTTTTTTTTTTTTGCGGTACGCAGGCCTCTCACTGTTGTGGTCTTTACCATTGTGGAGCACAGGCTCCGGATGCGCAGGCTCAGTGGCCATGGCTCACGGGCCCAGCCACTCTGCGGCATGTGGGATCTTCCCGGACCGGGGCACGAACCCGTGTCCCCTGCATCGGCAGGCGGACTCTCAACCACTGTGCCACCAGGGAAGCCCCCAAATCTTGCATCTTTTAACTTTTCATTTCCCTCATTCTAGTGGTTACAGTGGGTTGAGACTCTCCTTGAAATTGTTAATACCTCACCAGCATAGTCTAATACCCTGTGGAGTATGCTGGGGTCTCTCAAACTGGAGTAGTATGCTCAAGATTCATGAAACTACAGGGTAAACATAATGCATTTTTCTAGAGGATCTCAGATAGGGAGAACGTAGGTAACTTGAGTGATAATTTTCAAGATAGTTTATATGACAATAAACATATTGTAGAATAAAATGCAAATTTTGTATGCACTTTTACAATCAAGCATGAGACTTCAGAGAAATGTTGCACTTGTGATGGTGCCTGTTTGGGCTACCCAGACTTCTCCAGGGGTACGTGTTGACTCTATTCTGCCATTTGGGATATTTTGGTGAAAAAGTTGGAAGGTCACACGTTGTAACAAAAAGACCATGGATTTTGAAGTCAGATAGACCTAGGTTTCAGCCTCAGCTTTGATCTATATTTTCTAGGTTACCTTGAGAAAGTCTAATTTCTCAGTTTTATCGTCTGTAAAAGAGGGAAAAACTCTCTTCATGAGGATTATATGAGAAAACATCTCTAAAGCCTGCACTACATGGTAGATGCTCAATAAATGTTAATGCTGCCATCTCAATTTTTTAAATGTCCAAAGAGAATGAGGCTACTTGAATATAACTGGAGACTTCATTAGGGGTAGTCTAATGTTTCCAACCTAATTAGGAAAAAGAAGCCTTAGGTAACATGATATTAAAATGCAAGTTTCCAGGAAGGCATAATAGATGCCCTAGAGTAGATGGGAAATTCCAAAGCCAGATCATGACATACAGAGTTTGCAAAGGAAATGCTCCAGAACAGGTTCCAAGAAATAAAAAGAAGTCAGGTTGTGGAGGAGACTGGGGGGAAAACTTGTGAAAACATTTCTTTGTAGAGATCTGTTGCCAGGCTAAGACTCCATTCCACCTTCTACAGGAGTGTTGGAATAGTGGAGGTTTTACCTCCTTCACCTCAACCCTAGTGAGAGGGGTTTCACCAGACCATCAGAGAGCTTGACATTTGTTCTCTGCAGTAGGAGCAGAGAACTGGAGCTGCACTTCATTCTGAGAAAGCTTAACATGGCCCTTGGCAGGAAGACAGGGTTGACTGTTTTGGGATTGGCCAGCATTCCCAGAATTTATCAGGCAAGGGATGTTTGAGGGTTTCCTGAGAATCAATCAAAAGGGTGTCATGCAAGAGAGAGAGCCAAGGTGGGGTCACACTAGACCCTGTCCAATAGAGCCACCTGGAGGGATGTAGAGACCCCAGAAAAAAAAAGCTGGAGATAACTGTTGGATTCCTAGGGGTGGAGGAAAGAGTTGTAAACTACCAACCTGAATATAAATTATAAACCCAGGTCTCCCAAATTGCAGGAGAGGGGTCCTCCGTGATGGGAACATTTAAAGAACCCAGAGAAGAGCCAGAGACCCAGAGAGTGGGAAGCCATTTCTTCTACCAAGGAAGAAAAGACCGATCCCTTTACCTCTCTTACCTGTTCCTGCTTCCACCCTGGTGAGGGTCCAAATAGGAGCTGGCAAGTGGGGAGAGAAAGAAGAAAACCTATCATCCCCCACTTCTCCAAAGGCAGAGAACCACCACCTACAGGCCTCAGTGTGGAGTGGGAGGGGGGACCTTATTTCCAAGTAAAGCCTAAAGAATTTGATTAATATCTTGGACTGAATATGTTCTGATTACTGAATCAAGACTGTGTTTTGTGACTTTGAGTGATTTTAGGACTGTTTACTCTTGAAGGAATGAACAGGAAAATTATGTGACTTGTCCAAGTTTCTATCCAAGGTCAGAGAAATTTTACCCCAAAGGAGTATATTTTATTTGCACATTAGGAGACAAAATGAAGTTGTGTTTTGATTCTATCATTAATTATACTTTTAAAAATATTGCTTATAAATATTAATTCATTCCTTCATTCAATGAATATCTGAGTGCTTTTATGTGCCAGGCATTGTGCTAGGAATAGGACATACAGTGAAATGAAAAATAGTCCTTGCCTTCAAATTGTTTATGATCTATGGCAGGGGTCAGCAAATGCTGACCTTCTTCTGTAAAGGGCCACAGAGTAAATATTTTAGGCTTTGAGGGACACTTAAGATCTCTGTTGTAAACTCCTCTTTCTTCAACCAATTCTATAAAAATGCAAAACCATTCTTGAGGTCTAAACAAAAAGAGGTCATGGGTCAGATTTAACCCATGGGCCCTAGTTTACTGGCTCCTTATGTGTGGAAGAAACAAACTTTTAAAAACCACCAATTAGGGCTTCCCAGGTGGCGCAGTGGTTGAGAGTCCGCCTGCCGATGCAGGGGACACGGGTTCGTGCCCCGGTCTGGGAAGATCCCACATGCCGCGGAAGCGGCTGGGCCCGTGAGCCATGGCCGCTGAGCCTGCGCGTCCGGAGCCTGTGCTCCGCAACGGGAGAGGCCACAACAGTGAGAGGCCCGCGTACTGCAAAAAAAAAAAAAAAACAAAAAACCACCGATTACCATACATTTATTATGATTGAAGATGTGCTTAGGATACTCTAGGGAATCGTGACTTCCTGGAAGTGGCAATGTTGATTTGAGACCTGAAGGATGAGTAAGAGTTGGTCAGGGTTAAAGGAGGTGAGTGCTATTCAAGGCAGAAGGAGCTGCCTATACAGAGGCACCAAAGCTTGACAGAGCTTTGTTCACTTCAGAAACTACAGAAGGGGAAACTGAACTTTACAGAGGTTAAATAGTTTGCTCAAGATCACACAACTAGTAAGTGATGGAGACTAAAATCTTAACCCAGGTGTGCCTGAATATAAACCTATGCTCCTAACCACTGTATCATACTCCTGCCCTGGTACTAAAGCTGTGTCTAAGATCTGCTTCTTACTTTTTGCAAGTCAGCAGCTCTTTCTGGCTCACTTCTGATTCCCTTGGGGGTGAAAATGTCAAAGTTCTAGAAGGGCTTGCAAGACCTTCAAAATAAGACAGTGAATCAATAATGTTGGGTTGTCATGATTACAAGTCTAGTTCTCCCTTTTAAAAATAACCCTTCCACCCAATAAAGCCTAGCACGCATTGCTCAAATTCAGAGTTTGCTTATTTCTTCCTTACAGGAAAGGGTTTTTCCCCGCCTGGTAGCTAAGCCCTAGCACTGTGATAATGTAATTTCTTACCTTATTGTTATAGATTTATAATGAAGTAATAGTACCCTTTGGTTTGGACTACATATGGTGATTGGTCCAAGTACTGTTCTGATCTTCATCACTCACACTGATGACCTTGGTCAAATGAGTTTACTGAGCACAGATTAAATCTGTCAATTTTTTTTATTGATTGCTTGGTGGATTTTTATTTTCCCCATGGTTTAGAAAGCTAGGTTAGCCATGCAACAACTACCCCCTTAACGTCTGCCATGCACTCTTGGAGTCAGCAATACTAAAGGTTGCAGTAAGGAGGAAAAGGGAATGGGAATGGTCCAGACTTGCTGTTGCTGGCCTTCCACTGGTCAGTGGCTCTTAACCAGGCTGTGCTTGGTCACTCAGGGAGCTCTTTCAAAATACAGAATCTTGGCCATATCCCAGACCTTCTGCAGGGCTGAAACCTGAGAATATGTATTTTTAACAAGCTCCCCAGGTTAAGAACCACTGCCTTGTGGGAATAGACAGATAGGTCCCTAATGAACTGATTGTTTTAAAAAATATATCAGACACTCTTGGTCTATGCATAGAAATTCTGCTGTTTTTTTACAGAAATAGAAAAAAACAATCCTAAAATGCATCAGGAACCACAAAAGACCCTGAATAGCCAAAGCAATCTTGAGAAAGAAAAGCAAAGCTGGAGGCACCACACTTCCTGATTTCAAACTATATTACAAAGCTATAGTAATCAAAACAGTATGATACTGGCATAAAAACAGATACATAGACCAATGGAGCAGAATCAAGAGCCCAGAAATAAACCCATACATATATGGTCAAATAATATTTGATGAAGAAGCCATTAATACTCAAAGGAGAAAAGACAAATTCTTCTTCAATAAATTGTTTGGGGAAAAATGGATATTCACATGCAAAAGAATGAAACTGGACCCCTATCACACACCACTCACAAAAATTAACTCGATATAGATTAAACAGTTAAATGTAAGACCCGAAACCATAAAACTCCTAGAAGAAAACAGGGAAAAAGTTCCTTGACATTGGTCTTGGCAATGACTTTTTGGATATGACACCTAACGCACAAGCAACCAAATAAAAAATAAAAAGTGGGACTACATCAAACTAAAAAGCTCTGCACAGCAAGATAAATGATCAGCAAAATAAAAAGACAACCTACAGAATGGGAAAAAACATTTTCAAGCCATCTAATAGGATAAGGGGTTAATATCCAAGATATATAAGGAGCTTATACAACTCAAGAGCAAAATCATCATCGTCATCATCATCATAATCATCCAATTGAAAAATGGGCAAAGGATCTGAATAGACATTTTTCCAAAGAAGATATATACGTGGCCAACAAGTACATGAAAAGGTGCTCAACATCACTCATCATCACGGAAATGCAAATCAAAACCAAAGTGAGATATCACTTCACACCTATTAGTATGTTTAATATCAAAAAGACAACAGCTAAGCACTAGCAATGATGTGGAGAAGATGGAACCATTGTGCATTATTTTTGGGAATGTAAATTGGTGCAACAACTATGGAAAACAGTATGGCAGTTCCTCAAAAAATAAAATAAAAATAGAACTACCATATGATCCAGAAATCTCCACTTCTGGGTATATATCCAAAGGGAAAGAAATTACTATCTTGATTTGTACTCCCATGTTCACTGAAACATTATTTACAATAACAAAGACATGGAAACACTTAAGTATCCCCTGATGGATGAATGTGTATATGTATATAATATATATAGGAATATTATTCAGCCATATAAAGAAGGAAACCCTGTCATTTGCAACAGCATAGATGAACCTTGAGGGCACTATGCTAAGTGAAATAAGTCAGACAGAGAAAGACAAATGCTGATGATATTACTTATAAGTAGAATCTAAAAACACCCAAAGTCATAGAAACAGAGAGTAGAATGGTAGTTGCCAGTGCGTGTTGGGTGGGGAGAGGGTGAGGGAAGTGAGTGAAAGGGGTCAAAGGGTACAAACTTCCATTTATAAGATGAATAAGTCCTGGAGATGTAATGTATAGCATGGTGACTGTAGTTAACAATACTCTGTCTGTATACTTAAAAGTTGCTAACAGAGTAGATCTTAAAATTCTCACCACAAAAAATAAAAGTAACCATGGGAGGTAGCAACTATATAAAGTCATGGATGTGTTAACTAATCCTATAGTGGTACTCATTTATATATATATATAAAATCTCACATCGTACACCTTAAACTTACACATGTTATATGTCAGTTACATCTTAATAAAGCTGAAAAATAAAAGAAAATTCTGCTTAAGAAGGGAGTATATTGAAGTTCATTGTTCTAATGTTTCAGTAACCTGTAAAATGGGCTTTTGTCACTAATCAGTTGGATATCATCACAGTAATGAGTATGATGCTCTTTAGTGCTATACTTCCAGAAGAAATTAAACAAATAACAAAGTGAGAGCTCAAACTGTAGTCAAAACAGGTTTATGGGGAGTTCCCTGGTGGTCCAGTGGTTAGGACTCGGTGATTTCACTGCTGAAGGCCAGGTTCAGTCCCTGGTCGGGGAACTAAGATCCCACAAGCTACACTGCATGGCCGGGAAAAAAAAAAGTTTTATGTATTTCAATAAGTTAAAGATGGCAGACAGATTACATGCATATATTACCTCTACACCCCAAGATAGCAAAAGAATACAAAAGATATAAATTCATGATGATGAAGAGAATGGGAAGGGAGCCATTAGTGGATGAAAGTTGGATGAAAGCTGGAAAACAGATGGAGGTGTAGTAACTGATAGAGTAGTATAGAAGTCACAGTTACTATCAGTAGTAACTGATAAAGTAGTATAGAAGTCACAGTTTACAATACTTGCAGAGGGGCAATACAGTGAAAGAGAAAGTCACCCTTCCCTGCATAAATGCTGTTTGAAAAAGAGAATGAGTGAGTCGTAAGGCATAAGGGGGGAGGGAATAAATTAAGTCATTTTTAATAGAGTCCCCCATTATTCCCCCCAATCTGGTGAACAGAATACCTTGTGGTCAGAAATATCCTCCATGAGCTCCAAAAAATTGGAGTGTTATTCTTTAAAGAGATTGAGAGGTCCAAGAGAAAAGGCCTCCACATTTTTACATTTAGGAAATCCTCCAACAAAATGACTAGCTCCCCATTCATGTATATGAAGCTCCCAATCACTTTTTTTAATGCCTCATTCATCCATATGAACAAAAAAAATCAATGATCACCAAATATTTAAGGAAAACTTTCAACATGAAAGAATGATAAACAGATAGAAAAAAAAATCAAGGACCCTTGAGAGAGAAAAAAAGAGGAGAGGCAAAACACCCTAATTAGTATACTAAGAGAGATTTAAGAAAACATTGCATTTATATAACAGGATATTTGAAAATAAATAAAAGGACAAGAAAGATATCTTGAAATAAAAGATATTTTAAATTTATTTAAAGATATTTAAATAAAAGATTGCTGAGATAAAATTCAAGGGAAGATTTGGAATATAGAGTTGAGAAAGTATCAAAGAAAGTAGCACAAGGCTAAAAGAAGGAAAATGAGATAGAAAATAAAACATGACACATAGAAGGAAAACACAGAAGATCCAACATTTGACTAATAGGAATTCAAGAGAGAACAAAGTAGAGAGAATTATCAAAGAAATAATACAAGAGAATTTTTCAGAGTATATTCTTATGAAATTTCAGAATACAAAGTGTAAAGATATCCTCAAAGCTTCCAGAGAGAAAAACAATAACCTACAAAGAAATGAGAATGATATTGACTTTGGACTTCTTTTATTTTAATTGAAGTAGAGTTGATTTACAATGTCATGCTAGTTTCAGGTGTACAGCACAGTGATTCAGTTTTATATATATGTATTTTTTCAGATTCTTTTCTTTTATAGGTTATTACAAAATATTTAGTATAGTTCCCTGTGCTATACACTAGGTCCTTGTTGGTTATCTACCTTATATATCGTAGTGTGTATTTGTTAATCTCAACCTCCTCATTTATCCCTCCCCCCCTTTCCCCTTTGGTAACCATGAGGTTGTTTTCTATGTCTATGAGTCTTTGGTTTTTTTAGATTCTACATATAAGCAATTTCATTGATATTTGTCTCTCTGTCTGGCTTACTTCACTTAGTGTGATAATCTGTAGGTCCATGCATGTTGCACAAAAGGCATTAATTCATTCTTTTTTATGGCTGAGTAATATTCCATTGTATATGTATACCACATCTTTATCCACTCCTCTGTTGATGGACATTTAGGTTGCTTCTGTGTCTTAGCTATTGTGAATAGTGCTGCAGTGATCATTGGGGTGCATGTATCTTTTCAAATTATAGGAGGTAACTACAAGAAGAAACAGCTAAATAAGTAGAAGGGGTTGTCCTGGAGGGCATAAATACGGGATGTGACATGGTAGAGCAGAAGTCTGTTGCTTTGCATCATAAGCCCTCCTGTATTCTGGTTTAACCTTGTGTGTGTATTACTTTGATAAATACCTCTGAATTATTTAAGAAATTGAACTATTGAGTCTTTTTCAGGTTCTTGTCCGATAAAGATGGTCACCATGGATAATGGGATTTAGATCAGAAAAAAATTCCATTATCAAGCATTTGTTGAACACTTATTTGCCTAGCCCCCTGCTAAGTGCTAAAGGGAGCTCCAAGAGTATTTAAGACAGTCTCTGTCCACAAGGAACTTGAAACCTAGTTGGGCAAAGCAAACCAGTACGTGAAACAATTAGAGATGAAAATACATAGTAAAGTGCTGAACTGTTGGTATGCTAAATTATGCCCATTAGAAAATCTGGCAACAGGAAGATGAAATCAGATTGGATTGAAATTAGGGAATGCTTCAGGTGGACCTGGAGCTTGTTTCTGGCTTTAAATGATGGAAAAGATAGGAATAGGTCTAGAAGGTAAGGGTGTTAGAGGAGGGAAAGGCAACATGAACAATGACCTGGAGAAGATTTTTTTTCTAATTTGTTATGTGTTATTAGGAAGAAATTTTTATTCTTTCTAATATCTCTAAAATGCTTTCTCTAAATCTCCCTAATTTAAAAACTTTCTCTGAGTGGATTATTTTTTTTCTTGCTGACAGTGCAGTAAATTTTCTGTCACTTTGTAGAATGGGAACTGCCATTTACTAAATGAGCTTTTCTCTATTCTGTGCTCCTTTGGTGCCAAGTCTTAATAAAGACAGATGGGTTTCCCCCATCGTGCTGCTGCTTCCCATCTCAGGCTGATGAATATGAGACTGAGAGCCTGACCCTGTCATTGTCAAGTAATATAAAAGGTTTCATCCTTATTTATTGCCATACTTTAATTACTGGGGGAAAAGTATGAATTAAGAAACAAAGGATTTAAAATCATTTCAACAAAACCAGGATGTCTGAGCAAATTAAAACCATCTTTTTTCTTTTCCATTTTCTCTTCCTTGGTGGGGGAGAGTGAAGGTGGTGGGGTGATTAGTGTTGTTTGGGTTAAATTTAATTAATAGGAACTCACAGCATAATGTTCCATGAAGAATGTACATGTCAAAAACCATGTGGTTATAGGGCTATCAATTCAAATATCTGGGTTCAATTCAATGGAAATTTTAGCCAAGTTATTAGACTTTACTGGTCATCCTGGAAATCATTTACGGACCTGGTTGGAAGTAGTACATAAGCCTTTAGAGTGGTTTCCTGGAACTAGCCCTGAAGATAAATTTTATAACATAGTCCGTGATTCCCTAAACCATTTGAGACAATATACTAGTTGCTCCCCATGTGTTGTGATATAATGTGGGAACACTAGGAACACCCCTTGCCCTCAATTCACCCAAAACTATTCCTCTCTTCTTCCTACTGTGCCAAATCTAAAATACATTCACTCATTCATTCATTCCTTGGTGGTAGGATTTTGTATCTCTAGAGACCTTCAGCTAAATTGCGTCTGCCCCCTCAGGTCAGATTTTATGGTTCCAATCGACTTCTAACACTTTAATGTGAAAAAATTTATCTGATTGCTTATGTGTGTGTGTGTAATTATTTTTTTTCAGGATAAAACCCTTTTTTTAACAAGATAATACATGCTTATGATTAAAAAAGAAAATCTTAAGCAATATGCAGATATGTAAAGTGAAGTCTCTCTCCGCTCTTCCCCTCACCTTTACAGAAGTAACCACTGTTTTAACAGAACAGTTTCATTTCTATATTTCTAGACTTTTTCTATGCATATGCAAATACATGTGTGTGTGTACATGTACACATATAAGCAATAGGGTTACAAGTATGTTGTTCTGTAATTTGTTGTCATTCAACCACATACTATGGACAGCCTTCCATGTCATTAGTTACATATTTACCTGTTCTTTTAAATGTCTTCCCTTTATTCCTTAATATATATATAGCTTAAATTATTTAACCAATACCCCATGGATGCACACTGGGTTGTTCAAAGTTCTGATATTATAACACTGCAATGATTGTCCTTATATATACAGATCTCTGCACAGAAAAGTGAAATTGCTGGATTGAAGATATTCAAGCTAAAACGCTTCATTGATACAGCTAATTGCCTTCCAAAATGGGGTCACCAGTTTATGTTGGGGATGAAAAATTTTTCCTCTACACTTCTAGGTTCTTCTGGCTGGTCTGTGAATTAAATTGACCTGAGACAGATCAACAGGAGAAAATCAAACAAAAGTTTAATAACATGTGTACACGGGAGAGACCTAGGAGAACTGAGTAACTTGCCAAAAAGGCTGAAGCCCTCACCTTAAATACCATCTTCAGCTAAAGACAAAAGAGGATGTTGCGGGGGTGGGGTTTAGTACTTCAGAGGGGAGGAAGGCAATTCACAGGGAGATGGAAAATAAGCAAATGTTTGCTGGGCCCTACAGAAACAATGGGACCCAGAGAGGAATTTTAACAAACAGACTTTGCTGGGTTCCTCCCTATCTACCACACCTAGTTCTACTATAGTTATCTATGGTAATATCTCCCTTCCTGAAATAGGTTCTCTATCTACATTCTTTAGGCAATTAAGGGGAAGGTCAAAGGTTCTTCTTCCTGAGTCTTTTGGGCCTTGATTGTTTTCAGTTTGGAAATAATCTGCATTCCAAAGAGACATGTGGCAAATTTTGTTCCCCTACACTGTGCTCCCACCAACATTGCATTGGCACAATCCTTTTCCACATGCTCCCTCCAGAGATGGATAGAAACTAATAACGAATGTTTTTTGTTTCTGATTATAAAAGGACTGCATTTCATTTGTAGATAAAGTTGGAAAACATAGAAGAGTATTTAAAGTTAAAATATTCTGTATTCGGGCTTCCCTGGTGGCGCAGTGGTTGGGAGCCCGCCTGCCGATGCAGGGGACACGGGTTCGTGCCCCGGTCCGGGAAGATCCTACATGCCGCGGAGCGGCTAGACCCGTGAGCCATGGCCGCTGAGCCTGCGCGTCCGGAGCCTGTGCTCCGCAACGGGAGAGGCCGCAACAGTGAGAGACCCGCGTACCGTAAAAAAAAAAAAAAAAATCTGTATTCATATTAATCAGTAAGAATCATCCTTACACATTTGGTGTAGTTAATTTCTGCTCTTCTTTCTTTTTGTATATTGATGACCTTTAACATTCAAATGAAATATGTTCTGAGACAATGACAAGTCCCCAAAGTCTTGACTACCTCTATAACATATTTCACTCACAAAACACAATTTTTGCAGTGACTGTATTGCACTCAATGAAACAGTTTTCTAATCACTTTTATTTATTTTCATATATATCATATAGTGAATTTGTTCATATCAAAGATCTACACTACATGAAATTCAAACAGCTCTAAACTTTATTTATTAAAAATTTCTACTTACTGGCTAAGCATTATCTTATGTGTTTTTAATCTTTCTATCTACTTCCATCACTAGCAATTGCATTTGGCTTTTCTTTTTAGGCCACTCAAAAAAAATGGAAAATAATGCCTGTTTGCTTTCATTCTATTATTCTTTTCTCTTCTGTTCATTTCTTTTTGAATATTCATGTTTTCTGGTGTGACACTGTAATTCTAAATTATTCTAGATTGCTCTATTCTTTCATGTATTTAGGATACAGTTTTTCAAAATTCCTAGGCCTGAGGTAATAATGACTATTAATGATTGCCCAAATGACCTTTCCAAATGCATGGATCATCCCTGTTATATAGTACAAAACTGGATTTTTAAATGTCAAGTGTTTTCCTTCCATTTTTAGGATTGGATCTAATATACAAATCTACTTATGTCACTTTTCTACTTCAGTTGTCTTTTTCCCCCCAGTTTTATTGAGAAATAATTGATACACAGCACTGTATAAGTTTAAGGTGTACAACATAATGATTTGACTTACATACATCATGAAATGATGACCACAATAGGTTTAGAGAACATCTGTCATCTCATATAGGTACAATATTAAAGAAATAGAAAAAAAATGTTTTCCTTGTGATAAGAACTCTTAGGATTTACTCTCTGACTTTCATATATAACATATAACATAACACACAGTGTTAATTATCTTTATCATGTTGTACGTTATATCCATAGTACTTATTTATCTTATAACTGGGAATTTGTACCTTTTGACTGCCTTCATCCAATTCCCCTCCCTCCATTCCACACCTCTGGTAGTCACAAATATGATCTCTTTTTCCATGAGTTTGTTTGTTTTTGAAGTATAATTGACCTACAACACTGTGTTAGTTCCTGGTACACAGCAGTGATTTGATATTTCTATACATTTCAAAAGGATCACTGTGATAAATCTAATTGTCATCTGTCACTGTACAACAATGTGTATTTCATACCTGTGACTCATTTATTGTGCAACGGAAGTTTGTGCCTTTTTTTTTGGCCACACGGCATGTGGAATCTTAGTTCCCTGACCAGGGATTAAAGCCGCACCCCCTGCAGTGGAAGCACAGAGTCTTAACCACTGGACTGCCAGAGAAGTCCCTGGCAGTTTGTACCTCTTAATCTCCCTCACATATTTCTCTCCTCCTTCCAACCCCCTCCCCTCTGGTAACCACCTGTTTGGTCTCTGTATCTACGACTCTATTTCTGTTTGGTTATGTTTGTTCATTTGGTTTTTTTAGATCCGCATATAAATGAAATCATACAGTATTTTATCTTTCTCTGTCTGACATTTCACTTAGCAAAATATCCTCTAGGTCCATCCATGTTGTCATAAATGTCAAGATTTCATTCTTTTTTATGGCTGAGTAATATTGCAGTGTGTGTGTGCGTATACCACATTTTCTTTATCCTTCCGTCTATTGTTGGGCACTTAGGTTGCTTCCATATATTGGCTATTGTAAATAATGGTGCAGTGAACATTGGGGTGCATATATCTTTTTGAATAAGTGTTTTCACTTTCTTTGTGTAAATACCTAGGAGTGGAATTGCTGGATCCTATGGCATTTCTGTTTTTAATTTTTGAGGAACCTCCATACAGTTTTCCTTAGTGGCTTCGCTAATTTACATTCCCCCCAACAATGCATGAAGAGTCCCTTTTCTCCACATCCTTGCTGACACTTGTTATTTGCTGTCTTTTTGATGATAGCCATTCTTTTTTTAAAAAATATGTATGTATTTTATTTATTTATTTTTGGGTGTGTCGGGTCAGTTGCAGCACATGGCATCTTCGTTGTGGTCTGCAGGCTTCTCTCTAGTTGTGGCATGCAGGTTCCAGAGTGTGTGGGCTCTGTAGTTGCGGCATGTGGGCTTAGTTGCCCCACGGCATGTGGGATCTTAATTCCCCGGCCAAGGATCGAACCCACAATCCCCTGCATTGGAAGGCAGATTCTTAACCACTGGACCACCAGGGAAGACCCTTGATAACAGCCATTCTGGCAGGTGTGAGGTGATATCTCACCGTGGTTTTGATTTGTGTTTCCCTGATTAGTGATGTTTGAATATGTTTTGATGTGCTTCTTGGCCATCTGTCTTATTTGGAAAAATGTCTATTCAGGTCCACTGGCCTTTTCTTTTTTCTTTTTTTTTTTTTTGGCGGTACACGGGCCTCTCACTGCTGTGGCCTCTCCTGTTGCGGAGCACAGGCTCCGGATGCGCAGGCCCAGCGGCCATGGCTCACGGGCCCAGCTGCTCCGCGGCATGTGGGATCCTCCTGGACCGGGGCACGAACCCACGTCCCCCGCATCGGCAGGCGGACTCTCAACCACTGTGCCACCAGGGAAGCCCCACTGGCCATTTTCTAATTGGGCTGTTTGGTTTTTGATGTCAAGTTGTATGAGTTCTTTGTATATTTTTGGATATTAACCCGTTGTTGGATATATCATTTGCAAATATTTTCTCCCCTTCAGTAGGCGGCCTTTTCATTTTGTTGCTAGTTTCCTTCACTGTGCAAAAGCTTTTTAGTTTGATGTAGTCCCATTTGTTTATTTTTGCTTTTGTTTGCCTTGCTTGAGAAGACATATCTAAAAAAATGTTGCTAAGACTGATGTCAAAGAGCGTATTGCCTATGTTTTGCTCTGGAAGTTTTATGGTTTCAGGTCTTATGTTTATGTCTTTAATCCATTTTGGGTTTATTTTTGTATGTGGTGTAAGAAAGTAGTCCATTTTGATTCTTTTATGTGTAGCTGTCCAGTTTTCCCAGCACCATTTTTTGAAGAGGTTGTCTTTTCCCCATGGTATATTCTTGCCTCCTTTGTGGTAGATTAATTGCCCATATAAGTGTGGGTTCATTTCTGTACTCTATTCTGTTCGATTGTCAGTTTTGGTACCAGTACCATACTGTTTTGATTATTGTAGCTTTGTAGTATAGTTTGAAATCAGGGCGCATGATACCTTCTATTTTATTCTTCTTTCTTAAGATTGTTTTGGGTCTTTGGACCTATTCTGGGTCTTTTGTAGTTCCATATAATTTTTTAAAATTTATTTATTATTTTATTTTTGGCTGTGTTAGGTCTTCGTTGCTGCGAGCGGGCTTTCTCTAGTTGCAGTGAGCAGGCTTCTCATTGTGGTGGCCTCTCTTGTTGCGGAGCATGGGCCCTAGGCACGTGGGCTTCAGTAATTGTGGCTTGCAGGCTCTAGAGCACAGGCTCAGTAGTTGTAGCGCACAGGCTTAGTTGCTCCATGGCATGTGGGATCTCCCTGGACCAGGGCTCAAACCTGTGTCCCCTGCGTTGGCAGGCAGATTCTTAACCACTGCACCACCAGGGGAGCCCTCCATATAAATTTGAGAATCATTTGTTCTATTTCTGTGAAAGATGCTATTGGTATTTTGATAGGGATTCCATTGGACCTATAGATTGCCCTGGGTAGTATAGTGATTTTAATAATATTAATTCTTACTGTATTCTTTCAGGTATTTAGGATACATTTTTCAAAATTCCTAGGCCTGAGGTAACAATCACTATTAATAATTGCCCTAATGACCTTTCCAAATGTGTGTATCATCCCTGTGTTATCCAACACAAAATTGGATTTTTAAATGCCAAATTACTTTCTTTTCATTTTTAGGATTGGATCTAATATGCAAATCTGGTCATGTCACTTTTCCACTTTTGTTGCCTTTTTAAAAAAAACTTTCACAAAAATGGTATCATACTGGACATATTATTGTACAGTATACTTTGATTTTTAATTTAATAATTCTTTGTAGTAATATTTTCTATTCAATACATAGAGATTTATCTCATTCTTTTCAATAGCTGGATAATATTCTACAAAATGGCATCCCTTAATTTACTCAACCATTACCCTACTGATGAACATTTAGTGTTTTGGGTTTTTTTTTAGTTGTTTGCTTACTATAAACCATATTCCTTGGGTCAACAATTTGTTTCAGTTTACCTGGGACTTTCCTGGGTTTAAAACTGAAGTCCCATGTGCCAGGAAACTCCTCAGCAATGGGCAAACTGGGACAGTTGATCACTCCACTCTTACATCTTCCTACATCTATTCTTACCTACTGGCATTTGGTTTGTGCCACATACTTTCCCAGAACTGGGATTTTGAGGTCATCTCATTGCTTTTATACATTACACTTTGTAGGAAGTCCTATTGGAATGGGACCCAGGTAATTTTTCAAGTGGGGAATGTGGAGAACATAGAGTATGGCTCTGGTCCATATTAGAAGCCATAATAAAAATCTTTTAGCATTAGGCCATTTGAGTGGGGGAAGAGAGGATTACAAAAGGGCATGCCCTTACAGAAAGGGCATGAAGATTGCTGAGTGGATAAAGGAAAATGCAGAAGGACCCAAAAAACAAATATTGCCCTCATATTTTTGCCTAGAATAAGTACTGCTATGTAGAACCACTAGTTTAAGGACATAGCAGTGAATTAAGAATCTGGAGACCTGTCTTATTTAATAGCTTTGCATCTCAATTTTTTTATTCAAATAGGAAGAACTAGACATTCACCTTTTTCTCATATCCTAGAGGTGTTAGACAGCTAAATTCCAGTGTTTATAAAAGTACCTTGAGCTACTTAAGCTATTAAAAAGGTTATAAAAATATGAAATACTTGTCCTGGTAATCCACAGATGTCTTCTTGCCTTGTTCACAGATGCTGGGTTATATTAGCATCTCTTAATTAATATTGAGCAAACAAGGTTTCAGTAGGCCTATTTAATAGGTACATGTACAGCTTCTTTTGCCATCGGAGGTAGTGTATTTCAGAGAGAAGATTCTCAATATTATTTGCCTTATGCTTTAAGTCAGGCAACAATTAAGGAAGCAAGAACATCTGCCTTCCAGGACCTGGTACTCATCTGTCAATTCTAAAATAGTTTCAAGGCAATTTGTTAGGTAGTGCTGGCTGAATGATTGGTTTTCCTGTGATAATTGCCAATGTATTTCCTGTAAGGCCTGAAGACAGAGAGGCAGAGGGTTAGGAAAGAACATTCTAGGGCTATTCTTCATAATCTTCTTAGATCAACTCTTCAGGAATTCTCAGCTTTAGAACACCAGAAGAGAACAGCAACTAATCTACCAAACTGTTGTGGAATAACCAAAGCCTGAGAAGCTGCATTTGAGCTACCCATTTAAGAGGGGCAGAACTGTAAAAGGCCTTGCAAACTAAATCCCAAGCCATAGAATAGTCTCTATGGGAAGTGGTCAGATGGCCTAGTAAAAGCAAAGATTCAGAGACCCTGGATTTAGGATGTTTCTGCTGAGTAGCTATGAGACCTCAACTACAGAACACCAGTTTCTCATCTGTTAGATGTGGTTAGTAATACCTGTTTTACCTGGAGAGGCGGTATAAGGTAGCCGTTAAGAGTGCAAGATCCAAATCTAAATAATAAAAGAAACAAATGAATATAACAAAACAGAAACAGACTCACAGATACAGAGAACAAACAAGTGGTTACCAGTGGGGAGAGGGGTGAGAGGAGGGGCAAGATAGGGGAAGGGGATTAAGAGGTACAAACTACTAGGTATAAAATAAGATACAAGGATGTAATGTACAACACAGGGAGTATGGCCAATATTTCATAATAACTTTAAATAGAGAGTATAATCTATAAAAATATTCAATCACTATGCTGTACACTTGAAAGTAATATAATATTATAAATCAACTATACTTGAATTAAAAAAAAAGAATGCAGGCCACAGAACCAAAGTGCTTGGTTGGAATCTTGGTTTATTTGTCACTTATATGCTATGTGACCTTGGGCAAGTAACTTAACTTTCTGAACCACAGTCTCTTATTCTGTCAAATGGAGTTAACAATGACACTGGCTCCCAAGGGTTGTTGGAGGATTATTATAATTCATGTGAAGTGCTTAGAACTATGTCTCACACATTTTACCATCAACATTTACCAAATGTCAGCTGCTATCATATATGATGCTTAAAATCATGGGTTAAACTCAAGAGCTAGCCAGACTGCACCCAAATCCTGGCTCTGCCAGTAAATAACCTTGTAAAATTACTTAACCTCTTAGACCCTCAGTATTTTCCTCTGCAAAATGGGAAGAGTAATGTAACAACCTCAGAGGTTTATTGCAGGTATTACATAAAGCATTCCATGTAAAGGGCTTAGAACAATGCCTGGTACATAGTTAGTATTCAATAATTATTATTTTTCTCCAAGAGTCTTGATGTAGGCCACACTTATTATATTAAGAGCGTTCCCTTTTCTGGCTTTACCCATCCCTACCCTTTGGTGTTTGCCATCTTCTATGGCCCATCTTCATCATTGTTTTTTTTCATTTTCTTTTTCTTTATCAAAACCAGCTTTCAGGACCTTTTTCAATGCTGCATAAGTGTTTAGCTGTCCTTGAGGCTTTGCAATTTAGCTGAACTGTAAGCTGGAACTAAAGGGAATTTCAGATTTCAGACTGGGGTTGAGTGAAGACTGTGGGGCTTTTTGGGAGGAAGTCAACATGACAGATCCTATTTAGTATTCCACAGTTATTGTGAGAAAAAAGTGAGCTATTAGTACATGCAAAAGTCCAAAAATATTGTGCACGTACCAAATGTCCAACAGAAGGGACTGCCTGTTACCCTGCAGCTTTTCTTGACAACTCACAGATTACAGACAATATTAAATGAATGCTTCCTGTGTGCTGAGCTCTGCATTATCTCAGTTATGCATTACACCAATCCTATGTGGTAGGCATTAACTTCATTTTACATTTTAAAAAATAGGTATATACTTCAAGAAGTTTAATTGATTTATCCCAAGTTCACATAGCTCATAAATGATGGAGCCAGGAATTAGCAAATTTCAAATCCCCTGATCTTTCTACCCTACCACATTTAAACAATTTTTCTTCTCAGAACACAGTGTCATGGAGTACGAATCACTCTGGGGATTCAGAGGTCTGTCTGGTAGGACTGCTGAGCATTTCTCTTATTACTGCATCTCCCTGGCCAATCTCTGGCCCTATCCAGCCAAAAGGACTGCAGTGGTGAATACCCTGTTATTCATTTTGAAATGTATGTTCCCGGAGTCCCAACTGGGCCCAGATGGTAGACTAAACTGTGATCCAAGGTGCTGATTTTAGAAGTTTGGTATTTGCACAGATGTGTCTGCAATAATGAAAGAAGGAAACCCAACTGATGATTGAGTAGAGTGTTCCTCCCTTGGGTCCAACGAGACCAGAGTAAGAGCCAGATCAGCATAGTGCTCCTCCCAGCAACTGTGTGTTGGAAATATGTGGCTACTTATCTAACTTCACCTCTGGGATTGAGGCTAGACACCAGTTTATTGTGAAACTGGCTGATAAGATGGGTAAAGTTATGCTTCGTATGTTAAAAATAATTCCTTTCTATGGAGACAGTAAGAACAGATGTCGAGGCATGGGTAATAGACATAGACATAGCTTTTACTGGTTGTTGGCTCCTGTTTTCCAAAGAGTACAGTCGAGACGTTCCCTAATACTTTCTGCAGGTTGAATCCTAGGGGTATGTCTTAAGGAGGGCTTGCTGTTCTTGCAATATAAACATTCCTCAGGATGGAGTTTACGATGGTTTTTTGTTAAATGTAACACTGGTTCATAGGGGATTATGTCTTGGGAGGACGTTGTGACTTCATTGCAATGCATAATTTATCAGTGGTGGATGGAGAACAGTATGGAGGTTCCTTAAAAAACTACAAACAGAACTACCATATGACCCAGCAATCCCACTACTGGGCATATACCCTGAGAAAACCATAATTCAAAAAGAGTCATGTACTAAAATGTTCATTGCAGCTCTATTTACAATAGCCCAGAGATGGAAACAACCTAAGTGTCCATCATCGGATGAATGGATAAAGAAGATGTGGCACATATATACAATGGAATACTACTCAGCCATAAAAAGAAACGAAATTGAGCTATTTGTAATGAGGTGGATGGACCTAGAGTCTGTCATACAGAGTGAAGTCAGTCAGAAAGAGAAAGACAAATACCGTATGCTAACACATATATATGGAATTTAAGAAAAAAATGTCATGAAGAACCTAGGGGTAAGACGGGAATAAAGACACAGACCTACTAGAGAATGGACTTGAGGATATGGGGAGGGGGAAGGGTAAGCTGTGACAAAGCGAGAGAGTGGCATGGACATATATACACTACGAAATGTAAAATAGATAGCTAGTGGGAAGCAGCCGCATAGCACAGGGAGATCAGCTCGGTGCTTTGTGACCGCCTAGAGGGGTGGGATAGGGAGGGTGGGAGGGAGGGAGACGCAAGAGGGAAGAGATATGGGGACATACGTATATGTATAACTGATTCACTTTGTTATACAGCAGAAACTAACACACCATTGTAGAGCAATTATACTCCAATAAAGATATATATAAAAAAAAGAATGACTATTTACCTTTTCCCCAAATATCATGGGATGAGGACCACTCTGAACCAAAAGCCATAGGGACTGCGAGATTCCATGTCATGAACAAAGGTTAACTAACATCTGCTCCCAGACCTCAAGTTGTTTGCAATCTAGTCGAAGAGACAAACATGTCAGTATATTTAATACAAAGCAGAATGAAGTGCATGCTAGGCAGACTTATTAGTGCTAAGTAAAGTGACTTGAAAGTATGGAGGAAGGTTAAGGTAGTTCTGCCTGAGGACACTAGGGAAAGCTTCACAGAAGAGTTAGCCCTTGACCTGGGCCTTGAAAAATGAGTTGAGATTTGATAAAGAAGATGCAAGGAAGGATATTCCAGGCTGAGGGAATCCCGTGATCAAAGACACAATATGTGGAAGGAAATGCCATTTTTAATTTTTTTCCCCTTGACAGTAGTGAGTTATATAGCTGTGTCGTCCAAGCACATAGTGTGTGAAGCCACCTGTGGAGGCTGGTAAGTCTGAGTCCAGAAGTAGGGGCTGAGCACTGAACTTCAGTGACACTCACCACTCTATTCCTGGACTTTGTTTTGGAGGCTAAGGGGGAGAAGGTGATGGGGTAGTTGACAGCCCTTCTGTTATGGACTGAATGTGTCCCCTCAAAATTCATATGTTGAAATCCTAATGCCCCAGTGTGATGGTTTTTGGAGGTGGGGCCTTTGGAAGATAATTAGGTCATGAGGGTGCAGCCCTTGTGAATGGGATTAGTGAGTGACCTTATAAGAAGAAACATGAGAGTTTCTTTCCTGTCTCTGCTCTCCACCATGTGAGGATACAATGAAAAGTCATATTTTGTTATAGCAGCCTGAGCTGACTAAGATATATTCTGTTCCCAGGACTGGCCCTTATACTTGGAAAAGTTGAGGATTAGGGAGCCAGCAGGCATCCTTTGGAGCACAGTACAGTTTTGCCATAGAATAAACTCTTGATTATGTAGGGAATCACTAGTTAATTGAATAAATAGCTATAAAATTAAATTTGGTCTAATTATTTCAAACTCCTTACTTGACTCTAGCTATAACTTTTTTTTTTACATCTTTATTGGCGTATAATTGCTTTACAATGGTGTGTTAGTTTCTGCTTTATAACAAAGTAAATCAGTTATACATATACATATGTTCCCATATCTCTTCCCTCTTGCGTCTCCCTCCCTCCCACCCTCCCTATCCCACCCCTCCAGGCGGTCACAAAGCACCGAGCTGATCTCCCTGTGCTATGCGGCTGCTTCCCACTAGCTATATACCTTACATTTGGTAGTGTATAAATGTCCATGCCTCTCTCTCGCTTTTTCACAGCTTAAACTTCCCCCTCTCCATATCCTCAAGTGCATTCTCCAGTAGGTCTGTGTCTTTATTCCTGTCTCACCCCTAGGTTCTTCATGACTTTTTTTTTTCTAAAATTCCATATATATCTGTTAGCATACGGTATTTGTCTTTCTCTTTCTGACTGACTTCACTCTGTATGACAGACTCTAGGTCTATCCACCTCATTACAAATAGCTCAATTTCGTTTCTTTTTATGGCTGAGTAATATTCCATTGTATATATGTGCCACATCTTCTTTATCCATTCATCCGATGATGGACACTTAGGTTGTTTCCATCTCTGGGCTATTGTAAAATAGAGCTGCAATGAACATTTTAGTACATGACTCCTCTTTTTTTTTTTTTTTTTTTTGTGGTACGCGGGCCTCTCACTGTTGTGGCCTCTCCCGTTGCGGAGCACAGGCTCCGGACACGCAGGCTCAGCGGCCACGGCCCACGGACCCAGTCGCTCCGCAGCACGTGGGATCCTCCCAGACCGGGGCACGAACCCGCGTCCCCTGCGTCGGCAGGTGGACTCTCAACCACTGCGCCACCAGGGAAGCCCATAGTACATGACTCTTTTTGAATTATGGTTTTCTCAGGGTATATGCCCAGTAGTGGGATTGCTGGGTCATATGGTAGTTCTATTTGTAGTTTTTTAAGGAACCTCCATACTGTTCTCCACAGTGGCTATATCAATTTACATTCCCACCAACAGTGCAAGAGGGTTTTCTTTTCTCCACACCCTCTCCAGCATTTATTGTTTCTAGATTTTTTGATGATGGCCATTCTGACTGGTGTGAGATGATATCTCGTTTTAGTTTTGATTTGCATTTCTCTAATGATTAATGATGTTGAGCATTCTTTCATGTGTTTGTTGGCAGTCTGTATATCTTCTTTGGAGAAGTGTTTATTGAGGTCTTCTGCCCAGTTTTGGCTTGGGTTGTGTTTTTGTCATTGAGCTGCATGAGCTGCTTATAAATTTTGGAGATGAATCCTTTGTCAGTTGCTTCATTTGCAAATATTTTCCCCCATTCTGAGGGTTGTCTTTTGGTCTTGTTTATGGTTTCCTTTGCTGTGCAAAAGCTTTGAAGTTTCATTAGGTCCCATTGGTTTATTTTTGTTTTTATTTCCATTTCTCTAGGAGGTGGGTCAAAAAGGATCTTGCTGTGATTTATGTCATAAAGTGTTCTTCCTATGTTTTCCTCTAAGAGTTTGATAGTTTCTGGCCTTACATTTAGGTCTTTAATCCATTTTGAGCTTTTTTTTTTTTTTTTTTCAGCAGTACTTGGGCCTCTCACTGTTGTGGCCTCTCCCGTTGCGGAGCACAGGCTCCAGACGCGCAGGCTCAGCGGCCATGGCTCACGGGCCCAGCCACTCCGCGGCACGTGGGATCCTCCCGGACCGGGACACGAACCCGTGTCCCATGCATCGGCAGGCGGACTCTCAACCACTGCGCCACCAGGGAAGCCCCATTTTGAGCTTTTTTTGTGTGTATGGTGTTAGGGAGTGATCTAATCTCATACTTTTACATGTACCTGCCCAGTTTTCCCAGCACCACTTATTGAAGAGGCTGTCCTTTCTCCACTGTACATTCCTGCCTCCTTTATCAAAGATAAGGTGACCATATGTGCGTGGGTTTATCTCTGGGCTTTCTGTCCTGTTCCATTGATCTATCTTTCTGTTTCTGTGCCAGTACCATACTGTCTTGATTACTGGAGCTTTGTAGTATAGTCCGAAGTCAGGGAGCCTGATTCCTCCAGCTCCGTTTTTCATTCTCAAGATTGCTTTGGCTATTTGGGGTCTTTTGTGTTTCCATACAAATTGTGAAATTTTTTGTTCTAGTTCTGTGAAAAATGCCAGTGGTAGTTGGATAGGGATTGCATTGAATCTGTAGTTTGCTTTGGGTAGTAGAGTCATTTTCACAATGTTGATTCTTCCAATCCAAGAACATGGTATATCTCTCCATCTATTTGTATCATCTTTAATTTCTTTCATCAGTGTCTTATAATTTTCTGCGTATAGGTTTTTTGTCTCCTTAGTTAGGTTTATTCCTAGATATTTTATTCTTTTTGTTGCAATGGTAAATGGGAGTGTTTTCTTGATTTCACTTTCAGATTTTTCATCATTAGTGTATAGGAATGCCAGAGATTTCTGTGCATTAATTTTGTATCCTGCTATTTTACCAAATTCATTGATTAGCTCTAGTAGCTTTCTGGTAGCATCTTTAGGATTCTCTATGTATAGTATCATGTCATCTGCAAACAGTGACAGCTTTACTTCTTCTTTTCTGGTTTGGATTCCTTTTATTTCCTTTTCTTCTCTGATTGCTGTGGCCAAAAACTTCCAAAACTATGTTGAATAAGAGTGGTGAGAGTGGGCAACCTTGTCTTGTTCCTGATCTTAGTGGAAATGCTTTCAGTTTTTCACCATTGAGGACGATGTTGGCTGTGGGTTTGTCATATATGGCCTTTATTATGTTGAGGAAATTTCCCTCTATGCCTACTTTCTGTAGGGTTTTTATCATAAATGGGTGTTGAATGTTGTCGAAAGCTTTCTCTGCATCTATTGAGATGATCATATGGTTTTTCTCCTTCAATTTGTTAATATGGTGTATCACGTTGATTGATTTGCATATATTAAAGAATCCTTGCATTCCTGGAATAAACCCCACTTGATCATGGTGTATGATCCTTTTAATGTGCTGTTGGATTCTGTTTGCTAGTATTTTGTTGAGGATTTTTGCACCTCTGTTCATCAGTGATATTGGCCTATAGTCTTCTTTCTTTGTGACATCCTTGTCTGGTTTTGGTATCAGGGTGATGGTGGCCTCGTAGAATGAGTTTGGGAGTGTTCCTCCCTCTGCTATATTTTGGAAGAGTTTGAGAAGGATAGGTGTTAGCTCTTCTCTAAATGTTTGATAGAATTCGCCTGTGAAGCTCTCTGGTCCTGGGATTTTGTTTGTTGGAAGATTTTTAATCACAGTTTCAATATCATTGCTTGTGATTGTTCTGTTTATATTTTCTGTTTCTTCCTGATTCAGTCTTGGCAGGTTGAGCATTTCTAAGAATTTGTCCATTTCTTCCAGGTTGTCCATTTTATTGGCATAGAGTTGCCTGTAGTAATCTCTCACGATCTTTTGTATTTCTGCAGTGTCAGTTGTTACTTCTCCTTTTTCATTTCTAATTCTATTGATTTGAGTCTTCTCCCTTTTTTTCTTGATGAGTCTGCGTAATGGTTTATCAATTTTGTTTATCTTCTCAAAGAACCAGCTTTTAGTTTTATTGATCTTTGCTATCGTTTCCTTCATTTCTTTTTCATTTATTTCTTATCTGATTTTTATTATTTCTTTCCGTCTGCTAACTTTGGGATTTTTTTGTTCTTCTTCCTCTAATTGCTTTATGTGCAAGGTTAGGTTGTTTATTCGAGATGTTTCCTGTTTCTTAAGGTAGGATTGTATTGCTATAACCTTCTCTCTTAGAACTGCTTTTGCTGCCTCCCATAGGTTTTGGGTCATCGTGTCTCCACTGTCATTTGTTTCTAGGTATTTTTTTATTTCCTCTTTGATTTCTTCAGTGATCACTTCGTTATTAAGTAGTGTATTGTTTAGCCTCCATGTGTTTGTATTTTTTACAGGTCTTTTCCTGTAATTGATATCTAGTCTCATAGCGTTGTGGTCGGAAAAGATACTTGATACAATTTCAATTTTCTTAAATTTACCAAGGCTTGATTTGTGACCCAAGATATGATCTATCCTGGAGAATGTTCCATGAGCACTCGAGAAAAATGTGTATTCTGTTGTTTTTGGATGGAATGTCCTATAAATGTCTTAAGTCCATCTTATTTAATGTGTCATTTAAAGCTTATGTTTCCTTATTTATTTTCATTTTGGATGTTCTGTCCCTTGGTGAAAGTGGGGTGTTAAAGTCCCCTACTATGTATGTGTTACTGTCGATTTCCCCTTTTATCACTGTTAGTATTTGCCTTATGTATTGAGGTGCTCCTATGTTGGGTACATAAATATTTACAATTGTTATGTCTTCTTGGATCGATCCCTTGATCATTATGTAGACAAGTCCTTCTTTGTCTCTTCTAATAGTCTTTATTTTAAAGTCTATTTTGTCTGATATGAGAATTGCTACTCCAGCTTTCTGTTGGTTTCCATTTGCATGAAATATCTTTTTCCATCCCCTTACTTTCAGTCTGTATGTGTCTCTAGGTCTGAAGTGGGTCTCTTGTAGACAGCATATATATGGGTCTTGTTTTTGTATCCATTCAGCCAATCTGTGTCTTTTGGTGGGAGCATTTAGTCCATTTATATTTAAGGTAATTATCGATATGTATGTTCCTTTTCCCATTTTCTTAATTGTTTTGGGTTCGTTATTGTAGGTCTTTTCCTTCTCTTGTGTTTCTTGCCTAGAGAAGTTCCTTTAGCAGTTGTTGTAAAGCTGGTTTGGTGGTGCTGAACTCTCTCAGCTTTTGCTTGTCTGTAAAGGTTTTAATTTCTCTGTCAAATCTCTATGAGATCCTTGCTGGGTAGAGTAATCTTGGTTGCAGGTTTTTCTCCTTCATCACTTTAAATATGTCTTGCCAGTCCCTTCTGGCTTGCAGAGTTTCTGCTGAAAGATCAGCTGTTCACCTTATGGGGATTCCCTTGTGTGTTATTTGTTGTTTTTCCCTTGCTGCTTTTAATATGTTTTCTTTGTATTTAATTTTTGACAGTTTGATTAATATGTGTCTTGGCATATTTCTCCTTGGATTTATCCTGTATGGGACTCTCTGTGCTTCCTGGACTTGATTAACTATTTCCTTTCCCATATTAGGGAAGTTTTCAACTATAATCTCTTCAAATATTTTCTCAGTCCCTTTCTTTTTCTCTTCTTCTTCTGGAACCCCTATAATTCGAATGTTGGTGCATTTAATATTGTCTCAGAGGTCTCTGAGACTGTCCTCAGTTCTTTTCATTCTTTTTTCTTTATTCTGCTCTGCAGTAGTTATTTCCACTCTTTTATCTTCCAGGTCACTTATCCATTCTTCTGTCTCAGTTATTCTGCTATTGATCCCATCTAGAGTAGTTTTCATTTCATTTATTGTGTTGTTCATCATTGTCTTTTTCATCTTTAGTTCTTCTAGGTCTTTGTTAAATGTTTCTTGCATTTTGTCCATTCTATTTCCAAGGTTTTGGATCATCTTTACTACCATAATTCTGAATTCTTTTTCAGGTAGACTGCCTATTTCCTCTTCATTTGTTAGGTCTGGTGGGTATTTATCTTGCTTCTTCATCTGCTGTGTGTTTTTCTGTCTTCTCATTTTGCTTATCTTACTGTGTTTGGGGTCTCCTTTTTGCAGGCTGCAGGTTCATAGTTCCCATTGTTTTTTGGTGTCTGTTCCCAGTGGCTAAGGTTGGTTCAGTGGGTTGTGTAGGCTTCCTGGTGGCGGGGACTAGTGCCTGTGTTCTGGTGGATGAGGCTGGATCTTGTCTTTCTGGTGGGAAGGTCCACGTCTGGTGGTGTGTTTTGTGGTGTCTGTGGACTTATTATGATTTTAGGCAGCCTGTCTGCTAGTGGGTGGAGTTGTGTTCCTGTCTTGCTAGTTGTTTGGCATAGGATGTCCAGCACTGTAGCTTGCTGGTCGTTGAGTGAAGCTGGGTGCTGGTGTTGAGATGGAGATCTATGGGAGATTTTCGCCATTTGATATTATGTCGAGCTGGGAGATCTCTCGTGGACCAGTGTCCTGAAGTTGGCTCTCCCATGTCAGAGGCACAGCCCTGACTCCTGGCTGGAGCACCAAGAGCCTTTCATCCACACAGCTCAGAATAAAAGGGAGAAAATGTAGAAAGAAAGAATTAGTAGAAGTAGAAGTAGAAAGAAAGAAAGAAAGAAAGGAGGGAGGGAGGGAAGGAGGGAGGATGGAAGGAAGGAAAAAAAGAAAGAAAAATGGTAAAGTAAAATAAAGTTATTAAAATAAAAAAATAATTATTAAGAGGAAAAAAGAAAAAAAGAATTAAAAACAAAACATAACAAAAGAAAACAAACAAAAAACGGATGGATAGAACCCTAGGACAAATGGTGGAAGCAAAGCTATACAGACAAAATCTCACACAGAAGCATACACATACACACTCGCAAAAAGAGGAAAAGGGGAAAAAATCATAAATCTTGCTCTCAAAGTCAACCTCCTGAATTTGGGATGATTTGTTGTCTATTCATGTATTCCACAGATGCAGGGTATATCAAGTTGATTGTGGAGCTTTAATCCGCTGCTTCTGAGGCTTCTGGGAGAGATTTCCCTTTCTCTTCTTTGTTCTTACATCTCCCAAGGGCTCAGCTTTGGATTTGGCCCCGCCTCTGCGTGTAGGTCGCCGGAGGGCGTCTGTTCTTTGCTCAGACAGGACGGGGTTAAAGGAGCCGCTGATTCGGGGGCTCTGGCTCACTCAGGCCGGGGGGAGAGAGGGGTACGGAGTGCGGGGCGAGCCTGCAGCGGCAGAGGCCAGCATGATGTTGCAACAGCCTGACGCGCGCCGTGCGTTCTCCCGGGGAAGTTGTCCCTGGATCCCGGGACCCTGGCAGTGGCGGGCTGTACAGGCTCCTCAGAAGTGGGGATGTGGATAGTGACCTGTGCTCGCACACAGGCTTCTTGGTGGCGGCAGCAGCAGCCTTAGCGTCTCATGCCCGTCTCTGGGGTCCGCGCTTTTAGCCGCGGCTCGTGCCCGTCTCTGGAGCTCCTTTAAGCAGCACTCTTAATCCCCTCTCCTCACACCCCAGGAAACAAAGAGGGAAAAAATAAGTCTCTTGCCTCTTCGACAGGTCCAGACTTTTCCCTGGACTCCCTCCCGGCCAGCCGTGGCGCACTAACCCCCAGCAGGCTGTGTTCACGCCACCAGCCCCAGTCCTCTCCCGGCGCTCTGACTGAAGCCCGAGCCTCAACTCCCAGCCCCGCCTGCCCCGGCAGGTGAGCAGACAAGCCTCTCGGACTGCTGAGTGCCAGTCAGCCCTGATCCTCTGTGCGGGAATCTCCCCGCTTTTCCCTCTGCACGCCTGTTGCTGTGCTCTCCTCCACGGCTCCGAAGCTTCCCCCTCCGCCACCCGCAGTCCGCGAAGGGGCTTCCTAGTGTGTGGAAACCTTTCCTCCTTCACAGCTCCCTCCCACTGGTGCAGGTCCCGTCCCTATTCTTTTGTCTCTGTTTTTTCTTTTTTCTTTTGCCCTACCCAGGTACGTGGGGGGGATTTCTTACCTTTTGGGAGGTCTGAGGTCTTCTGCCAGCGTTCAGTAGGTGTTCTGTAGGAGTTCCACGTGTAGATGTATTTCTGGTGTATATGTGGGGAGGAAGGTGATCTCCGCGTCTTACTCTTCCGCCATCTTCCCGGAAGCCCCCCTTCCTGTACCTTCTTAAAAGAAAAACGCATTTGTCTTTTGTTTATACTGCATCCTCCTACACCTTTCAAGTGAAGGTAAAAAGATCAAATGGTGGCCCAGAGCAGAAACAAGGATTCTGGAAAATCACAAAATGTGTATGATGATTTGCTGGTGCATCAAAGGGGATAAGTGTAGCATCCAACACACACCCATGTCAGACCGGAAGCATGGCCCAATAGTGTATCTCTGATTGCCCTCCAAAGAGTTTAGGAAACGATGATGTTTCCTGAACTTGGGTTATTTGAAAGATCCTTTAAATATGGATTCCTGGTATAAAAATCAATGTTAGAGTTGTCAATAAAGCTGAAGTGTTCTTTAGGAAGATTGACCATATTCATTAGTGCCAAGCATTAATACCTAAGTATTACAGAGTATTACTTGTAAAGTGAGTATTTGAATGAAGGGGCTACCTATTTACAGCAGTGTAGTAGTAGTCTGGATTAATTGTATGTTAAAGTTATAGACAGATTTATACATTGTTTTTTGAACATGGTAATATAATTTGATTCTTTATGATCAAAAAATAATGAATGAGAGTTTTGACAATTTCACATGAAAATCGTCACAGTGGAGTTCTATCTTACTCAGGAGTTGGATTCTTAATTCAGTAGATAAGGCAAAAATCACTGTGACACTATTTTTTTTTTTTTTTTTTTGGCGGTACACGGGCCTCTCACTGTTGCAGCCTCTTCCGTTGCAGAGCACAGGCTCCGGACGTGCAGGCTCAGCGGCCATGGCTCACAGGCCCAGCCACTCCGCAGCATGTGGGATCTTCCTGGACCGGGGCATGAACCCATGTCCCCTGCATCGGCAGTCAGACTCTCAACCACTGAGCCACCAGGGAAGCCCACTGTGACACTATTGTCTACCCAATATCTACTTTCTTCTTCCTCCTTAGTGACAGAGATTTTTCCTGGATAGTAATATGCTCATCCTAAATTACATTTCTCAGCTTCCATTTCAGCTAGGAACAGTTAATGAGACCTAAAGTGGACCTTGTTAGGAGGGACTTGCAGGAAAGCAATTTAAGATTGGACAGACTGCTGGTGAGTCCCATATTGCCCTCTCTACCTCTCATATTTCCTGTGTGGGATGTGAACTTGATGGCTGGTGCTCTAGTAGCCATTTTGAACCTTGAAGTAACCTTAAGGATGGAAGCAGCACTAAGGATGGTAGAGCAGAATTAGGAGCCTGAGTCCCTGTTGACACTTAAGGCCATTATATCATCCCTGCACTGCCTGTCTCTAGACTACTTTCATATGAGTGGGTAATTTCTTGTTTTTTAAAATGCTATAGTTAAGTCTCTGTTATTAGTAGCTGAATGCACTTCCTGATACAATTTTCCATAATCCAAATCACCTTAAAAAAACAACCTGGGAAGGCACCATGTTAGAGACCAACATATCTTTCAACAAGACAATTTTGCCTCCAGCACTGGAACACATTACTATTCCTATGGTTGAGCACTGGATTTACACATAATTCTGTGAAATTATCACACTATAGAAGTCACATGATATTTAAAAAGAAACAAGAGAGTCACATTTTCCATATCCCATTCACTCTGGATGCAGGCTCATTGAATGAGGTGGGATATGTTGCCAGAATTAGCAAATAACAACAAATAGAAGCCAAGTTAAATTTGAATATTAGATAAAGAACCAATATACATTTTAGTATAAGTATGTTCTATGTAATAATTATACTACAAATTTTGTTTTTGTATCTGAAATTCAAATTTAACTTGTCCTATATTTTATTTGACAACTCTAGATGGGGGACAGAATTACTATTTAAATACTTAAATATTTAAATTTAAGTATTTAAGTATTACTTTATTTATTTAAATACTTAAGTATTTAAATAAATACTTAAATATTTAAATACTATTTAAATGATCATTCTCCTTTGCCTATTTATTTCTGCTAGTTCCTTCTTTTTCCTTCTTTTCTTTTCCTATCATACAGTTGAATTTATTTAAGTTAAAGATGTATCTAAGACTCGGTCAATTAGGTTCCAGTGCTGATGAAGGGGAAAATGATAAGAATGACATAAATGTCAAAACAAGGGCTTCCCTGGTGGTACAGTGGTTGAGAGTCTGCCTGCCGATGCAGGGGACACGGGTTCGTGCCCTGGTCTGGGAAGATCCCACATGCCGCGGAGCGGCTGGGCCCGTGAGCCGTGGCCGCTGAGCCTGAGCGTCTGGAGCCTGTGCTCCTCAACGGGAGAGGCCGCAACAGTGAGAGGCCCGCGTACCGCAAAAAAAAAAAAAAAAAAAAGAAAAGAAAAGAAAAGTCAAAACAAGGCAAAATTAAGCAATGCATTTTTAAAGAGAAGTATACATAGTTGTCAAAATTATAAACAATAGCAAGGAAATAATTAACATAAGATCCAGGATTGTGGTCAACCGTGCGGGTGGAGAGGTACTATAGAAGGTACACTAAGGGCTTCTAAGGTATTGGTAATTTACTATATTTTAACCTGCATGGTAGATACAGGAGTGGTTGCTTTATTTTTTTATTATTAATCCTTAACCTGTAGGCATGTTTAATCTCTTTGGTGTGAATAATGCATTTCACAATAAAAATGAAAAACAATGCCTTTATAACCCAAATTTATCATATCCTAAAATTATTCGCTGTTTGTAGACTATCTGCCCAAGTGCAGCCTTTATGACACATTTTTTCTAACTCAATGAAAATGAAAGTTTTTAATTATATTAATTGCCATTTAATGTTGAAATCAAACTTTTGTTTTCTTGTTCAGGTGTGTTTGCCAATTTGCAGATGGGCCAGTTTCTATAAATAGATGTTCTTGTTTTACATAAAGCATAGATATAAATTGCCTAACTGCGCCTTATATTTTAACACATAATAGCTGTGGGACAGGTACCAACTGGATAGATGCCATTTGTTAAGTGGCTGTGATATATACCAATCTCTGCTGCTGAATCAGAGGTGGCCTATGCAAAATTGCATTTGCACCATTCAACCTTGAAATTGGCCGTAAGGCGCAGGCTCCTACGGAAGTAATATGTCAAACTTCAGATATTACATCACATTTTTGGGAAAACATGAAGAGTGTCCAACAGACACTCCTAGTAGATCAAGTCCTTGATTTGATATTTTAGTAGGATTTGATACAATGCCCTTTGCTGTGTGCTGAGGCATTAGGAAGCATACTGTAGGAGCATAATAAAGATATCTTTTATATGCACAAATCGTTTGTCTGTTCTAAACCCCAGTTTGCGCTTCAATAAATATGAAGGGTTTAACTAAGTGATGCTAGTATGTTTTGATTCCATAATTTCCATTTGTCAAAGCATCTTTACATGCATTATTCCATTTGATTTCCCAACAACTTTCTGAGGTAGTTAAGGCAAAATATTGCTATCCTCAGTTTAAAGCTGAGGAAACTAAGGCATGCAACTCCGAGGCATGGACTCCAAGGCATGCAATTCATTTTAAGCAAATGGACCAGTGGGATAGACTAGAGATCTCAGACACAGACCAACACTTATATTGAAAGTGTTATAGAATACCTGATGTATAACAGAAGTACAATAGCATTACAGAACAGTGGGGCAAGCTTGGACTATTTAATAAATAGTGCTGAAATAAATAATTACCCATATGGAAAAAATGAAATTGGATCCCTACTTCACACTATATACAACAATCAATTCTAGATGGTTTAGGGGCTTACAAAAGACAAAATTTTAGAATAAAATACAGGAGAATGTTTTTGTGACCTACTAGCAGGGAAGGATTTCTTCAACAGGACAAAAGGTTTACACCATGAAAAGGAAAATATTAAGTTTGACTGCATTAAAGTATAATTATAAAATAAAAACCAAGTGGATGGATTAAGAAATCAAGGCTTAAGTATATTATTTGAATTTTAAAGTTCACTTATGAAAAAACTAAAGACTATAACAACAATTTCAAGGGAGAGAGAAGGGGAGGTAGAATTAATGAATTAGGGTCCCGGCTGCATCTTGTCTTGAGAGAAGACAAAGGAGCCAAATTCATCATCTTTCCTCGTGGGCAGCCTCAAAGGTTACAGATTACAGTTAAGAAACCAAGAACTAGGTTAATGGAATAACCTCAAAAGTCCCAAACACAGAAAAGTCAAAGGTCTGAAGGAATGTGTCTTGGAGCAAGGGGCAGGCAGGGAACATTTTACTTTTTATTTTGTACCATTCTGAACTGCTTGAATTTTTATTTCATGTTTATATATTTCCTATATAATAAAAAATACCTTAATTCAATGAAGAGGACAAATGTGACTAGGTTGGAGGCTTTGAACTC
The DNA here is from genome assembly GCF_963924675.1 of Phocoena phocoena. Classification (NCBI taxonomy): domain Eukaryota; kingdom Metazoa; phylum Chordata; class Mammalia; order Artiodactyla; family Phocoenidae; genus Phocoena; species Phocoena phocoena. Next base: position 94,202,756 of record NC_089240.1, on the reverse strand, counting down.
ATGTTCTAATCAGAACTCCCTATGTTATACAAGATGATCAAGTTGGCAGGGCAGATATTAAGCATTGCATCTGTTAAGTCTGGACAGTTCATTGCATTTTTGAAATAAGACAGAACCAGGTTGGAAAGTGTTTAAATCCTTCTCTCAAGTCTTCTCTGTTTACATGATTCATAGGGAACAGATGGCCCAGCTGTCTGTATTTAAGAGAAGTGGGTGGTTCCTGGTTTGCAATCAATGAAGCAATAACGACAACAATTTTAAGTAAACTGGACCCCATAAAATGTTGTTTTAATTTGTGAATGAGATGGAGGCACAAAGAGAAGGTAGGCTGATTGGAGTCTAATCTGCAACATATTCAGGAAAGGGTCTTGAACACTGAAGCAGCTAAAAACCTCACTAACCCTCCCTCTCCAATATGCTGGGGAAAGGAACTTTGTCCTTGAGTGCTCTCAGACGTACGACCCAACCAATGTAACAGTGTGGCTGTCATTTTGTTCAAAATCCCCATATTCCTTTCTCATCAAGGCCCAGGAAACATTACTGCTGCTTAGAATTGGCTGACCTTGAGAGCTGGGGAGAAGAGAGATCTTTATTTCTACCTCCCAATACCCTTAGCATGTTGAAGTGTTATTTGAATACACTTAACCCACTCCCTTCTGAGAATGCCTCTTCGTGCCTTCTCTCAAATTCCTGTTGAATAAATGTGGAAAAGGAAGGAGTTGCAAGGATTAAGAGCAATGATGAAAATACATCTTGCTCACTTTGGAACATATAAATACATTCATACCATTCTTAAGGTGCCTTTTATTTATTGAGTATTTAAAATGTCTTATCAGCATGCCAATAGCATTTTGAAAGGGCAGGTTCTCAGTTGGTAATGTGTGCTTAATGGCCCAGTTTGTTCAATATGGAGCTACATATTTCAGCTGTGTCTATATGATTGCAGCAGATTTGTTCACTTCAATTGACCACATCTTGGTAGGATGGTCAGCATTCAGCTGGATGGTGAATAGCAAGGGATGGAATTATGAAAGCCGTCTACTTTTTCTGGGCTTTCCGCCTTAGACTGACGTTGGGATATTGCAGAAAGAACTCCTTTAGAGGGGAGAGCAGCTCTTCCCAATCGCAAGGATCTTAGTCCATGAACTATAGATGTGGAGGAGGTCTGACTGCTGGATAACATTTAAACTTCCTAGCCTGTCACTTCCTGCTGCTTCTTCCATATACCCTGTACTCAAGCCACATTGGACTATTAGTGGCTCTCAGTGAGCCTGTTACCACCTTCTTAGGGGGTATTTGGAAATGTGTTGTATTGATTTTGGTTGTCAGAGCATGGAGGACTCGACTGGCATTTATGGGTGGGAACTGGGGAGGTTAAACAACTTGTAATGTACAGCATAGAATTGTCCCACTCAGTGGAGTGCTCCATTGAGACATACTGGACCAGTTCGCAAGAAGGTAACTTTAAAAAAATAACTTTACTCACATGTGTAAAGTTATAATATACATAAATAATGTATATTAATGTTAAAATTTACATACAAAAATATACATACATTAATGTTAAAAATATACATACTCACAGTGTATGTATGTATAATTTATATACTATATATACAATTCACCCATTTGAAGTATATAATTCAGTGGATTGTAGTAAGGGCCTTGCTTTTTTATGCCTCCATATCTCTGCTCAACTTCTGCCTATGATCTTTCTGACTATAATCTCCTTTCCTCTCTTGTCCACCTGAATATGTAAGACTAATTCTAAAAATCCCAGCTTAAATGACATCTTTGATGCTTTTTCAGGTTACCCAAAAAGACTTTGCTTCTGTAAGGCAGGAACTGGCAAACTTTTTCTGTAAAGGGCCAGGTAGGAAATATTTTTGGTTTTGCAGATCATGGTCTCTATTGCAGCAAATCTGCCGCTATTGCACAAAACTATTCGTAAACAATAAGTAAATGAAAGGGTGTGACTATGTGCCAATAAAAGTTTATTCACAAAAACTGGTGGCGAGCAGTTTGCAAACCTCTTCACCAAATCACTTTGTTCATACTTTGGTTATATCACTCAACACACTGTAATGTATTTAGTAGTATATATGTTTGCCTCCTCCGTGAGACGTGAATACCTTTTTCACTGTGGTAGCTGCAATTATTAATACAGTGCCTGGAACATAGTAGGTGATCAATCCAAACTGGTTGCTTGGATGAATGCTGTTGCAGAAAGGCCTGGGAGCAGTATTTCTAGCTTGCTACCAAAATAACCAAACCTTTTGGCTGTGTCTAATGCAATTCACCCTGTATAAAAACTTATCCTTTGTAGCAAATCGTAGCTTTTGGCATCAAATCTTAAGTCCCTTGATTTGGCCAGTTCTGGAGAAATTTTATACTACTAGATCATAGAAACAAATTACAATCAGGATACTTAACTGCCTGACACATAGAAGCCATTGAATGTTTCTAAGCAGGGCTTGCACCCTTCAACTGACTACTGAACCCCCCCACTCAAAATTGTCTTGATATTTTACAGTTTCACACTTCTGCATGACCTGCCTTACCACTAGTGGAGGTTAAATTTGTGATTCCCTACTTAGAATGGGGAACCACTGAGGTAGTGATGGCAAATAGGCACTTTTACAAAATATTTCTAATGGCACTGGGAAGAGTGAAGAGAAAGATGGAGGTAAGAACATCAGTCAGAATGCTATTTCAGTGATTCAAACAAGAGACAATAAGGAGTCCATCAACTGATGAATGGATAAACGAAATGTGGTATATCCATACAATGGCATACTATTCAGTCATAAAAATGAATGAAGCACTAATTCATGCTACAACATGGATTAGCATTGAAAAAAGTATGCTAAGAAGTCAGTCATAAAAGACCACATATTATATGATGCCATTTATATGAAATGTCCAGAATGGGCAAATTCATAAAAACAGAAAGTAGATTAGTGGTAGCCGGGTCTTTGGGGAGGGGAGAATGGGGAGTGACTGCTAATGGGTATGGGGTTTCTTTTGGGGGTGATGAAAACATTCTAAAATTAAATTGTGAGGATGGTTGTAGAACTCTATGAATATACTAAAAACCATTGTATTGTGTACTATTTATTAAAAAATTTCTTTTTTGGCCTTACCGCATGGCATATGAGATCTTAGTTCAAAAGACACTCAGGGACATGTAAATGAAGCAGATTTAATTCAGGTGAAGGTACTCTGAAACAGAGTATACCCATAAGTAAAGCAGTAAGAGTTCTTGGCATATAGTAAGTACTCGAGATATATTAACTGTAAATATTTTTACCCTCTCCTATACCTGGGGTTTTCTCTAGAACTTTCTGGATTTGGTGCTCTTTCCCATCTTTATCATGTCAAGTGTGTTAGAGCATTAAACTTCAATTTAGGAAACTTGAATTTTAGATCTTGATTTACCACATGCTGTGTGACTTTGGGCAAGTTGATTTACTTCCCTGGACCTTAATTTCCTCATCAGTAGATTCTGGGAGTTGACTAGAACTGTGTTTTTCAAATTGTGCTATGCAGCTGCTTCAAGGTCCAAAGATATGGAGGAGGTGTTTCTTTTTTCTTGCTCTACCGGGTTCTACTGATATTTGTTTTATATATTGGAATTCTGAACAAAAGTTTGCTTGGAGAAAGAGTTCTGTGGAGCAGCTAGCTACTCTAAATAAGGTCAAGACATCTAGTTTACAAGAGGTCTATATCAGAGTCCTGAGAAAAATTATGCATAGCTCATTAATGTGATGAAGTGAATAGCATGTCCTTCGGAGTCATGGGCCTGGCTTTGAATCTTAGCTCCGCACATCTCTAGCTGTGTGAGCTTGGCCAATCACTGTACTTTTATGAGCTTCAGTTTCCTAATCTATAAAATGGGGGTATAATACAAACCTCAATAGAGTTGTTGTAAAGATAGAATTAGTCCAGATGAGGCTAACGCAGTGGTCTGCAACCTTGGCTATGCCTCAAAAAGCACCTGGAAACCTTTTTTTTTTAAATGTGAATACTTATGCCACATTTCCAGAGACTCTTATTCAGTAGCTCTGGGGTGGGACTGGGCCATCTAGATTTTGAAAAATCATCCCTTTAGTAATTCTGATTCACAATCATGATTGAGAACCACTTGGGTAGGTATTCTGGGCAGGTTAAAGAACAGGATAGGTGTCAATAAAGAGATAAAAATAGCAATTATTAATCAACAATACACATAACTGCTCCTGTTAAAGATATTAAACAGCTAAATCCGTCAGCATTAAAGACCTTTTCAATGTTTTCAGGCAGCCTGCTTTGGAAGTTTTGCAATCTTTCATCTCATTAACTTTCCCTTTCTCTTGGGTCTTGTTTGGCTGTTCTGTCATTCAGAGTGATGGTGATACTTAACAGTAGGTATAGTTACCACCCCTGCAAACTGCATAGTGTTTCTTTGTGGAGGGGAGGGAGGAGAATGGTGCCGAGGATGTTGGGATGGAAACCCTAAGGGAAAAAGCTTAGAATAAGGAGTGTGTTTCCAAAAGCTCCAGCAGAGCCATGCATCTGCAAATCAGTTACACGCCAGCCAGGTGGAACTTCACTGCAGAATCTGTCACTGCAGAATCTGTTGTCTGCAGTGGGTTTGCTTGTGGATCAAGGCATGTCCATCTCACAACTGTGTGTGTTGACCCAACGCTGAATTTCACCAACTGTGAAACTGACAGGGCAAGAAAGACACCGTCTACTCAGTTGGCTGAGGCTGACCTATATCAAGGGGCTCTCTTTCTCCATTAATTTGTTTAGAGCATCCCAAATTTTAAACTCCATCTTAATGCTTATCTTCTCATTAATCTCTTAACTACTGTCCTCTCGGCAAAGAAACACCAAGACAGAGCAATCATTAGTCTTGGTCAGACTGCTCTGTAGGTGTAACACAGAGAGAAGAGGCTTCCTCAGAGGAGATATCAACTGGGAAGTTTTACAGAGGCTCAATAGACAACTTCCAAAGCTCTGATTCTCACTTTCATTTAAAATCTAATGCTTCAAGGCCTTATGCTTCCTTTTTTTTTTTAAATTAATCTATTTATTTTTGGCTGTGTTGGGTCTTCGTTGCTGCATGCGGGCTATCTCTAGTTGCGGTGAGCAGGGGCTTCTCTTCGCTGCGGTGCAAGGGCTTCTCATTGCAGTGGCTTCTCTTGTTGTGGAACACGGGTTCTAGGTGTGCTGGCTTCAGTAGTTGTGGCATGCGGGCTCAGTAGTTGTGGCTTGCGGGCTTTAGAGCGCAGGCTCAGTATTTGTGACACACGGGCTTAGTTGCTCCATGGCATGTGGGATCTTTGCAGACCACGCTCGAACCCGTGTCCCCTGCATTGGCAGGCGGATTCTTAGCCACTGCGCCACCAGGGAAGTCCCAAGGCCTTATGCTTCTGAGTAGGTGGGCTTTTGAAGCTGTGACAATATTCCCTGTCATGGATGACTTTACATTTAGTATGTAGCCAAAGCAGTAAGGGCAAAGTAGTGTATGATCTGAAGGGCACCAAGAAGCTCCCCTCTTTTCCCAAACCTTCCTTCCAAAAAAATTCATCACATCACTTAGTTTTAAATTTTTCCTGGATCAGAAATTAAATTAAATGAATCTGTTCTTCTTTTAAAATGCAGATCAGAAATTAAATTAAATGAATCTGTTCTTCTTTTAAAATGCAGAGTCCTGAGATCATTCAAGAGCTTTCAGTCATCCCTACCTTAGCTTGAATTAATGCAGTCAGGTTGCTTTACACCAGGATCCGCACTATAAACACCAGGAATTTTAATGATAAGCAGGGAGAATGGGAGCCTAGTTTGTAAACATGGGGGATGGAAGAACTTCTTGGTGGAGAGGAATGAAACAGTGGCCAACCAGAGAAGAGAATTTGGGAGAGGAGAACAAGGGGGTTGAGTGTACAATCCTAGGTTTCAAAAGAAACGAATACACTTCTTTTCAGGTTCACATTAAACTCTCACCAGTACTTACTAGCCTTTGGCTCCATAAATTATTTTGAATTATTGTCAGCAGCAGACAGAGGAAATCATTTTCATCAGAATATCTCAAATATTCATAGAAGCATCAGAGCCTTCCTCTAAGTTTGGACTACAAGGCTTCTGCTAGTTTTCATTGCCTTTGACTTTTACCCACTCTTCTGCTTCCGCATGGCTGACACAAGGGATCTGTTGCTGTTTGGCTTTTTCTCCCGTGGCCTTTTTTTTAAAAAAGAATTATTTGTTTATTTATTTTTGGCTGTGTTGGGTCTTCGTTGCTGCGCACAACCTTTTCTCTAGTTGCGGTGAGGGGGGGCTACTCTTGGTTGCGGTGTGCGGGCTTCTCATTGCGGTGGCTTCTCTTGTTGCGGAGCACGGGCTCTAGGCACGGGGGCTTCAGTAGTTGTGGCACGTGCGCTCAGTAGCTGTGGCGTACGGGCTTAGTTGATCCGCGGCATGTGTGATCTCCCGGACCAGGGCTCGAACCCGTGTCCCCTGCATTGGCAGGTGGATTCCTAACCACTGCGTCACCAGGGAAGCCCTCTCCCGTGCCCTTTTGTTTCTTAGGTTTTCCATGCTGGGGAATGAGCGATTTGAGGAGGGAAGATTTCCCATTTAGGGCTTTATCCCTTAAACTCCATTTAAATGCTCAAGTGTCCTAAAGTCCACATCCCCTGAGTTAAGAAATGGACTACGTAGCAGAGAGTGCAGGGGTGGGGGCTACACAGCAGTTTTTCCTAAATGGTTTCGCTAGACGTCTTCCTAGGGGCTAGGGAATGAACTAGGACGGCCTGTTGAGGGCCCCTACAAGGCTCCTGATCCTTTGGTTCCAAGAGAAATTGCTCTGTTTCTTTTTCAGGCTGTCATTATAAGGTTGGATGCCCTGATTCCAAGTCTGCTCCTAACTGCAGCAGTTTCAGTAATAACTTCCCTGAGCTCTAGCTTCTAGAAAACTGACGGCAGGCAGCGCTTTACTAGCAATCAACCCAAGGCAATCCCCCTAGAACCAGAGGCCATCAGGAATCAGACTGTGTCTGAGAGGACTGGAGGCAGGCACAGCATGGATGTGCTTATACAGCTCTGCCTCTCTCCCCTAGTTGTTTCCCTCAATAATAAGCTAAACCTAGGAGCAGAGAGAAATAGACTCCTAAGGGAAAAAAAATGATGCAATGTCATTGCACTGTTTTCCCATGAAACCATTATCCCAAGCGATCTACATGTTTTCTGTTTAACTAAGAAGGGCCTTACTTTTCACGATGTCAATTTTAAAAGCAATGATTTATTCATATATCCACTCCAGATTATTATGTGAGAATTTCCATTCCAGTCTGGTTCATAGAGGATACTCACTCCAGCTCCAAGTAAATGCTTGACTTACTCAAATCATGCAAACCAGGGGTCTGAAGGCAATGTCATATGTATTTGATTATAAATGCCACTGGATGTAGGGCCCTAGAGTACTTCTATGTGATGCTGTAATGACGGTTGACATTTATTGAATGCTCTGTGTCAGGCACATTTCCAAGCACTTTATATGAATTAATTTATTCAGACTATACAAGAACTCTATGAACTAGGTAGTATTATTATCCTCATTTTACAAACGAGAAAACTGAATGACTGAGAGGCAAGTAATTTACCTAAGGTCAAATGGGGTGGTAGAGCTGGGAACTGAAAACAGATAGTCTGGCTCTAGAGCCTGCACTTTTTTTTTTTTTTTTTTTGCGGTACGCGGGCCTCTCACTGCTGTGGCCTCTCCCGTTGCGGAGCACAGGCTCCGGATGCACAGGCTCAGCGGCCATGGCTCACGGGCCCAGCCACTCCGCGGCACGTGGGATCTTCCTGGACAGGGGCACGCGTCCGTGTCCCCTGCCTCGGCAGGTGGACTCTCAACCACTGCGCCACCAGGGAAGCCCGAGCCTGCACTTTTTAATACTGCACCATGGAGCCTACTATGACATCAGCCACATAATGGGCACTTTAGAAAAAGAAAATGTGGCTGTAAAGAAATTAAACTGGTTTTAAGATGAACATAAACTGATGTTTTTAGTGTTCCTCACAGTTACCACGTCAAGAGGCCATAGTGATTCCTATAATGCTGTCATAAATAATCCCTTTAAGAAGAATTTTCTCATGCAATCTTCACTACAACCCTGTGAGACAGATAGAATGGCTATTATAACTCCCATTTGAGATATAAGGCAGATGAAGCTCAGGGAGGTTAAATGACCTGCCCCAGCATGCCACATCCATGGATTAGAAAACTTAATATGGTTAAGATGGCAGTACTCCCCAAATTGATCTACAGATTTAACATAAACCCTATCAAAATCCTAGTTGCCTTTCTTTTTTTCTTTTTTGTAGAAGTTAAGAAGCTGATCATAAAATTCTTAAGGAAATGCTAGGAAACCAGAATAGCCAAAATAGCCTTGAAAGAGAAGAACAAAGTTGGAGGACTCAGACTTCATATTTCAAAACTAACTACAAAGTTGGACCCCTACCCCTCACCATATAAAAATTAACTCAAATTGTTCACAGACCTAAATGTAAGGGCTAAAGCTATAAAACTCTTAGAAGAAAACAGAGATGCTAACCTTCGTAACCTTGGATTAGAAACTTTTTAGATATGACACCAAAAGCACAAGAAACCAAAGAAAAAATAGCTAAGTTGGATGTCAGTAAAATTAAAAAAAACATTTGTTCTTCAAAGGACCCCACGAAGAAAGTGAAAAGACAATCCACAAGATGGGAGAGAATATTTGCAAATCATCTATCTGATATGGGACTTGTATCTAGAATATATAAAGAATAATTACAATTTAACAATAAAAAGACAAATCATCTAATTTTTAAGTGGGCAAAGAATCTGAATAGACATTTGACCAAAGAAGTTATACAAATGGTCAATAAGCACATGAAAAGGTGCTCAACAATATTAGTCATTAGGGAAATGCAAACCAAAGCCACAGGATACCGTTTCACACCGACTAGAGTAACTATAATTAAAAACCAAAAACAAAAATAGGAAATAACAAGTATTGGTGAGGACTTGGAGAAATTTGAACCCTTACACATTGCTGGTGGGAACTGTAAAGCAGTCCATCAGTTCCTCAAAAAGGTAAACATATGACCCAACAACTCCACTCCTTTTTTTTTTTTCAGGAGATTTGAAAACAATAGAATATTATTCAGCAATAAAAAAGTATGAAATACAGATAGACGCTACAACATGGACAAACCTCGAAAACACTGTGCTAAGTGAAAGAAGCCAGTCCCAAAGGAATGTGTATTATATGATTTCATTTATATGAAATGTCCAGAACAGGCAAATTCACAGACACAAAAAGTAGGTTTGTGGTTCCCAAGGGCTGGCAGGTTTGTGGGAGAAGGGGGAGTGACTGCTAACGAGTATGGAGTTTCTTTTCAGGGTAATGAAACTCTGAAATTAAATAGTGGTGATGGTTGCATGACACTGTGAATATATTTTAAAACACTGAATTTTATACTTTAAAAGGGTGATTTTTGTGGCACATAAATTATACCTTAATAGAGCTGTTATTAAGGAAGTGACTTATCCAAAGTCACAGAGCTAATGCATAACAGAGCTGAGACTTTAATTCAGCACAGTTCTCTTCTAACCTATACTTTGAATCTTCATTGGTTACTCAAAAAAGACAATTTTTGTTATGGCCTTCCTCTGATCAAAATCCTCTGGGGGCTTTCTCATCAAATAGAAACTCCTCATCATAACATTCAGCTTTGTTTTACCTTGCAATCTTCATTTCTACTAATAATTCATTCCTTAAACATTAACTGAATCCCTACTATGGACACCTCCACTTACTAGGACTGAGGATAGGAAGTTTGGGTACCTGTCCTCAAGGATTTAAAGTAGTAGTTGGGACGATAACCCCCACTCAGATAACTACAGTACAGGCTACAATTAGTGTTGTGGTAACTCAGAAAATGGAGAGAACTTTTGGCTAGTGTTCAAGTGTGTTTGTAGGTGAAGCGGGTAGTAGAAGGGAAGGCTTTTGTTGAGGAAGTAGCAGTTGAGTCGGGCCTTTACAAGGAAAAGACTCACCACCCAGCATAGACAAAGGTAGTAGAATCCAGGGCAGGTTTGGGAAAAAGCAAGTAGTCTGGAACTACAGCTGTCACCTGATGAGATCTCAAACAAAGATGGTGATAACCAAAGACCTTCCAGAAGTGGAATCAACAAGATGTTTGACTGATGAGGAAAAAAGGTGTCAAAGAGGACGCTGTGCTTTTGAGCTTAGCTGAATAGGAATTTTATTGCTATTGACAGAGCCCGGAAGGTCAGGTAGCAGAACAGGTTTGGCACAGTGCTGGATGAGCTAAATTTTGGACTTCTGTGAGGAAATAGTAATTTTATGGAGAGTGAGGCAGAATAAGAGATTTGGAAGTCATGGAGGGGACTGGAGATGCGAAAGCAGTTTAGGGAGCTGTCGAGTTGGGGGCTTAACAAAGCCTAAAAGGCACTGGAGCCCTGCCTGGGAAAGGTTCCAAAAAGAAGGTGGGTGTTTTTCAGAAACAATTTGGCATGTTTCAAAATTTGCCTGAAGCAGGCCAGGACTATTCCCAAGAGAGGAGCAAGGGATGTAGAATTCTCTTCCTCTTTCTTGTCCTCTTTACTTCTATGTTACATGGCCCCAGCAACTAATATAGAATAAGAATATAGCGTTGCCAACAAACACATGAAAGAATGCTCAACATCGTTAATCATTACAGAAATGCAAATCAAAACTACAATGAGATATCATCTCACACCGGTCAGAATGGCCATCATCAAAAAATCTACAAACAACAAATGCTGGAGAGGGTGTGGAGAAAAGAGAACACCCTTGCACTGCTGGTGGGAATGTGAATTGGTACAGCCACTATGGAGAACAGTATGGAGGTTCCTTAAAAAGCTACAAATAGAACTACCATATGACCCAGCAATCCCACTACTGGGCATATACCCTGAGAAAAGCGTAATTCAAAAAGAGTCATGTACCACAATGTTCATTGCAGCTCTATTTACTATAGCCAGGACATGGAAGCAACCTAAGTGTCCATCAACAGATGAATGGATAAAGAAGATGTGGCACATATATACAATGGAATATTACTCAGCCATAAAAAGAAACAAAATTGAGTTATTTGTAGTGAGGTGGATGGACCTAGAGTCTGTCGTACAGAGTGAAGTAAGTCAGAAAGAGAAAGACAAATACCGTATGCTAACACATATATATGGAATTTAAGAAAAAAAATGTCATGAAGAACCTAGGGGTAAGACGGGAATAAAGACACAGACCTACTAGAGAATGGACTTGAGGATATGGGGAGGGGGAAGGGTAAGCTGTGACAAAGTGAGAGAGTGGCATGGACATACATACACTACCAAACGTAAGTTAGATAGCTAGTGGGAAGCAGCCGCATAGCACAGGGAGATCAGCCTGGTGCTTTGTGACCACCTAGAGGGGCGGGATATGGAGGGTGGGAGGGAGGGAGACGTTAAAGGGAAGAGATATGGGGACATATGTATATGTATAACTGATTCACTTTGTTATAAAGCAGAACCTAACATGCCATTGTAAAGCAATTATACTCCAATAAACATGTTAAAAAAAAAGAATATAGCATTCCAACTACTACTATAGTATTATAATTCAGGTACACTGGAGGATTAATAGGTTTCTTAATGGGATGGATGAGAACCTGAGAATTAATGTATAACATTAATTCTATAGGAAAAAATGTGTTTTGAGTTCCAAGCCATTAAACCTGTGGAATACATTTCATTTGTATGCTGGGGACTGCCTGTATCAAAGTCATAGTTAAAATCCTGTTCCACTGCATTCAGCCATTCTAGAAAGCTAGATGGTATTTAAAGCATATAGGAAAAAAATCTGTTCTCCATGTGGAGGCTCTACTGTCAGTTTAATCAGATGGTTGGCTGCTAGTCCATCTGCTCTCGATTAAGGGCCCTGGTCATCCACAGCTCTTGAAGGGCTCATGCCAATTCACTTAAAACAGGAGGCCTGGGCTTCCCTGGTGGCGCAGTGGTTGAGAGTCCGCCTGCCCATGCAGGGGACATGGGTTCGTGCCCTGGTCCGGGAAGATCCAACATGCCGTGGAACGGCTGGGCCCGTGAGCCATGGCCGCTGGCCCTGCGCGTCCAGAGCCTGTGCTCCGCAACGGGAGAGGCCACAGCAGTGAGAGGCACGCGTACCACAAAAAAAAAAAAAAACAACAGAAAGAACAGGAGGCCTGTGGGTCAATGATTGCCTCTCTTACCCTGGGCCTCTAGCTACTGCCTTCTCCTAGGAGAAGTCAGTTGATAGAGGGCTGCGTTGGTTTAGTTGCCGTTCTGCAGGCCTGGGAACATACTGGGCATTTAGTGCCCATTCAGGACTCCTCTGCACCCCGACGAAGGAAATGCCTTTGTAGTGTCCTCTTACTGGCAACCCACAGTTTTCTATAGTCCTGCCTTGTCAGTTAGCCACCTGGCAAGTGCCCCTGGTCTCTCCATGCCCTTCCTCCTGAACATTAGGTTTTGTGCCACCCGAGGAGCTAACTGACAATTAACTGGCGATGGGAATCACACTAATGCTGGAGAAGGAAGCAACATTAGTCCCCATGCGGCTGAACCAGGGCCTTACTCTTGTACAGCAGCCATTCTCCTTCTGATGGAGGTGAGTCAGAGAGAAATACAGGATGTACAGTATTTCTCAGAAACATTAAAGTGACTCATTCTGTCCAGAGGTACCTGTATCTGGTTTGCATTTCCTTCTGCTAGTTCCACATTCCAAAAGACATTTCTGGGGAGGCAAAATAGTGCCAGATTGGGTTGACTATAGGTATGGAAATTTCAAGGGCAACAGTAGAAATTACACTAAACTTATAATGCTATCGTATTTAAGAAGAAGACAGATACCAACTGATAAGAATCATTGGGACTTTTTGAGATTCCTGTGCTTCAGAGGCAGTAAACAAGAAATGTATGGACCAGACCAAAGCCCAGCTCCAAGCAGAATCCATTGCTCTTTCCTCCATCAATCCAGAGTGATTTGCAGCATTGAATTATAGTTATTATGTAACTACATATTCTGTAACCAATCTCTTCTAGATTATGATTTTGATACTTCATTCAATAATTCTTCCTGAATTACCAGCATCAATTACAGGTATGAGCACAAAAAGGTACTCAGTTCTGTTCAACAGTACACCTACCATATGTTACCTACTCTACTACACATTGAGGGATGAACTAAACATTATCCCTGTCCTCAGAATGCTTAATGTGTAGTGGCAGATGTAGAAATAAAACCAGATTTTAATATAATATGTTACAAACACACATTAGGTAACACAGGTACACATTGGAGGTGCACTTAGCCCAACCTGGGGATTCAAGAAAGATTGCCTGAAGGAGCTGACACATGAACTAACCTTGAAGGCATGCTTAGGATTAGGGCGGGGGGGGGGGGGGGGGAGGGAAAGATGAGAGAAGCCTTACAGGCAGAGCGAACAATGTAGTCAATGGTATTAAGCATCATGACGTGTGCCAGTAACTAGAAGCAGTCTGAATTACTGAAGTATAGAGTTCCAGGCATGGAGTCGAAAGATGGGGCTTAGAAGGTCTGTTAAAGAATTAGAGCTTTATCCTATAGTTGTGGGGAAGATATTTAAGAATTGAAAGCCATGGATTACTCATTTGTTATTCAGAGTCTACATATGAATTTGATAGAAAATTATCCAGAGATCTCATCTGAAAGACAGATTATAGGTATCAGGAAATCAAATATATTTAGACACACACACTCACAGTCACACACAATACTGCTTTTTAAAAAGATCAGGAATGTGGTCAGAGATTTATGTATAAGGACATTGATATAGCATTATGTATAAATGGTGAGAAATTAGAAACCATTTAAATGCCCAGTGGTAGGGGAATCATTAAGTGAGCCAAGGTACATCCATAAGGTGGAGAATTATGCTGCTATTAAACAGTCATATTTTGGGGCTTCCCTGGTGGCGCAGTGGTTGAGAGTCCGCCTGCCGATGCAGGGGACGCGGGTTCGTGCCCCGGTCTGGGAAGATCCCACATGCCGCGGAGCGGCTGGGCCCGTGAGCCATGGCCACTGAGCCTGCGCGTCTGGAGCCTGTGCTCCGCCACGGGAGAGGCCACAACAGTGAGAGGCCCGCGTACCTCAAAAAAAAAAAGTCATATTTTGGAAGAGTGGATAATGATATGGAAAATGCCCATGAAATACAACCTTAACAAAGCAACAAATATAGCATGATCCCAATTTCAGGAAACACACACACAAAGGACATCTTAACTCTTGGGGCTAGGTGGTCAGATTACAAGAGATCATTTTTCCTTATTTTTAATTCTTCTATGTTGCTTTTAAGTTTTCTCCTGTGGACATGTATTCTATAAAAATAGCACTAAATATCATTTGAACATCAGTGATATAAATAACAGAAATGGGGAGAAGTGCCCTTTAGACTCACCTTTTCTCATCTTTTCTGAATTTTCTTTTTTTGTTGTTGTTGGTCATATTCACTCAGTCCATGAGAGGCAAAGATGATTTGGAGAGGCTTTTATGAAGATTATCAGAGTAAATTAAAGAGCTGGAGCATAGAGCTTGTTAGGGATGTTTAAATGAACAAGCACCATGGGGGAGAAAATCCACAGTGATGGAATATGACCAGTTAGCAACTGGAAGATACTCAATGGGAAGACTGAAGACTAAAGAACAGAAGATTAAATTGCAACTGGAGGGATTTAGGATAGAGATATTGCAAACACTACTGGTAGTACAAATTGTTAAACCCTGAAGCAAGAAATGATTAGATACTCAGCTATGTGGGGTGATTTTAAATCTAGATTTATTTAAAGGTAAGGGGATAGATGAAATGGCCTCATGCAATCTTTTTCAGCCAACAAAATCCTATCATTTCATGTTTGAACAGGATATAAAGAATGATGGCAGCATCTTTTTAAAGGGAGAATGGACAATTAGAAGTGAATGGGAGCTGGGAGCCATTTATATTTTCATCCCTATCTTCTGCCATGTCCACTGGTAGGAGGCTCGGATATAATCAGGGCACAATCAAGTATTATCTGTTATCAGCATGTAATGATGACAAATGGAGATTTTTTTTGCCATAGTGCAGTGAATAATTTTCCAGTTTCTTTTCAGAGTAGTGCTTTACTAGCTCTTAAAATATACCATCCCCAAGGACTTCTAAGTGACAGATCCTTCAAACAGTGAATCTTGGAGCTGGAGCCCTGGGAGGTTGGCTCAGGCCCAGGGACCCATTTAGCTGATGCTGTGTTCTGAAATCACCCTGATTGTGATGCAGAGCTTCTGAGTGCCAAGTCTTATGCACTCAATGACTTGACTCTGAAAAGTTAACAGGAACCCAGGAAGCCTGTTGCAGCACTGTGAATTATTGCTGTTGTTCAGCTAGGGAATTGTTACTGTGAGTTACGGGTCTCTATGCCCCAGACAGAAACACTGAGCCCAAAGGGAGTGCTGATCTTTGAGCAGGGGAAAAGGGCAAATATCCCAAAAGCACTTGAGGATAAGAGCCCTCCTAGGTGTAACGTCAGGAGAAGTGAGAAAGTCCCCCTTACTTCTGAGGGATTTCTGGTAAAGACTAATAGATACCTGAAATCCCTGTAACATGAAAAAGGGCATTCTTTAATTCTACAATCAGAGCTAAGATTGCTCCATAAACAGTCTTGGGAGAAGGAATAGGGTGATGGCATAACTCAGCCACAGAGGTGAATGTGCAGGCAGGGGGCTCTACTGAGTAAGTACCTGAGATAGAGGCTATACTCTCTCTTCAGTGATGGGGGCTCAACATAGAAGCAGGGAGAGGCACTGGAGGGTCTGATGGACCTATCCCCCTTCCAGCCTTGGCCCCAGGGCAGCATATCAGAATCTGAGTGAACGTGTTTATGTACATGGGGGCACCTGTATGAATGCACATGGGTACAGGCTCATTATATTTAAAGACTGTGAAGAAATATTAACAAACACTTGCTGAGCTCCCAAGTATGCCAGAACCCTGTACACATATTCTTTCAGCCAGTCCTTACAAAGTAGTTAGTATTCCCATAGTCAAAAAACCACGTCAGAGAGAGGAAATTGCTTGTTCAAAGTCTTCAAAAGTAGTGGAGTCTGGAAATAAAACCAGGTTGTGGCCTAGGTTTCCAACTTAGATTTACAACATCTCCAAATGAGGTAATATAATTGCAATCCAGTTTGTGTGTGTGTGTGTGTGTGTGTTAAAAGTGTTAATTTATGTAACATAATCATTTAGAATAGTAGACACTTTTGGTGACTTCTGTCATATCTGTTGTCTTTATTATACCAAGAGCCTCAGTAAAATGGAACTGGACTGAAGCTCCCTGGACCTCTGAGAGACCCTGTCTCTGCTGCTTTAGAGTAATCACCACCTGGCCAATAAATGATCTCTCTAGAGCATATACCCGATCTTGTCATTCACTTATTTAAGCTCCCTCAGTGGTTTCTGGTTTTGTTCCATTTAAGGGCTAAATTCTTAGCTTTGCCTTTAATAACCTGTCCCCACCTGAGCTGCCTGATCACATCTGCTACTTCCCGCTGAAGAGCACTGCCGAACTTCTGATTGGCTGTTTACCGAATGTGTCATGTTCTTTAGTAGCTCCATGATCTGACACTTTGGTCCCTCTGTCTGGAATCACTCTTCCTACTTTTCCATCTGGATAACTGCAACTCCTCTTCTAGAATAGTTGTTTAAAGTGCCAGGATAGAGTAGGCATAGGGATGTGGGATTCAGTTTAAGGGCGGCAACATAAGGTTTAACTACATATAGTGAAAACTACACTTGAAAATGTACTAAACCATCCCAAAGTATATTATACGAGGTTTTGTTTATACAACCTTGTACATAAATATGTGTGTGAAAAGTATGTATCATTAAACACTAGAATCACATTCAGAGCAATACAATAAAATGTGAAAGCTCTGAGAAGTGGGGAACTCAGATCCCATGAGGGAATCACAAATGCATGTCTGTCTTCTCACGATCACCCAAATCTGGTACTCACTGAGTCTTCCTGGTAGCCTGAATTATTAAAATTGTTACTTTGTTTCCTCTCCCTCTCTTCCCACTGTACATACATCCTGTAATGCTATCTCACTATAGCCAAATATTCTGTGAATCTTTTCCTGACTCCCTTAGGCAGTATCAGCCTCAGAGAATTCTATTCATGACTCTACTATAGCACCTATCAGGTCTTGTCATAATTATTTAAGTATCTGTTCTCCCAAGTAGACTGTGAACACCTCCAGAGTATGACCCAGATCATCTTTGTTACTGTATCCATAGCACCTAGGACAGTTCTTACCAAAGATAGGACCAGTGCTTCTCAAAGTATATTCCATGGATCAGCATCAGAATTACCTAGAGCACCTCTTAAAATGCAAATTCATGAAAGAGAGATAACAATTTTCATTTAATTTTTATTTAAGGTTCTGATTCAGCACTTCTTGGGTTGGATCCAGGAATCCCTAATCTTGAGGCACTTCCCAAGTGATAATGATACAAATGTAAATGTGGCCTCTTTTCTGATGCCTTCCTCATCTACTTCCCTGTCCCCCATAGACATGACCTCTCCTGTTGCTGTAGGGATGGGAAAGCATTAGAACTGAGATGCAGGGGAGTGTTGCTGGCACTGGAAGGGGATAACTGGGAAGGAGTTGGAAAGATGGCTTGAAGTTTGCCGAGAGGTTTTGCACCCAAGTCTGTGCACTTGCATTGAGGTTGTTACAAAAGTTGTAAAGCGGCAAGAGTAATCATTTTGGTTGACTCCTCATGACTCATTCTATCCCTTTGCCATTGAATTGCAGCCAGGCAAGTTGGGAAATGGACCTCAGCTCAAGGGGTAAGTCTGATTGGTCTGAGGATAAATCCATCCCTTTTGCCAGTTATGGTTCAGACACACAAGCTGCCTAAAATTCAGGTAAAGGTTTATTGGAGTCTTTTGGAAAACTTGCTTTTATCCTTGCTTTTAAGAGATAGACTCTTCCCTTAGTTGTGAACAAAAACGAACATGTGGCTCTGATTGCTGTTGACAAATTTCTCATGACTGCGAGGAGAATCTAGCCTTAGATTGTGGCTGATCTCTGGGTAACAGAGTACAGTGATGGAAAGAATCTGGGTCTTTGGTGACATCTTTTTAAAAAATTGTGGTAAAATACTCAAAACATAAAATTTACCATCTTAACCATTTTGAAGTGTACAGCTCAGTGGCATTAAGTACATTCACAGTATTGTACAACCATCACCACCATCCATCTCCACAACTTTCACATCTTCCTCAACTGAAAATCTGTACCCATTAAAACCTGACTCCCCAGTTTTCCCTCCCTCCAGCCCCCGGCAGCCACCGTTCTACTCTCTGTCTCTGTGAATTTGACTACTCTAGAAACATCATATAAGAGGAATCATAACACTTAGCATAATGTCCTCAAGGTTCATCCATGTTGTAGCATGTGTAAAAATTTCCTTTTTCTTTTAATGCAGAATATTCCACTGTGTGTAGGTACCACATTTTGTTTATCCATTCATCTGTCTATGGACAGTTGGGTTGTTTCCACTTTCTGGCTATTGTGAATAGTGTACTTATGAACACAAGTGTACAAATATCCGTTTAAGTCCTTGCTTTCAATTCTTTTGGGTATACACCCAAAAGTGGAATTACTGGATCATTCTATGTTTAATTTTTTGAGGTGTTGCTATACTGTTTTCCACAGCAACTGCACCATTTTACGTTCCCACCAGCAATGCACAATGTTTCCAGTTTCTCCACATCCTTGCCAATGCTGGTCATTTTGTGTTTTGTTACTGTTGCTGTTTTTTCTTTTTAACAATAGTCATCCTAATGGATGTGGAATGGTATCTCACTGTGGTTTTGATTTACATTTCCCTAATGACGCGTGACGTTGAGCACTTTTTCATGTGCTTATTGGCCATTTATATATCTTCTTTGGATAAATGTCTCTTCAAGTCCTTTGCCTTAATCAGGTATTTGGGTTTTTATTATTGAGTTGTACTTGATGACACTTTTAAACTGCTGAATCAACGAAGTCTGAAGCCTGCTCTGACTTTGTACTCCCAGTTATGTAATCTAGTAAACTACCTGTGGTAGACCGAATAATGGCCCATCAAAGATATCCACGCTCCAGTCCCTGAAATCTGTGAATATGTTCCCTTACATGGCAAAAGGTACTTTGCAGACGTGATTAAGTTCAGGATCTTAAAATGGGAAGATTATCCTGGATTATCAGGGCGAGCCCAATGTAACCACAAGGGTCCTTACGAGAGGGAGGCAGCAAGGTCAGAGCCAGAGAAGGAGATGTAACAACGGAAACAAAGGTCAGCGTGATGTGGGACCATGAGCCTCTAGAAGCTGAAAAAAAAGAAGGAATGCATTTTGCCCTAGATCCTCCACAAGAAATGCAGCTCTGCCAACACCTTGATTTTAGTTTTGTAAGACCCATTTCAGACTTCTGATCTCCAGAACTGTAAGATACTAAATTTGTGTTGTTTTAAGCCTCTAAGTTTGTGGTAATTCGTTACAGCAGCAATGGGAAACCGATACACTACCTTACTGTTTAAGTCAGAGCAGGCTTCAGGGTTGGTTGATTTGGCAGTTTAAAAGTGTCACTAAGTATATCTCAACAGTAAGAAAGCAAACCACCTGATCAGAAAAGAGACAAAGTTGTTCTGTTATTTACAACCAAGAGCATCTTAGTTGATACACCAAATGAGCATACAGTAGAACAGCCAAGTCCAGACTCAGTGAATTCTAACTACCTAGCAACCACGTTTAGGGAATTTGATAATGGGCAGTCATTGCATGGCAGGGGACTGATTAGGAAAAGAAATTCTGATGTACATTATGGTTAGAGAAAACTGAACTCGCACTCAAGTGTTTGATTAATGAATGAATAAGGTTATTTTTGTTTAATTTGATTACTGGTGTTTATAATTTCCTCCCTGCTTTAATGATTCCGTGGTACTGACCTGTAGGGCTGTGTATTCCTCACAGACTCTGGCTTGGCATGTGGGCTTGATGGTGAACATGCATAGGAGTTGATTGTTGCCCCACAGGCTTGTCTTATAAACTCAGACTCTTGAAAAGTCTATCTTGCCTCCCTCAGGGACCTTTTCCTTCCCTGTTATTTGTTGTTAAATCACTAGGCTGAGCTAAGTACCCAGACAACAGATCTTTCTCATCAGGTCCCAGAGGAAAGAGACCTAGTCCACTCGCCTTGGACCCCAAGTCCCCAAATCACTAATGAAGCATACAGTGTGTAAGTTCCCTAGGCCCGGGTCCTGATTCCAACTTGAATGGGCAGAAGTTATTGCCTTAAAGCAAATAAACCAAAACCAAGACCAAAAAAACAAATAGGCTTGTTTCCCTTCCTTTCCTGATGTCTAGAGTTCATGTTAATACTGGGTTTCCTGTCTTCGCTCTCAGATGAGAGTATGGGGAATTACAGAGCAGTGCTGAATAGATCATTAAAGACCCTGCAGATTACTGTTAAGGGAGAAGACCACTTTCTGGAAAACATATAAGCGATCCTTGTGCCTAGAAGTGAAGCTGTTTCCTGTAATAAAATTTTCCATTAATCAGGTATCTCTCTCCCTATGATGAGCTCCAAACAACTGAAGATATAATCATTTTTCTTCCTAGGCTAGCTAATGATCTAAGTTGGGGATTCTTCAGACACTGCCAAGCGTCCCCAGTCTCCTCGTGTTGCTGGATTTGGGGACTTTTCATAGCACGTCAGCAGCCCCACTAGAACTAAAATATCATCTTTGAAAACTGTCATTCACATTTCAAGAATCATAAGAAATTGTGTATTTCCGTGAAAATAGGTCTCCAATGAACTGCTTGACTCCAAGCTTCAAGGCTCAAGAGGTAGGCTAGCTTGTGCAGGTAGAGATCTGCCACATCTCATGTCCTTCACAAATTAACTTCAGGTGCAGAACTTAACTTTCAGCTTGTGCTTTAGAGGAAGATAGGCTTGGGTCCAAGTCTTGGCTCTCTCCCAGTACTAGCTGGACATCATTTTGAGGTTTGTTTAACCACTCCAAACCTCAGTTGCATTATGCGTGAGATGGGGATAATAGTATTTACCTCACAGGGCTGTTGTGAGCGTTAAAGGGGATCACATGTGTACAAATGCTTAGTAAATGTTAAGGGAACTGGAAAATGTTTGTTGAGGCTATTTGGGGGCCAAGTTCCTGCCCTATGATTCTCTAGACCTAGCTGATAAAATCATAATTCCTGACTGGAACCTTACAATAAACTCTTGATAAACATCTCTGAAATTGCAGCTTAAATTCTACAAAGAGAGAGCACAAATCTTGCTCTGTGGTCTTTCACCATCTCATTTTTGTTGTTGTTGTTCTGCTAATTGTGATTTAAGATAGATTATTTTAAGGAGCAAGCAGCTTCTCTGCAGCAAAGTAAATATTACATCTAACAGGTATCAGGTTGCTATTTAATGTAGGGAATCACTAATCCCACTGCCCAATGTAGTCAAACAGACATTCCATTCCAATTGTGTCACCTCTCACCCAGTGATCCCCAAGGGCTAACTCGACCTGGCTGGCTGAACAGGTCGCCCTTTCTTCTCCCACCACTTCATGTGTTGTGTCACATCACCTTCTTCTCATGGGAATATTAAGTCTCAAGGGGAATATGAATCTGTCCGTGCTTGAACTATAGACTATAGAAAGTAAGGTCAAAGTCTGTTCCATTCCACTTCCAGGGTGGTACATTAGTATCAGTTTCCTAATCTAAAAGAGGTATGTGGGGTCATCTAAATGATCAACACAACCTCTAAGGGTACCTAATGTACACCTCAGAAATGACATTGAGTGGAAAAGGAATTGGCCTTATCATCACCCAATAGGAGGGTACAATGGACCTTAAATCAATATTAGATCTCAGCACCTGTGCCTTTCTGGCATCACTTCTCAACTCGGTAGTTAGAAAGGAATACATATACATATGTGTGGTTCAGGTGAATCAAAAGAATAGCAAAGAGGACTTCCCTGGTGGCGCAGTGGTTAAGAATCCCCCTGCCGATGCAGGGGACCGGGGTTCGAGCCCTGGTCCGGGAAGATCCCATATGTCGCAGAGCAACTAAGCCCATGTGCCACAACTACTGAGCCTGCGCTCTAGAGCCCACTAGCCACAACTACTGAGCCCACGTGCCACAACTACTGAAGCCCGCGCGCCTAGAGCCTGGGCTCCGCAACAAGAGAAGCCAACGCAACGAGAAGCCCATGCACTGCAACGAAGAGTAGCCGCCCCTCGCCACAACTAGAGAAAGCTGGCGCACAGCAACGAAGACCCAACGCAGCCAAATAAATAAACTTTAAAAAAGGAATAGCAAAGAGAGAAACCCATAAAACCTTCTTATTTGGGATATTGTTTTGGCTGTGTGTAACAGAAACCCAAGTTGACAATGGCTTAAACAAAAGTGTATTTCTCACATTACAGTCTGGAGGTAGGCAGTGCAGGCTGCACGTCTGCATGGCAGTTCTGCTGCGTGAGGTTTCCAGGTATCCAGACTCCTTCCATCCTGTGGCTCACCAATCCTAGGGTATTTCCCTTGTCCACCTGGCTCAAAATGGCTCTCCACGACGTCCAAGAACCAAGTAGAAGAAGGAGGAGATGCCCTCTTCCTTTAAGAGTTTGAACAGAAGGTTCTTCATATCTCTGCTAGCTGCATCCCATCAGCAGTAGCTTAATCACATGACCACGACTAGCAGCAGGTAAGCCTGGGGAATGTACTCTTAAGCTTAGTGGCCACATGCCCAACTAATAATCCTTTACCTTTGGAAGAAAGGGAGAATGGACATAATGGAACAATGAACAGTCTAAAAACTGCTCATGTCGTTTTTAGGAGAAAAGTATCAACCTGCTTGCCTTCTGACCATAAACACACCTAGATAACATTTATAACCACTGAGGCAGGTCTTCATGAGACTCTTCCAGGTGTGAAAGCCTTGAAATCCTTTCGTATTGTTTGGTAAGTAGCTACTGCTCTAGAACCTCCACTCACCTCCCTGGCTGGCCCATCCCCTCCTGCCCCGCACTGTACTCCCCGTGATCCAGCAACTAAAGGGTTAAAGCCTAGCCCAGCAAGGGGCTCCGGGGCTAAGCCATTATTCATGCTAATTGTATTAGTCTTCCCTAGCAAACCTCCCACAAACCTGGTTTGGGCTCACACTGTGTCTTGGTTTCTCTATTTCTAAAATGTGAGAGGCTCCCTCTGTAATCAAGTCAGGAAGTTGGCAAGGAAAGGAAACAGTGATGTCATTAATCAGATGCAAAGATATAACAATTAGAACTGACATTCTGACCCTAGTTAAAGGAAAATTTAGGAGACACCATTCCATAAAGGGGACCGGAGGAGCCTTTGAATGAGGTTTAAAAAGACAAGGTCTGGTCTAGTGCTGGCAAAACGAAGAGGCAAGTCTCCTGCGTGAAAATATAATGAGAAAGAGAGTAAGGCTAGATGGAGTCTCTAAGCAGCAATACTGGTATCTTAAAAGACAGAATTATAAATGAGCATATTCCCCTCATCCAGGCAGAGAGAGGCTGCTGATTGGCCTCCTCTCGGTTATTTCCCAGAGGGACACCAAACACGCAGTATGTGTGGAGACTCAAAATAATGTCATAAAGCTAATCACCCCCAATGCGCACTTTGCCCCATCAATATTCCGTCTGCCTTCACATTCCCAAGGAAACAACAAGAAACCCAGGCTCAGGCAAGTTCCTTCGCCTCCCTGAGCCTTCACTTTCATCTGTAAAACCAGGATAATTCTCTGTACCTTTCATGGTTGTTGTGAGGTTTAAGTGAAAAAATGCCCACGTGTATCCTGTGGCCCTGGTAAATGGTAGGTGCTCAGAAATTTTCAGTCTCCTCTTTGTCAGTTCCTGGGCATTTCTAGGTCACTGGTTATTACTAAGAACAAGAATTTAAGCCCAGCACGTACCTCCTAACTGACTTTTCATTCCTAGTCTTTCTAAAAGGCAGCATTAAAATTAGCAGTGTCTGCCCTAT
Source organism: Phocoena phocoena (assembly GCF_963924675.1). Classification (NCBI taxonomy): domain Eukaryota; kingdom Metazoa; phylum Chordata; class Mammalia; order Artiodactyla; family Phocoenidae; genus Phocoena; species Phocoena phocoena. The sequence goes on along the minus strand of NC_089240.1, from coordinate 94,178,586 downwards.
AAATCCCCAACCTGGATCCGCCATCTCTGCTCCTTCCCGAGGACTGCAGAGCTCTGTAGACGAACCACACCAGCAGGCCCATTGGTGCCGCATGGTCTTCAAGTTACCTGAATCCTCAACATGGAACCACTCTTGGATCTGTCCCTCCTTCTCAACAGTCTTTCATTCTCCACACACTTTCAGCCTTTATTAGTCTCTGCCTCACTGCCAGCCTCTCTTCATCACGGACCCGTTTTCTGTTTTCTGAGTCACTAAGAAAGCAGATACTGCCTACAAGTTTATCCATATCTGCACTCCTCCTTTATCTCTTCCCATTCTGATTTTGCAGAAGAGGAGTCCTGCCTCCTGCCCAAAATTAATCATCCCACCTCTGCATGGATTCCATCCTTTCTACACTCTGAAGACCATGCCCTATCTGTTATTCCTTCCCTCTCTTGTATTTTCAGCCACTCCCTCTCTACTAGTTCCTTCTCATCAGCATTTTAAACATGTTGAAATATCTACTATCTTTTAAAAATTGAGATACAATTGTCAAATAACATTATACTAGTTTCAGGTGTACAACATAATGATTTGATATTTGTATATATTGTGAAATGATCACCAAAATAAGTCTAGTTGACACCCATCACAATACACACAGAATTTTTTTTCTTGTAATGAGAACTTTTAAGATCTACTCTCTTAGTAACTTTCAAATAATATGACTATTATTTAACTATAGTCACCATGCTGTACATTACACCCCCAGGACTTATAACTGGAAGTTTGTACCTTTTGATTCCTTTCACCCATTTGACCCACCCCTGACTCTGGCAACCACCAATCTGTTCTCTGTATCCATGAGCTCAACTTGTGTTTTTTTTGTTTGGTTGGTTGGTTTTTTTTAGATTCCACATAGTGAGATCATATAGTATTTGTCTTTCTCTGACTTATTTCACTTAGCATAATGGACCCTGAGTCATCACAAATGACAAGATTTCCTTTTTTTCTACGTTTTTTTTTTTTTTTCGGTACGCAGGCCTCTCACTGTTGTGGCCTCTCCCGTTGCGGAGCACAGGCTCCGGATGCACAGGCTCAGCGGCCATGGCTCACGGGCCCAGCCGCTTCGCGGCATGTGGGATCTTCCCGGACTGGAGCACGAACCCGTGTCCCCTGCGTCGGCAGGTGGACTCTCAACCACTGCGCCACCAGGGAAGCCCCTACTATATTTTTTAAAAACTTCACAATTGACATTTTGCTCTGCTCTAGCCCTGGCCTTTTCTTTTCTTTACAGATACAACATCCCTCAGTCACTTTCTCCTGTGCTCCCAGTATTCCACTTTCCAAAGTCACCAGTGGCTTCCTTGTGCTTGATCCAAAGGACAATTTTATTTTTTCATTTATTTATTAATTCATTCTTTCTCTGCCTTGTGATAAAGAAAACGAATAGAAAAGTAGATGCTATTATTATCCTCATTTTATTTTTATTTTTTTAACATCTTTATTGGAGTATAATTGCCTTACAATGGTGTGTTAGTTTCAGCTGTATAACAAAGTGAATCCGCTGTACATATACATATATCCCCATATCTCCTCCCTCTTGTGTCTCCCTCCCTCCTGTAGTATAATTGCTTTACAATGGTGTGTTAGTTTCTGCTTTCTAACAAAGTGAATCAGTTATACATATACATATGTCCCCATATCTCTTCCCTCTTGCATCTCCCTCCCTCCCACCCTCCCTACCTTCTTTCTTATTGATCTCAATGAGTGTTTTTAATCCCCAAGCCTAGGAATCATCATGGGCTCCTCTCTTTACCTCTTACTTCTCATGAGATCCATCAGCAAGTCCTGACAGCTTTATCTTTAATACATATCACAAATCTAACTGCCTCCTTTCACTTCCACCGCTTCCATCCTAGTCAAGCCACCTCTTCTCGCCAGCTCTATTGTAATAGCCTCCTAACTGGTCTCCCTAACTCCCCTCCCAACTGGTCATCCACTCATATGACCCTCAGTCATCTAAAATAGGAGCTCCTCTTCTTCCCGGCAAAAGTCACCTTTTATGGCCTTACTCTGATTTTTATTTTCTGTCTGACGCCTATTACTACTTGATATTATATTTTACATTTAGTTGTCTATGCACGTGTTGTTCGTTTCCCCTACAGTGGCAGCTATGTAAATGCTCTTCTCTAATTTTCTTCAAGAGAACCTCTTGTAGGAAGTATAATTGGCAGGCCCAGCTTACATCCCTCTGGGTATAACATTGCATTGGCACCAAATCCACGCTTCTCCCAGGCTGCTTCTAGCCAGTGATTGAGTATGGTATGAGACAGGTATCCTAGAGCCGGCCCAGTCCTGAGGAGGGCAGGACTCCTCTGTTGTGTAACTTTGGCTTCGAGATTCTCCATTGACCTGGCTAAAACTTTCTCAGAATGGTGCTACAGTCTGAGAGTCTTTCTACCCAAGCCTCCTTTCCCTCTCTCTTTCTACAAAGGTAAAACCTGCATTAAGGTCTCAAGACTCTCCCTGATTACTCCTGCCCCCTTGTTTTTAGCCCTCATGGGCATTTCCACCAGTAAATATCTTATACATCTAAACCCACCTTGGCATCTGCTCTTTGAAAGACCCAAACTGACCCACCTATCCTGTGCCTCAGTGAAGGATCATGGAGATACTGATAGGACCACTGGACCAACAGAGGCCTGGAAGTTGGACAAGGCTACTGAAGGAAGGGACCTTAATGTCTAGAGGCAATGGTGTAATAAGGCAGTAGCAGTGGATGCTATTTCATGTCAAAAAGGTAAATGGAACCACTTGCATGCCATACATACCAGGCCAGAAACCAGACCAGACCAGCCATCCTGCAGCAAACACCAGCAGAGGCAAGCAGAGAGGGATGGCACTGAGAATTGGCTATCCATCTTCCAGTTTCTAAGAGAATACGTAAACTTTCTTCTATACCGCCTATATTCCACCGGGGTGGGAGCTCCTGAATGAGATTAGACCAGTTACAGTAATAAAGAAGCCATATTTTTAGTACACCTATGTATAGTATATAAATCATTCACCACACAGAAGAGAGGATTAACATCTTTAGTTTTTTGGGGTTTTTTTTGCGGTACGCGGGCCTCTCACTGCCGTGGCCTCTCCCGCTGCGGAGCACAGGCTCCGGACGTGCAGGCTTAGTGGCCATGGCTCACGGGCCCAGCCGCTCCGCGGCATGTGGGATCCCCCCAGACCGGGGCATCGGCAGGCGGACTCTCAACCACCGCGCCACCAGGGAAGCCCACATCTTTAGTTTTAACTAAACCATTCCAACCCTCTTTCTGGTCTTTGGGTCAACTATCAAGACAGTGAATTGAAACAGAAGAGTTGAAAGATCTGACTTTAGTTCCCTCTTTGTTTTTTACTAGCTTTATGGGCCAGGAAAACTTACTAGCCTCTCAAAGCTTGTTTCCTCATCCATAAAATAGGATAATCTATTTCCAGTGCAGATCACATGATTATGGTGAGGACAAATCACATATTTAAAAACCCATATGTGAACTTATTTTGTTAGTTTTGTAAAATATTATACAAATATAAGGTCATTTACAAAGATCCATTACCACCTGAAAACGCTGATCCAGTCTTCAGACTGCTTTTTCTGTTCTGTGTACGTTTTATATAATGATGCCCTCTGCTGTTCTCTTGTATATCTTTACTTCAGATCATACAAGAGACATGGTGTAAATCATCATTCTATCCAAGACTATTATAGTGGGAATGATACACGAAGATCAGTTAGTTTCATTTTAAAGAAGAGAGCGAAGCAAGGACATAACGGTGAAGTGGCTACAATTAGTCAAACCAGAACCAGAACCCAGGCTTCTAGACTCCAAGTTCAGTGCTCTTTAGTCGGAATGGCAATGTAGAAGTATGAAAACACTATAGAGTTTGAATTGAATGTCCAAATAGACTTTATTATTTTGCCCCAACAATTTTTCTTCCTCCTAAATTGATTAGCAACATCAAAAGAATTATTGGTGGCATCTACCCAGTCCTCCAAGACAGAAACCTCAAAGTCAGTTTTTAATTCTGTCCTCTCCTTTACCTACCACATAAAATATGTTATGTAGTTTCATTCATTCTACCTTCTAAAGGTATTTCAACCCTATTCTCTGTTTGGACTGCCTTCATTTAAGCCTTGATCTTTTTACCCCGTGTCATTTCAATAGCTTCCCAAGTGTTTTAGCAGTCTACAGTTTTGCTTACCTTCCATTCATCCGTTACAACTCTTGCTTAAATCCTTACAATATTCCAGGAAGTATACTAGATGTGGAGCATGAAAAGAGAAGCAAACATAGTCTGTGGTCTCAAGGAATTCAAAGCCTAGTAGAGAGAGAGAAATATGTAAACAAGTGTGGAATTCTGATTCCTTCAAAATATCAACAAAACAACCCATTGACGAGACAAAGCTGAGTGTATTCTCTCCATGTAAGGGGGAGCGCTAGCTCAGCAGAGACTGAGTAGCATCTATAAATGGTGAGGGTGAAGTCAGGATATTTATGAGATTATGAAGTCTTGTTTAATGTGCGTCTTTCAATGGGGAGGGGACTTGGTTATGATCAGGTAAGGATCACAACGCAACAGTTTAAGGTTGGTGGACCTAGCAGGTGAAGATTTTGAGGAGACGGGTTAAGAGAGTTTTGGGGTGTAAACTGTTGGTTGATGATTTCTGTTGAGGAGTTGATGATTTTCTCGGTAAGTTCCTGGGATGTACAATAAAGTTTATTTGCAACTTTCACCTTTCCAGGCAACAATTTCCTGGAATAGTAAAGTTATGCTGATAAAGACAGTAGAATAGTAAAGGCAAGTGATGTAGACAATAAACTGTGTGGTGGTAGATGGTTTCACTTCTAAAGAAGTATGACAAAGCATTATAGATACATGTGTGGAATACTAAGGGAGCATGGAGAAGGGAATGCTCAATGAACCCTGGAGTCAGAGTGGGGAAGAGTCAGGAAAGGTTTTACAGACTTTAACTATCTCTTAAAAGGTGAATAATATTCTATTTATGGATATACCACAATTTGTAAATCTGTTCATCAGTTGATAGACATTTGGGTTGTTTCCACTTTTTGGCTACTATGAATAACGCCGCTAGAAACATTCATGTACACGTTGTTTTGGTGAACATGTATTTTCATTTATCTTGGGTATATACCTAGGAGTGGGATTGCTGGGTCATGTGATAACTTTATGTTTAGCTTTTTGAGGAACTACCAAACTGTTTTTCAAAGGGGCTGCACCATTTTTAATTTCTACCAGCAACGTATGAGTGTTCAAATTTCTCCTCATCCTTTCCAACATTAGGTATTTTCCATGTTTTTTTAAATTCTAGCCATCCTAGTGGTATAACTTGGTATCTCAGTGTAGTTTTGTATTTCTCTGCTAGCTAGTGATGTTACTGGGAAACATATTTTCATGTGCTTCTTGGCCATTTTTGTATCTTCTTTGGAGAAATATCTTTTCAAATCCTTTGGCCATTGTGTTTTTAATTGTATTACCTGTCTTTTAATTGTTGTGTTGTAAAAGTTGATTACTCTGGATGTTTGCCTGGTTTGAAAATATTTTCTCCCATATTGTGGGTTGTCTTTTCACTTACTTAATGGCATCTTTTGAAACACAAAAGTTTAAATTTTTTTATTGAGGCAAAAGTCACATAACATAAAATGTAACCATTTTAAAGTGAACATAATTCAATGACGTTTAGTGCATTTAAAACGTGCAACCACCACCTTTATCTAGTTCCAAAACATTATCATTATCATCCTTTGTTGTAAGCCTCTGCCTTACAACAAAGTGAATCAGTTATACATATACATATGTTCCCATATCTCTTCCCTCTTGCGTCTCCCTCCCTCTTTTGGATGTTATTGTAGATAGAATTGTTTTTCCTAGCTTCCTTTTTAGATTTCTCATTGCTGGTGTGTAGAAACTCAACTAATTTTTTTTTGCTGTTTTTGTACCCTGTATCTTTGGTGAATGTTTATTGCCTCTAGTAGGTTGTGTGTGTGCGTGTGTGTGTGTGTGTGTGTGTATATATTCTTTTGAATGTTATAGATATATAAAACATAATATATATTAATGTCATCTGCAATAGAGATACTTTTACTTTTTTCTTTCCGATTCGGATGCCTTTTATTGCCTAATTGATCCGACTAAAACACCTAGTATATTCAACATTTTAATAGCAGTAGTGAAAGCAGTTATCCTTGTATTGTTTCTGAACATAGGGAAATATTTTCAGTCTTTCATCATTGAGTATGGTCCTTACTGTGGGTTTTTCATAAATGGTCATTATCGTGCTAAGGAAGTTCCCTTCTATTCTTATTTTGTTAAAAATTTTTATCAAGAGAAGGTAGTTGGATTCCATCAATTACTTTTTCTGCCTTAATTAAAATCATGTGGACGAGGGGAAGATGGTGGAAGAGTAAGACGTGGAGATCACCTTCCTCCCCACAGATACACCAGAAATACATCTACATGTGGAACTACTCCTACAGAACACCTACTGAACGCTGGCAGAAGACCTCAGACCTCCCAAAAGGAGAGGGGATTAACATAGGCAGAACACTCTATGACATAAATCACAGCAAGATCCTTTTTGACCCACCTCCTAGAGAAATGGAAATAAAAACAAAAATAAACGAATGGGACCTAATGAAACTTCAAAGCTTTTGCACAGCAAAGGAAACCATAAACAAGACCAAAAGACAACCCTCAGAATGGGAAAAAATATTTGCAAATGAAGCAACTGACAAAGGATTAATCTCCAAAATTTACAAGCAGCTCATGCAGCTCAATAACAAAAAAAGAAATAACCCAATCCAAAAATGGGCAGAAGACCTAAACAGACATTTCTCCAAAGAAGATATACAGAATGCCAACAAACACATGAAAGACTGCTCAACATCATTAATCATTAGAGAAATGCAAATCAAAACTACAATGAGATATCATCTCATACCAGTCAGAAGGGCCATCATCAAAAAACCTAGAAACAATAAATGCTGGCGAGGGTGTGGGGAAAAGGGAACACTCTTGCACTGCTAGTGGGAATGTGAATTGGTACAGCCACTATGGAGAACAGTATGGAGGTTCCTTAAAAAACTACAGATAGAACTACCATATGACCCAGCAATCCCACTACTGGGCATATACCCTGAGAAAACCATAATTCAAAAAGAGTCATGTACCAAAATGTTCATTGCAGCTCTATTTACAATAGCCCGGAGATGGAAACAACCTAAGTGTCCATCATCGGATGAATGGATAAAGAAGATATGGCACATATATACAATGGAATATTACTCAGCCATAAAAAGAATTGAAATTGAGCTATTTGTAATGAGGTGGATAGACCTAGAGTCTGTCATACAGAGTGAAGTAAGTCAGAAAGAGAAAGTCAAATACCATATCCTAACACATATATATGGAATTTAAGGAAAAAAATGTCATGAAGAACCTAGGGGTAAGGCAGGAATAAAGACACAGACCTGCTAGAGAACAGACTTGAGGATATAGGGCGGGGGAAGGGTAAGCTGTGACAAAGCGAGAGAGAGGCATGGACATATGTACACTACGAAACGTAAGGTAGATAGCTAGTGGGCAGCAGCTGCATAGCACAGGGAGATCAGCTAGATGGTTTGTGACCACCTAGAGGGGTGGGATAGGGAGGGTGGGAGGGAGGGAGACACAAGAGGGAAGAGATATGGGAACATATGTTTATGTATAACTGGTTCACTTTGTTATACAGCAGAAACTAACACACCGTTGTAAAGCAATTATACTCCAATAAAGATGTAAAAAAAATCATGTGATTTTATTTCTCTCTTCTGTTAATGCGATGTATTACATTGATTAGTTTTCTTATGTAAACCACCCTTGCCTTCCTGGGATAAATCTCAATTATTCTGGTCCTTTTAATACGCTGATAGATTTGGTTTGCAAGTATATTGTTGAGAATGCTTGAATGTATATTCATATGGCATATTTGTCTGTAGTTCTCTTGTGATGCCTTTGCCTGGCTTGGATATCAGGGGAAAACTGTCCTCAAAGAATGAATTTAGAAGTGTTCCCACTTCCTCTATTTTTTGGAAGAGTTTGAGAAGGATTGGTGTTCATTCTATTTTAACTGTTTGGTAGAATTCACCAGTGAAGCCCTCTAGTCCTTTTCTTTGTTGAGACATTTTTTAAAAATTACTGATTCAATCTTTCTAATTGTTATAGGTCTGTACAGATTTTCCATTTATTCTTGAGTCAGTTTGGTAATTTGATTCTAAGAATTTGTCCATTTTATCTAGGTTATCTAATTTGTTGGCATATAAAAGTTTTAAATTTTGATTAAGTCCAATTTTTCATTTTCTTTTGTCACTTACGCTTTTATCATATCTACAAAACCATTGTCTAACTCAAGGTAATGAAGATTTATTCCTATGTTTTCTTCTAAGACTTTTATAATTTTAGCTCCTACATTTAGGTCTATGATCCATTTTGAGTTAATGTTCATTTATGGTGTGAGATAAGGGTTGAAGTTCATTTACTTCTGCATATGGATATCCAATTGCTCCTGTACCAGATTTGAAACCAAGAAGATTTTTTTTTTTCGATACGCGGGCCTCTCACTGTTGTGGCCTCTCCCGTTGCGGAGCACAGGCTCCGGATGCGCAGGCTCAGCGGCCATGGCTCACTGGCCCAGCCGCTCTGCGGCATGTGGGATCCTCCTGGACTGGGGCACGAACCCGTGTCCCCTGCGTCGGCAGGCGGACTCTCAACCACTGCGCCACCAGGGAAGCCCCGAAACCAATAAGATTTTGACATCCATCAGCCTTGTGTCCGTCAATCCCCCAAACTTCGTGTAGACTTTAGCATTAGGATGAGGGCATTGCAGGGAGTTTTATTTTGGTGTCAGTTTGAAGGAGCAGGAAGTACAGCATTCTTAGAAGGCCTTGCTTTTTGGGCAATTCAGAACAAGGCAGGACATATTGACGTCTCCCTCAGACCTCGGCCCTAAATGAGAATGAAGAAGGCTGACACTTGTCTTCATGGCAGGCATTTAGAATACGCTCATAAAGCTCTCCAGCTGCCTGACACTTATCTAACATGCAACCCATGGGTTGGGTTGAAGCTTTGGCTGCTCGTGGCCCCAAGCACAAATCTGTGTTTTCTTTCCCTTTTCATTCTCTCAGGGCTCTCCTCTCTGTTTCCCAAAGTGGCTGCAAGTAACCTGGGAGGTCAACTAAGATTCTGTTGGTGGTGGAGGTAGTAGTAGTAGCAGCAGCAGCAGAGAATAAGAAGAGATGGGGAGAAATAAAGAAGATGGACTTGGCAGGAGGTGAAGAGGAGGGAGGAATAGGGAAACTAGAAAGTAGCTAAGAATGAACAAGAAGGGCATCCAGAAATCCAGCAGTGAGGCCTTAGCATTTGCAGAGCGGAGGGACAGAAGAACTTCAGTAGTGCAACAGCTGGCTACGACAAGACAATATTCAAGTTGGAGAAAAGTCACAGGGGCGGGGCAAAGAAGAGAGAACACTCAGATACTTTAACAGAGAGGAAACAAACAAGGAAACTCCCATTTCCCTCTAGAGGAAATTTAAGAAGTACAAACATAGGTGAGAAACATTGCTCACGCCCTCTTGGTGCCTAATCTCTATCTCTTAGGCCTGCTAGAAGGCCATAGCCACTCTGATACCTTGGTTCAGTGTGAAGGCTGAAATGTGTGTAATTTTCCCCTGTCCAGAGAACATGTGCAGGTTATTAGGAATTGTGACAGGCCTGTGGAGAAGATAACTGGAAAAAGAGGATGCATTTCAATTGCATTATTGAAATTGCACTCTGGGGGTCAGTGTGGTAGAGTTTGAAGATCACAAGCTTTGTAGGAGACAGACATGAGTCCAAATCTTGCTTCTGCCGCTTTACTCATTGTGTGCCTTCGAACAAGTTACTTTACCTCTTTGAGCCTTGGATTTTCTCTCTCCAAAATACAGACTACAGGTACCTCTTAGAGTTCTTGTGAGAACTAAATGAGAGAACGTCAGCAAAGCACCTAGCACAATATCTGGGTTAGGTACTACTCGGTGCTCAGTATGAGCCAGTTCCTTCCCCAGTCTCTTATCTCTGCATTCTAGGCACAAACTGGAACGGTCTCCTGTTGCTAAAAGCTTTGACCAAATAATCCTATTTCTGATATTTCATTACAAGGCAACTCCCCTGAAGAACAGAAAACATTTTGTGGTCAAGGATGTTCATTGTGTTTGTTAATAGTAAAAAATAAAACAAACAGAAAACAAAGCAAAACAAAATAAACAAATAAAACATCCCAAATGTCTAACAGTAAGAGAATGCTATTTATTAAAAATGATATTCATGAAGACTTTTGACAGCATAGTGAAGTGTTTACATTATAGTATTAATGTAATAAAAAATATATATGATCCTATATACAGCTATATTAAATATGTTGAAAAATATGTATAGAAACAATACTGGAATGAAATACAGCAAAATATTAATGATGGTTGCCTTTAGGTGGAGAGTTATGAGTAACTTTAAAAATTTTTCTATCATGCCCATAATTACTTTTTTACTAAAAAAAATTTAATTTGATGACAGAATAATTTTTTAAAAGGCTCTTGAGGACTACTGTACAGCAATGAGAATGATCTACAGCTACACGCAACAATGTGGATGAATTTCATGAGCATAATGTCAAGCAAAGGGAGCGAGATGCAAAAGAGTACATAGTGCATAATTCAATTTATATAAAGTACAAAATCAAGCAAAACGAATCTATGCTATTAGTAATCAGGATAGTGGTAACCCTTGCAAGAAGAACAGGTAGTAACTTGTGCATCTGGTTCCTTCTGCTCAACATTACATCTGTGAAATTCATTATGTCTGTGTGTATGTGTGTGTAGGGTGGGGGGTAGTGACTGAAAAGGGACACAAGGGAGCTTCTGGGATCTGGCAATGTTCTCTTTCATGATCTCAGTTTGTCAAAATTTATCACCCTTGTGAATGTTATGCTTTAAAAGAAAATAAAAAATATAATGGATGGATGGGTAGATAGGTAGGTAGATAGATAGATGGTAGATAGATAGATAGATAGATAGAAAATGTACTGAGTGAAGGCAAATCATCATTTGTGCCCTATCTGAAGGAGAAAGTTATCTTTATAACAAAAAGAAAGCTTTCTTTTGGCCACAAGATGGCGGCATTAGTTGCATGGAAATCAAATTCCAAGGTGCTCTTCAGTAAATTTTAAGAACCAAATTTTTGGTGTATTGTCTTAGAAGAAGAGAACTTAGAGATTTTATAGTCCAACTTTCTGTAATTTTCCAGATGAAAGAAACAAGGCCATAGAAAGATGATTTGTCCAAGATCACACTGCCGATTAGAAAAAGACGTAGGCCAAACACCCAGGTTTCTGAGCTATCAGCTTGCTTTGCCACACTGATAATACATAGTTTCAGCTCTGGTTCCTTCCTACCATGCTCTGGAGTGAGATGTTTATCTAGAAGTGCCTCTCCTTTTATAACTCCAGTAAACAGAAGTCTCAAATGGAATGGAAAATTCATGACTAGAATCGGCAGTACTGACAGGCTGCAGTGTGAAATTTCCTTATGTGAATATTTTAAAACATCATATGGCCAAGTCTGCCTGAGCTGGCTTCGGTTTCTCCTTCCCTAGATGTGAAGGATAGACCAGACACCCTCTCTGTTTTGTTTTGTTTTTTCTCTCTCTCTTTGGTTCTTTATTTTCCCTCCCTCCTTCCCTCCCTCCCTTCCTTCCTTCCTGTCTCTTACCTCTGTTTGAAACACAGGAGCCACCAATGCCTCTCAGAACCAAAAACTCAAAATCAGATGCAATGGTTTTCTTGAACAGACCAGACCTCAGCTCTGTGTCAAGGTTTATTTGTCATTGTTGCAAAGGACTTGCAGGGGAGAGCCCATGTGGCAGATGAAAGTGTCAAGCTAAGATGAAAGATTTTTGTCCATCTAACCTGGTTCTTTGGAGAGAGGCTCCTTGATGGATGAGGACATCAACAAGCAGAGGAGGAAGACCATTAGCAGATTCCACGTTATGCACAGAAATCTTCTCTGATAACCTCTAATTGAAAGGTGGGCTTCTTGTGTAGGGGCCAGATGGACTGAAACAAGGAGGGGTGGATTTGTCCCCCAGGGAACCTTTGGCTGTGTCTGGAGACATTTTTGGTTGTCACACCGGGAGGAAGGTGCTACTGGCACATAGTGGGTGGAGGCCAGGGATGCCGCTAGACATCCCGCAATGCACAGGACAGTCCCCACAGCAAAGAATTACCAAGCCCCCACATGTCAATCATGCCGAGGCTGAGGAACCCTGCTCTCTGTAAAATGAGATCCCAGTGAAATAATGTGGCAACTTACAATGTCTTTCTGATTTATTACAGAAGCCGGATACAAAAAACAAAAACAAAAACAAAAAAGCACCAGAGAAGCACAAATAAATCAGGTAGTGTCTAACTCCAGGGTGAGGACCTACAGGGAAGTGAGGACCTATAGAGAAATGATGCAGTTCCATTTGGGCTAATCCATATTTTATAATACAATATTGCTTTTTAATTTCTTCTGAGGCCAGAAGCATTCAAGTCAGTTCTTAAAACATTGAGTGCTTGTGTGCACTAGGCAGTCACAGAACTGCTTCACCAAGGGGACTCCCCAAGGTCTAAGTTACAAGGTAAGGGAGTAGCTTGACATTTCCTTCTCTGCTGTCTTTCCAAACTGGTGGCAAAGACATTTGAGTATGAATTTCCTTTGAAACAACTGCTAAACATTTCCTGGCATTTCATGTACGACCAAGATCGTTCCTGACACCTCTTAAGAAAACATGACTGTCACCAACAAGCTTAAAGGACACAAGCAGAAAAAGCTCATCAGAGGGAAGCCGGGAAGCCTCAGGTTACCAGAACTCCTCTTTCATTTTCTTGTTTTTTTGGATGTCTGAGAGAAGTGTTCTGGCTTATTTATTTTTCTGGGTAAATAAGGTATAAACAGAAAAGGCATTGTTTCAATTCTTGTAGCTGAAAATCTTTCTAGTGTGTGTGTGTCTCTTTTCTAGGAAGTTAGGAAGTAAGAGAACCTGGAGGACAAGGTTGAAGCAGATGTTTTCATGGCCTTAATCATTGGCTCGCTCGTCAGTGACCACCATCCACACCTGAAGACAGTAATTGGACTATTAGAACTTTAGAAGTAGTCCCATCCCTCATTTGTAAAATGAGGGAACTGAGTTCCAGAGAGGTAGGTGAACTGTTTAAGATCACAGGGGTCACAGAGCTGAAGAGACTTAGAACCAGCTTCAGTGTGAGCATGTATTTTCTAAATTTGGGAAGGGAAATAATCTTGCTTAAGTGGAAGGTCGTCACTAGCATAAATAGAAGGCATAAGTTTCTGTTCTTTGTCTACGTCTTCTGTAAGTACCAGCCAAAACTCTACTGACAAAGTAAAGGATTGAAGCAATTTTCTGAATCATTTGGACAGAAACCCCATTGCATAGCTGTAGCCTTTAAATATATGTGGTACGGCTGTAAAGCAATGTTACCAGTTTCCACAAACCACACAAGAAAACTGGGCACACTATTATATATTCATACTGCATGCTCTGGATTTTCCATGAATACAGGGGACAGGAAATCCAGAAATAACCCCCAAACTTGTTTTGGAGCCAATTTCTACCTCTACCTTCAGCAAACCTTTTGCAGAAAGCCACTAAGGAGAAGCAAAATGAACTTAGCCGTGCCATCACATTTCTTCTTATCTCTTCTCTTGTACATGTTTATTTCATCATCTCCTGGTGCTAATACCAAGGCAAGTGGCAAAATGTTCAAAAGGAATGGGGAATATAAGGAGATGGCCAATGAAAAATAATCATGGGGTAAAAGACACAAATGACAGAACATTGATTGTGATGCTCACACTTCAAGAGAAAGAGGGTTTCTTGGCTTCTCCCACTAATTATGCCCGACAGCCTTGCTATTCAAGGTGTGGTCCAAGGACCAGCAGCATTGGCATCAATTGAGAGCTTGTCATAAATGAAGAATCTCATACCCCCATGGCATATCTCAAGTTAAACAAGATCCCCAAGTGATTTGTGTGGACATGAAGGTTTGTGAGGCACTGATGTAGAGTATGGTGAGGATAACTCTGGATTAGGACTTGGAAAACCAGATTTTTCTTTCTGCTTCTGCCACTTTCTGGTTGAAAACATTTATCCAAATCACTTCCCCTTTCAGAGCTTCAGTTTTCTCATGGGTCCAATGAGGGAATTGAACTAGAAGACCTTTGAGGGTCTTTATGCCTCTAAATTCTAGGATTCTAATTAACAGTGGACACCTGATCTTGGATGCTTCTTCGAAAACACCTCAACTTCCTTCAGATCAGCAAAATTTACAATCAGAAACCCAAGTGGTAAGACATTGGCTACCTTGGCCATTTCCAGCTCCTCCTTTTGGTTTGCGCCAACCTCACTGGCCCTTCCAAGGATTCTGAAATGGGATGGTCACGATTATCACCATTCGCAGTGTTTCGGAATGAGTCCACGTGAAGCAACAGGAGAGGGCAGCTGTGCTGATGGTGGGAGGAACCAACATTTGTGGCTGTCCCCCTGGAGCCAGAGCAGGCAGAGGTAAATTCTCAGGATAAAGATAGCTAGGGACAGATTCAGAAGTTGATCCCGGTCGACCTGGCACTTCCTTCTCACAAAATTACCTAGGAAATACTAATTTTACCCCCAGTATTTATTTTTCTTTCTCTGCTTGCCCATCTCTTGGACCAGGTCAAGTTGCTTCTATCACCACTTAGTGTCTGGCCATGACCTTATTTTTTTTAAATGAGCTAAAATGAGGTGGAAGAGAAGCATTGCCACAAAGCCAGGGTCATATTCTATAGGAAGAGAGAGATTTGGGTGGGGGTGTCTTGGGTCCCTCAAACCTCAGCTAACCATCTGCTGACCCTAACTAAGTACTTGTTTCAGTAACAGTTGCTGCATAATAAACCATTCTAAGCCTAGTGGCACAGCAACAATTCTATTATGCTCATGGATTCTGTGGCTCAGGAATTGGGGCATTCGCTGGGAGCCTTGCTTCTTGTGGTGTCAGTTGAGGGCACTCAAGGTACTTGGGTGATGGATGGGATGGCTTTACTTCCACGTCTGGTGCCTTGGTGGGAATGGCTGGAAGACTGGATAAACAGAGATTGTTGCCTGTAGTGCCTACATGTGGCTTCTCCAGCATGGCAATCTCAAGGTTATTTAACTTCTTAAGGGGCAATTGACTTCCCTCAAAGAGATTATCCTAAAAGAACCAGGTAAAAGCTGCGCGGCTTTTTAGTGACCTAACGTCAGAAGTAATATAGTGTCACTTCTGCTGTACTGTATTGGTTGAAGCAGTTACAGGGCCACCTTGACTCAAGGAGGAGTTTCAATGAATTTGTGGCCATTTTAGAAAACCTCTACAGTACTCAGGAGGTAGATATCACCGAGGGAACACTCTTTATTCAGTCCTGAATTGGACCATGTATGCTGCCAAGGACTTCCTTTTCCCATCCTGCATGGGGCTCATACAAGAGGGCAAGCTAAGCAGGATGCTGAGGGTGCTCTTTGGTCCTTCTCTCCATGGCCCACACCATATCTTCCATCACTGGATCTCAGAACCTGGCCTAAAAGGAGGAAGTGAATGAGGCCATAGGGAAAAGTGTTCTGCCATTCCCTCTCTCTCTCTCATCACCCCTCTCTTTTTTATAAGACCTAGATGGGCTAAGCCACCTACTCTCTGTCTCCACACCCTGGTCCTGCTCAAATTTCCAAGAGCTAGGGAATGGTGCCTTACTGCACCAGCCCTCTGGGATCAGAGAGAATAAAAAGTGCAAGCTATGCAGAATAGAAGGGCTCCAAGAGAGCCAAAAGAAAGCAAGGGTTTGTTTGCCTTAAGCCGGTTCTATTTATATTTTCTATACTCCACCCTAGCAGGGTGGTCTAATTGTGTGGCTTTGATCCACACCAGAGCTCTTACTCTGGGTGGGAGGAGGGAGTTTCAGTCCCTGACTTCTCTCCCTCCCAAGAGTTACAGTGTATGCCACTTAGCTACTGTTGATCACTTACTCTGTGCCAGCCACTGGCCGCTTTACACTCATCCAGTTTAGGCCTCACAACAGCCCTATGAGGTGTATAATATTATCCTTGAGTCATAGGTGAGAAAACCGAAGGCTCAGTTGAGCTGAAATACCTTGTTTCGGCTCGCACTGTTAGTATAAAGCAGAACTTAGACCGGAACCAAGGCAATCTGACCCCAAAGCCTGCAAATAGCAATCTCTCAGTGTTTCTCTTAGCAACAGGGACAGTAGCAGTTATCATAAAGCTATAAGAACAATGCATTTATAGTCAATAAGACTGTTGCTCAGGGACTATGTGCAACTAACGTATAAATAACCAATATCAATAAATAACCAATTGTTTCAGAAGGGCTAAGTAACAGTAATAATGGTAACTTTTTAACAAAAGCATACAATGTGCCTGGAACTAGTAAAACATTTTACCTACATTAATTTGTGAATTACAACGTCCTGGGGGGTAGACACTATGTATTATCATATTTTATAATTGAGTAAAAGTAGGCATAGAGAAGGTAAGTAACTTGACCAAAGTCAAACTATAAGTAATTGACATAGCAAAGGTTTAAACACAGGCAGCCTGACCCAAGAGTCTGTGCTCTTAACCATTAGGCAATACTGCCTCTCTTGATTGTATTTGTCCAAGAAAGTTGAAATCATAGGTGTTATTAATCTTTCTAGGAAGATGAAGTTATGTAGCCTATCCTAGAGGTACACGGTATTAGACTTCTAACAGCTATTTTGGTTAAGGTCCTGCATCACCCCTGAACAAAGATTTCTTTCTGACTAGCTCAATAGCAGTGCTTTGCACATAGTAGATGCTCAATAACCATTTTCATGATGGACTTATTTTATTCAGTCATCCTACTCTAGGAGCTTTAAGATTGTACAAACCAGCAAGCCAAATAGAAACAAATCTTTTTATTTATGCTCAAATTTGTTGAACATCATCATCAGTGCATGAGGTTGTGTGCTCAGCATTTTGGGGAACATGAGATATGAAATCAGACATCAATAGCTTCCCCAAAGTTTCTGGTTTTGGGTGGATCATTATATATAAAATAGACCTCATCTTACTATTTGTTGTATCTTTGCATCACTACCCTTTTCCTCTAGAGAGATTATTTTTCTAAATCTGATTCCTTAATCCTGGAGCTCTTAGGTTGTCATCAGTCTTGTTTCAGACTCCTATCCCCACTACTTCTCTAGGTATGGACCCTCATTTAGAGATGTCTCTCTACTTCACCATATTTCACCCACCATGCCTGGAGAGTCGCAGCTGCCAACCAGCTTATTAGAGGGGTGAGGGCAAAAACCCAATATGGCTGCATCTTGGCTTTTCTTTCATGTGGTCCCTTCAACAAGTGGTGACCCATCAATTTACCACTGCAAGTACAAATACTTCTCTCTGCTTTTCCTAGTCTACTCTATATCTGGCTCCACCCTAATCCACTGAACTGTCTCTCCCGGCTCCTACGTAAAGATCTTCTGTCAGGCAGACTGGCCCCAGTTCCCAGGAATTATACTACACTCATTATCACCTCCTTGTGTTGATTCACTGAATCCTCCTTTCCTCCTGCCACCACCAGTGCTTGTATCAGCCAAGCTAACACTTAATGGAATTCTTGTAACAGACACCCATTATCTCACGTATCAGTTTTGACTTCTCAACTATATAGTGCTACTTTTGGTTTATAATAAGAAATATATATTTGGTCTTCATCCCTGCTTCTGACACAGAGCTCCTAAGTGAGGAAAATGATAAAGGTGTCTTTTATTATGTTAATGGAGTGACTTTTAGACCCCACCTAAGGATGGGGCTGGTTGCCAGGAGAAAGGGATTAGAGGGTTGGGACTTTCCGCCCCACTCCCCTGACCTCTAGGGAGGGGAGAGGGGCTGGAGATTAAATCAGTCACCAGTGGCCAGTGGTTAAATCAATCATGACTATGTAATAAAGCCTCCATAAAAGTCCAAAATGATGCAGTTCGGAGAGCTTTTGGGTTGGTGAGCATGTAGAGATTTGAGGAAGTGCTGCCCTTGGAGAGAGCTCAGAAACTCTGTGCCCTTTCCCCATACCTTGCACTATGCATCTCTTTTATCTGGACATTCCTGAGCTATATCCTTTTATAATAAACTGGTGATCCAGTAAGTAAAATGTTTCTCTGAGTTCTGTGAGCTGCTTTAGCAAATTAATTGAACCTAAGGAGGAGGTCCTTGAGACCTCTGATCTAGAGCTGGTTGGTCAAAAGTACAGGTGACTGGGGTGAAGGGATAGTTAGGGAGTTTGGGACTGACATGTACACACTGCTATATTTGCAATGGATAACCAACAAGGACCTACTGTATAGCACAGGGAACTCTGCTCAATATTATGTAACAACCTAAATGGGAAAAGAATTTGAAAAAGCATAGATGCATGTATATGTATAACTGAATCACGTTGCTGTACACCTGAAACTATCACAACATTGTTAATCAACTAGACTCCAATATAAAATTAAAAGTTTAAAAAAAAAAAGCACAGGTGACAACCTGGACTTGCTGTTGGCATCTGAAGAGGGGGATGGGGACAGTCTTGCAAGACTGAACCCTTAACCTATGGGATCTGATGCTGTCTCTGGGTAGATAGGTCAGAATTGAGTTGAATTGTAGGGCATCCTGCTGGCATCCAAGATTGCTTGGTGGTGTGGGAGAACCCTTCCCCCCCACACACACTTTGGAAGTGGTGACCAAAACACCCTATTAATTTTCAGTATCTCTAAAGTTCATGCCATCCCTCTGTAGTATCCTATATTCCTTTATTTTGTTGACATCTTCCACTCTCTTCCTAATCCTAGCTTTCCATTAAAAGAACATGGTGTTTTTGTTCAAAACACAGATTTAGGGGGTCTAAACATAGACTATCAAAGCAGAATCTCTGGGGGAGGGGGGTCCAGCTGGCTTCACAATTCTCATTTTCAGCAAGTGCTACGGACTAAGTTGTGTCCCCTCAACATTCACACAATAATACCCTAACCCATAATGTGACTGTATTTGGAGATAGAGCTTTTAGAAGGAAACTGAGATTAATAGAAGTCATAACATGGTAAGAGAGTGATTCTAATCCAATAGTATTGGCGGATTTTTAAGAAGAGGAAGAAAGAGGTAACTTTTTCTGCATGCATGTACTAAGGAAAGGTCATGTGAGCCCACAGCAAGAAGGCACCCATTTACAAGCCAGGAAGACAGTTCTCATCAGAAACCTATCCTGTTGATCTTGGGCTACCAGCCTCCAGAATTGTGAAAAAACAAAGTTCTGTTATTTAAACCACCCAGTCTATGGTATTTTGTTATGGCAACCCAAGCAGACTAAGAAAGCAAGGTTCTCAGGGGGTTCTCATGCAGCCAGTTAGGACCTGCCTCCTCTCACCCTTTTATCCAGAAAACTCCCATTCATCTTTAAAGATTTAGCTTAGGTGTAATCTTCTACGGTGTGCCCATCCCTGACAACTCAGACAGCTCCTGGACCAATGAGACCTCCTTGGATTAGTGCTGGATTTACCATAGGCCTATGCTCACAATCCTTCTGTATCTGCTTGCCCTGGACTATGCCCTGGACCAGTGGAAGTTCCAGAATAGCTTGTAATTAGTCTTAGGAACAGCAATCTGAGTGGAAGGGACAGCGCCTATCAGGGGACTTGTCTGTGCTGTACTCTGTAAAAAGATTGAGAAAAAGTAAATTCTCCTTATTGAAGGGGGCTACCTTTGGCATTACCACTTAAATGTCACTGCTCTTTTCCTGTCTTTGTATCCATCTTGATTCTTCCCTGTCCCTTCTAAAAAAATTCATTCTGTGTCCCGTCCCCACAGAGCTTGATCAATTTGAGGGCAGTGATGATGAATGAGAGTGACTACTCTTGGATTGGTTCTGTCTATAACAACACACAGATGCAAATAGATCAAGCTGTGTTTCTTTCCTTCCTTGGTTTACAATCAAGGATATTCTTTTTCTTTTCTTTTCTTTTTTTTTTTATTTTGCGGTACGCGGGCCTCTTACTGTTGTGGCTTCTCCCGTTGCGGAGCACAGGCTCTGGACGTGCAGGCTCAGCGGCCATGGCTCACGGGCCTAGCCGCTCTGCGGCATGTGGGGTCTTCCCGGACCGGGGCACGAACCCGTGTCCCCTGCATCGGCAGGCAGACTCAACCACTGCACCACCAGGGAAGGCCCTGTTTGTAGATTTTTTTTTTTACATCTTTATTGGAGTATAATTGCTTTACAATGGTGTGTTAGTTTCTGCTTTATAACAAAGTGAACCAGTTATACATATGTTCCCATATCTCTTCCCTCTTGCATCTCTCCCCTCCTCCCCTCCCTATCCCACCCCTCCAGGCGGTCACAAAGCACCGAGCTGATCTCCCTGTGCTATGCAGCTGCTTCCCACTAGCTATCTACCTTACCTGTGGTAGTGTATATATGTCCATGCCTCTCTCTCGCTTTGTCACAGCTTACCCTTCCCCCTCCCCATATCCTCAAGTCCATTCTCTAGTAGGTCTGTGCCTTTATTCCTGCTTACCCCTAGGTTCTTCATGACATTTTTTTCCCTTAAATTCCATATATATGTGTTAGCATATGGTATTTGTCTTTCTCTTTCTGACTTACTTCAGTCTGTATGACAGACTCTAGGTCTATCCACCTCATTACAAATAGCTCAATTTCATTTCTTTTTATGGCTGAGTAATATTCCATTGTATATATGTGCCACATCTTCTTTATCCATTCATCCGATGATGGACACTTAGCAAGTTTGCTTTGGGCAAGGGTGTGTGGGAAAGATGAAAGAACCAACAAAAGAGACTAACCCCCTGCAGGCTGTGTTCATGCCGCCAACCCCAGTCTGTGCGGAATCTCTCTGCTTTGCCCTCCACACCCCTGTTGCTGCGCTCTCCTCCGCGGCTCTGCAGCTTTCCCCCTCTGCCACCTGCAGTCTCCACCCGCGAAGGAGCTTCTAGTGTGTGGAAACCTTTCCTCCTTCACAGCTCCCTCCCACTGGTGCAGGTCCCATCCCTATCCTTTTGTTTCTGTTTATTCTTTTTTCTTTTGCCCTACCCAGGTACATGGGGGGTTTCTTGCCTTTTGGGAGGTCTGAGGTCTCCTGCCAGCGTTCAGTAGGTGTTCTGTAGGAGTTGTTCCACGTGTAGATGTATTTCTGGTGTATCTGTGGGGAGGAAGGTGATCTCCGTGTCTTACTGTTCCGCCATCTTCCTGGAAGCCCTCCTGTAGATTTTTTGATGATGGCCATTCTGACCAGTGTGAGGTGATACCTCATTGTAATTTTGTTGAATCAAATAATTTTAAAAAAGGAAAACCTCAGCCAAGAAACAGAAAATCTCAGCAAATAAACAGAAGATCTAAAGAAGAACCAAATGGATATTTTGGAATTGAAAAATACAGTAACTGAAATAAAAACCTCCATTGGATAGGCTCAACAGCAGAATGTAGTGGATAGAGGAATGATTCAGTGAACTAGGAAATAGCACAGTAAAAATTACCATCTGAACAACAAAGAGAAAAAAGACTGAAAAAAAGAGCCTCAGGGGCATGTGGGACTATAACAAAAGGTCTTATATTTGCTTCAGAGTCCCAGAAGCAAAGGAGAAGGAGATCAAGGCTGGAAAGTGACTTTAAAAAATAATGGCTCAAACCTTCCTAAATGTAGCAAGGAACATAAACTTACTGATTCAAGAAGTGAACTCCAAACAGGACAAACCCAAAGTAATCTATGCCAAGATACATCATAATTAAACTAATGAAGACTATAGAAAGAAAAGTCCTTGAAAACAGCCAGAGAAAAAGAGAAGAAATCATACAAAGTGTGTTCTCTGACCACAAAGGAGTCAAACTAGAAATTAATAACATAAAGATAATAGGAGAAGCAACAAATACTTGGAAACTAAACAACATAATTCTAAATAATCCATGGGACAAAAAGAAAGAAAAAATATATAGAAATGAGTAAAAATGAAAAGACAGCATATCAAAATTTGCGGAAAATAGCTAAAGCAGTTCCGAGAGGGAAAGTTATAGCAGTAAATAAAGAGGGAAGGAAGGGAGGGAAGGAGGAAGGAAGGAAGGAAAGGAAAGGAAGAAAGAAGACTACAGACCAATATTCCTCATGAGCATAGATGGAAAAATCCTTGAAATGTTCAGAAATAGAACTCAGCAATATATCAATATAAAAAAAATTATACACCATAAACTATGGAATTTATTTAAGGATGAAGGTAGCTACGTAGGTAAATATAAAATCCAATAGTATTGCATTTTTTTCTTTGAAACTCCTATTTTTTCATTTGAAACTCCTATTTTTTCCTCTGTATGATTTAAAAGGTATCTAATACAATAATTATAAATCTATATTACTGGGCATACAAAGAGCAAAGATATAAGATGTAACAATAACAACATAAAGAAAGCATGGAACTGTAAAGGAGTAGTTTTTTATACTATTGAAACTAAGTTGTTATTAATTCAGACCTGATTGTTATAAAGTTAAGATGGTGATTGTAATCCCCAAGGTAACCACTAAAGAAACAACTTTAAAATATACATTAAAACAAACAAGAAAGGAATCAAAACAGTACACTAGAAAGAAAATGAATCACAAAAAGGCAGTAAAGGAGGCAATGAGGAACAAAAGGTATGGTATATAAATGGCAGAAGCTTTTCCTTATCAGCAATTACTTCAAACGTGAAGGGATTAAACGCTACAATTAAAAGATTAAATTGTCAGAATGGATAACAAAAACCATGATCCAACTGTATACTTCCACAAGAGACTCACTTTAGATACAAAGACTATTGAAACAAACAACCTGGATGAATCTCCAGAGAATTATGCTAAGCAAAAAACAAAAAAAGCCAATCCCAAAGGTTACATACTATATGCTTTATTTATATAATGTTCTTGAAATAACAAAATTGTAGAAATGGAGAACAGATTAATGATTGCCTGAGGTTGAGTGGGTGGATATATGAGGGAAGTGAATGAGGTTATAAACGAGCACCCTGAGGGATTTTTGCAGTGATGGAACTGTTCTGTATCCTGACTGTATCAATGCCAATATCCTGGTGTTGATATTGTACTATAGTTTTGCAAGATGTTAGCTTTGGGGAAAAAGTGGGAAATCGTTACATGAGACCTCTTAGTATTTTTTCTTACTACTGCATATGAATCTACAATTATCTCAAAATAAAAAATAAAATTTAAAAACTCAGAATGCATAAGAAGAAAAAAATTCTGGATGGAAATATACTAGCTCTGGGTGATTGTATTATTGCTGGATTTATTTTTTCCTTTGGGCTTTAAATAACTTTTGAATTTGTCTAATATGAACTGCATTATTTGTGTATTTATTTGGGTTATTTGTGCAGATGTGTGGGGATCATCAAAGTGGTTTTTCCTTCCTCCCTCTTCTTCTAGCCCTTCCCTCAAGACTCCCGGGTTACTTAAGCAGCCTCGCTACTAGACTCTCATTCACCCCACCACAGCACATCCCTGTATCTGCCTTTAGATCTTGCGTTTACGCTAGTCTTTCCTGCACCTGGGTGGGATCAAAGCCTTATCTTAAGGCTAGGATCTGTGAATGGATTTCAGGTTTCAATCTAGGGAAAAGGACAGGGATGGAATTTGGAAGATTCAGAGAGGCAGCATGAAGCCCTTTGCTACATCCCTGATAAAATAGAGCTAGTGGCAGGGCTTACCTAGTGGCGCAGTGGTTGGGAGTCCGCCTGCCGATGCAGAGGACACGGGTTCGTGCCCCGGTCCGGGAAGATCCCACATGCCGAGGAGCAGCTAGGCCCGTGCGCCATGGCCGCTGAGCCTGCGCGTCCGGAGCCTGCGCGTCCGGAGCCTGCGTTCCACAACGGGAGAGGCCACAACAGTGAGAGACCCACATACCGCAAAAAAAAAAAAAAAAAAAATGTGTGTATATATATATATATATATATATATATATATATATATATATATATATATATATATAGCTAGTGGGAAGCAGCCGCATAGCACAGGGAGATCAGCTAGGTGGTTTGTGACCACCTGGGGGGGGGGGTGGGATAAGGAGGGAAGGAGGGTGGGAGACCCAAAAGGGAAGAGATATGGGAACATATGTATATGTATAACTGATTCACTTTGTTATAAAGCAGAAACTAGAAACTAACACACCATTGTAAAGCAATTATACTCCAATAAAGATGTTAAAAAAAATACACTGTACATAACCTAGGGAATGAGAGAAAGGCCCCCGGGGTATGGTTGCGCTTGTTTTTCTCTGTTCTTTTTTTTTTTTACACTCACCCACACAGCTTTACAAATGAATCCAGAAATAGGCACCTGGCTCCCTTTTATCTTCTACAAATGCTGATTCTTGTCTTCTGAGGAAGTAGTGCCTACCTCCTTCCTAAACAATAAATCAAAGCCCTGAAATTCATTTGAAAGACACAAGGTTTTGCCCTTGGTTAATTTCTTATTTCACCTTGTTGTTACTTAAGGCTGAAAGCATGTGGTGTGTTTCAGTTTTAAATGAGCGCGGCTGGGTTGGATTCTTGGATTCTTTCTTGTTGCTTTTGTTTTTTTGGAGGGAGGAGGGGAAGATTCCAGTTAAATTTTTTCCAGCATTTTATTATGAAACTTTCAAGGACGCAGAAAAGCTGAAAGAATTTTTCAGTGAATGCTTGTATACCCATCATATAGATTCTACAATTTACATTTTGTTGAACTTGCTTTATAACGTACTTTCCCATCTAGCCACCCTATTTATACATTCATTGATCTGTTGCATTTATCGTTTTGAAGCCAAAGTAAGTTAAAGACTTTGGTACACTTCTCCCTAAACACTTCAGTATGCATGTCATTAACTAGAGTTCAGTAATTTTCTAAGGTTCTTTTTTTCTCTCAATGTAAAATTTACATACAGCAAAAAGTATGAATCTTGTGGTACATTGGCTGAGTTTTGACATATACATACAAGTGTGTAATCCAAACTTCTGTCCAGATACAGAAAAGGAGCATCAGAAATCTCCCTTATGCCCCTTCCCAGTCATTCCCTGCCCTCAGTGCCCTTCAGAGGTAACCAGTGTTCTGATATTTTTGAGCCATCACTTAGATCTGCCTCTCCTAGACTGTCATATAATGGAATCACCAAGTATGTACTCTTTATAGAAGGCTTCTTTCACTCCGTATAATGCATTTGAGAGTCATTTTTGTTGTTATGTATCAGTAGTTAATTCCTTTTTATTGCTGAGTAGTATTTCATTGAGTATGACACAGTGTATCCATTCTTCTATTGATGGACACCCACCCTATTTCTAGTTTGTTATTATGTATAAAGCTGCTATCATTGCTTTTGTGTGTGTTAATAAATGTTTCTCATTTGAGGAAGTACCCTAGGATATTTCAGTTGCAGGAATGGGTGTGGGGAAAGTGATGGTCTCTCACATGGTGGCCTGGTGAACTGGACCTTAGCTTAGTGGTCAGTCCCCTGAGATGGCACTGGACCCTAGCATTCCCTCAACCCAGAAAAAAGGGATATCCATGTCCCTGGGATGCACTTCCTTTCAACTCATAAATTCCTCTGTTTGAGCAGGCCTGACTGTATTAAAAATTACTTTCAATGTGTGATTTAACCCTCACAAACTCAAATCAGTTTTTCTCAATGTCCACAGGCTCCGCCCTAACACTGGCTTCCACTGTGTTTGATGTAGACAACTGTGACAGGCTCCTATTGGGTGTTTCATTTCTGTTCTGGTCATCTACTATCACGAAGTCACTGTGTAATAATTCTAATTAAAACAATTTTTCAATTAGCATAAAGTAGAATTGACTTGGGAAGCATACAGTTCTATGAGCTATAACACACTGTAGAAAAAAGTTTGTCCTTTAATGGAAAACTACGCATTATCTATAGCACACTCTTCCAGGCTCTCTGATTCAGGCCTGTTCATTGTCTTTGAGCAATTTTGCAAAGAGGGAAATTATTTTGTAAATTGTAGGTAGCTGATAGATATTCAAACTCTGTCTTATCCAGGAGAGTTTTGATTGGCTTCCCTCCTGCCTGTGGAAAAACCAGTTTTGCCTTTATTTGCAATTCAATTCCTTCATACGAATTTGTGCTTTTTTTCACTTTTCCTTTGAACTGGTTATAACATCTGCCTATGTTCCTTATATTTGTTTGAGAGCCATGATTTTACCTTTTTCTAAAAATTATGTTTCTCCCATTTTTTAGTTGAAATATAATTTACATACCATAAAATTCATCCTTTTAAAGTACACAATGCAGTGGGTTTTTGGTATATTTTAGTATATTTATAAAATGTAGCAATCATCACTAATTCTAGAACATTTAACATACCTTTGAGATTCATCAAAGTTGTTGCATGTATCAATAGTTCATTCCTTTCTATTGCTGAGCAATATTCCACTGTATAGATGTACCCCAGTTCATTTACCCATCACTTATTGAAGGACATTTGTGTTGTTTCCAGTTTTGGGAGATTATGAATAGAGCTGCTATAAACATTCATGCATAGGTTTTTTCATGTGTTGTTATTTAATATTTTATTTCCATTTTATTTTTAACATCCCCAATTATTTGTTATTATTGTTGTTGGATTTTATAATCATTGGCTATTTAGACTTGTACATAGATTAATTTCTTTGTTCACTGTGGTACATTATACTCTTCAAAGGTAGAGACAACAGTATCTCCTATCCTACATGCTCTTTGGCAGTGTGGCCTTGCCACTCCCCCATTAATAGGTAGAGTCAAATATTTCTCCCCTTGAATCTGGGATTAGCCTTAGTGACTTGTAGTAATCAACAGAATGTGGATGAGGTAACACTGTATGACTTCTGAGGCTAGATCAGAGAAGACCACACAGCTTCCACCTGGATCTCTTGGAACACTCCCTCCCTGGACCCTCCCATGGAGAGGCCATTGTACGTGCTATAGTTAACTATAATCTCCACTAAGCAGTCTTTGAGTTATCCCAGTTCACATGCTAGGCATGTGGGTGAAGAAGCCCCTAGATGCTTCCAGTCCTCAGCCCTCTGAGTCATCGCTAGCCATTCAAGACTTTCCAACTGAGGTCCCAGACATCATAAAGCAGAAACAAACCACTCTTGGTGCATACACAGATTTTTGGGTGAACAGAAGTTCTCATGTCTCTAGGATAAATATCTAAGAGTGGGATTACTCAGTCCTATGGTAAGTGAATGTTTAAGTTTATAAGAAACTATCAAACTATTTTCTAGAGTGGCTGTACAGTTTTGCATTCCCACTAGTAATATACAAGAGCTCCA
The DNA here is from genome assembly GCF_963924675.1 of Phocoena phocoena. Taxonomy (NCBI): domain Eukaryota; kingdom Metazoa; phylum Chordata; class Mammalia; order Artiodactyla; family Phocoenidae; genus Phocoena; species Phocoena phocoena. Next base: position 94,151,080 of record NC_089240.1, on the reverse strand, counting down.
GTTGCTTGCAATCTTCACCAGCACTCGGGGTTGTCATCATTTTTAATTTTAGCCTTTCTAATAAGAGTGCAGTGATATCCCGTTGTGGCTTTAATTTGCATTTTTCTAATGGAAAATGATGCGGAACATCTTTTCTTGTGCTTATTTGCATATCCTTTAGTAAATGTCTGTTCAAGATTTTTGCCATTTTTAATCGGTCGTTTCAGACTGACATTTAAAAAAATTAAATCTGCTAATACCCCACATCTCCCCTTCCCTTCAACACGGCACTTATGTCTCATTTTATTTTCCATTCAGTTTTTCTTTCTGATGTGCATTCACTGGGTCTTGAAAAATGCATGCACCTCTGGAAACTAAATCCCTATGAAGTGATACATCATAGTCATCACCTTAAAAAGTTCCCTCGTGTCCCTTCCAGTTATTCCTTGTCCCCAGTTCCCCTCAAAGTAATCAGTGTTCTGATTTTTTTTGCCTGATATAAATGGAATCTTACTGTTTTGTGTAAGACTTTTTAACATATTTTTGAAATTCATCCATCTTGCATGTATCAGTAGTTCCTTCCTTTTTATTGCTAAGTAGTATTTCATTTTGCCAATAGATCACAGTTAGCTAATCCATTCTTATCTTGATGAACACCTGGTCTGTTTCCACTTTGGGCTATTATGAATAAAGCTTCTGTGAACAATCATATGAAAGTTTTTTTCTCTGGATATACGTTTTTATTTATCTTGAATAAATACCTAATAGTTGAACCGCTGGATCATAAGATATGTAGATAGAAGTTTATAAGAAACTGCCATATCTTTTTTCAAATGTGAAGGAAGACTTCCTGCGTCCATCTCTGGCTCATGGGTTTCCCAGGAATAGAAGTGCCCTTTGTTGTGGAAATTGTGGAGGTGGAATGATTCCCACCCCCTTCCTGGATCAGAATTGATTCAAGAATATAAGTGCCTCTCCTAGCAGCTCTGCTCTCACAGCTGTCAGCCTTGGTCAGGGGGAGGCAGGGAAGTTTAATTATAATGCTTCTGACAGTGCCTGAGCACAGAGCACAGTGCCTGCTGCACCAACAGCTGAGCTCAGCCTGAAGCTGCAGTGCTGAAAACTCACCTCTCAGTATCTGGCTGTTCTTCGGTAGGCCTGCTTAATGGTCCAAGAATTTCACATTTCCACATGCTCATTGCTGGTCAGGTGCAGGTTGCAGGCACATTCCAGCTCCAGAGGCTTGCATCACTTTCCTCACGTTACCACCAGGTTAGCTGCAGCTCATGACACAGTCCAGCAGAGCCCAAACCGCCAGAGAATGGAATCTTTAACACAATCCATGTTCTCAAAGTTTATCACATTTGCACATACATCTACTGACAGGCTCTGCTCATGTCCCTCTGGGATCCATTTTTATGACTCTGACTTCTTTCTCTCATGGCTGATAGGAAGGGCAGGGGCACCAAGATGCTTTGGGAGGGAAGGCACTCTTGTTTTCCCCCTTTACTTTAAAGAGTAAAATGCTCTTTACTTCCTCCCATAGCACTCTTTTATGACACTGAACACATTCTTCCCTGTATCTCCACTGTTTGAGGTCATTTGTTTACTTAATACCCCACCTTGTTCCAGAAAGGATTTGAAGTGATTTGTAAGAATAAATCGAATACAAATAGATATTGTAAATTAAAAGTGGAATGAAAGGAAAATGAGGATGGGAACATAAAATGGAGTCAGGAATGCTATTTTTGTGCACTTTTTAGCTCCCCTTATCAATGTGAGTGCCATAACGCAAGAACTGTTTTATTCATCTTTGTATTTCTAACAGGGCTGGGTCCATTTTCTTTTTTAAAAAATAGTTTTATTGAGATATTCACATACCATAAAATTCACCCGTTTAATTGTAAAATTCAGTGTTTTTTTAGTATATTCACAGAATTGTGCACTCATCATCATAATCCATTTTGGAACATTTTCATCACCCCATAAAGAAACCCCATACCCATTAGCAGTAAATCCTATTTCCCCCTACTCCCACCCCTGGCAACCATTAATCTGTTTTCTGTCTCTTTGGATTTGCCTATTCTGGATATTTCATGTAAATGGACACATACAATATATGGCCTTTTGTGTCTGCCTTTCTTCACTTATAATATTTTCATAGTTCATCCAAGTTGTTACATGTATCAGTATTTGTCTTTTTTTATGGCTGCATAATATTACATTACATGGATGTAACACATTTTGTTTAGCCATTCATCTGTTGATGGGCATTTATGTTATTTCCACATTTTAGCTATTATGAACAATGCTGCTGTGAACATTTGTGTACAGCTTTTTCTGTGTACGTATGTTTTCATTTCTCTTGGGTATATACCTAAGAGTTGAATTGGATCATATTGAGTTGAGCTGGATCATATGGTAACTCTACTTTTAGTCACTTGAGGAACTGCCAGACTTTTCCACATTGGCTACACCATTTTACATTCCCATCAGCACTGCATAATGGTTCCAATTTCTCAACATTCTTTTCTTTAAATTTTTATTGAAGTACAGTTGATTTACAATGTGTTAGTTTCAGGTGTCCAATATTTTTTATTATCTGCCTTTATGATTCTTCCATCCTAGTGGCTCCTTTGGTTTTGATTTTCATTTCCCTATAACTAATGATGTTAAGCATCTTTTCATGTGATTATTGGCCTTTTGTGTATCTTATTTGAAGCTATGTCTCTAATATCCTTTGCTAATTTTTTATTGGGTTATTTATTTTTGAGTTGCAAGAGTTCTTTATGTATCCTACATGCAAATTCCTTGTCAGCTATATGATTTGCCAAATATTTTCTCCTATTCTGTGGGTTGTCTTTGCACTTTCTTGATGGTATCATTTGAAGCACAAATGTTTTTAATGTTTTTTTTTGGTCATTTCTGCTTTTGATGTTGTATGTAAGAAGGTTTGACTTAACCCAAGGTCAGGGAGATTTCCCAGCCTTTTCTTGCACAGATATGCACATGTTTATTTACAAGAGCTACCATTTGTTGAGCACTTGCCTTGAGCTTGACGTTATGCCATGCACTGTCAAGAGGGTATTGATGTCAGTAACAACAACAATAGTAGCTAACTTTATTGAGTTCTTACATGAATGATCTCATTTAGTCCTCACAATGAATCGTTGAGGTAAATATGAATATATCTGTTTTACAGATAGAGAAACTGAAGATCAGAAACATTATCTGCATGAGATGCCTAGAATTTCTGTAGCCATCTTCTGGCCGTGAAATGAGGCATTGATGTCAAACTGTGGGGGACATAAGGGAAAAATGGAAAGAACCAGCTATTGATGAGATAACGAATTAAAAGCCAAATAACAACATCAACCACAACATTAATAGCTGACATTTATTGAACACTACAAGAGTTATCTCATTTAACAGTCACAATAGCTCTTTGAGGAAAAATACATGGTGAGGACCCCACTACGAGGTTCAGAAATGTTAAATACTGTAGCAAACCTTGTTGGTACCTTCTACTTCTTCCTCACTAATAGAACTCCAATTTTTTCACCTTCCTCTGTGTAGCCATAATGGGGAGGGGGGCTGAACTCTTTCTTATGCAGAGGAAGTGAATCATGATTAATTGAAGCCAATCAGTAGTCTCATTCCCCTTGTCAGTAATAAGTTTCTGCATGGAAGTGGGACTAATCCTAGCCAATATGACCTGAAGGAAAGTCCGCTGAGGCGCTTCTAAGCAAGATTTTCATTGAGAATAAAAAGAGCAGGATCTTCCACTTCCACTTTGTCTTTTTATCATTGCACCGCTCAGCACCTAGCACTGAGCCTGGTGCATAGAAGAAAACTCAGGAAATATTTTGTGGAATGAAATCTCTTGAGTATACTGCTGTAGGTCAGTTTTTTTTCTTCTTTCACTTTGATCCATACAAGAATATATTAATCCAGGAATGATCCCTGGGACTGGCTATAGATGAGAAAGTACTTTCTAGAAGTTGTTTCCTGAGACTTAAGTTAGGCCAGTGACCACAGGCACCACTCATGCTCTTCTAAACTTGTGGAAAAACTACATTAAGGATTCACATTCCCTTTGTTGATGTAGTGAGAACACAATATTTTGCTCAGTTCAAGCAAAATTTATAGGTAACACCTTTCACGGATCTTACACTTGCCAAACTTTCTCCCAGATGGAGATAGGTTACATCTTATAGTTTAAAATTAATTTTAATTATATAAATAATACATAAATGATTAAGCTTTATTTCCTTAACATCATTGCTTTATACAAATTATTTTTCTTTTTGCCGACGTATATTCTCTACTAATTCTTTCCGAGAGTTTTTGGGGGTGGTAAGTTTTCTGGGTTCTTATATGTCCAAAACACCTTTATTTCTCCCTCTCTCCCATATAATAGTTTGGCTTTGTATTAAATCCAAGGTTCAACATTATTTTCACTCAACAGTTTGAAGATATTGCTCCATTGCTGTCCTGCGTCTGATTTTGCTAATGGAAAGTAAAACTTATTCTTGTTCATTGTAGGTGGTCTTTATTTTCTCTTTGAAAGATTTTAGTATTTTCACGTTATCCTCGATGCTCTAAAATTTCACTGTGGTGTGTCCAGGTATAGAGGTTTTTTTTTTTTAATTACTATTCTTTTTTAAAAATAGGTTATCCTCCTTGGCATTTATAAGGCCCTTTCAATCTGAGGATTCATGACTTCAATTCTAGGGAGTTTTTTGTTTGTTTGTTTTGCCATTGATTCCTTCCATTCTCTCCATTTTTATTCAGTGGAACTCCCTTTAGACAAATGTGGAAATTTCTTGATTTGTTTATATTTCATGCCTCTCACATTTTCTTTACTACTTCCCATCCCCTTATCCTTTATACTATGCTCTGGGTGAATGCCTCAGCCCAATTTCCCAGCTCTATGATTTCATCTCTGTTTCTATCCATCACAAATCTTAGTTCAGTCCGTTTATTAACTTCACCTATGTTATTTATTTTTAAAAATCTCTTATTTTTCTTATTTACCTATTATTGTTCTATAATTACTTGTTCTTTCATAGATGTAATATCCTTCCTTATCATTCTGAGGTTATTATTTTATATTCATGTTCTGAGGACTCTACTTATCTAATGAAAGTCCTTTCATTTGTTGAGTGTATTGTCTCTATTTCATGGCATTGCTTTGTTTAAATGTTTGATGATTCTCTTATTATATGCTTCTCTCTGTAGTTGAGATTGTTTTAGACTGCTCCTTCTGTTTATGCAACTTGTTTCAGAGAATAGAGGGAAAATATGTATCTGCTGTTTTCAATCAGAGTGGGTGAGGTGGAGAACATGCCATAATAAGGGTACCTTGATGAATCTGTGTACCTCTCTATTTCTCATTAATACTCCCATTTATTTTGCCATTGCCCATCACCCATGTTACTAGACTATCTCACTGTCTTAAGCTCCCTTATTCATTGCTTTCACTTGAAGACAAATCCCTCTGTTACTGCTTGCTGGTCCATGCAGTGGGAAAAAGGATAGAGAGGAGTTGACTTTTCTGGCTTTTCTTCCCGCTATACTGAGTAGTTGCCTCTAAGACCACTCCTTTGTCATAGTTTTTACCTTTTGGCGTGGAGAACTCCTGGGGTACTTTTATTACCTATAAGAATACTCTCCAATGCTCTCCCATGCATGTCCTGAGCTGTGGTTTCCTTCTTTAATCAAAACAGATCTACTTCTCATCTTCTAAGGAGTCCTCTCAGTTTTTGGGCCACCAAGAGTGATTTCAAGCATGACTATGTATTGAATCATTTTTCTGTTGTGTCAGGTAGGATACAGCAAGTGAAGAAACTGGAAATAGCAGTGGCTCAAGGAGGATATGAGCTTATTTCTCTATCCCCATTTTATAAATAGACTCCACTAACTTGCTCAGTGTCATGTAACTAATAAGCTGTGGAACTGGGATTTGAAATCAGATCTGACTCCAAAGTCTACCTTATTAGTTTCTTCCCACTATGCCAGTGGTTCTCAACCTTGGCTGTACATTAGAATCACCAGGGTAGCTTTAAAAAATACTAATGCTTCAAAACCATACCAGATCAATTAAATCACAGTCAAGAGTATTTTTTAAAAGCTTCCCATTTGATTCAATTATAAAGCCAGAGTTGAGTACTACTGCACTTTCTAACTTGTTCCCTTTTTGCCTATATATGCTATATGGTCCTCTGCCAAATACTTTCCTGATTACCTGATTGCTAACACTCTGCTTAAGTTACTTGTCTGAGTAATTTTAAGAATTATTTTGAAGAAATATGGAAAATTACCTTAGTTCATGTTTGACTCCAAATTTTTAAAATCATTAAGAAATATGCCAACACATGCAAAATTATACACATTCTGAAAATCAATCTATGTAATCAATTGTATTAACAGACTACAGAAGAAAATCACACAATCAAATCATTGACATAGAAAAATGATTTGATAAAATTCAACACCCATTCATGATTTAAAAAAAAAAACACCTCGGAAAACTCTAGGAATACAGGAACTTGCTCAACTTGATACAGTACCTCTACCAGAAAACAAACAGAAAAACCTCACAGTTAACGTCACACTTAACAATGAAAGGCTAAATGCTTTCCAGCTAAGAACAGGAACAAGTCAAGAATGTCCATTCTCACCACTGCTATTCAATATAGAACAGAAATAGATTTACAAAGATATAGTCAGTTGACTTTTGACAAAGGTGAAAAAGCAACTCAATGGAGGATCTTCTCAACAAATGTTGCTGGAGCAATTATATATCCATAGACAAAAAATATGAACTATAATCTATATCGCACACCTGATACAAAAATCAACTCAATGTGCATCATAGATTTAAATATGAAATATACATCTATCAAACTTTTAGAATATAACATAGGAGAGAACTTCAGGATCTGGGCTTCATGAAGAGACATGACACCAAAAGCACAAACCATAAAAAAATGAATATTTTAAAAACTTTTACTCTATGAAAGACCATGTTAAGGGAATGAAAAGACAAGCTATAGACTGAGAGAACGTATTTGCAAGCCCACATATCTGACAAAAGACTCAGATCTAGAATATATAATGAACTCTCAAAACTCAACATTAAAAAAGCAAACAATCCAATTAGAAAATAGGCAAAAGGCACAAAGAGTCTTATCACTGAAGAAGCTCTACAGTTATAGTAAATGAGCACATGAAAAGATGTTCAACACCATTACACATTAGGGAAATGCAAATTTAAACCACAAAGGGATATCATTACACATCTATTAAAATGGTTAAAATAAAAATACCAAATGCTGATGAGAGTGCAGTGAAACTGGATCTCTCATACATTGCTGGTGGGTATATAAAATATTAAGCCACTCTGGAAAACAGTTTGGTGGTTTCTTATAAAATGAAACACACAATTATCACATGACGCAGCAATTACATTTACAGGCATTTAGTTTTCAGAGAAATGAAAACTTATGGCTGCAGAGAAACCTGTGCACCACCACTTACACTTAGCACTCATCTATTCTATTTCACTGTATATAACATCCCTTGTATGAATAACCACTAATCAAATTAGTATGCTGATGATAGGCATTTAGGTTGTTTTCACTTTTCAGCATTTCAGTAATGCTTTTATGAATATCCTTGTAGCTGTCTCCTTGAACACATGTGGGAGAATTTCCGTGGGATGTATATCTAGAAATGGAATTTCTGGATCATAGGTTGATATACATTTTCAACTATACTAGCTACTACCGAAAACTGCTCTCCAAAATTGTACTAATTTATGTTTCCTCCAACAGCGTATGAAAGTTCCAGGTGCTTTTTGTCTTTGCCTATACTTGGGATGCCATACTTTAAAAATTTCCACCAATCTAACGCTTGTAAAAGATGCAATTTCTGTTTCAACTTGGATTTCCCTAGTTATGTGTGAGGTTGAGCATATTTTTACCTGTTTATTGGCCATTAGGGTTTCCTCTTTTATGAACAACCTGAGCATATCCTTTGTTCATTTTTTTTCTATTGGAGTTTTGCCTTTTTCTTATTGTTATTATATATATAGGTTATATATATATATATAATTAATATTAATTAATTAATCCTATGTCAGTTATATAAGATTCAAATATCTTTTTCTTAGTCTGTTACATATCTTTTCATGTTTTAATGCTATCTTTTGCCTTCAGAAGCTTTAAACTTTCATGTAATCAAGTTTACCAATATTTTCCTATAAGATTTCTGCTTTTTGCATATTGGTTAAGAAAGTCTTTTTGTCACAAGGCATTAAAGAGAATCTCCTACAATTTATTCTAATAATTTTCAATCCTGTTCTTTATATGCAGGTCTTTAAAACATCTGGAGTTTATGTATGGTGTGAACTGGGGATCTAATTTAATTTTTTCTATACGAAAGTTAATTGTCCCAATATCATCTCCTGAAGAGTCCATGTTTTCTTTACTTTATCCAATTAAACAAATACCCAAACCTACTTTATGCTAGACATTGTTCTAAGCACTTTGCATATAGTATCAAAAGCAAACGAAATATTACCATTGGCATTATGAATTATATTTCATTAAAGCTATTAGAATTTTCCTGCCCTTGTGGAGCTTATATTCTACTTTGGGTAGATTTATAATAAACATACTAAATAGGCATATTATATAATATGCTGGAAGATGATAAGTGTTATAGAAAAAATAGAGCAGGGAAAAGAAAATTGGAGGGCTGGGTTGGGAGGAAGGTTGTGACTTTAAATAGAATAGTCTGGGTTGGTCTTGTTGAGAAGCTGATACGTGGGCAAAGCCGAAAGAAGTGAGGGAGGTGGCATGTGACTATTTGGGGCATAATAAAAGGTAATACTTACCTGATATTTGTGAATTTCACAAAAACTCCTGTTGGAGGTTTTTGTTTTTTGGGGTATTTTTGCGGTATGCGGGCCTCTCACTGTTGTGGCCTCTCCCGCTGCGGAGCACAGGCTCCGGACGCACAGGCCCAGAGGCCATGGCTCACGGGCCCAGCCGCTCCGCGGCATGTGGGATCCTCCGCGGCATGTGGGACCGGGGCATGAACCCGTGTCCCCTGCATTGGCAGGCGGACTCTCAACCACTGTGCCACCAGGGAAGCCCTCCTGTTGGAGTTTTTAACTGGAGTTTTTTCATATCTATATAGATTACTTTGGGGAGGACTGATACCCTTTACAACGTTGCATCTTGCCATTCATGAACATGGTCTGGCTCTACGTTTATTCACCGCTTCTGTTATGCACTTTATAGTTTTCTGGCCCCCATAAACCGTTTGTATATATTTCCAACCTCACTTCCTGTTCGCTTATCCCACTCTACTCTAGATGCTACTCACTGTGTTTCTGATAGGTAATGTAAACTAATGATTGTGTGTGTTTGTGTGTGTGTATATGATGGATGATGGTCTTGTTTCCTGACCCTGATCCTAAACCTGAGTTTGATTAACCCAGACCACAGCCCTTCTCCTTCATGATTTTTGCAAGATACATATTCTTGTCCTGTCTCCTCAGTGAATCTTCAAGTCCTTCAGGGGCAGTGACTGATGTTATCTACTCTGCATCTTTCCTGTGGTACTGAGCACATTGTAATTACTCAAAAGATCTTACTGGTACATTTCCCACAATGGGGTTGCTGCACTTATCCTTCAATCCCTTCACGCCATTGAACCCTCAATCGTGACTCTCCCTTGATCTTCAAAGTTGACTTCCATACAGAAAGATGTACTTTCCCCTGGACTTGTGCCTGAGCCTTTCACTTCTGCCAGTGATCCTTCTCCTCTGAGGAAGTGAGAGAAAAAGTTTTGGTTAGTAGCTGAGAATTCTTTGAGAAGAATTACGTTGGTGAGATAACCTAGTCCAGTTTTTGAAAAAGGTTTTCCCACAGAACATAAGTCTATGAGATGTTCTGGGGAAAAAAAAGATCCTGAGTTAAAAAAAAAAAAAAAAAAGCAGGAAGCCCTTTATACTAAATTGCCTTCTCGGAGACTGGTACCATGTTTTAAGTATATTAAAGACCCTGAAAAGTTTATGATAAAGAAAACAAATTTTGTTTAGCCCATCACTTTTCAAACATATTTGACCATGTAATTGTTTTCTCTTTTTAAAGAATACCTATTAACACCCACATACCTCACACTGGGAAACTCTTGTTCACCCCCTGCTCTCTGGTATATATAAGGCAAACAAAGCCATCTATCCTAGACTGTCTTCTAAAGACATTTTGCTTCCACAGTAGTGTTAAAAAGCCTAGATCATGAGGAAATTTTCTCTAAGATCTATTCCAAATCCTTCATGTTTAAGTTTTATCATCCCATCCATTCTTATATCTTCACCAGAAATAAAATGATTTTGAGTTCTGATGCAAAATCAATTGCTGTGTATTTACAGAAAGCTTACTATGTGAAAGAAAAAAAATTTAAGACATTGGCTTTGCTGGACAAAAATGTTGCAGCCATTGGTTGGAATTTCCATATTTCTCTGCTTCTATTTCTTGATATTTTTCTGCCCTTGACTTGAATAACCCTGAGTTTTCAAGAGGTGGCCACAGTGTAAGGCAGAAACAAATGGAAGAAAACAGGGCAGACACATGTTGTCCCGAGGTACTTATTTAGAAAAGAGGAGAGCAGCAGAAAAGTGTAGGGAGGACTTGACTGGGCAGGTTGCACACTTGACGCCGAACACCCCACTAACATAGATAGCTCAGGCTTTGCTGAGCTATCACCTTCCAGAGAAGAAAAATCGTATATTTAATCCCATTTTAAGGCAGCTTACAGTAAAATACGTGCATAGCAAGAGCTTAACTATAAATCATCTAGCATTATCTCTAAAAAGTAGGGTTAATTATATTAGGAATCAGACATAAGATAATTCCTGAGCATGCTATTAGCTCTGAGCTTCCTGGAAGCCAAGCAAAAATTGAACCATGACTAGTTCAATACTGCTGCATATTAATGCATGTAGCCTCCGTTGTGAATATGGTAGCCCACCCTTGCCTTACTCTTCTTTTGTCTTATAATTTGGCCTGATTTATTGAATTCAATATGCATGCTTCCTTGCCCTTTATAACATATTTGATATAAAGAAGCCAGTTAGTAACAAATTGGCAGTTTGAGGAAAGAGCTATTAATATTTATCTTGTAGCCATCAGACTCACTTCACACAGAAAATTCTCTGGGTTAGATACGAAGTCTCAAATTCTCAAAGATGAATGCTGCAGATCCCATTAACAAAATTATTACACCAAGCTAAAAGGTCTTTGGGATCCGTCTTCAACTTCATCCTCCATGCAATTCCGGAATGACTTTCCCTTGTCTTGTCCCTTTCCTACTGCTTCTTAGTCTACTCCACTAACCTCATTTCCAAACAACCAGTTGTTGGATGCATGAACTAAAATGCCATAAAGAATTTGCATATTTGATTATTTTCTCTCAAGCTTAAATGAAGAGAGCTACAATTTCTAAGAAGCCTGGTTTGACTGTGAGTCTGGCCCCCAGGCAGATTAGGCCAAGGTTTTGGCCAAGTGAAATTGGCAGTTCCCTAGAAGAAAAGACTAGCACCATTGCTCATTAGAGCATTCTGAGCTTGCCTGTGCAATCTTTTTGCTACCCTGCAATTTCCTGTTGGTTATAAATGAAACCTTTCTAGCTGTTAATGCAGCCGGTGAGTTGAAAAAAAAAAAAGCATGTAATTAATCAAAGGAGGTTGGGGGAGATTCACTAAGCTTGAGTTATAGGGGAGAATCTGGACAAGGCACTAGGACCTAGAAGGCATCTATCCACCCTGGCAGGAATTTCTTGCTTGGAGCTCAGACAACAAAGGCATAGAGAGATTGGTTTTCTTTCTCTCAGCATCTCCACCCAACCAGCAGAAAACCGGTGAGTGGGGCTTTCCAGTGATTTTCAGGGAGAATGTAACAGATGTCAAACGGGAAAAGCACAAGGCAAAGCTCTCTCTCTCTGCCTCTCTCTTGGTGTGTCCTCTCTCTCTCTTTCCCTCTTATCTCCCCCCTCTTTTTTTTTTTTTTTTTGGCCTTATTCTATCAGATTTTTTCCTAAGCCTCTACCTGGGATATTCCTTTAGAAAAGTGAGTTTGATGTTCCTTTGTTTGCACTGTGATGTTGATTTTAGAATAATGGCACCCCAGATTCTAAAGCAAAGCCAAGCGTTGCTGGCACGCCTGGGGAAATGCTTGCTACTTGTCTTGAGGAGGTGGGGTCTCTTACCCTGCAGGTTGTCTGACAGAGACAATGCTGAGCTCAGCACAGGTCATGGTGACATTGGGAGAGTAGAGGGAGCAAGCCTGGCAAACCTGCTAGGCACCAGTCTTCCTTTATCTCCTGTCTTCCTGGTCCCTTGCAAATATCTCAATGTGGCAGTGTGTAGCAGCTGAGCCCTGCTTGCTTTGTGAGTCCTTTTATCCCCATCTGTGCCATGCATGTTAATAGTTTGGTTCCTAGGCTGTCACTACCTTTGCTAGCGTTTGGGGCTTCTGTTGTATTTGGTTTCATATTGTGATTTTTTCTTTCTTTCTTTCTTTCTTTCTTTCTTTCTTTCTTTCTTCCTTCCTTCCTTCCTTCCTTCCTTCGTTCCTTTCTTTCAGCAGAAAGGGGGAAAGCAAATCTGACAGATGACCATCTTTTGCCTCAGCTAACACACCTGGGCGATAGATAAATTTGGGGTGAATTGCCTGCTGTGAGGGAAAAATGCCCCTTCATTCAGGGTAGAAGCCCAGAACAATGAAAGGTGTGCTTGCTTCTAAAGGTCCCATATGCTGTTAAAGGATTCATTTGGGAATTTTTCAACAATTAAATGATTCCATTAAGAGGTGGGGCTGCATCATTGGTGGGGGTAGGTAGAGCACATAAAGAAGGGGGGGCGGATACCAGGAGTAAAGCAGAACTAATAACTCGTTAAATAACTGATTTTTCTAATCCCCTTTTTTTTTTTCAGCTTATTTCTTATGAACCTCGGATAGCTGCACCAGCTTGGTGGGGAAGGGGTTTGATGAATAGCACAAAGACTCTAGCTATTCCCTAGAGGCTGTCCCTTTAAAGGAGAATTCCAGTTTATTCTGGGGGGGGAGGGGATGCACACATTAGAGTAGGAAAGAGGGTTTGGGATAAAATTCAAACACTCCCCTTTCATGGTCACTTTACTAAGATGCAAAGATTGCTTCCTGAGCTAGAGATGCTAACCTTGGCTAGGTCCTTCTGTTCCCTTCAAGGGGCGATTTTGTCGGGCTATGGATTCATTTACAAGCGTTAGTCATGTGGGCATGTGTGAGGAAACAGATGCCAGTTTTAATGTATTTAGCCTGAAGTTACAATTTGATAGGAGCCAGTGTCAGGAAGTCCCAGGATTTTAAGCTATTTCAGAATCCCTCCCTCTCCTGTATTTGGAACAGTGCCAGAAGTGCCTCCCTCCCCATCTCTCACCCCAGTGCCCACAGCCAGCAGCACCCCTCCAGCCCCTCCTTCTTTTCTATTAAAATCAATATTCCTGCAGGTCAGGGGCAAGCAGCAGATGGGTCACGGGGCTTTTTTCAACCAGTTCTTTTCACAAGCAGCAGATTGCAGATCTGGATCTGGCTAATATTTGAATTCCTTTCTTTTTTTTTTTTTCCTTCTCACCCCTTTTTCTTTGCTTCTTTTCATCCCCACCCTTTTCTCCAACACTCAGGTCTCTGAGGTTCCACCAAAATATGGAACTTGATTTTGGACATTTTGATGAAAGAGATAAGACATCCAGGAACATGAGAGGCTCACGGATGAATGGGCTGCCTAGCCCCACTCACAGCGCCCATTGTAGCTTCTACCGAACCCGAACCTTGCAGGCACTGAGCAACGAGAAGAAAGCCAAGAAGGTACGTTTCTACCGCAATGGGGACCGCTACTTCAAGGGGATTGTGTACGCTGTGTCCTCTGACCGTTTTCGCAGCTTCGACGCCTTGCTGGCTGACCTGACACGATCTCTGTCTGACAACATCAACCTGCCTCAGGGAGTGCGTTACATTTACACCATTGATGGATCCAGGAAAATCGGAAGCATGGATGAACTGGAAGAAGGTAATTCAAGGAGTGGGTGGTGGCCCTTAGTGGGAGGCGGCATGGTTAGTTATGGGTACATTTCTTGGATTTTATTAAAGGAAATTGGGAAATGTGTTTGTAAAAACACAAGGTTGCTGCTTAGACTTCTAATTCTATAGGCATTGACAGAATCGTTAGCCATTACCCTTCATGGTCTTCAGTTTCGGCTGGCGTTGAAGTGTGGCTGGTGATGATAATGCATTGTGTTTATCTCCCAGGGTATACAAAGAAAAATCTGAATTGTGTCATTTACTCTAGAATGTATTCATAGTTAACTCTAAATAGCACTGTTGAGGCAGACCATAAAATCATTAGGGGTATAAAATGAGGAAGGAAGATTGGTTGGGTTAACAGAGAGAAAATATTATATGCTAATATCCTTTGAACTGCTGAGAGACTCTTTGTGAATTGCAACTCATGGAAATATGCACCCTAAAAACTGGACTTCCTGGAAGTATTCACAGAGGATTATACTTTTAGGTAAGTGGTCACTGCTCAGCTGTTGCTTCTAAAAAGCCCACTTCGGGGTGTGTCCGTAAGGCTGAGGTCATTGAGAGAAATACCAAAAAAAGCTGTAGGTATGTCTGGTATTTTAATAAAGACTATCCCTATTAGAATAGGAACTGACTCACTGTACCTAAATCTGTTTAAATCCTTGTCAGATTTTGGTTTTGCAATCGAATTTCATGACAAGATTGCTGAGAATCCTGACAACCTGTGTACCCAACTCAAATAGAGGGAAAATCCCAGCTCTTACCAAAACTTGCCCAGCCGTGAAGTCTCCTTTGTGATCATTGAGAAAAATAGATCTTGGGACATGGTCTTAATATTTTACTTTATCAAATCAAGTATTTTGAGGATGCCTCCCTACCCCACCTTTTAATGGGTGTAATATATGTGATCAGTTTAACCTGACAATACTTTAAAGGACAGCACTCAGGAGTGGTGATAATGAAAATGTTCCCCCCAAAACCTCTTCCCACGCTCCAGCCCTCCCTCCTCATTCTTTCCATTCCCCCAAGCAAAGATGAGTTTAGAACAGGCAGGTCTCTCTGAAACAGCCGGCAAGGAAGGAGAAACGACGCATTAAAGGACTTGGTATGGATGGGAGTGCCCCGCCTCTGCTTCACTGCTTCTAGGTTTCTTGTGTTTCTAGACAAAGGAGCATGAGGGCTTCCCTTGTACAAGACCACCTTCTCGCAAGTAGCTACTGTTTCTCAAGTCAGGTTGAGTGATTTGGGGCTAGTTACTTATAAGACAGTGTCCATATGGCTACTGGATCTAGGTCTCGGGATTCAAGTCTGAGGTCTTTCTTCAAGCTGACCTTGAGAAACAATGCTGAGGAGGCTTAGATTATTTGATCAGGTGCTGGATGGCTAGGTGGAGGTTAATCCTAGGCTTCTTCTGAACATTGAAGGATTGGCCATCCTAGCAAATACCTTAAAATAAAGGAGAGTCAGGGCAAACTTGAAGGACTTGAAGCTAGGCTGAGGGAGCTGTCCAACAGCGTAATCGATAGGGTGTGTGTCTTTTGTCACTGGAAAATCCACATCTCAGTCAAACTGGAGGGGTTTCTCTGTAAGAATTTTCATAAACAAAGCACCCTGAATCACCCAGTATGTCCTCATCATTTCCACTAGCTGCGATCTTTTAAAGACCACGATACGTGCTCGGGCAGAATTCTGAATCAAGTGACATTGTATTTGGAGCAAGGATTAGAATGTTCTTGTGTCTGATATAAGAGTGGTGTCATGCACAGATTGCCCACTCCCCCAAATCCATTTTTTAACATGTCTTGCTCAAGGACTAGCCCTTGATATTGATTTTCCTCCCTGGATTTCTGTGTGTGTGTGTGTGTGTGTGTGTGTGTGTGTGTGCGTGTGCGTGTGTATTGGGGTGTGTGTTGTGATAATCTTAGCTCAATATAGGTAATAAATACAATTTTGAAGACTGCAGCTTCCTTTTCTCTTGATCCTTTTGAGTCCTGCTAGATTGTACTCCTCTTTTCTACCACTCCCGGGTGCAGTAGTAGTACTTCCTGGTGAATTTCTGGACTCTGCAGAATGTAAATAAGGCTCAGTTGCATTTATGCACAAGTCACGTACAACCACAAACTGCAGTGGCCCTCAGTGCCCTTTCAGTCCTGAGTATGGCCCATCCAGTCAAGGAAATTCTGGGGTATCTCTGGGGCAGCATTGAGAAATGTGACCAATATCCCACTACCACAGAGCCAGATGGGAAAAGGTACAGATATGAAGAGGATAAAGAAAAAGGGTCTTTTTCTCTCCTATTTTTTGTCCTTTGCAACTGTAGGAATGGAGGACAGAAGTCCTTTACTTTTTTCACCTTTGGAAGAGGTTAAAAGAAAGATTTTAAAATAGTAATTCATACATGTTGCTTCCCAAGAGACTTCAAATTGAAAAAGTTTGGAAAGATCCCTGGGTGAAGAGTCAGAGGCATTGGGTTCTCATCTTAGAGGCAGAAGATTATAATAGGAAAAGAAATCTTTGGAGTCCGATTTGGTTCAAATCCCAGTTCTGCCACCTGCTAGCTTGTGTGAACTCGGGGGAAACCATTTAGACTCCCTGAGCCTCAGTTGTTCATCTGTAAAGTGGGAATAACTGCTTTGAGGATTAAATAAAACAATGGATACGAAGTGTTTAGTATTCTGCCTGGCACATGATAGCATTCAATAAAGGGTGGCTGGTACTATTTGAGTCATCCTAGTTTATAGCTGGTTAAGCTACATGACTATAAGTTTGTCCTTATCATCACTGTGACTAATGTTCTCTCTTTTTAAAACAACGTAAAAAAAAAAGAACCTTATTAAGGTATAACTTGCATACTGTAAAATTCACCAACTTAAGTGTACAGTTCAATGAAAGTGTACAGTTCAATGACTTTTAAAAAATTTACAAGTGGTGAGACCATCACCATAATCTAATTTTATACCATTTCCATCACCCCAAAAAGAAACCCTGTGCCAATTAGCTGTCACTGCCCATTTCCCGTATTCTCTCCAGCTCTAGGTGACAACTTATCTACCTTGAGTCTCTACAGATTTGCCTATTCTGGACATTTTATGTAAATTGAATCATACACTATATGGTCTTTTGTGACTGGCTTCTTTCACTTACAAAATGTTTCCAAGGTTTGTCCATGCTATACCATGTATCAACACTTCATTCCTTTTTTTCTTTGAGGGATAATATTTCATTGTATGTATAGACCACATTTTGTATATCTATTGTAATATTCTTATCTGTAAAATGAGACTAATAATACCTGCCTTCTTTATCTATTAGAGTGATTGTGAGGATAAAATTAGATGATAAATATGGAAACACATTGACAAGGTAAAACTACAGCTACGAGGGACTATTATTGTTCACGATGTAAAAAAAGTAATATAAGAAAAATGGTACAGATGAACCTATTTGCAGGGCAGGAATAGAAACATAGACGTAGAGAACGGACATGTGGACACGGGGGGTGGGGAAGGGGGGGTGGGATGAATTAGGAGATTGGGAATGACATATATACACTACCATGCGTAAAATAGATAGCTAGTGGGAACATGCTATAAAGCAGAGGAAGCTCAGCTTGGTGCTCTGTGACGACCTAGATGGGTGGGATGGGGATGGGTGGGAAGGAGGTCCAAGAGGGCGGGGATATAGGTATACATATAGCTGATTCACTTCATTGTACAGCAGAAACTAATACAACATTGTATAGCAGTTACACTCCAATTAAAACAAATGATGCCAGTGAAGGGTTGGAATAGCCAGTGGCTCCCAAACCTGGCTGCCTTTCAGAATCTTTTAGAGCGTTAGAAAAATATCAATTCCTGGGCCACGCCCCGGATTTGTTGACTCAGAATTTTCAGGGCTAGTGCTCCAGAGTCTGTTTTCACAGATTTCCCCAGGTGAGTCTTATGAGCACTTAAAGTTGGGAAGTACTAGATTAAGTGATCTTGACGGTCCCCTTCAGCTATGTACAATGGTGGGAATTCCTAGCAATACCTAAACCTTTGTTGTTGTTGTTGTTGTTTTTTGCGGTATGCGGGCCTCTCACTGTTGTGGCCTCTCCCGTTGCGGAGCACAGGCTCCGGATGCACAGGCTCAGCGGCCATGGCTCATGGGCCCAGCCGCTCCGTGGCATGTGGGATCTTCCCGGACCGGGGCACGAACCCGTGTCCCCTGCATCGGCAGGCGAACTCTCAACCACTGCGCCACCAGGGAAGCCCTGTTTTTGTTTTTTGATTTGTAGATCTTAAAGGAATGATGGAGCATAGAACATACTATGTTTCCAAATGGCCTCATTATTAAGTATTTAGCCTAAAATAAAATGAAATAGAAAGCCATTGGTCAATAATCTCTCTGGCCTTGTGGCACTCCTTTGTCTAATGCCTCTAGTCTACTGTCTGCTGCTAGATACTGAAAGTATTAAGGGGACCATTTTGAACCAAAGTCAGGTTATTGATGTCAGCTTTCCCACAGCTCCTTGGGTACACGAACAGTCTTCATGAAGCCAGACAGAATGTGGCCATATACGTATTAGCCATATTCCCAGTGGGTCAGTGAATGAAATCCACCAGTGACTTTTCGTTTTGTCTTGTTTAGTCTTCCATTGGAGAATTATTCTTCCTTCATGTACTGTCTAATTCCTTCCCCACTTCCTCGTATGTAAGTACCCAGATCAATCTTAGGGGTGTCCTTTTGAGCATTATTATGCAGACCATGGGACAGAATATTTGCAATTGTGACAGTCTTGTTGGAAGATCTGTATGGTGACACCAGCTATGATCCACTTTCTTTGCCATAGCCCATTTGTTCCAATGAGACGAAACCACTTCCTCACTAATTTATCCTCTTAACTACTAAAGCAAGCACACTGCCAAAGAGGAGGATTTTAAGATACCTGGGAGACTGATACATCACTAATAGACCTGATAATACAATAAGCCACCATTTAATATTTTCCTTCTTGCGGGAGAAAGCCCAGGAAAAGAGGAGAAAGCCCAGGCAGAAGTGCTTTTGCACTGAGCAGCTATAAACATGTTTAATGTTTTTGAAAATGGAGCTTTCCTGAAAGTGAAGGGAGGTAGACATTAGATCATCTTGAGCCCATAGCTTGTTCCCTTCCTGCCCTTTCAGCTGTGCTTCCATGACTTCATTTCCTTACCCCCTCGCCCTGAAGCAGATTGTCGATTGTCACCTTGCTTGGCTCTGAAGCCAGCTTTCCTTCTAGGCTTCTAATGAGTGGGAAATGGCCCCTGGAAGCTGTGGCAGGATGGGAACCCAGCTGTGTAAAGGTGCAACACAGAACCAGGAAGCTTTGGTCGAGAGAAGCAGCACATTTGATGTCTTTCCAGTAGTACAAGGGGAGAGTCCTCAGTGGTGGGCCCCTATTTCTTTTCTTTAACATGTAAGTACCATAACAACTTTATCTCCTAGAGCCTGTTTGAGATGGAAAAGAGGTGAAAATTCCTTCTTATAGACCTTAAGAGCTGGAAGGGCCTTAGACGTCACCTAGCGCAATAGCTTCAATTTGTAGACAGAATAGCTGAGCCTCAGAGATTAAATGATTTGCCTGATGTCATACAGCTTGTAAATGCCTGCCTGGGATTTAAATCCAGGTCTATCTGACTCCCCCTCAACCACCACAAACATCCTGCCCTCTGGTAGGGGATACAGATAACGGGGGAGGCATGTGTGGGAGCAGGGGGCGTATGGAAAATCGCTGTACCTTCCCCTTAATTTTGCTGTGAACCTAGAGCTGCTCTAAAAAAAGATAGTCTTAAAAGATATTCTGCCCTCAGTGTGCACCAGCAGAGGCAGCAAGTGGCTTTGCTAGGTGTTATCCACGAAGCTACCACATTTGGCCTTTGACGCAACTGGAGGCCTCCTTTCAGCCAGCAGGAAATATGATCTTTGAAGCCTGGGTCCCGGGCAGTGCTCATGTTATATAATGATTATAGCTCAGTTCCAAGATGGTTGCCCTTGCTGCTGCTGCTTTTCTTTCCTTCAGCTTCTACTCTTCCTCTTTTCATGTCCTTTCTCTCCACCCTTTCTTCCTCCTTTCCCTCTTAGCTCTTTTTCTTGTTCTCTCTCTGTTCCTTCAGATTAGGGCCTTAATAATAATGATAGCTGGCATTTGTCAAGTGCTTACTGTGTAGCAGACTCTGGGCTCAGCCCTGCCTATCATGCATCACCTGCTCTGAGCCTCAGAACAACCTTAAGAGGTAGGTATTGTTATCATCATCCCCACTTTGCAGACAAATAACTGAAGCCAAGGGAGGTTAGTCTGCCCAAGGGCACACAACTAGGAAATATTGGGGAACCCCATTGTGACTGACATCACATCAGCTGCTCTTTTTCCATTACTTCATATTGGGGCCAAAAG
Organism: Phocoena phocoena; assembly: GCF_963924675.1. Lineage (NCBI taxonomy): Eukaryota > Metazoa > Chordata > Mammalia > Artiodactyla > Phocoenidae > Phocoena > Phocoena phocoena. Next base: position 94,130,551 of record NC_089240.1, on the reverse strand, counting down.
GAAAGAGAGTGGAGAGACTAAAATGTACTGTTGGAAAGTGTTCAACATAGATTTGGCTGAGAGCTGGGCCCTCTGAAAAGTTCTTGGGTGCCATATGATACTATAGCCGTCTGCCATCATGTTCATTTTCATGGGGGATGGTTAATCATACTCATAGTTCAGAGGCTTAAGAGGTTTAAGAGATGGGAGCAAAAAAAGTCCAGAGTCCTTATAGGGCTGCACAGCTGACTCTCCAGAGGAGACTGTGGATGAGTGAAATCATAAATATATAGCCTCATACATTTGCACACCACCAGTTGTCTGACAGAGTTTCAAAGTACATGACAAATTACGGAAAACATCTGACTCAGAGGCAGTGACCTCGTGGAAGTTGCCCGTGCATCTGGTAGAGTGCCATTTCTAGGGTATGGGGAATCCTGGCTGTGAATATAGGGGGGAAGTGAAAGGGTCCCTTCATCCTTTAAGTCAAAAATTAAAGAGCACATCCTCTAATCACTTGTGTAGGATTGGGTTAGCCAGTGGCAGCCAGAGAAATTAGGGTTTCTTTAGGCTGCGGTCTTTGATCGCCCCATCCTGGCTGTGCACGCATGCACCAGGTGCAGGAGTGAGGGCCTGTGCTCATCTACAAACCACGCCTTGGTCCCCTTGTCAAGACAGAACACTAGCAGCATCTGGGACTCAGAGCAGTGTTGGAAGCCACTTTGCATACGTTACAAGCCACTTACCTTCCCGCTCCACACACACATATAAATGTCCTCAAAGGTGCCCTACAGAATCTCACTGAATCTTCTCTGAGCACTAACTGAGAAATTTATCAGTTAACACGACTTAAAGGCTTTGGTGCTACAGCAAAGCAATCAATATTTGCACAGGGAGTGAATCATCAGCCCCGGCGTTTGTGAATGTCTGCTCGGTTCTCCTGCTGAGACCGAAGGAAGAGCCATCAGATTATAATTGTGTTTAATGCTTTCTTTGCACGGGCTCGGGTTGATTGATTGATTGATCGATCGATTTAGCGTTATTACTGATGAGTTAAGCCTGATTCAGTCACACTGGTTTTCTGCATCTCAACCTCTGGATGAACTTCTGTATACCTTGAGGCTAATGTGTTTCACTCAAAAAATTCAACCTTTTCCAATAGTCTCTCCCCGAGGCTGAGCCTCTCTTCCTCTTTTCTCCAGCTTCTAGTCCCAGGTGTCTAATCCCTTCCTCTTGCCTCTGGCCCCTGCATTTCTTCCGCTGTACTAGTCATTTCCTCTAGCCCATGATAAATGTGAAAATTACACTAGATCCTTCCAATCCATAAATCAGGCTGTATGGTGTATTCTCACATCTCCACCTCATTACTTGTGGCAGCCAAGGGTGAGCACTGGTGAAGATGGCCCTGAGTACACCGAGCTAGTGTGTGGCATTCAGGAAGATGGAAAGATGAGGGGTGGGTGGTGGAAACGGGAGAGCATTTCTCAAGCAAGAGCTAGACTTGCAGACACAAGGAATAGTGTGTGTGTGTGTGTGTGTGTGTGTCTACAGGTTGTTATTTAGATAGTTTCTCCACCTGGGTATGGGGGTAAAAGACACAATGATACACACATACATGCATTCACCACACACACACATTTCACATTTTAGTATTCTACTGCTTTGCCATATACTCTGTACAAAGTACAATCGGGCTTCTTGGCAAGTTTGCACCGTATGCCCGATACACAACGTTACTTTGGTCACTTTGACTTGGAATAAAAATGTATTGATTTTGAAAGTTCTCTTCAGTTCATAATATAACAAATAGGGCTGTGAGTCCAGAAATAGGACAGGAACATTAAGAAATAGAGACATGTTAAAAACGCTCTAGTAATGCCCCTAGGCATTAACACACATCCTAGGAGTTAATGTAAACTTTTCAATTCAAATGAAATCATATCAAACTTGAGAACCCCACTTGTTAGATTATACTTAGGTATGTTCATTATCCTTGGAACCCTTAGCTTTACAGGATTTTTTCAACTAAGTATGCCATTATGATGAAGAATATTTTGCCGATGACTTGCTCTTGAATTTGAATGAGCCCAGTCGTTAGAGGGCCTAATTAGGAATTGCACATGAAGTTTGTTATTATCACCATTTTTCCAGAAGTCCTACTTCGAGGTCAGTGTGTATTAGTTTGGTTAGAATAGTCCATATACCTGCTGTTAAACTAATCACCACTTATTTCTTCCCTTAGGGGAAAGCTATGTTTGCTCCTCAGACAACTTCTTTAAAAAAGTGGAGTACACCAAGAATGTCAATCCCAACTGGTCTGTCAATGTGAAGACATCTGCTAATATGAAAGCCCCTCAGTCCCTGGCTAGCAGCAACAGTGCCCAGGCCAGAGAGAACAAGGACTTTGTGCGCCCCAAGCTGGTGACCATCATCCGCAGTGGGGTGAAGCCTCGGAAGGCTGTGCGTGTGCTTCTGAACAAGAAGACAGCCCACTCTTTTGAGCAAGTCCTCACTGATATCACTGAAGCCATCAAACTGGAGACCGGGGTTGTCAAAAAACTCTACACTCTGGATGGAAAACAGGTAGGTGCTTTTTCCCCGGATTATACCTCTTCTCATTTGTTCTAAGTGCTTGGCTGACCATCTTACACCTCGGACATCATTTCTGGTTGGGAGACTCTTCCTCTACCTCTCATCATCCCTACCTGATATATTATGTCTCATTTGAGAGGAAGGTCTTTTCAACAGACAAAGCAATGGACCAGGAATGTGAGGCTTTGAAATTCAATCTGTTTCTGACTTACCAGGTAGAATGGTCACTTATAAGCTTCCTTATCTGCTAAGAAAAGATGTGTTGGAGCCTAGGTCCTACAAACTCCTTGGAATATGAATTTAGCTAGTGCATGATGCAACCTGGATTGTCCAATGTATGCGACTAGAAATGAGATTTGCTCACTCATTTCTTCTTAGATACTCTTACATTGGTATTCAGCATCCATTCTGATGAAAAGAGGTGGAAGTGACCCTCATATTCTATGACAGGAGAATATGAAGGGAAGCACTGAGGTTTCTGGTTCGTTGTCTTTGCCTCACACTAGACCACATTTTTTCTCTCTCCCTTTTCCATGTGACATAGCTGTCTTAATCTGGTTCCACTGATGGTTTGTGTGGAAAGGGGCTATTTCAGGATCCTAAAATTAGCCCAAGAAAGATGGTGCCATCTGTTTCTCTCCAAATCAGGTTCTTCATGTCATTGGTTATGCTACTAAAGTGCCACCTATATTAATATCTGGGAAAGAATGCAGCCAGGCGTCTCCATCAGACAGATGCACCATTCCCTTGAGCACAGGGAGCTGTAAATATATGACAAAAAATGTTCCAAGGGAATTGGAACAGTGGCTGGTTTCTTTGGCTGTAAAGAGAATCCTGGTCCCTCATCAGATAAGACAAGTGTGGATTATTATCAGTCCATACTTTCTACCTCTTAAAATACCTTTGGTGTTTGAACAACTATATAGATTCTTAAAAAAAAATAGATTCACCATATCAGGATAATGAGTGTTCAAATGCAGAACTGTGCCTCCTCCCGTAATCTCTGATACATACTGTGTGCTACAAGATTCGAAGTTTCTGGGAAAATGCACACTCATATACGTGGTAATTTGGATAAACGTGTGACTTCTATCTGTTCACCGCCATTTTGTGATCTGAGAGAAACCTGGAGGTACTGGTTGTTTGTGATCTGTGTTTGTTGTACCACAGCAATGGGTTTGTCTGCGATGGGAAAAGTTCTAACTCCTAAGCATCTAAGAGTATCTCTTTTTTGAGGACCAAGTGTATGATGAACAGGAGCCGTCCAGGAACAGGATTAATCATCGTAAACCTCACCTCGGAGAAGCAGGGTCTAGGAATTTTATGATCAGTGGATCTTAGCGTTGAGGGTGACCCTAACTCTAGAAGCCATGACATTTAATCTCCCTCCTATGGCAGGGATATACTCTACAGTCATTTCAATTTCATAAAACAGCCTATTTCACTGTTGAACAGCTGTGATTTTTAGAAAGATTTTTCTAACATTAGGTATAACTCTGCTTCCCTGTACCTTCAGCCTCTTGAAGAAGTACAGGAGAAATAAAAATCAAGGACGTAAGACTGGGATTTAGAAGACTTAGTTTCTAGTCTGGGTATTGCCACTTACTCTGTGACGTTGGGCTAACCACATAACTGTCCTGAGGCTCACGCTTCTCCTCTGTACAAAGGGGCTAATCACACCTGCCCTACCCATGTTCACAGGATTCTCATGAAGATCAAACGAAATCACGGATATGAAAGCACTCTGTAAATCAAAACACGCAATGTAAATACGTATGCATACAATTCATCATTGAGGAAATATGTAAATTGTCAGACAATTTACATATATATTAATAAATGTTAGCACTCTTCCCCCTACTTTACCTCCATCATTCTTACCACAAATTTCCAGCATTTTGTGGGATGTACCATACCTCAGCATTCTGTGATTGTTCCTAATAATAAATAAAGGGACACATCCACCTCTTAGGTAAACAAGCTCCAGTCCAGTGATGGGTGGATTTTCATCCTACAGCAAGCTTTCCAACTCCTTTCAAGGATTGGTTCCCATTTCTTTGGGGAACACGTTAGGAAATGCCAGAGTATGATATGGTGCGTGTACAGACACGTCAGGGAGGAGTGCGCAAGGGAGCAGGCATCACTGCCTCTGCACATACTGTTCCTTCTCTTTTTTTTTTTTTTTTTTTTGTGGTACGCGGGCCTCTGACTGTTGTGGCCTATCCCATTTGCGGAGCACAGGCTCCGGACGTGCAGGCTCAGCGGCCATGGCTCACGGGCCCATCCGCTCCGCGGCCTGTGGGATCTTCCTGGACCGGGGCACGAACCAGTGTCCCCTCCATCGGCAGGTGGACTCCCAACCACTGCGCCACCAGGGAAGCCCATGTTCCTTCTTTTTTAAAATGTCTCCCTCTGCCTACCCTGACCCCGGGGGTCATCTTTTAAGCCCTACCTCAAATATCATGTTATTTCTGAAAACTTCTCTGCAAAGTTAAAGTAATCTTAACCTTTGTGTTCGTTTGTTTTTTAATGCTTAGCTCCTGATTCATGGTGGGTGCTCTATAAATGTTTGTTGACATAAGGAGATTCTCACATGGCCCAGGTAGCTGTTCTGATATGTTCTGAGAAGCCCTCTGTTTTCAGTGTCCCAGAAACTATCCTTAGGTCTATCAGAAGACATAGGGGGGCTTCCGAAGGAGTGCGTATTCCACCCGGGCAGCTCCGATCTATTGCTCACTTGGAAGTCACTGAGAGCAGACTTTGAAAGCAGTTTTTCCCAAAGTGTATTCTGAGAACTGTCCCCGTCTCCCCACCCCCAGGAGCTCTTCATAAAAGGGTTTTGTGGTCAAATAAAGTTGTGAAATGCTGCAAATTATATGCCTTTCTTAGAGATTCACATTGCCCATTGGCACATTAAATGTTCTGAGAAGTCCTGCAGAAAGGAAACCCATTTAATTTAGACCCGGGATTTCCCAACCTTTTTTAACCGCAAACATAGGGAATACACAGATACACGCACACACGCACACATACACACACTCTCTAGGAGCACACTAGGAAATGCTGTTTACAGAATATGCTGAATGATTAGGAGCTAACTACTCTAACCTCACTGGTATGCATGGGGTAACCCACAAATCAAACATTGTTGTGTGGTTACGGCAAGGACATTAAATAACAAAATTTGGGGGTGCAAGGACAAAACCTACTAATTACAAAATAGGTGCTGAGTATACTGAAATTTGGTGCCAAATTCAAAATTTTGGAGCCCAGCCCATCTCCCAGTTCTAGTGATGACAGCCCTAATGTTAACACCTGTCAGTCACTTTGATTACTGGTGGGTATTCTTACTACTTGGGAATATGATCTTCCTCTGTGCAGGCTGAAGGCACATGTGTTGCAATGGCTCGGACTCACTTGGATGAGATTCCATGCCTGTCTTTGGCTAAATGTGGCACCAGGCAGAAAAGGACAAAGTATGGTCAAGGCTGTTTGTTATGGAACGTTTTTATCATGAAGTCAAGGCCATCACTTGGTTTCAGTCTTGCTCTAACTGGATCCCAAACAGACCAAATCAAGTAGTTTTCTCCCCCATTGTCTAAATAATGATCAGTTAAAACAGCCCAGTTGATTATACCAGATTTATTGTTGCTTCTGTTCTCATGTGTACTATTTGACTGATTGGCTTATGCTGATGGACAAGAAATCTGTGGACATGGCTCTTATCTCTTTCTGTTTTTATTTTGTTCGGATGTGCTTTTGGAGCCTTTGATCTTTTCAGGGCTTATGTTTTGCCGGTATAGAAGACCAGTTTCCTCAGAGATATTTGTGGTCTGTGTAGGCAGGGAAGCTAACCATCACTAGTAGGACGAGGTCCCAGTTTATTCCTCACCTCAATAAGAAATTGCTAATGGAATAAGGAGTAGTTAGTAGCGCTCTGGCTACTCCCACGGGCTGTGGTGGATTTCTAGGAGGTCAGGGAAAACACGATGAAGACTTGGATGATGACGCATATTAGTTCACTCTCAGGTGAAGGTGTTCTTTTGATTCCTTGGCAGCTGGAGTGATTGAAGTGTGTTGACAAAATTATCCAACTATTAATTTCTATAATCAAGTCACATGTGGACCTTTATGCTTAAACGTAATGGACGCATAAAAACTGGAACCCAGATTTCTGGTTCACTTGGTAGTAGTGGCTCAGTAGATACATGGTCTAGCCTTAAATTCATTTCTGTAAAGCACAGGGCATGGTGCTTCTGTTTTTTTAGAGATGCAGAGCTTTAATAACAGACTTTTAGCGTTTTGGCGTCTTACACAGGGCTCCAGCTGGTCCTCACACCATCCATTTTCATGCTATACTTATTGGCATCTCTATTCTCCGTTTTGCCCATATTCAGGTTCTGTGCAGAGATTCACTGTTGCCTCAAGATCCCTGCCTAAGGGATAAGTATGGCCTTTCGGATTTGTGTTAGCTTTGTTGGGCCAGTCTTCAACTGGATGAATTTATTTTGTGTTTCTGTCTATATCTTTCTAGTACTAACTACTTGAACCAGGAATTTTAGGTCTCAGAATAACAAAAGAGGTTTAAGCTGATTCCAAGATTACCCAGAGCCTTGGAAGCTAGAACAGGAGTTTTAAGAACTGTGTTGAACCCGAAGATGGTAGAATAGGAAAATGAGAGCATGAAGGATGTTTGAACTGCCGCTAAGTATTCCAGGAAAGACTTGCCCCTTCCATCTTGCTATACTAAATAACTGGGTGCTGGAAGCACAAAGGTAATTGCAGAAAACACAGGAAGACAAGTTGGATCTAACCTTGGAAACATTGAGTGCATTTCCCAAGGTGGATGTGACTTTATTTTGCTTGTGTAGCTGGTATTTCTCCATGCCCCCCACCTCTGCCCCCTTCAGCCACATCTGGTCTTACTTATGCTCCCTGGCCTCCAGGTCTCCCAGAGGCAACCCCTCTCTCCTCCTAGTGTTGTGTCCTGTTAGTCGACCTTGGGCTCAATCGAAAAGGCCACGTGGACATAAATTATGCCCCAAAAGGGAGGTCATTTATCATTGACCTTCGCTTGAGAAAACCAAGGCTGGAAAGGTAATGTTTGCATTACCAAAAGTTCCCCCTTCTCAACCTTCCACAGATTTGATTCCTGGAGACAGGATTTGAGACGATTGGCTTGAACATGAAGTAGAAAAGAGCAAAGAAGGGAAGCCAGGATGGGCTCTTTGAAAGGAGGTAGTTTGCAAACTACCTTGCTATATGTAATATAGACTTCAAGATGTCTCACACTGAGGTAGATTTTATGCTTTAAAAGAAGGCTTAAGGGAATTTGCTGGTGGTCCAGCGGTTAGGACTCGACGCTTTCACTGCCGTGGCCTGGGTTTGATCCCTGATCAGGGAATTAAGATCCTGCAAGCCACACGGCACGGCCAAAAAAAAATAAGATGGAAGTGGCCAAACATCGAATATACTGTTGTTCTTCTGGAAAGAAAAGACCAAGTGTAGTCTGGTGATTGGTTATTTCTTCAGTAATTTATCATCTTAGAGTTTTATTCTTTTTTTTTTTTTTTTTGCGGTATGCGGGCCTCTCACTGTCGTGGCCTCTCCCGTTGCGGAGCACAGGCTCCGGACGCGCAGGCCCAGCGGCCATGGCTCACGGGCCCAGCCGCTCCGCGGCATGTGGGATCTTCCCGGACCGGGGCACGAACCCGTGTCCCCTGCATCGGCAGGTGGACTCTCAACCACTGCGCCACCAGGGAAGCCCGGAGTTTTATTCTTGATGAGATGCTCTTGGCTCTGAGCAGTGATTGAGCTGGGGCTTGGTCCTTTCACTCAAAAGCTTTGGCACGGTATTCCAGTCTCCCACACTGACTATTCTATCAATATCCAACATTAGCATATGGAGAGAGCCCTAAACTGGGATTCAAAGACCTGAGTTCTCGTCTTCACTGTGTTCTCCGCTAGCTATGTGTTATGGGGGCCGATCACATCTCTTCTCTGGAGCTCAGTTTTTGAGATAAGTACATGACCTATAAGAGTACTTCTGGCTCCATGTTAACAGAGTATTCATCTTACCGTGTTGCTTCTGTTTAGATATTTTCCCCTAAGCTGCTACTCTTCTCAATGCCCTCCACCTCTCTATGCTCCTAGGATCTCCAACCTGGTATAGTAATCACCTTGGTGGATATGTTGTTTTCTAGGATGGTCCCTAAAGGTATTTGCACAGTTCTTATATTCAGATCTTTCTTGACACCTGTGATGACATGACCAAAGAATATTTTCAAACTTGTAATTTTGATTTGACCGCCTTTTCTTTCCAATGTGGATGATATGAGAAGCAGAGGGTGGAGGAATCACAAAACGAAGAAAGATGAAAGCCAGCCTGCTAACTGCCAAGCATTTAACAGTGCCATTATTAAGGTGTCTTCAACATAGTGGTGCTATTTTCAGTGCTGAAAAGAATTATTGACAATGGGAGAGGCTAGCATCAGAGCTATTTCTTGAGTAAACTGAGGAGGATCATTAAGTGGGGACTGATCCAGGGATGCAGGCTGTTCCGTTAGCAACCATTGAAGTAACTGGCCTCTTGTTCTTAGTTCTTTACTTTCATCTTTCTCATTATTGCCATTCCCTCAAAGTGGAAGAAAATGCGTTGTCTCCAAATATAGTTTTAAAGATAGCTTCATTGAGATATAACCTCCATACCATACAGTTCACCCATTTTGTGTACAATTCAATGGCTTTTAGTATGTTCACAGAGTTGTGTATCCATCCCCAGGATCAATTTTAGGAAATTTTCATCACCACGAAAAGAAACTCTGCACCCTTTAGACATCATGCTCCAATCCCCCAGTCCCCCCATTGCTAGGCAGTCACTTATCTACTTTCTGTCTCTACAGATTTGCTCATTCTGGAATTTTAATGAATGAAATCATGCCATATGTGATCTATTGTGGCTGACTTCTTTATTTAGCATGTTTTCAAGGTTCATCATGTTGTAGCATAGCACTACTTCATTCCTCTTTATGGCTGAATAATATTACATTGTATGGATATACCACATTTTATTTATTTATTCATAATCTGATGGACATTTGGGTTGTTTCAACCTTTTGGCTATTATGAATAAAGCTGCTATGAACATTCATGTTCAGATTTTTATGTGGACATATGTCTTCATTTATCTTGGGTAAATGCCTAAGAATAGTATTGCTGGGTTACATAGCATGTATATGTTTACATTGCAAGAAACTGCAAGACTATTTTCTAAAATGGCTGCACCATTTTACATCCCTACTAGCAACGTAGGAGGATTCCAGTTTCTCCACATCTTGCCGACACTTGTTATTGTGTATCTTTTTATCAGAGTCATTCTAGTGGGTATAAAATGGTATCTCATTGTGTTTTTTTTATTTGCATGTCCCTAATAACTAATGATATCAAATGTATTTTCACATGCTTATTGGATATTTGTGTATCTTCTTTGTTAAACTGTCTATTTAGATCTTCGCCGTTTAAAAAATTGAATTGTCTGCTTATTATTGAGTTATAAGAGTTCTTTATATATTCTGGATACAAGTCTTTTATCACATACGTAATTTGCAAATATTTTCTCCCACTCTGTAGTATGTGTTTCCATCTTTTTAATGGCTGTCTTAATTTTTCAAGAGCAATTTTTTTTCATTTTGGTGAAATCCAATTTATTAATTTTTGTGTATGGTATGAGGTAAGGGTCAAGGTTTTGCTTTTCTTCCTTCCTTCCTTTCTCTTTCTTTCTTTCTTCCTTCCCTCCCTCTCTCCCCCCTCCCTTCCTCCCTCCCTCCCTCCCTCCCTCCTTCCTTCCTTCCTTCCTTTTTTTTGCAAATGTATATCTGATTTTTCCAGCACCATTTGTTGAAAAGATAAGACAGGTTTTTTAAAATTTGATTTTAATCTGAGAGTTAGAAATAGCAGTGGCCCATATATCCAGCGAGTACCTTGGCATCAAAAGTTAGCAGCCAAATTCTCTGAAGTTTTCTAGAACTTCCAAGAACTGTGGATGTTAACTAATGGCACAGAAGTTTCTCCTATATAGGTGCTCTGGAACAGTGACTCAATCCAAAGCTACAAGAGTGAGGTTGGCTAAGCCTCACTAAGAAGGAAAAAACTAGAGGACTCAAGGGAAGTGAAAAGTTCCTTGGCGGTGCCCCCCTTGCTCTAGACTCGTGATGTTCTCACCCCAGACCCATCCAAACCTGCTTGTTTCCATGTCCTATCCCTTCAGGGTAGTGTTAAGCAGGATTGGGGCAGAGGAGTAAGGAGATGCCAAGAATTGCTTGGGTTACTTTTTTTTTTGGTAAAAGCTTAATTGAGATATAATTCACATACCATATACTTCACCCATTCAAAGTGTATAATTCAATGATTTTTTAGTGTATTCATAGATATGTGCAGCCATTGCCATAGTCAATTTTTAAACATTTCATCACCTCTAAAAAAAATCTTATACCTTTTAGCTACCACTCCCCTATCCTCTATTTCCCATAGCCCTAAGCAACCACTAACCTACTTTCTGTATCAGTAGATTTGCCTTTTCTGGGCATTTTATGCAGGTGAATCGCACAATATATAGTCTTTTGTGACTGGTTTCTTTCACTTAGCGTAATGTTTCAAGGCTCATCCATGTTGTAGCATGTATTTGGATTTCATTCCTTTCTATGGATGAATAACATTCCATTATATGGATATACCACATTTTATTTATCCATTCATTGTTTGATGGACATTTGAGTTGTTTCCCTCTTTTGACTATTATTACTAATGCTGCTAAGAACATATGTGTTTTTGTGTGGACATTTTTTTTTTTTTTTTTTTTTTGCGGTACGCGGGCCTCTCACTGTTGTGTCCTCTCCCGTTGTGGAGCACAGGCTCTGGACCCGCAGGCTCAGCGGCCATGGCTCACGGGACCAGCCGCTCCGCGGCACGTGGGATCCTCCCAGACCGGGGCACGAACCTGTGTCCCCCGCATTGGCAGGTGGACTCTGAACCACTGTGCCACCAGGGAAGCCCTGCACATATTTTTTTTTAACATCTTTATTGGACTATAATTGCTTTACAATGGTGTGTTAGTTTCTGCTGTATAACAAAGTGAATCAGCTATACATAAGCATATATCCCCATATCTCTTCTCTCTTGCGTCTCCTTCCCACACTCGCTATCCCACCCTCCCTATCCCACCCCTCTAGGTGGACGCAAAGCACTGAGCTTTTCTCCCTGTGCAATGGGGCTGCTTCCCACTAGCTATCTGTTTTACATTTGGTAATGTATATATGTCAGTGCCACTCTCTCACTTCGTCCCAGCTTACCCTTCCCCCTCCCTGTGTCCTCAAGTCCATTCTGTACATCTCCATCTTTATTCCTGTCCTGCCCCTGGGTTCTTCATAACCATTTTTTTTAAGATTCCATATATAAGTGTTAGCATACGGTATTTGTTTTTCTCTTTCTGACTTACTTCACTCTGTATGACAGTCTCTAGGTCCATCCACCTCACGACAGTTAACTCAATTTCATTTCTTTTTATGGCTGAGTAATATTACATTGTATATCTGTGCCACATCTTCTTTATCCATTCATCTATTGATGGACACTTAGGTTGCTTCCATGTCCTGGCTATTGTAAATAGAGCTACAGTGAACATTGGGGTACATGACTCTTTTTGAATTATGGTTTTCTCAGGGTATATGCCCAGTAGTGGGATTGCTGGGTCATAAGGTACTTCTATTTTTGGTTTTTTAAGGAGCCTCCATACTGTTCTCCATAGTGGCTGTATCAATTTACATTCCCACCAGCAGTGCAAGAAGATTCCCTTTTCTCCACACCTTCTCCAGCATTTATTGTTTCTAGATTTTTTGATGATGGCCATTCTGACCGGTGTGAGATGATATCTCATTGTAGTTTTGATTTGCATTTCTCTAATGATTAATGATGTTGAGCAATCTTTCATGTGTTTGTTGGCAGTCTGTGTATCTTCTTTGGAGAAATGTCTATTTAGGTCTTCTGCCCATTTTTGGATTGGGTTGTTTGTTTTTTTGATATTGAGCTGCATGAGCTGCTTGTAAATTTTGGAGATTAATCCTTTGTCAGTTGCTTCATTTGCAAATATTTTCTCCCATTCTGAGGGTTGTCTTTTTGGCTTGTTTATGGTTTCTTTTGCTGTGCAAAAGCTTTTAAGTTTCATTAGGTCCCATTGGTTTATTTTTGTTTTCATTTCCGTTTCTCTAGGAGGTGGGTCAAAAAGGACCTTGCTGTGATTTATGTCATAGAGTGTTCTGCCTGTGTTTTCCTCTGAGAGTTTTCTAGTGTCTGGCCTTACATTTAGGTTTTTAATCCATTTTGAGTTTATTTTTGTGTATGGTGTTAGGGAGTGTTCTACTTTCTTTCTTTTACATGTAACTGTCCATTTTTCCAGCACCACTTATTGAAGAGGCTGTCTTTTCTCCATTGTGTAGTCTTGCCTCCTTTATCAAAGATAAAGTGACCGTATGTGTGTGGGTTTATCTCTGGGCTTTCTATCCTGTTCCATTGATCTATATTTCTGTTTTTGTGCCAGTACCATACTGTCTTGATTACTGTAGCCTTGTAGTATAGTCTGAAGTAAGGGAGCCTAATTCCTCCAGTTCCGTTTTTCGTTCTCAAGATTGCTTTGGCTATTTGGGGTCTTTTGTGTTTGCATACATATTGTGAAATTTTTTGTCTAGTTCTGTGAAAAATGCCAGTGGTAGTTGGATAGGGATTGCATTGAATCTGCAGATTGCTTTGGGTGGTATAGTCATTTTCCCAATGTTGATTCTTCCAATCCAAGAACATGGTATATCTCTCCATCTGTTTGTATCATCTTTAATTTCTTTCATCAGTGTCTTATAGTTTTCTGCATACACGTCTTTTGTCTCCTTAGGTAGGTTTATTCCTAGGTATTTTATTCTTTTTGTTGCAATGGTAAATGGGAGTGTTTTCTTAATTTCTCTTTCAGGTTTCTCATCATTAGTGTATAGGAATGCAAGGGATTTCTGTGCATTAATTTTGTATCCTGCTACTTTACCAAATTCGTTGATTAGCTCTAGTAGTTTACTGGTAGCATCTTTAAGATTCTCTATGTATAGTATCATGTCATCTGCAAACAGTGACAGCTTTACTTCTTTTCGATTTGGATTCCTTTCATTTCTTTTTCATTCTCTGATTACTGTGGCTAAAACTTCCAAAACCATGTTGAATAAGATTGGTGAGAGTGGGCAGCCTTGTGTTGTGCCTGATCTTAGTGGAAAGGGTTTCAGTTTTTCACCATTGAGGACGATGTTGGCTGTGGGTTTGTCATATATGGCCTTTAATATGTTGGGGAAAGTTCCCTCTATGCCTACTTTCTGCAGGGTTTTTATCATAAATGGGTGTTGAATTTTGTCGAAAGCTTCCTCTGCATCTATTGAGATGATCATATGGTTTTTCTCCTTCAATTTGTTAATATGGTGTATCACATTGATTGATTTGTGTATATTGCAGAATCCTTGCATTCCTGGAATAAACTCCACTTGATCATGGTGTATGATCCTTTTAATGTGCTGTTGGATTCTGTTTGCTAGTATTTTGTTGAGGATATTTGCATCTATGTTCATCAGTGATATTGGTCTGTAGTTTTCGCTTTGTGTGACATCGTTTTCTGGTTTTGGTATTAGGGTGCTGGTGGCCTTGCAGAATGAGTTTGGGAGTGTTCCTCCCTCTGCTGTATTTTGGAAGAGTTTGAGAAGGATAGATGTTAGCTTTTTTCTAACTGTTTGATAGAATTCACCTGTGAAACCATCTGGTCCTGGACTTTTGTTTGTTGGAAGATTTTTAATCACAGTTTCAGTTTCAGTGCTTGTGATTGGTCTGTTTATATTTTCTGTTTCTTCCTGATTCAGTCTCACTAGATTGTGCTTTTCTAAGAATTTGTCCTTTTCCCCAGGTTGTCCATTTTATTGGCATATAGCTGCTTATAGTAATCTCTCATGATCCTTTGTATTTCTGCATTGTCAGTTTTTACTACTTTTCATTTCTAATTCTATTGATTTGAGTCTTCTCCCTTTTTTTCTTGATGAGTCTGGCTAGTGGTTTATCAATTTTGTTTATCTTCTCAAAGAACCAGCTTTTAGTTTTATTGATCTTAGCTATTTCCTTTATTTCTTTTTCATTTATTTCTGATCTGAGCTTTATGATTTCTTTCCTTCTGCTAACTTTGGAGTTTTTTTGTTCTTTTTCTAATTGCTTTAGGTGTAAGGTTAGGTTGTTTATTTGAGATGTTTCTTGTTTCTTGAGGTAGGATTGTATTGCCATAAACTCCCCTTTTAGAACTGCTTTTGCTGCATCCCATAGTTTTTGGGTTGTCATGTTTTCATTGTCATTTTTTTCTAGGTATTTTTTTATTTCCTCTTTGATTTCTTCAGTGCTCTCTTGGTTGTTTAGTAGTGTATTGTTTAGCCTCCATGTGTTTGTATTTTTTACAGATTTTTTCCCTGTAATTGATATCTAGTCTCATAGCGTTGTGGTCGGAAAAGATACTTGATACAACTTCAAATTTCTTAAATTTACCAGGGCTTGATTTGTGACCCAAGGTATGATCTATCCTGGAGAACATTCCATGAGCCGTTGACAAGAAAGTGTACTCTGTTGTTTTTGGATGGAATGCCCTTTAAGTATCAATTAAGTCCACCTTGTTTAATGTATCATTTAAAGCTTGTGTTTCTTTATTTATTTTCATTTGGATGATCTGTCCATTGGCGAAAGAGCAGTGTTAAAGTCCCCTACTATGATTGTGTTAATGTCAATTTCCCCTTTTATGGCTTTTAGCATTTGCCTTATGTACTGAGGTGCTCGTATGTTGGGTGCATAAGTATTTATAATTGTTATATCTTCTTCTTGGATTGATCCCTTGATCATTATGTAGTGTCCTTCTTTGTCTCTTGTAATAGTCTTTATTTTAAAGTCTATTTTTTCTGATATGAGAAATGCTAAGCCAGCTTTCTTTTGATTTCCATTTGCATGGAATATCTTTTTCCACCCCTCATTTTCAGTCTGTATGTGTCCCGAGGTCTGAAGTGGGTCTCTTGTAGACAGCATATATACGGGTTTTGTTTTTGTATGCATTCAGCCAGTCTGAGTCTTTTGGTTGGGGCATTTATTACATTTAAGGTAATTATCGATATGTGTGTTCCTATTACCATTTTCTTAATTGTTTTGGGTTTGTTATTGTAGGTGTTTTCCTTCTCTTGTGTTTCCTGCCTAGAGAAGTTCCTTTAGCATTTGTTGTAAAGCTGGTTTGGTGGTGCTGAACTCTCTCAGCTTTTGCTTGTCTGTAAAGGTTTTAATTTCTCCGTCGAATCTGAATGAGATCCTGGCTGGGTAGAGTAATCTTGGTTGTAGGTTTTTCTCTTTCATCACTTTTAATGTGTCCTGCCAGTCCCTTCTGGCTTGCAGAGTTTCTGCTGAAAGATCAGCTGTTCACCTTATGGGGATTCCCTTGTATGTTATTTGTTACTTTTCCCTTGCTGCTTTTACTATTTTTTTCTTTGTATTTAATTTTTAATAGTTTGATTAATATGTGTCTTGGCATGTTTCTCCTTGGATTTATCCTGTATGGGACTCTCTGTGCTTCCTGGACTTGATTGACTATTTCCTTTCCCATATTAGGGAAGTTTTCAACTATAATATCTTCAAATATTTTCTCAGTCCTTTTTTTTTTGCTCTTCTTCTGGGACTCCTATAATTCGAATGTTGGTGCATTTAATGTTGTCCCGGAGGTCTCTGAGACTGTCCTCAATTATTTTCACTCTTTTTTCTTTATTCTGCCCTGTGGTAGTTATTTCCACTAGTTTATCTTCCAGGTCACTTATCCATTCTTCTGCCTGAGTTATTCTGTTATTGATTCCTTCTAGAGAATTTTTAATTTCATTTGTTGTGTTGTTCCTCATTGTTTGTTTGCTCTTTACTTCTTCTAGGTGCTTGTTAAACGTTTATTGTATTTTCTCCATTCTGTTTCCAAGATTTTGGATCATCTTTACTGTCATTTACTCTGAATTCTTTTTCAGGTAGACTGCCTATTTCCTTCTTCATTTGTTTGGTCTGGTGGGTTTTTACCTTGCTCCTTCATCTGCTGTGTATTTCTCTGTCTTCTCATTTTGGTTAACTTACTGTGTTTGGGGTCTCCTTTCTGCAGGCTGCAGGTTCGTAGTTCCCATTTTTTTTTGGTATCTGCCCCAAGTGGGTGAGGTTGGCTCAGTGGGTTGTGTAGGCTTCCTGGTGGAGGGGACTGGTGCCTGTGTTCTGGTGGATGAGGCCAGATCTTGTCTTTCTGGTGGGCAGGACCGTGTCTGGTGGTGTGTTTTGGGCTGTCTGTGACCTTATTATGATTTTAGGCAGCCTCTCTGCTAATGGGTGGGGTTGTGTTCCTGTCTTGCCAGTTGTTTGGCATAGGGTGTCCAGCACTTTAGGTTGCTGGTCATTGAGTGAAGCTGGGTCTTAGCGCTGAGATTGAGATCTCTGAGAGAGCTTTCACCATTTTATATTACATGGGGCTGGGAGGTCTCTGGTGGTCCAGTGTCCTGAACTCGGCTCTCCCACCTCAGTGGATCAGGCCTGACACCAGGCCAGAGCACCAAGACCCTGTCAGCCACACAGCTCAGAAGAAAAGAGAGAGAAAGAAAGAAAGAAAGAGAGAGAGACAGAGCGAGAGAGAGAGAGACAGAGAGAGAGAGAGAGACAGAGAGAGATTAAAATAAAAAATATATTATTAAAAATTAAAAAAATTAAAAAGTAATAAATAAAAGAAAGAAGAGAGCAACCAAACGAAAATACAAATCCACAAATGTTAACAAGAGCTAAAAACTATAGTTAAAAAAACAAAGAAACAACAAAAAAAAAGGACATACAGAACCCTAGGACAAATGGTAAAAGCAAAGCTATACTGAAAAAACCACACAAAGAAGCATACACATACACATTCACAAAAGGAGAAAAAAGAAAAAAATATATATATAAAAAGAAAAAAAAGGAAGAGAGCAACCAAATCAATAAACAAATCTACCAATGATAATAAGCTCTACATACTAAAGTAAGATAGCCATAAAGCCAGAAACAGATTAGATGTAGAAAGCAAACCCCAAGTCTACATTTGCACCCAAAATCTACCCGCCTCAATTTTGTGATGATTCGTTGCCTATTCAGGTATTCCACAGATGCAGGGTACATCAAGTTGATTGTGGAGATTTAATCCGCTGCTCCTGAGGCTGCTGGGAGAGATTTCCCTTTCTCTTCTTTGTTCGCACAGCACCTGGGGTTCAGCTTTGGATTCGGTTCTGCCTCTGCGTGTAGGTCACCTGAGGGCGTCTGTTTCCTGCCCAGACAGGACGGGGTTAAAGTAGCACCTGATTAGGGGGCTCTGGCTCACTCAGGCCGGGGGCGGGGGAGGGAGGGGTATGGAATGCGGGGCGAGCCTGCGGCGGCAGAGGCCAGCGTGACATTGCAACAGCCTGAAGTGAACCGTGTGTTCTCCCAGGGAAGTTGTCTCTGGATCACGGGACCCTGGCAGTGGCGGGCTTCACAGGCTCCCAGGAGGGGAGGTGTGGATAGTGACCTGTGCTTGCACACACGCTTCTTGGTGCCTGCAGCAGCAGGCTTAGCGTCTCATGCCCGTCTCTGGGGTCTGCGCTGATAGCCGTGGCTCGCGCCCGTCTCTGGAGCTCGTTTAGGTGGTGCTCTGAATCCCCTCTCCTCACGCACCCCGAAACAATGGTCTCTTGCCTCTTCGGCAGCTCCAGACTTTTTCCTGGACTCCATCCCAGCTAGCTGTGGTGCACTAGCCCCTTCAGGCTGTGTTCACGCAGCCAACCCCAGTCCTCTTCCTGGGATCTGACCTCCGAAGCCGGAGCCTCAGCTCCCAGCCCCCGCCTGCCCAGGCGGGTGAGCAGACAAGCCTCTCGGGTTGGTGAGTGCAGGTCGGCACCGATCCTCTGTGCGGAAATCTCTCCGCTTGCCCTCCGCACCCCAGTTGCTGCGCTCTCCTCCGTGGCTCCAAAGCTTCCCCCCCGCCACCCCCTGTCTCCACCAGTGAAGGGGCTTCTAGCGTGTGGAAACCTTTCCTCCTTCACAGCCCCCTCCCAGAGGTGCAGGTCTTGTCCCTATTCTTTTGTCTCTGGTTTTTCTTTTTTCTTTTGCCCTACCCAGGTACGCGGAGAGTTTCTTGCCTTTTGGGAGGTCTGAGGTCTTCTGCCGGCATTCAGTAGGTGTTCTGTAAGAGTTGTTCCACGTGTAGATGTATTTCTGACGTATTTGTGGAGAGGAAAGTGATCTCCACGTCTTACTCCTCCACCATCTTCAAGCTATCTCCCCAAAGCTTCTTAACTTTAAAACCAGACCCCCAGTCCATCTATTAGAGAGCATCTGTTTTTTCTAGATTTACAATACTTTTATTCTTGATACCACAGACTCTACCCTTTCCAGGACTTGTGATATTAGCTCCTGAGGAAAAAAAAAACAACCAGCTTGGGTATAGGGAGACACCGTAGTTCTGTATTATTAGCTCAGTGGTCTTTATCCAGGGCAGTGTTGCATCCCCCAGGAGGCATTTGGCAATATCTAGACACATTGTTGGTTGTCATAAATGAGGGTGGGGTGCTACTGACGTCTAGTTGGTAGAGGCCGGGGATGCTGCTAAACATCCTACAATGCACAGAACAGTTCCCTACAACAAAGAATTATCTGACCCAAAATGTCAGTAGGGCTAATGGTCGAGAAACCGTGTTACAGGATAAAGTGCAAGGCAGACATGACGGAAGATGAATCTGAGAGGAAGTCAAGGGCAGGATTCGGGAATAACCTTGTAAACTATGTTAAGGAGCTTGGATGTTATCCTCTAGGGATAGAAAGCCCTGAAGGATTTTAAGCAGAGGAATAACATGGTCAGATTTGCAGTTTGGGTTAGTCACTCTGTTGTTCTGGATTTGAGGAAGATGAAACCAGTAGGGAGACCAGGTAGGAGGTTGTGTGGTAGTATAGGAAAGGAAATAGAAGGATCTAAACCCAGGCAGTGGTAGTAGACATAGAATTTGAGGATGTGTTGTTTTTCTACTGCTGTGTAATAAATTACTACAAATGTAGCCATTTAGAGCACCAGCCATTTATTATCTCACAGTTCTGTAGGTCAGAGTTAAAGCAGACTTGACTGGGTTCTCTGTTTGGGGTCTCACAAGGCTAACGTCACAGTGTCAGATGGGCTGAGCTTTTATTGGGAGGCTCTGAGGATGAATCTTGGTCCAGGCTCATCTAGGTTTTTCCGGCAGAATTCAGTTCCTTGACCTGTAGGTCTGAAGTCCCCATTTCCTTGCTGATTGTTAGCTGGGAGCCATTTTCAGCTTCTAGAGGCTACCAACACTCTTGGCTGTCTCTATCTTCAAGCCATCAAAGGTACATCAAATCCTTCTCATGCTCAGAATCTCTCTAATTTCCCCTTCTGCCACCAGTCAGAGCAAACTCTCTGCCTTTAAAGGGCTCATGTGATCAGATTGCTCCTACCTGGATAATCTCCCCCTTAACTAACTGGAAGTCAACTGATTTTTAGCCCTGCTTACGTCTGAAATGTCCCCTTTTGCCATGTAACATAATGTAATCATAGAAATAACATATCATATTCACAGGTTCCTACCATACTCAAGGGGAGGAGATTATACAAGGGCAAGGATCATTCTTAGAATTTTGCCTACCATAGGTGAGGGAGTCAGGTGACTCTGAGGTTTATGGCTGAGATGTACAGGTGGATGGTAGCACCATTCAGTAGAGTAGGGAAATCCAGGGCAAGAAGCAGAGCTTAGATATATTGAACTTGGGATGCCTTGTTCCATCTAAGTGGAGTCTCCAAGATGTAGTGGTATATATGGGTCTGGAATCAGGAGAGAGTTCTAGGTTGGAGATACAGATTTTGGAATAACCTGCAAACAGTTGTGGTTAAAATCAGGCAAGTAGATGAGCTCACCAAGGGTTCATGTGAGAAGTTGTTCCAGGAAAAGACCATGGGGGAGATTTGCATTAAGGGCATATGGGTAGGAGGAGCCCAGGAATCGTTAAAGAGAACTGTGGATAACTAGATGATGTGTCCAGAGAGGCTGAGAGAATAGTTTTGAGACAGGAGTGTGCAGCTGTGTCAAATGTGACAGAAAATATCTGTTTCAAATGGTGATTTAGGCTATTAAACCGGTCCAATCCAGGTAATTTGAGCAGTCACTATTGCTGGAAACAGGAGGCAACATTTTCCAATCAGTCAGAGGGCAGGGGCTGACTCAGGAAGGCCCTCAGAGATACCTAGGCAGATGGAATCATGAGTGGGTCAGGCTATGGGATTTGATGTTTTCTGGCAGTTCCCCATGCTCCAGATCTATCATGACTTGCCTGTGCAGTGTTTCATTTTCCTAAGGCTTTACTCTCTGCCACCTCCTGTGTTATACGTGGTTACCAAAATGCCCTTCTGATACAGCCTATGTCATGTATGCATTTTAATATACAGAGCTAGCCCTTTGTCCAATGTGCTCTGTCCTACCTTATAACTTAAAGCGTTATCCCAGATAAGTCAGACCCTTTTTGATCTGATTTTTTCAGAGCCTTCATCTTAGATCACGGATTCAGTTGGTAAGGCTCTAACAAATCAATCTTCTCTATAATGTTAGCTCCTATCAGTTTAGAGTACATTTCCCAAATTGTGTTATATGTTATACTAGTCTGAACAAATGTTCTTTGATCAAATAAGTTTAGTAACATTGCATAGTATATTCCCTTCTTGGAAGAAGACTCCTATAAGCCCTCTGTAGAAAAACCTACTTGATTTCGCTTATTCCAGTGTTCCCCAAACTTGTTTGAACACCAAACCTATTTTTTTTAAAAAAAACAAACCATGACCATATGGTAGAAAGCACTTTGGGAATCATTGGCCTCTGCCTCGGCTATTTATTTGCATTTTAATTAGAGAAGCTTGAAAAGAAAAAAGCCTTCAAGGCCCAAAGGAATAACTAAATGGGAAGAAAACAGGCACCATTACATTTTGACAGGGGTGATAAACTGGGGCACGAGGGCCTTTGTAGATAGAGTATCCACAGTCACCACAAAGGGAACACCTTTTTACCCATGTTCAGGGTAGGGCTTGAGAGCACTTATCTCTGATATAGATTCTAGAGGGAAAAGAAGAAATTGACCAAAAGGAGAGATTTGTCTAGATGTTTCAAGAGTCTCCCAAAGTTGTAAGAGATTAGGAGAATCCTTTTGGTCACAGGCACTCAAGTTTGGCTTCTCTAACCATAGTGATAAAGAGGCAGTAACATCAATTCCATTGCCAGGTTTAGAACCTTCACAGTAGATTTAGTCCTATATAAACCAGCACTCCTTCCACGGCTCCATGCTGCAGAGGCTCACTGGAGGAATCAGAGACAGGTTTACTAATTAGACTTAACTGCCGTAAGTAGCGCTTGCCATTTATGTAGGCTGTACACTTTCTGTTGTACCAAGTCCGTGCTTCTCCAGCTGGTAACAATTTGGCGGACCCTAGGGGTTTGAATGGCTCACCCAGCACGATAATATCCTTTAAAAGAGGTTTTGGGCCAGAGACCAGTACCTCCTGAAGTCTCTTTATGTCTGCATATGCATGTCTGTGCCCCTGTTTCTTTTAAGTACTGGCTGTCTCATCTGATGAAGTCGTATATAAATATTTATATGTCAGGACATTTCTGGTCTTACTCACCAGAGACATTACAGCCTTGATAAAAAGCTTCCCTCTGGCAGTCTTTGCCGCCACAGTTTATTTAATATGGCCGTTGATAGGTGAACTTCCTCTCGCTGTTTGCAAAGAGGATGGGGCCTTGCCTTGCTTGGAGTTTCAAGTGTTTGGCTTGTCGCCTGCTGGGAATTGATGTTTGTGCTTTTCCAGGGGCTCCTCTGATTAAAAGAAGTGTGGGTTCTCCAGTAGGCTATCCTACCCTTTAGATTTCAGATCTTCAGTGATAGCTGATATACTTACAGAAGCATTATGACTTCTGTGGGCCCTAGGCAACTTTTGCCTCTGCGGACCCCTTCCTCCACTTGAAAAATAATTGCCACGTATTGGTATGAATATATTAATATTTAAACATTTTCTATAATCTAAAAGTTCTTTTTTTTCTGGTTTTACAAGAAATTAAATAATGTTCAGGGATCCATAAGAATATGATGGGCCCTAGGCGCTGCGTCTTCTGTACCTAATGGATAATCAGCCCTAGATATAATGGGCTCTTTCCTGGGCTGGCACTGTGAGCTCACCTGAGCTAAGCGGTGAATGAGAATGCTGTGACTGAGGAGGATTCAGTCCAAGAGAGCAGTAGCTTCTTAGACCTCCCAACTAATAATTGAGAGGGACCAAGTAGGACCCTTCTCCTAGTTCAGTTCTAACGTATTTTACCCACTGTACAGAGCATGATAACATGCTGTCCATAGTTAGCATTTTCTCTGGCTTGGTAAACTGATTGTTGGGAATAAGAATCTGCCTCCTCAGCATCTTCAAGGAGAGACTTCTGGGACTGATGAACGGCATCATTCGTTTCCAGGCTGGAACTGCTTCTGTCATTTAGCCTGCGGCACTGCAGAAGGCAGCTGAGTGAAAGGGGGCGTGGAAATTGATTAACAGTGAGATAGATTACTGCAGCTCATCCAGAGAAAACAGGGTTGGGGCTGGCTTTAATCCATGTTAATTTTTTGTTTTAATTTTAATTTTTTTGGCCGGCCCACGGGATGTGGGATCTTAGTTCCCCGACCAGGGATGGACCCCACACCCCTGGCAGTGGACGCGCGGAGTCTTAACCACTGGACCGCCAGGGAATCCCCCATGTCTATTTTTAGTGGTAGTCAATATAGACACCTCTATCTCAACTCCAACCAGAATCTTCCTTAGCAACAGCCACCCCAACCTGGAATGAGGTTTTGCATGCTACCACTGCTGTTACGTTGGGTGCTGAAGAGTTTGTTGGCCAAAGGTTTACCAATAAACCCCATCTGGAAATTGATGGTGGCTGGAATTGGGTAGAACTGATGTAGAAGATGAGAGCTTAGAAGGGTGCCCCCTCCATAGGGTTTACTTTACATAGCCACCCTTGCTTTCAGATTTTCCTCCAACTGGGACTAGGGCTAGGACTCAGACTCTAGAGGAAACAGCTGTTACTGAGCATGCTAAAAACCTCCTAGCCCCCCACTTAGCTTAACAGTCCTGACTCTGGTTCAGTTCACTGAGTGGTATGGAGTTTGGCTACTCCACAGGGACCTTGCTGAGACCTTGAGTTCAGATTGAGCAATCTCTCTCCCTCCCTTCTTGTAAAGCAAAAATTCTGTTTAAATCAATATGTTTCCATCCCCCCAGCTGAATGTGGCTTTCAAGGCTGACAGCATCTGCTCCATACTGCCCTTGCCCTTGTCAAGTCCTGGACTGAAGTAGAACAGAATGGCGTGGGGTAGCTGGGTTTGTGTATGTAACACATACAGCATAAATGCAAAGATACAGACCCTGGAAATCTTCACACAAAAGGCAGAGCTAGTGGGGATACAAAGCAAGAATAATCAGAGTGAAATATAATTAGAAAGAATTAAGGTTGATCAGAGTTTGCAGTCTCTAGGAAACTTTCCTTTGGAATACAAAAGAGAACTTGATTTTCCATTACTCACAATACAATAGCTCAAGGGTCTGCAAACTATAGGTTTAAAAGTAAAAAGGAAGGAAAATATGCAACAGAGACCGGTTGGGATCATAAAGCCCAGTATATTTATTATATGGCCTATGTTAGCCAGGGTTCTTCAGAGAACCAGAACCAATATGATATATATATGCATATATATATGCATATATATACACATGCATATATATGCATGCATATGCATATATACACATATGCATATATATGTGTATATATATGTATGTATATATAAAGAGATTTGTTTTAAGGAATTGGTCCAGGTGATTGTGGGATCTGGAAAATCTGAAATGTGCAGGGCAGGCTAGCAGGCAGGAGACCCAGTGAAGAGTTGATGTTTCAATTTGGAATCTGAAGGTATGGCCCTTTACAGACAATGTTTGCTAATCCATGAACTAGAGGAAGGAATAATGGAAAAGAGCCTTGGGCAAGGGACCCCGAGACTTTTGCTCTTCAATTAAAAAGCTGGGTAATTTAGAATAAGCCACTGCTCCTCACTGGATCTCAGTTTCTATTTTGTAGAATAGATTGCCCCAAAAGTTCCCTCCACAAAGCAAACATTCTATGCACTTTAGTCTTTTCTATACTTAAAATTCTATGATTACATAACTCAAATCTGGAAGATCCCAGATAGGCAAGCTTAAGCTGCTTCCTGTTGATGTCTAGAAATTATTCCACACTGGCAAGAATCTCAGATATCAGTAAATTTTAATTACCTATAACATACAGAATAAACAAGGTGCCCAATCTTTCCAATTTTATTGGTGGTTTTCTTAATAGTCGATTCTGTTAAGGATAACTGACTGTGACAGTCCTCTATAATCATTAACTAAGAGACACATCTATTATTTGTAGTGTATAAGGCACTTTGGGGTACTCTATGCAAGCACTAGAAAACAGAGTATCTAGTCTTGAGGTGCTTATAATCTAGTTAGGAAGACATGCTCCATACCTAGAATAAAGTCTTAAATCTCGTAGAATAAAACGCAGACAACTGTTGGGGAGGAGGGAGATGGAAGAGGGAGGGGATATGGGGATATATGTGTATACGTATAGCTGATTCACTTTGTGATACAGCAGAAACTAACACACCATTGTAAAGCAACTATAGTCCAATAAAGATGTTAAAAAAAAACCAAACAACTATTGGGGCCATGGGCATTGTCTTGTTCACAGACATATTCTCAGGACCTAGAACAGTGGTATATGCTCAGTAAATACGTTGAATGAACGAAGGAGTGGAGGATGACTTAGTGAGTAGCAAGTACTGAAGGAAAGTGTGCACGCTTAGATGAGGGCCTGGTGGAAGCAAATTTGGGAAGGCCTTCTAATGGAGGAGAGGGTATAGTGAACTCAGAAGAGGAAGCCAGGGCTTCCCTGGTGGCGCAGTGGTTGAGAGTCCGCCTGCCGATGCAGGGGACACGGGTCCGTGCCCCGGTTCGGGAAGATCCCACATGCCGCGGAGCAGCTGGGCCCGTGAGCCATGGCCGCTGAGCCTGCGCGTCTGGAGCCTGTGCTCCGCAATGGGAGAGGCCACAGCAGTGAGAGGCCCACGTACCTCAAAAAAAGAGGAAGCCAATAGCCCAAGGGTAATGTTTCTGAAATGCTGGATTTCTATACATAAAGATACACAGTGTTAATTTAAGTACCATACATGTTTGGACATTAGGTAAACTAAAGGCAGCCTGAAACAGAGGTCTAAGATTTGAAGTAGAAAGACATAGGCTCTATCTCCCACCTTAGAATTGACTTAATTTTTAACTGTTGGCAGTCATTTAACCTCTCTGTGCCTCAATACCCTCATCCATATGATGCAGATGACATCCAGACTCAGAATGTCAGAGATGGGAGAAACCTTAGACCTCATCTGGTCCAGGGGTTTCAGTCCTGGCTGCCCATTAGCAACACCTGGAGAAATTTTAGAAGGCCCCATGCTCAGGCCTGGCACCACACCAATGATATCAGAATCTTTGGAAGTGGGCTCAGGTATCAGTATCAGTATTTTAAAAATATTCCTGGGCAAGGCAATGTTCAGCCAAGATTGAAAACCATTGCTCTAGTCCAACCCTCTCATTTTATAGATAGATAAACTGAGGCCCAGAGCAGGCTAAGGAACCTTGTTCAACCTACCTCACAGGGCCATTAGAAAGATAATATTAGATCATGAAACTTCAGAGGTAAAAAGGACCCTTAGATATCAAAATAGCTGTGAAAGTGCTCCTAATAACATAACACATTATTTTGATTTTCCAGGTCTCCCTGAGTTAGCAAATGAGTAAATGTTCCACTCCAAAAACTAGAAGATGGATTATTAGATTGAATTATTGGTAAAGAAAGATGGCATACATTGCCCTGAAAATGCACAGTTTTTCAAGAAGAAACATAAGCGTAGTGTAAACGTAGGAGTTCATGGATCCATAGCAGGGGGAACTGTTGAGCCTAGTTCTAGCGTATTTCCAGCCTGTATCATCTGTTTGGTGCATGGTCATGCCTGGAGGCAGAGGAATGAAGTTTGGAATGAGGTTTTAGCACGGTATCAGGCCCTTTTTCTTAGAAGGGCCTTCACTTGCTCCTGGCTTGAGAGACTTCGGCTTGCATTGAGCTTGAAAATGCTTCACTTTGCAGGGGATGAAAAGTCAGGGTAATTTCCTTTCAAAATACATTTCCCCATTCCTACCCTCTCCTTATATAATCAGATCCACTCTTTGTAATTCATCCTTCTATACGAGAGCGTGAGGTCGGGTGTTAAGTGCATTTTCTGTTTCCCGTTTAGCTCCTGTTGTTGAGTTCTATTTATTCTTTGTCTGAGAGGCTATTTGTTGAATGATTTCCTAGGGGAAAAAAGCAATTAAAATGTAAGATAAATTTTTATGCAGTTCCGTTGTCCACATCTTTTGTGAAGCTTTCTTGACTATTGCAATTCGCATATCTTGTTTCCGTATAAATCATACTGAGAATGCCAGGGAGTTTATCATTCATTGTTTTGTAAATATTCTAATGTGTGATAGGTCTATCTCCCCAACAGATCCCATCTTGCACTCGCTTTATCCCGCAGCGTACCCCAGTATTTAGAATAATTGTTTTTACAAAAATCAAAGCTTAGGCCATTTATATGGGCAACTACCAGTTGCTAAAGGCCTTCCAGGACCTCAGTAAAATGCATCTCTGCTGGGCTCATTTACCACCCAGGGAAACTGCTGGGAGGATAAGATGTGGGGAAGGGGAAATTGGGGAGTTGTGATAAAAATATAGTGGTATTTCACTAGTCTAGAGCAATGTTTCCCACAAGTGGCTGTGCATCAGAATCACTCGGGATCCAGAATCTCCAGGGAGGGGCCTGAGAATCTATATATTTCAGAGCTCTCCCAGATGATTCTGACATGCAGCCAGAGCTGACCCCGTGGTTCTCTAGTGCTTCTCAAACTTTACTTTATATGCAAGCTTTTGCATTTCTGACAAGTTCCCAGGTGGTGCTGATTCTGCTGGTCAGAAGACCAAACAAGGCCGTAAGGCTTTGGTTCTCAGCGTGTGGTCCCTGGACCAGCGACATGAGAATCATCTGGGAACTTATTAGAAAACAGACTCTCAGTTCCCACTCTGGATCTACTGAATCCAAAACTCTGGGGTGAGGCCCAGCAACCTGGGTTCCAACAATCCTGATGGGTGCTTCTGATCCTTACCAAAGTCTGAGAACCGCTGCTATAAATAACACTAGTAGTAAGGTACAGTGGTGTGGTGCAGTGGATTTGAAAAACTTGAGTTCAAATCTCAGCTCTGTCCCTACTCTCCCTGGAACTTAGTCTTCTCATCTATAAAATGGGGATAGAAATAATACACATTAATTCAACAAACACTTATTTTGCCAGGCATTCCATTAGGTGATCGGAATATATTAAGATGAGTAATTCTCTGCCCTTGAAGAATTCACTGTTGCCTTGCCTAACGAATAAGGTTATTGTGGATCTTTTAAATGAGATAGTGGATGTGAAAGTGCTCTGTGAACTATAAAGTATGTTGCAAATTTATGGTTCTGAGCAAATCCTGCCCCTTTTTCTTACATTTTGCATTTTGGAGTAGTTCTCTAAAGTCCTTAAGCTTTAGCAGACATTCCACTGGTAAAAGATGAAAGATGTGAATTACAAATGTCTTGTGCTTCATGCTTTTAGAAGTTCTGTCATCTGTTTTATTGTCACAACAACTCTGTGAGATAGCCTACGTGGCTATGATTATCTCCATTTGATAGATGCAGGATCTGATATTCAGGGAAGTGAAGGGACTCACCTAAGGTCACAGAACTGATTAATGGCGGAGCCATAACTAGAATCCAGATCTCTTGACTCCTAGGTTAGTGTTCTTTGCCCCATACCATGCTGACTGATGAAGTAAAAGTCATTTCAGGTATTCACTACATGCTAATTAGGTTACTACAAGCACAGATGTGAAACAAGCTGAAGCCTTCTTTAAAAATCTTAAACCTGTCCAGCTTTTATTCCTCTGCTTGAATTAAGGCATACAGCAACTGTCAGAGAGACATAGCTAAACTCCTCTGTTTTGAATTTCTGTATATCAGAAGCCTTATCAACTGCTGGCAGGAAGTTGGATTACATGTACATTTCAAGAATCAAAGGCTTGCATAAGATAGCTACATGAGGAGAACAGAATAATATTCTTGCAACATCGAAAGCCCTCTGGAATGGATTATAAATAAGAACTTTATATCCTTTAATACAAACTGAAACTGGAGGCCTCTTCTTTTCTGTTGAATTTTGGTTTTTTGACACGTAGCCTAATTTTCAGAGTAAGTGGGTATTGAGGAGTTTCAACTTTGGACAACCACAGTTACTGGGACTTATGTCTCAACACAGACATTCCTGTTTGCAAGTAAATGCTAGAGAATGAAATATTTTGCTTGAACAGACAAAACTGAAGGATAAGATAAGCTTGTTTTCTAAAGAGGATGATTTTGAAATAGGTTCTGGAAAGGGCTGTCTTCTTCATGTAATAGGCAGAACAATGGCTGCCTGCTTGAATCTTGAGGGCAATTGTGCATTTTTCCATGCCAGCTTCCCCACTCCCTACCACAAGCACCTCACACCATAACACTACACACAGGTAATTTTCTACCACCCAAATTCTGATTAAAGTTTCCCCATTTGGTATATTCCTTTGGGGTTCCCTGTGTCATGGACTATGCTTCACTGGTACTTTCATTCAACACTGTCTTCTGTCCAATACTTAGCACCAGATTTTGGATTCTCCAGATCTCTTTTGATCCAGGAAACAAGTGCTACACAAATATTTCAAACCTGATAAATTCATCTATAATAGACATATAGCTGAAAACATAAGGACATCAAATTGGCACAGTAAAAATTTCTTATTGTTAATAAAGAGTTTGGAGAAGGGGAAAGGGGAAAAAGGAATTGTGTTCCAAGCAGAAACCTAACAATTATTTCAACAACATCATTTACGCCATTTAAATTTTTTTAAAAAATTAAGAAACAAAGGAAGAACGTGTGGTCTGATGTAAACATCTTTGACTGGGAGTCAGAAAACCTGGGTTTCAGTAGCAGCTCTATCATTAGGTTGCAATGTAAGCCATAAGCCAGACGCTTAACCTCTCAGGATGTCAGTTTCTGCGTCTATGAAGGGAGGAAATATGCTTACTCTAACTAAACTACAGGTACTGAAAGATATTTTTCAAAAAAGGGTGAAGTCTGGACTCTTGCACAGATAAAGAAATGAACATGTGTTAAATATTTTATTTATTTAACTCATAATCAATGAGGGAACCAGATATTATAAACCAGTTCAAAAGAGAAAGAGAATACATAATATTGTTAAGATGACAGTAATCCTTAAATTGATCTACAGATTCAATAAAATCCTTATAAAAATCCTAGCTGGCTTCTTTGCAGAAATTAGTAAGCTAATATTAAAATTCATTTGGAAACTCAAGGGATCCAGAGTAGCCAATTTTGAAAAAGAAGAATAAAATGGAAGGACTCACACTCCCTAATTTCAAAATTTACCACACTGCTACATTAATCAAAACAGTGTGGTATTGGCATAAAGACAGACATACAGATCAATGGAATAGAATTGAGAGTCCAGAAATAAACCCTCACACTTATAGTCAATTGCTTTCAAAAAGAGCACCAAGACAATTCAATGAGGAAAGAATACTCTTTTCAACAAATGATGCTTGGACAACTGGATATCCACATGCAAAAATTAAAAATATAAAAAGTTAGACCCCTATCTAAAACCATATCCAAAAAATTAACTCAAAATGAATCAAAGGTCTAAATGTAAGGGGAAAAAAAAATATATATATATAAAACTTTTAGAAGAAAACATATATATATATAAATCTTGAATTTAGATTAGGTAACGGTTTCTTAGATATGACACCAAGAGTACAAGCAACCAAAGAAAAATTGGACTTCATCATAATTAAAAACTTGTGCTAGGGAGTTCCCTGGTGGCCTAATGGTTAGGATTCTGGGCTTTCACTGCCGTGGCCAGGTTCAATCCCTGGTCGGGGAAAGATCCCACAAGCCACGTGGCATGGCAAAAAACCCAAAAAACAACAACAAAAAAACCTGAGGCGGGAGCGGGGGGAGCTTGTGTGATAAAAGATACCATCAAGAAAGTGGAAAGAGGGGCTTCCCTGGTGGCACAGTGGTTGAGAGTCGGCCTGCCGATGCAGGGGACACGGGTTCGTGCCCCAGTCCGGGAAGATCCCACATGCCGTGGAGTGGCTGGGCCCGTGAGCCATGGCCGTTGAGCCTGCGCGTCCGGAGCCTGTGCTCCGCAACGTGAGAGGCCACAAGGGTGAGAGGCCCATGTACCGCAAAAAAAAAAAAAAAAAAAGTGGAAAGATAACTCATAAAATGGGAAAAAATACTTGGAAATCATTTTTGATTAGGGACTTGCATCTAGAATATATGTAAAGAAATCTTACAAATCAGGGGTAAAAAATGATAATTACTCTGATCAAAAATGTGCTAAGGGTTTGACTAGACATTTCTCCAAAAAAGATATACAAATGACCAATAAGCCTATGAAAAGATGCTCAACATCATTAGCCATCAGGGAAATGCAAATTAAAACCACAATTAGATACCACTTCATACCCATTAGGATGGCAATAATCAAAACGACAGATAATAGAAAGTGTTGGCAAGGATACAGAGAAATTAGAATGCTCACAGACTGCTTGTGGAAATATAAAATGATGCATCCACTTTGGAAACAGTCTGGAAACAGAGTTACCGTATGACCCAGCAATTCTACTCTTAGGTGAATACCCCAGAAAAATGAAAGTATATGTCTACAGAAAAACTTGCACACAGATGTTCATAGCAGCATTATTCATAATAGCCAAAAGGTGGAAACAACCCAAATGCCCATCAATGGACGAATGGATAAACGAAATGTGCTACATTCATAAAATGGAACATTATTCAGTCAAAAAAAGAAACGAAGTACCAATACATACTGCAACGATGAATGAACTGTGGAAATATTATGGTAAGTTCAGGAAGCTAGGCACAAAACTGTATGATTCTATTTATATAAAATGTCCAGAATAGGCAAATTCAGAGTGACAGAAAATAGATTAGTGGTTGCCTAGGGTTGGAGTTTTGGGGAGAAATGGGGAGTGACTGCTAATAGTTATGGAGTTTCCTTTGGGGGTAACAAGAATATTCTAAATTTGATGTTGTGGTAGTTTCTATTTTTAAAATATTCAAGTTCAGTAATACAGTTCAGGTATGAATTACAATGTATACTTATCGACTAAAAATATTATACATCACAGTTTGCAATGCTTCAGTGTTTTAAATTTTAAACACAAAATCTCCTAGTGGTCACACAGAATGACAGAGTTGAAGTAAAATTATTGGAGGGCCTGGAGGTCAGAGATAGAAGTCAGAGAAGCTTTTCTTTTGCTTGTGAAGAAGAAGTAAATTATCATCGTGGGACGGTGTCTGTTGAGCGGGTGGCATTTAGGAGCTGAGAGTGGCCCCTGGCTGACTGTCAACAAGAAAATGAGGACCTCAGTCTTATAACTACAAGCAGCTGAATTCTGATGGCAACCTGGATGAGCTTGGAAGAGAACCCAGAGCCCAGGTGAGAATTGCAATACAGCTGATACCTTGATTGCAGCCTTGTGAAACTCTCGAGCAGAGGTCCTAGTTAAGCTGTGCAAGGACTCCCGATCCCTGGAAAATGTGAGATAATGAATAGGTGTTGTTTAGAGCTGCTAAATTTGTTATTCAGCAATAGAAAACTACTACACAAGCATCTATGAGAATGGGATGGAGCAGCTGAGATGGAGTTAGCATGTGGGGTCTATGTTTTGCATCCGAATTTATGCATTTGCTGTTGCTAAAGGAATGTGAGCTGAATAACGCAATAACAATGTAACCGACATGAAGTCTTTGAACGCGCAGTGCAGTCAACAGAGACAAAATGGATGCTTAGACACAGACAACTGTGGGCATACTAGCAGGGCAAGCTAGTAATGCCCCCTAAAGAGGCTCTCCGTGCCCAGAGACAGAAACTGGGCCACTACCTAATTGGACATATGAAGCTGGAAGATGGTTATCTGTTAAGGGAGATTGTTGGTTGGTGTGAAGAATATTATTTGAACACAGAAAATTAAAAAGAAAAACTTTTATGTCAAAAGACACCATAAACCAGTATTCTGTTGTGCATAGTCTTTATCCATGTGGGGAGCTTGTTAAAAATGCAGATTTCCTGGACCCCACCCCAAACCTACTAAATCAGGTTTGCTAGTGGGTGGGACTCAGAACTCTGCACTTAAAGATGCTGGCCAGGTGACTCATCTAAGTGCTAATATTTGAAATCCACTGAGCTAATCCTTCACCTTCTGCTGTTAAAAAATACAGATAGAGGGCCCCTCTATTTGTAATTTAAAAAGAGAGAGAAAGAGGAAGGGAGAGGGAGAGAGAGGGGGAGAAAGAGAGAGAAAAGAAGGAGGAGAAGAGGAAAGAAATGCCCAATTATTGAACATGTGCTCCATTGTCAAAGAATAAGAGCCATGTGTACCACACAGAATAGTTGACATCTCTTGGAAGCATCTTCAGTCCCACTCCTCCCTCAACCCTACCAGGCTTAACTGCTAGAGCAGGTGGAGGTGACAGGAAGCTGACTCAAGCAGCCTGATTGGCAAATGAATCACAACAGGAAGGGGCTTCGGTTCCTGCTTATCTTCTCTTACTGGAATATAGTATTAGACCCTAGGATAAAGCTCAGATTGAAGCAGTCCCCACCCCACCCTGCTTCTCCTGGCTTCTTTTCTGTAAGTCATGCTTTCAGTGTCTAGAGTCTGGCAGCTGCAAGGCCTGGTTGCTAGGTAACAATTTCCCAGCACAAAGAACCCTCAGCTGGGAAGGTCAGGGCTGTCAGTGTGAAACAGCTGTACAGAATTTTTATTTGTCTTCCTCTTGTTTTGGTTAATCACAGGGCATGAAACCAGAATCAAACTTTTCATAAAAATGAAAAATGCTGGAGGATACCAGCTCAGCTGCTGCTGCCTTTTTTTTTTTTTTTTTTTTTTTTTTGCTGCTCTTCAAATCACAGCCTTTCTACTCTGGCTCAATAGAGCCCCAACAAGCTTGGCAGGCAGCAGGTGGAGGCGGGAGGTGGCGGAGTCACTCGTTTCTTAGCCTCTTAGCGTCTGGGTTGGGGAGGGCATGACTGAACCATGAGCTGAGAAGGTAACTCCCTTTTTTCAAATTGACCAGCAGTTTCCTAGCATTAGGGTTGCCAGATTAAATACAGGACACCCAGGTACAATTTGAGTTGCAGATAAACAATGAGAAATTCAAATGTAACTGGATTTTTATTTGCTAAATCTGGCAACCCTACCTAGTATGCGATCGATTTGGTGTGAATTTTGTGTGGGATTGATACCAAAAGAGTAATAGAAGTAGAGACAGACCCATTCTGGTGCTGTTATGGAGAGTCAGGCCTCAGACCTGGCTTGGCAGTGCTTTGACAAGTATGTTAGAAGCTGAAGCAAAGAAAAGGCTGAATCCATTTCTATTGCTGATACCTTCCCTTATAGTTTTCCATCAGATGCTATTATAGTGGCTAAATCTGATTGTGGTGCTCTGAAATAAAAACACATGATTGGAAATCAGGAGGCCCAGGTTGTAGGACTCGGTGGATGGACTGTTAACCATCTGTATGATCTTGGACAAGCCACTGCTCTTTTAGGGCCTCAGTTGCCTTTCCTTCGCCCCAAAAGGGGTTGGACTAGAGCATGGTTTTCAAAGTGTGCCCCCTCCTCCATCAGCAGCATCAACATCACTTGGGAATTTGTAGAAGTGCAGATTACCAGATTACACGACACCTTCTGAATCAGAAACTCTAGGGGTGGAGCCCTCAATCTGGTTTAACAAGTCGTCCAGTTGATTCTGATGCAAGCTCACATTTGAGAACCACTGAGCTAGAGAATTTGTAAGGACCCTTTCAGCTCTCGCTTTTGTTGGTTCTGTTTACTGTTTGGCAAGACCCAGTGGCCAGCTGGTTATTTGAAATGGCATGTTCTCCTCATTCCCACCCTCCTTAGGGATTTATTCCAAATTAGTTTGTTTCGGCTCTATTTCATAGTACAGAAGTCTCTGTTATATTTCCACCTTTATTTGTCCTTGTAGCCTCTCTTATTTTCATACATTCCCCTCTCCTCCTTAGGCAGCTTTGACAAGGACTTCTAAGGACCATTTTGCCAAGAGGCCGGTGTCAAGGTGAAGGCTTCTGGAAGGGTCAGCAAGGCTTCCAACTGCTGCATGCATGCTCCATCTCATCCCTAGACTAAAGGCTCTGTCTATGGGAGTGTTGGTATGCAGGAATAACTGGCTAAGGACACGTTTCAATCCGCTTAAGTTGTTTTGAAGCACAGCTGCCTTCAATTGTGATTTTTCCTTAAAAGCCTGTTTCCTAAAGCCCCTCCCCTGCTTCATTCCTGGTTCTTCCTATAGAACAGTATAGAACACCACTCCACTGTCTTCATAAATACCTGGTTACTAAGGGAGGCAAGCAGTATCAAGAAGAAAAACTCAGGGAGCTGAGATGCGCCCCATAGCCCGTTTCTCACAGTAAGTAGCATCCAGTGGTGTTGTCCATGGTGCTGAATGTTGTTGGTTGTCAATCCTAACTTTGGACATCTTTGTGGGAAGTGCAGGCAAAGAAATGGAAGTTGGATTGTTGTAGTAGTCTATCCTTTGTTGGTTCCATTTCCCACTGGAGACAACCTAATGAATTTGGTAATCACATCATGCCACTTAGTCAAGATGACCAGGGCAATCATATTGTTTTACAGGCCAGTGCCTTTCCCTTGTGCTTTTCTAGTGGAGTAGAAGAGAAAGGTGTTAGCAATCAAGAGTAGGACTCACAAGTCATCTTAACCATCAGTCAACCTGAAGGGTAAGGAAACTCAAGGATGCTGCCTTAGTGCTGCATGGGCTATTCACAGAAGGCTTCTTAAATCTACTCTGGGCTGTGCTTGAGTGGGTGGACGGTGGGATCCAGATAAATAGAGGAGATTAGCCTAACCCTAACACTCCTTCCAATCCTGCCCAATGGGCCTTGGTTTTCTTCACCTCCTTTGGGGTTCTCATTATGTCATGGGCTCTACTTTAATAGCTTTGGGAGCAAACTCCTTTGTGTCCATAGCGGTGGTGTATCCCGCATAGGCACCTACTTTCAAATTTCTGTGTAATTTTATGGACTCTACAATCAGGGGATCAAAGTAAGAAAAGGACAGATGCAGGGAGCCCATGGCTGTTAATCTAAGGAGCCTGGGTTTGTCTAGGAGAGAACAAGGCAGGATGTATCCAATGCCAAAGCTCTTTAAAGTGTCACATTCAATTATAGATTGTCACCCTAAGTAAGTTACGAAGCCTCTTTGAGCCTCAGTTTTATCATCTGTAAAGTGGGTACAGTGATACTTACTACGT
This sequence comes from Phocoena phocoena, assembly GCF_963924675.1. Taxonomy (NCBI): domain Eukaryota; kingdom Metazoa; phylum Chordata; class Mammalia; order Artiodactyla; family Phocoenidae; genus Phocoena; species Phocoena phocoena. The sequence continues at coordinate 94,094,229 of NC_089240.1, read as the reverse complement.
AGTATTTACTGAGTAGTTACAGTATGCCAGACACTATCCCAAGGCTCTTGTGATAATTAGGTATAGCTGTTATAGAGTGCCTGGTGCATAGTGGGCACTCAAAAATTGCATCTGTTAATATTATTATTGATTTTAAAAATTTACTTTACTTCTGAGGGGACCTGGATTCAGTTGGGCCATGTGTGATGGATCGGTCTTTTTCTGGCCAGGAGTTGATGCTGCCTAATATTAGCTCTTAGCAGGTCCAACAGATGTGTCCCAGGAACCACAGTTTTTCCTAGAAACAAGAGTAAATACAACCAATTCTTCCCATTTCTTGGCTCAGCAAACACCATTTTTGTGTACTAATGACCCTGAATGAGGACCAGAGCAATTCCTAAGATATGTTGACTCCTTAGGTTGAGAGTCAAAGTATCCACACAGGCAAAATCTGCTAAAGGACTGAATCAGTTATTGTTGGTCAAAATTCAAACAACTATTTTTTCTCTCTCCTGTGGAAACAGGAAAACCAGGGAAGGTATTTCTGGTGGCTTGAACTTGGTCCCTGTGTTCCTACAGCTTTATACCCAGATGGAATGCTCAGCTGCTTTGGGACTAGAAGGATAATAGAAGGATAATGGCTAGAAAAGCCACCCTTGCTGTGTTCTGGCCACAAGTCCAGTAGCTGATAGTATCAAATTATAGTAATGATTACTCTGGGGATGTTAGCTCCATGGGTGTTGTGATAATGGAACACTGACCTTCCTAACAGAGAACCTCATTTCGTTGTGTTATCAGCTTTCCTATTGGAAAGAATCTCTTCATTGCTGACTTCATCATAACCCCAGGCACTTGTTTAGTTAGCAATAAATTGTCAGCTCTTTCCCTTCCCTGACGGAAGCGTCCCTAATGGCCTTCACATGGTTAAAAGAAGCCTGGCAATCTGAGATTCCAAAGGAGCCACTGAGCTTGAAGTCTTAGCACCCCTCCTCGTCTTTTTCCCACTCTCTTTGCTGCCTGCCGGCTGAACAGAGCTTCCAAAGCTTTGAACTTGATTTACCAGCCATTCATAGGTTTTCTGATGGTGACAAAAGAAGTACTGTTCTGTTTTCAGCTGTCACCGTGCTTCCTCTTAAGCCTCAGCTACAGAGTTTACTACTGGACACCGATCTGCTGCCCTGCCCAGAGCATGCCACTCTCTTCCACTTGCCAACAAACTAGTATTATCTAGCCTGATAGAAATGAGTGGCCCAATAAGGGAGACTGAAGGGTAAGATGGCTCTGTGTGATGCTGCCTTACTTAGGAAGAAAATGGGCTCTGATGAGCATAAAAAGCCACCTTGAATAGGATATCGATAATTGTCCAATTTAATGGGATTTTCATTAGAAGGAAGAGTAGCACATTGTAGCTTGAGTGAGCCCTGCCCGTTCTCTGGTTCTGTGGAGATGTTAATCATGCAGCTCCTGGCAAGTCTGTCAGAGCTGAAGCGGATGATGTAACTGATTTTCCAACAAGCCCTTTGTCTGAGTGACTGCAGCACTCAGACAGCTGCAGAACAGAGCACCAGGGAGCTGAATGTGTTAATGGGAAAAAAAGCGCTTCCCCTAGTTCTTTCTTCCAGAGGGATGTTGTCACTGGGAGCTTTGTGTGTTGTTCAGGACAGTGGCTGGTCTTATTGCTGGTGTTTCTCAAAGTCACCATGGAAAGGGCATTATTAGGAACACAACAGATACAAATGCTCACGCCAAGGTGTGTGGACCAGCAATGTTGGGCTGCTGAGATATTTAAGATTTTGTGTCTTTGGGTCAGAGGTCCCGTGTCTTGATTTGGACCCTGTAGCTGAACAAATTATAAATAATAGGTAAATATATATAATACAATGTGCATGTAATAAATATATAGCATTTTTGAGCTCTTACTATGTGTGTCAGGCATAGAGAAGGAACTGTGGTGGTTAACAGTGTGGGAGTGTGGTCTTTAAAATCAAAGCACTTTGGGATTATATTCTGGCTCTCCCAATTACTGGCCGTGTGATTCTAGGCAAGGTACATACCCTTTCTAAGGCCCTTTTCCTATCTGTCATGGGGCTCCTAACTGTAGGGAGGATTAGATGAGATAATCCATGCAATTAGCTTAGTGTCTAGCCAACTGTAAGCATGTTAACTTAATAAACGTTAACTTTATTACTAATTTATTTATATTATCTCATTTAGGTCTTCCAGTCAACCTGGTGTGATAGCTATTATTATGATCCCTATTTTATAGGTGAGGAAACAGGGGTTCATAGAGGTTAACTCGCCTAACATCTCACAAATAGCAATTGGTTGAGCTGGACTTGGCCTCAAGCTAGCTGACTCCAGAGCTGTTAACCGACAAGCTCTGCTGCCTCAGTTACAAAGGGCTGGGGAGCTGGAATTTGTGTGTCTCTCCTTAAGGGGTTCTCCTCCTTACCTACAAAGTGAAATTGTCTGGAAAAAATCAGAACAGAACACTGATTGACCCTCAGGGGTGGGGGTGAGTGTTTACTGGGAAGATGCAAGAGGGGTTTTTCTGTATCTTGATAAGGGTTTGTACTATACAGGTGTCTGCATTTGTCAAAATTCATCAAATGGTACATTTACAATTTATACATTTCACTGTATGTAAATGTTATCTAATAAAAAGGAACCTGAAACAAATATTGAACTCTAATTAATTATATGCTTGCAGAAGTGTTTAAGGGTGACATGTACTGATGTCTACAACCTATTGAAATGTATCAAAAGATAAGATGGGTTGATAGAGGGACAGGTATATGATAAAGCAGTATAGCAAACGCTAATTGTAGACTCTAGGTAATACAGACTGTATTGTGTGTTTGAATATCTTCATGATAAACTGTTGGAAAAATAAATTAGAATCACTTGGGGAGCTTTTTAAAAAATACTGATGCATAGGATCCCCTCAGAGCTTCAGAAGTAAATTAGTCTGGAGTAGGGGGCCCAGGTGTGGGGTTTTTTTTTAAAACTCCTAAGGTGAATCTAAAGGGCCTTTAAAACAAACACAGTGTACTCGGGACTCTCAAAGCCAATTCACGTGTCCCTGGGTCCAAAACTGAAAGTGTCCTGATGATACGTCAGTCAGTGATAGCCCAACCCTCCTTCTCACTTGTATATCTCCACTCCCTACCCTCTACCCCTAGCTTCAAACATTTCCTCTAACTGAAAGCAGCACTAGGAAGAACTGTAATGAACAGTGTCAGCTAAATTATAGGTGGAAGCCACCTGCCTCTCCCACCCACTCCCATCCACTAGATCATTGCCCCAGGTTCTGCCCCATCTAGGCCTCCACTTAACAGCTGCCGGAGAGGCTGAGTGGTAGACCAGGCAGGGTTGAGCACAGGGTGTGGGATCATGGAAAAGAGAGCTCAATGTTGCCTGGATTTAAGCTTTTGTCTTGTTGCCTCTTGTTTGTAAGGAGCTGTCTGGGATTGTTATCAACAAGCATTATTTAGGTTTCTTCTAGAGGACCGGAAGCCCCAGGATCCCAGAGTTTCAGCCTGTGGGCTCTCCTAAGTGCACTTAGCATATATTTTCTGCCAACCCTACTCAGGATTTATTTCTCCCCCTCTCTCTCCCCCAACGCCCTCTCTCCTCCCTCTCTCTCCCCCATCCCTCCCTCTCCCTGTCTGTCTCCCTCTCCCTCTCTTCCCCCCTATTCAAGTTTCATGGATCTATAATGGCATATATGTGGGAAGGAACTCATGTCGTAAATGACCCATAAGTTAAAGTGCCATAAAAATAGTTCCTTCTGCAGTCAATGTGCCAGGGGTCACAGGCTGCTGATTCAGCTGAGAAGCAGTGAAGCGGGTCTTTTTATCATTGATGTAACTCATGGATGGGATTGTAGCTCCCCTGCATATGGAAGGCATTTCTGCCAGGAGAAGCAGAGACTCTTTAATTAGACTGACATATGGCCAAATAAGGGTTATGTGAAATTTGTGTCAGACTATAGTGGAATCATTTCGGGAACCAGTGTAGTCACCAGTGTAGTTCAGAGGGAAATGAAATTAGAGCCATATGCTAGATCAAGTGAAAATAGCTACTCCTGGAGTCTCCAACATGTAGGTAGGTGTAGTGTTCTAATATCTAAACCTACTAACTTGGCCTGGCCAGAAACAAAGTTGAGTAGAAAAAATAAATTTGCTTTTAATGGCTCCTTTCTACTTCCAAGCACCACGTATCCTGTTAGCATTCCTGGCAACCTAGATTCTCCCAGTGCCTTGGGCCTGCCCTACTCCAGAAATATACTGTGGTCCAGGGTTTTCTAAAAGATGGTAGACGTTCCACCTGTGGAGCATGGTATTTTTATGGCTTTCCTAGATAAGCATTTCAAATTCTAATAGTTTAGATGTATTAGAAAAAATGGCACACCAATCCTAGTACTTCATCAGTATTACCGCTAAGGATGAGGCTAATTTCTATAGACAAAAAATAGACTCCTATTTGGAGTCTATTTGGAGATGGCAAAAATTATAAAGGTGGTACTCAAATGACTGAAGATTAGTAGAGCCTGCTATCGACCAGTGGTTTTCAGTCTGAGGTGACCACCCTCACCCCCAGCAATGGGATATTTGGCAATGTCTGGAGATGGTTTTGGTTGTCACAACTTGGGGGGGAGGGGTGCTACTGGCATCCAGCAGGTATAGACTAGGGATACTAATAAGCATACTAAAGTACATAGAGCAGTTCCCCCACCCCTGCTAAGAAAGAATCATCTGGTCCCAAATGTCAGTAGTGCTAAGGTTGAGAAACTGCTATAGACCAGTGCTTCTCAGCAGTGCATGTGAGTCACATAGGAGTCCCGTCGAAGTGCAGCTTCTGATTCAGGAAGTCTGGGGTGAGGTCTGAGATTCCTACTTCTGACAAGCCCTTAGGTGATGCCCGTACTGCTGTTCCATGGACCACACGTTGAGTGACGAGGACCTGTAACTTCCCTCTTTATCCCTCTACCACCTGCTGCCTATTTAGAGTTCCAGTCTCTCAAGCCTCTACTCAGGGTTTGGTTATTCTGAGAGACTACTAAAGAGTAATGGCTGAAAATAGATTAATGTGTTTCTTGCAATTAGCAGGGCCATCAAAGTCTTAAACCAAAGATTAATTGGGGTGATAATTTCAGGAGCTAAGCATAGCTGAAAAGAGAGATGCATTTTGCTCTGGGGTACTGTTTTGGAGAATAGACAGAATTTTCAGTAGAAGCCAGGTGCACCAGGGCTGGGTTTGTAGAAGCTGTTTTATTCATTTTCATATGCCTGGTACTCAGCAACGTGCCAGGCTCAAAGTATCAGTAGATGCCCAAAATGTGTTTGCTGAACCAACTGACAAGTTATCCATAGCTCTGTAGATGGCTGTTAGAGCAGCAAAGGAAGGTATCTACTGGGGCGGACCACTGTTGTGAACCTCTTCAAGGCCAGAAAAGAATGCCCTTCGGCATCTTTCCATTTGAACGGGTAGCATTAAATTGGATGCATCCTCCTAGGATATACTTCTTACCCCCTGGATGGCAGCACGATCATTTAGAAAGTTTCTTGTTCTCAGTCTCCTTTGTGGTAAGTTAGAAATCTATATAGCACACGGTGAGTGTGGTATGTGGTGGGAGGGTACTTTACCTGTTCCTTTGTCAGAAAGGAAGCTTTGCAGTAAGGACTGAAGACCCAAGACCTAGGAGAAGGAACTGGGCCAAAGAGGGGAATTATCCAGCTGTGCTGGCTTAATCTGTCAGTGTACCTCTTCGCATTACCTTTGACTCTTGGAAACGTGTGCTAATAGATTATGTGATTTGAGGTGTACCAGCCATGGGGCCACCACTGCGCCACATGTTCCCTTTCGTGGACCTGCCACATACTTGAAAAGCACCCCTTTGGGGACCATCCCCTTGGATAATGCAGGTTTTCTAAAAGTTCCTATTAAAATATATGGAACTGTATATAGATATAGTAGATTGGTTGGTTGCCTAGGGCTGGGGAGATTGGAGGGAATGGGGAGTGACTGCTAATAGTTACAAGGTTTCTTTTTGGAGTGATGAAAGTGTCGTAAGATTGTGGTCATGGTTGCACAGCTCTGTGAATATGTTAAACCCATTGAATTGTATACTTTAAATGGGTAATTGTATAGCATGTGAATTATATCTCAATAAAGCTGTTATAAAGATATATAAATACATGGGTTAAATTAGGAGATACAGATTAAGAGATAACTGGGGGAACCCTGGAGAACCGCATGGGAGGAGAGAAGGGGTGGTTCCATCAACAGGGAAGGAGACATTGAAACAGATACAGGGTAGGAATTGGGATTCTTCAGTTTTCAGCTCTCCATAAACCTATTTCTACTCTCTTGAATCCAATTGTTAGCAAGTTGTCCAATGCTAGATTCATAGCAGCCAGGAAATATTTGAATGCGGGGAACAAAGAGAGCCAGGTCCCCTAAGATAAAATAATCATGGCATAATTAATAAAGCATAGGGTTTGGCACTGTCCCTGTGGTTCTGGAAGCTCTTTAAATTAGATCAAGCCATTGGGACCATGTTGCTTCCTACAGAGAGCTGCAGGACCTGAGGCCTGAGAAAAATGGATTTTTTTTCCCATTGAAATGGAGACTATGGTTTTGGAAGAGGCGATGTTAAAACCACAATTATCTCGCATAGCCTTGTGGCCAAAGGCTCCAAAACCACTGAGGGAGAACCCCTGTCTCTCCACAGGGGCTTTCCATGAACCCACCGTAATTTTAATAGTTTGGCATGTCACGATTGAAGCATAAATAGCAGGGCCACTTCAATAAATCTGTTTAAGAAAATAGAAATGGCAGGGCCTGGGACCTAGAACCCCTATTCCTAGGGCTGAGCTCATGCTAATTGAACACACAAGTAGTACGGTTTTAAACGTGGTAAAGAGCTCTCTCCCACCCTCCAACTTGTGGCTTGAAATGCCTTGGAAGGAAAAATAGCACATTTAGCTACTATCAATGTTTACATCTTGCTATGAATAAAGGGTCTTGGGAGTAGGGCATGATCCTTTGTCCATCTCAGGAAAAGAATGGCCCAGCACTGGGGGAAGGGAATGACAATTAGGAGTTTGGGGGCTAACAAAACAAACTGGTCGGGGCTTCCCTGGTGGCGCAGTGGTTGAGGGTCCGCCTGCCGATCGATGCAGGGGACACGGGTTCGTGCCCCGGTCCGGGAAGATCCCCCATGCCGCGGAGCGGCTGGGCCCGTGAGCCATGGCCACTGAGCCTGCGCGTCCGGAGCCTGTGCTCCGCAACGGGAGAGGCCCGCGTACCGCAAAAAAAACCCCAAAAAACTGGTCTTTTTCTCAATTTTGCCCTAGGCTTCCTCTATCTGTGACTGTGACCAGTAATTTTTGGACTTGGAAATATAAATTAAGAAGGGGCTATTACTGAGACCCAGTATTGTGAGTCTGCCTCCAGGGGCCACTGAGTGACTTACTACACAGCACATTGTTTTTTATTTGTCACTCCCTTAGGCCCCATTAGTGCCAGAGAAACCCAGGACAAACTACTAGAAGACAAAGAAAATAGGCATTCCATAGAGGTTTTAAATATGTATTTCACAGCAAAGAATTATCTCTATTGGACACCAGCTGGCCTGTGACTGACCCTGGGTACCATAAAACCCCAAATTTCAAGAAAGCATTGTGAAAACTCCTCCGATTGAACTCATCTTGCTCTTTAGAGGACAGTGGGTTATTTACAAGGCATAATGATATCCTGCCATGTTCCCGTTCCTGCTAAGAAGAGATTTTATCATCTCTCCAGATTTCACACCAGGGTCAGTCTCACTTGGCTCTGTTTTCTTTGTGTCTGCAGATCTCAAATTGTCAGGGAACATCTTGTCAGGAAAAGGCCAGATGGGCAGGCAGGGAAGTGATCCAGCCCCTGAGGAAATAAAGTGCTCAGCCTAGCTCTACTCCCTCAGGGCGCCAGAGTGAGGGGCCTGACAGACAGTGAAGCAGGAGGAGGTACCTCCAACTTAGCTCAGAGCTGCAGAAACCTGGGCCACAGGAGAGCATTTTTGCAGTGTAGGGAGCAGGAAATTCTAATTTCCATGTTGCAAGCTAACAGGATGAAATCTGATACCACCCTCCCTATGCTCTGGAAATGAATTCAGTCCTCTCTTTGAATTGGGGTCTCCTTGCCACAGAGCCTCACAATGCAATTTTCACTCCCAATACCCCGTAGAAGGCAAAGTGAAATACCGAGAGCATAAGCATGGCTAGTGATACATGGGCTAATTAAGGGCTCAAACTGAAAGGAGCTCTCACTATTTTTACATTTCGATTCCTGAGGGATGTTTTTCTCTGGCGATTATGTGGCAAATAGATTTTAGACTAAACCATTCCAGAGTCATTTTGGCATCCTCAACACCTAGCAGTGTTTGATATGTGGTGCTCAGAAAACGTGTCTTTAAAGAGTAAGCCTGACTACTGGCATTAACCTCTCCTTATCCATTTGGCATATAAGCATAGGGGACTCTGTCTCTTGACCTCATCAGGCAGATGCCATCCCCTCCGTGGCCTCTGAATTGATTATGCCCTGGGAGCCTGGAAAATGTCTACATAAAACAGACAGGAAGAGGGAAGCATTGTTAGCCAAGCAACCATGCTTCTGATTGTTCTGAGAGCTGATCCTGGGGTGAGATCAAGTTGGCTTCCTCTTCTCAGCCTTGGCCCTTAGCCCGGTGGTTTTGACCCACAGCTGTGTCTCCGGACTGATTACTTTCTACAGTCTTATTGGGTTTCCTGATTACTATCCCTGTTCCATGACCCATGATCTGAACATTAGTCCACAGATGTCAGGGGAAGAGGCTTGGCTTTTACTGTCTAATTGCTTTAGTGGTGATAAGTCAGAGTACAGTTCCGGGTTAAGGAATCCCAAGTCAACTTACCTAGAAAAGGAAGAGTCAGAAAGCAAGGTCAGATTATCAAGGCCAGGGTTGAGATGCACAGACCAGAATCTGAGAGTAGAATAGAGACAACACACAGGCATTAAGTTTGGAAACATGGGGTAGGTTATGAAGATTCATATCATAACCTTATGCTAATGACGTATTCAATCAGTGGTTCTCAATCAGGGGTGATTTTGCCAGGGGCCATTTCATAATGTCTGGACATACTTTTGATTGTTGCAACTGCAGGAGTGCTACTGCCATTTAGTGGATAGTGGTCGAGGATGCTGCTAAACGTCCTACAATACACAGGACAGCCCCCCATAGCAAAGAATTATCCAATTCAAATGTCTGTATTAAAGGCACAAGATACAAATTATAGATCACAACTGTATGAAATATTAAAAAAAGACTGGAAGGATACACGTCGTAGTTTTAACAGGGGAGTGTCTGGGTGGCAGAATAATGCATCTTTTCTCTTTTCTCTGGTTTATAAATTTTCTAATACAACTATGTTGCCTTTAAATTTTTAAATTAATTACATAAATAATATGTGAACACATTCTGCTCATAAAATATTACAGTATTACAGATAAGACTGAAGACATCCTTGGCCAACCTAGCTTCTTCCACCTCAGTCCCCTTCCTAGACGTAACAAGTTTTGTGGATATGACTTTTCAGAGTTTTACTACACATTTATACATATTATGTGCAACTATGGAAATATATCTACTATATCATTGTTTTTTACAGTTTCACAGTATAGTATTCTGTAGTTTATCTGTTTCCCTACCGCTGAACATTTAGTTTGCTTCCAGTCTGGTGCCATTATGACAGATGCTGCATTGTACATGTCTCCTTGAACATGCTTGCCAGCGTTTCCAAAAGTGGGTAAGGCTATGAAAATTGCTGGGTTATGAAAAACACACATTTAAAATTTGATCAGCTACTACCAGTTGCCTTCCAAAGAGTCCACAAACTTAATTTCCTGAAAACCTCACCAACACTTGATATTTACTTTGTTTTTCACATTTGCCCATCAGATGGTTGATAAATAGTATCTTTCTTTTGTTTTAATTTGCATTTCCCTTGTTACTGCTGAGATCGAGCACCTCTTCGTGTATTTGTTGAACCTGTCATAACTTCTCCACAGTGGTGTTCACATCCCTTGCTCACTTATGTATTATAAGACCTTTCCAATAGTTTTTTTAAAACAGGAGAGAGCAGAATCAGGTTGTATAAAAACACAGAAGTCAGTCTACCCAGTGTCTTGTCTGCCCATCCTACCTAAGACAGATCCTGAGTCCCACCTAGATCAAAATGACCCTTTCTTGCCATCATTGAGAACCCAGGAAAGCAGCTATATTAGGAAACAAATTAGCCAGGCCCATTCTCACCACTGTTCTGTATTTCCCTGGACTGTGAGTCTGCTGTGCCAGCATCTTGACACTGAATAGCCAGCAGGTACTGCCAGTCAGATTCGCTCTAGTCAAATACAAATCTGATATGTGATGAAGCATAAAGGACCATGAAAGGCAGCGTGTGAACTGAATGTTATCTGCTGCCCGTGCAAATGGCAATTAGGACCATTAAATTTCAGTTAATCTTCATTAAGAACATCTGTTGTCTAGCCCACATGCGAAAACCAAAGATGGGTTGGGTGATTGTGACCACTCCAAATAAGTAGTTGTATCAACTGGTTTCTTGCCCCGCCCCAAAGTAGATGTAAGGCTTCTTCAAGACTCTTGGGCATTATTTGAAACCCGAGTGCTTGTAAGCTATGGCCCTTTGTGGTGAAGAAGGTGATTGATTAGTCCTAGTGAATTTCAGGATGGCAAGTGGGTTCCAGAGACTCAACCAAAACTGGCCCTTGGCCTTTCTGGTCCCCTCCATCTCTTTTGGTTGCCCCATCCCATACACCCTGCTACTGTGTCCCCTGGGGCCCTGATCTCTGCCAGAGGCCTGTGAATATAAAACATTTCAAATCACTGCTACCGACATGTTGCTTAACTGCCACCCTTCTGCCTCACACACGCAGGACATCTCCTGCCTTATCACTCTCCCAGTTGGCTTGTATCTGTGATGGAGCAGACCATTCTCACCGGTTCCAAAGAGGTATCAGGAGAAGGGCAAGGCCTTCTGAGTTTAGGCAGGTTAAGTTCTTCCTGACCATCAACTACTATGGTGATGGTCTTTTCTAAGTCAGTGGGGGTGGGGGGTGAGGTAGGGAGGTAGATAGGTAGACAAGTAGTCTAAATTATGTTCCTTTGTGTATGTATCATGTATCTCACCTTGGTAGCCTTACCACAGTTGTAATTTTCCATTTGTTTGGGTGACTGTTTGGTCAATACCAGTCTGCCCTACCAGCCTGTAAGCAACATGGGTGCCCAAACCGTGTCTGTTTTTGTTTACCAGTATATCTCCAGCACTTAGCATGCCACATAGGTGCTAAATAGAATTTGTTGACTGAAAAACCAGACAGTTGTGGCTCTGATGTTCTTAAAATGAAGAAAAGCCAGGTATTCAGGCAGGAGTACGGGAAGAGGCATTTGTGAGGGGTAGGGCATCTCACCATCTCTCTACTCTTACCACAGGGAGACATCTCACCATGTGAGTCCACCTTTGTATAAGGCTGTCGCTAACCACAGCTATCCCCTGAACCTGCCAACAGTGCTTTCATCTAGGATGGGGAATGAATTTCCTACCTTTGATAGTTTACTATTTTCCTGTGATCTCAAAGCCACTGTTCTCTCCTTGGGACCTTGGGGTAAAATTGTGCCAGTAAGTTGTGGAGCTGAGATGGCGGGGGAACTGAGTAGCTTGGAGACTGTATTTCCATTAAAATTGAAACAAGGACATACCAGTACATTTCTTGTATCATAACTGCTCCTGGAATCTGCCAATATATCACTCAGTGCCTCTCAAAGAGAACTGACGTGGAAGGAGAAAAGGATGAAGGCTGATGCAAAGATGCTGGAAATGGAACAAAGTCGGCGTTTTGAACAAACTTTGACTCAAACTGATTCTAGAGAATTATTATGAACTGAAGTAGTGATGCTTTCTCCACCTCTTCTCACCTATCCCATTTTAACTCTTCAAACCCTGCTCTTTTCCCACAATCCCTCTCTTGACCTCTTATCTATTACCCTGAATTCTTGCAAGGCCTTCCTTATATTTCTGCCCATCGACAGCAAAAATAAGATTCTAAGTGAACCCCCAGCCTCTCCCATGTGACCCAGGATCCTGATGCAGAAATGAGGAGCAAGCTGAAATCATGAATGCTTTTACCACATCAGCTCCACAGTTGCTACTAACTGGAATAACTTTTACTCATAAAACCCAGAGATTTCCAGGGAGACCATTTCTAATCCTATAAACTCAAGACGTAGATAAAGCAGTTGGCTTGGGTATCACTAATTTCATTTTCATGCTTATGTTTGCCATCATTCATTGAGGGACAAAAACAAGTCAGCTATGATATGGGTCAACCCTGGATTAGCATTGTGTATTGTAGCCGTAAATTTTACTGTAAATGAAATGTACAGACGATCTGAAGTCAGTTATAGAGGAAACAAGAAGCTATGAGTGAACCTTTGATGGAAAATAACTTGTTTCTTTCCTTAGTTGGGTATTTGGGATTGGTTTATTTTTCACATTTTATAAGGAGATAGTTCCCAATAGGCCTGAAGATTGGATTTATAATAACAGTTTAGGAACTTAGGTGAAATTAATAAAACCAAACTTCAAAATGTATAAAAATGAGAGCAAGAGTTTGAAGTCTAGCTATTTTAAAGATACTGACAATTTCCCCTTTTAGAAGCATGAAACATTTTAGGGCCGAAGAGTAAACAATATGGAGTCACCCAGTCTCATCTACCATGCAAAGTAAAAACTCTCTTACCAGTGATCTTTGAAACTCTGAACATCTCTGGATCAAGAAACTCATTGCTTTTTATTGTCTTTAAGAAAAAAAAAAACACATAATATGTTAGTCCATTATCATTTTTAGGTGATTCGAGCAATCCAAAAGCCTACAGAGAATATGTAACAGGAAGTCCTGTTCTCCCCTCTTCCACTCCTCCCTTCTCCCTTCAGAGGTGACCATTGTTAACTGTTCCCTGTAGCCCCTTTTTTATACATTTATATCCATGGTTCTCAGAGCGATGTTGCCCCCCAGGGGACATTTGGCAGTGTCTGGAGGCATTTTTGGTTGTCGTGGCTGGAGGTAAGATGCTTCTGGCACCTAGTTGGTTGAAGCCAGGGATGCTGCTCAACATCCCACGATGCACAGGACAGCTCCTCACAAAACAAGAATGATCTGGCCCCAAATGTCAATAGTGTCAAGATTGAGAAACCCTGGTATATGCATAAAGATGGAGGTGGAGATTATAAATATAACTTTTCATCATAAAGAAATAGGATCACAATCTCCATTTTTCTGTGTTCTGCTTTCGTACCATTTCGAACTCTTCCGTGTGAGTACATATACGTATATTTCCACTGCATTCCTTTTAACAGTTGCATAGTATTCTCTAGTACAGATATATTGTAGTTTATTAAACAGTCCCCTGTTGGTGGACATTTAGGTTGGTTCCAATTTTTGCAATTACATACAATACTGCAATAAGCATCTTTGTACATATATCATCTATTAGGTAGATTCTTAGAAGGAGAATTACCTAATCAAAGATTATGTGTATTTTCTGTTTTGATAATTCTGACAAATTTCCCTCCCAAAAGGCTTTATAAATGTATATTCCTATCCACAGTGTTTAAGAATGCTGTTTTCTCATACCTCAGCAACACTTTTATTAATCTTTTAGATTTTTACCAGTCTTATGGGTAAAAAATTATATGTAATTACTGCTGTAATTTGCATTGCTCTGGTACTATCAAGATTGAGTGAACATGACTTTTGGTCATTTAAAATTAATTAACTACTTAACGGAATAATTACCTGCTTATTTACTTTGCCTATTTTTCTATTGGATTTGTTCTTTTTAAAATTTTTATATGATGTATTTTGGAAGGTAATCCTTTGCTGACTACATTGCCAATATTTTCCATCTTATAGCTTGTATTTTAGATTTATTTACTGTCTTTTTTGTAGAAAATTAAAATATTTTAATTTTGGCATAATCAAATTTATTATTCTTGGGCTTCCCTGGTGGTGCAGTGGTTGAGAGTCCGCCTGCCGATGCAGGGGACACGGGTTCGTGTCCCGGTCCGGGAGGATCCCACGTGCCGCAGAGTGACTGGGCCCGTGAGCCATGGCTGCTGGGCCTGCGCGTCCGGAGCCTGTGCTCTGCAGTGGGAGAGGCCACAGCAGTGAGAGGCCCGCGTACCGCAGAACAAACAAACAAACAAATTTATTATTCTTTTATCTTATGGCTGCTGTGCTTTGGGTCTTGCTGAAGAAGGCCTTCCTTACCCAAAGATGATAAAAAAAAAAACATTCTTCTATATTTTCTTCAAACATTCTTGTTTTTTTTTTTCTTCTATGTTCATCTCTTTTTTGTGTGTTTTTGGTGTGAGCTGGGGGGAAGGGTCTACCTTTTTTCCAAATAGATAGGCAAGGTCTCAATGAAATTTATGAAATAATTGCTTCTTTCTTTATTGATAAGAAATTTCATCTTAACTATCAGTTCATCTATAATCTCTGTTATATGGACTTATTTCTCTCGGTTCCTGGCCTAATATTACCCTGTTTAAAATACTCTATTCTATTTTGATGTCTGATGTTGTAAGTCCCCACTTCTCAGGATTTTTCCTTCCAAATATCATTCGCTATTCTTGTACATTAGAATCAGATTGTGAGTTTTCATAAATGTTCAGTTGAGACTTTTATTGGGATTGCTTTGAATTTTATATCTATGTTTAGTGAGATTTGACATTTTTATAGTATTTTTAAAATGAAAATATCTTTATTCTCTTCAATAAAGACTTGTATAGTTTTCACCAAGTAGGTCCGATGCATTTCTTGCAGATTTATTCCTAGATATCCTATAATTTTGCTTGCTTTTGTAAATGGAATGCTTTTACTATAACTTTTATTTTGTAATTGACTATTTCTGGAGTACAGGAAAACTATTATTTTTGTATGTTGATCTTGTATGTGGCCACCCTGCTGAACTATCTTTCTGGAGCAAATGTCTTTTTAGTTAATTTTCTGGAATTTTCTGAGTAGACAGTCATACAGTATGAAAATAGTGATAATTTTTTCTTTTACTTTGCAAAATTTATACCTCATTTTCTACCCTTATTGTATTCTCATTACTTTGTAAGCCTACATGTTTAAAAGTTGCTTCTTATAAGTCAAAATCTCTTCTGAGTTTTTTTGTCCAGTAGTTTCAGTTCAGTTTTTTAGAGCCAAACGGAGTAAGATAAACCCTTCTTCGACAGGATAACCCTTCAAATATTTGAATATGTTTATCATGCGCCCCACATCTTCAGGTTTCCAAGATAAGCAACTCTGTCATCTTCAATATATATACCTTTCCCACCCAGAGTCATCTTTTTTTAAATGCACTCCATTTTGTAAATGTCCCTCTCAAATCGTGATGTCCAGAGTGGAAGAGAGTTCAGATGTTGTCTGACCATTGCAGAGCATACAGAAACTATAGATTCCAATGTTAGAGCTAAATGGTTTTGAAATATTTTGTTTGCAGTGGAATCCTTTTATTAATGAACTCTTAGACAGAACCCTAATCCTTAAAACAATTAAGAGTGAAGTTTCTCTTGTTGAAATGAAAGGAGGGTGAGAGGTTATATAGAACCTTTATCATTTCAACTTCCTTTTTGTTCCCCAAGGTAGCCAGCCCAAGGAGAATCCCGAGGATCTGAAGAACATAGTTTGAAAACCATGCATTGAGTCCAACTCCTTCAAATACGATGTGGCCCAGAGATGAGAAATGACTTACTGAGATCACACAGTTACTTAGCAAAACTGACAGAACTAAACTTGGGTCTCAATTTCCATTCCAGAGATCTTTACACTATGTCATACTATTCCTTACTATTAACCCCACCCCACCTTAATGACTCATATTAATCTTAGGATCACTACCAAGCGTAAAGTGGATAGCTAGTGGGGAGCAGCCGTGTGGCACAGGGAGATCAGCTCGGCGCTTTGTGACCGCCTGGAGGGGTGGGATAGGGAGGGTGGGAGGGAGGGAGACGCAAGAGGGAAGAGACATGGGAACATATGTATATGTATAACTGATTCACTTTGTTATAAAGCAGAAACTGACACACCATTGTAAAGCAATTATACTCCAATAAAGATATTAAAACAAAAATCTTAGGATCAACTAAAATCCTAGGGCCACTGTTAATATCCATTTTGTTCCATCTTATACAGTTGAATTTTGGAAATCTGTATTTATTAGGTTTTATATTTATTAAATGTGTTAAATATACTCTCTCCTAGAACTCAAAGGAGCATTAGAAATCTTTTGTCTTGGCCCATTAGTCCTTCCTTTAAAAAACTTTCTAAATCTTGATTCTGTCGTCCAACATCAATCAGTTTCTTTTGGCAGGGCCATTCAAGTAAGACTCTAACTCGTACTGACATTCAACCCCTAGTTCTTCAATTTGCCAACAAATGTATAACGAAGACCTAATTTCAAAAACTTCAGACTTGCATTTTTTTTTATGGTTCTTCTCCTCCCTTACCTGGAGAATTCCTACTCATCTACTGAGACCCATTTCAATTGTCACCTCTTCTGTGATGTGTTACTGGGTCCACATTCCTCATCCTTGAAGCAGTGTTAACAGGTCCCATTTCTATACAATAGAATTGTAATAACTAGCATACTTCCTCTGTTATTTTATGAATTCCTTTAGGGTCTTATGTGTTCTTTGCATCCCCAGGACCTGAGCCTAGGATGGCAGGTGGACTATGGTGGCCACCTACGGAGGAAGACTGTGAGGTCGGGTAGGAACTCAGTGGCAAGAGCGCTGTGAGGAGTTAATGATTTCTGCCATGAGCTCAGGAGACAAGTATTTTGCCAACCCTGGCCCAGGGCATAGTCAGTACTCAAAATATGTTTTTAAATGTATTTTTGCACCCGTACCCTGAGATGTCTAGTAACTTTATCAAAAGGAAAATAAGCTGGGCATGGCTTGTGTCAACCCTTGTTTGTGTCTACTGATCATAACTTCTCTTGAGTGTTCACAGACAATATTCTAATAACCCTTTTTAGATATTTTTTCCTGGGTATCAGCATCGAGTTAATTATTGGTTTATATTTTCTGAGATATACTTCTTCCCCTTTTCAAAAAAGTAGGACAACATTTCCTTGTCTTTAGCCTTTTGGCGCCTCTTCCATTTTCCAAGAACTTTCCAGGTGGTGGTGACTCATTTGGAGAAAATGGCCCCTTTCACTCGGACCTTTCAACAGCATTGTTTGTAATGGTCAGGGGCCATGACTAGGAGAGCTGTTTCTTGGAAAAAGTCTATTTGAATTGGGCAAATCAGAGGCTGAAGTCAGGATGGCCAATAAATGTGTTATTGACAGAGGCCTGGCCTAGAAAGACAGCCAAGTCTAGGGAGGCAGTTTTCTCTGAACCATGGCCCAGCAAGCATTTTAGATGGCTCTTCCTGTCTCTCTTCCCTTCCCCTTCTCTTGGCTACATGTTCTTCTCTTGCTCTAGTTTGTCTCCTCTGAGCTGAATT
Organism: Phocoena phocoena; assembly: GCF_963924675.1. Taxonomy (NCBI): domain Eukaryota; kingdom Metazoa; phylum Chordata; class Mammalia; order Artiodactyla; family Phocoenidae; genus Phocoena; species Phocoena phocoena. The sequence continues at coordinate 94,076,634 of NC_089240.1, read as the reverse complement.
TGGATGGCTAAAGTGTAACCTCAGCACAAAAATGACCAGAAGAATGCACATCTGCCCTTGAGTTCCGGATGAGGACCTAGGTCAGTGACTGTTAGTGACAGAGATAATAAACAAAACAATTTCAAGAAATTGCAGATATTAGATTAATGATAGATACACTTCAGCTGTCTATATGTGAAAAAGAGAGGATATCAGCTGTGTCGACGCACAAAAAATACAGTAAAATGATTCATTAGAATACTAAAAGCAACCGATTATTTTGTGAATCTACCATGTGCCCAGTCCTGTGCTAGACACTGGGTGGATGCAAAGACATGATCCTGAAGATGTTGCAATAATTCTTAAAAATCTTCTACCTTAATAAGAGAATGACATATAGCCAATATCTGGTGTTTGGTCTTATTTTTTTTTTAAAGCCTTTTCTTTAACAAGATTGGAACCAAAATATGATTGAATTTTTTAAAAGGCTAACCTTCAATAACCGAAAAATGAAATTCATCTCAACTCTCTGTTCCAACTATGTGTTAATTAAATGACCCTTGATCTACTGTACATGCAAAGAAAATGACATTGCTGTGACTGCAGCTTGTCTCCCCACCCAGTACTGTGGGTTGCTTTGTAGAAGCTGCAGCAAGCCTGGTTTCTACTGGGACTGGGAAATCTCATCATGCAGGTTCAGTCTAGCTCAGGTTCTTGTCCCTTCAGTGGGGATCTTACCACTTATTTGGTAAGAGGTACAGTGAGAAGTGGGCCTTCAGCCCTCCAAGGGGTTGTGTCCTGTTGCTATAAACCATCAAAAGCCTGACTGCTGATCCCAGCAGCTCATGCAAGGGACAAATGTAAACAGGAGCTGCTTTGCTCTCAGTGGAAAGGTTTGATTTGAGCTCCTTCCAGGCGATCACACTGGCTGCCATTTTATACAGTCTATTTCTGTCTTCCTGTACACATCCCTCAATTTGCATTCCTGCTTAAACTTGCCACTAGTCCTGGCTCTCTGTGTGGTGGAATGGATTTGAAGAGGAGGAAAGAAAGGCTTTTTGTGAGGAGGGGGAGAATACAGGACTTTCACTAGCTCTTCCTCCCGGATGTCTTCAGAGAAGCATTTTGTCTCCTGGCCTCCTTGAGGGTTGTCATAGAAGCTCTTATTTAGTACAGACATCCGCCTTACTTCTTTGTGTATTTGACTTTGAACCAATTTGGCTCATTAAAAAAATGATGATTGGCGTAACGGGAAGATGAATGGCAAGAAGAAGGTGGAAACAGAACTTTAAAGACGGTTTACATGAAGAGAGTGATTTGAAGGGGCCATCAAAAGCCCTCAAATATCTTTCACCTTCCTCAGGGTTCAGGGTTCCTCAGGGTCCTCTCTAGGCAATACCTCCAACCCTGGGCGGGATGCAGATTAAGCTCTGAACACTCTAGCATGATTTAGCTTATCAGAAATTTGCAGTCAACTGATTGTTTCCCAGCAACCAGTTGGCCTTCCTTGCCAGTACATTTGACTTGGATGATTTCCCCCGTTCTTAAGGGAAACTAATTTAATTGTGTAAGTTCGCAATCTTACAGGCTCAAAAAGCAATTGGTATGAGTCAAAACTTGGAATGGCTATAAGCAGTTTAGATGATCGTATAAACAAGGTCCAAAGGTCAATTTTTCAGGCCATTAAATGTAGGTCAGACGCAAGGAGAGAATTAAATCGTTACAGAAGGGACTCAACCAAGAAATGTCCACCGGACTAGCGGCAGCTCCTTGAGGATGGGAGCTGCGTCTTATCCCTGACAGTTACCATGGTGGCTGAATTCTCGTGAGCATTCAGTGAATGCTATTCAATAAGTAAACAAATTCAGAACAATTTCTTGACTAAAAGATCGATTCTGGAGTGCATTACCAAGTAATGTTGGAGAGTCCTTTATTGTTGGGATTTTATGAAAGAAGATAGGTACTAATATGCCCAGGATGTGGAAGTAAAGTGTTCTGTAGCGGCAGAGAAAGACGGTGGATTTTCCTTCTAGGCCTTGGGTGCTATGAAATGGTGAAGAGAGTTTGTATTGGGTTCTCTCTCTCTCTCTCTCTCTCTCTCCCTCGGTGTGTGTGTCTGTCTCTCCTTGCCAAAACCTGATTTACTTTAACAGCTTTTCTATTTTTTAATTGAAATATAGTTGAAAAGACTCAGACCTACTAGAGAATGGGCTTGAGGACACGGGGAGGGGGAAGGGTAAGCTGGGACAAAGTGAGAGCGTGGCATGGACATATATACACTACCAAACGTAAAATAGCTAGCTAGTGGGAAGCAGCCGCATAGCACAGGGAGATCAGCTCGGTGCTCTCTGACCACCTAGAGGGGTAGGATAGGGAGGGTGGGAGGGAGACGCAAGAGGGAGGGGATATGGGGACATATGTATATGTATAACTGATTCACTTTGTCATAAAGCAGAAACTAACACACCATTGTAAAGCAATTATACTCCAATAAAGATGTTAAAAAAAAAAGGGAAAAAAATAAATAAACTTTACCAGCTTTTCTTGGCCCACCTCATTTCCCCTTAGGTCATACAGCTTTTGCAAAGTAATTATAATAATTTGCATTCATACAGCACTAATACTTTTCAACGCATTTTCATAGGCACTATCTCTTTTTGTTCTAAATTGGGGAAAAAAAACCCTACCATGAAGCAGTCAGAGTAGTATTAGTTCCATTTTTCAGATGAGGAACCTGAGGTATAGAGTATTTGAGTGACTCGCTCATGATCATGTAGCAGTGTGTGACTGAAGCAGAACTAGAAGTCAGTCCCAAGTCTCAAAATTCAGGAATGGACGTTTGTTAGGAAAACAGCAGATAGTCCTACTGCCTTCATGGTTATAATCCTCATACTTTTTATATTGTTTCAAATTCCTTCTTTATACTCCATTCTAGGCCTACGAGGCTGACACTTGAGAAATGGCCAAGTCAGACATTATCTCAACTGTGGAGTATCAATTTATCCTCAGCTTTTTTTTCCTTCAAATATGAAGTGCGCGCTTAACTAGATTTATGACAACATTGGGCAGGACATCTTTCTGTCTCTGCTTAAGCCAGCTGACACAGAAGTCTTCTGAAATGTATTGCCCCAGAATGCATCTTCTCTTCCTCTTACAGCTTTCTTTGACAGTCACAGCAGGAGGACCTCTTGTATTGGCTGATAGTTTATTGAGTCCTTTCCTTCCTGGGGCTGGCAACCTTCTCACACAGATTCAAGAGGCAGCAGATCTAGTGTAATTACCAGTCCAAACCCTATTTGGTGTCCCAGAATGGAATGAGTAAGGCAGTGTTGTACTGAAACCATGGATGAAGCTGGACCTCAGAGCCTGGGATGGATGCCAGGACTGGAAGAGCCAAGGACGTTGCAAAAACCAGAGGTCTAGGCAGGCTGTGAGTCATTAACTAAAAAAGCAGTTAGGAATTAGGAAATAAGCTTCTTACTGGGGTTAAAGCAAGGCCAAGGGTCAAAAACTAAATAGCAATGGACAACAGTAACAACAACAGTACTGCTTTAGAAAATGAGATAAAAGTCTGCTTTCGCCCAGAAGCCTGCTAAAATGGAGCTGACTCTAGGGAGTGGCCAGCCTGAGATCCATAGGTGGGAGTAAGAAAGCCATCTTTACAGGTCGGGAGCGGAGAGTGGTGGTCACAGCAAAGGTGCTATCTTGACAGTCGAGAGATGTCCTGGAGCACGGTTTCTCAACCCTGGTACTATTGACATTTTGGTCCAGCGTTAGTTCTTTGTTGTGTGGCGCTGTTCTGCGCATTGCAGGACATTTAGCGGCATCTCTGGCCTCTACCCACTAGATGTCAGTAGCATCCATCCAAGTTGTCACAACCAAAAATGCTTCCAGATACTGTTCAGTGTCCCTTGGGGAGTTAGGGAGAGGTACAATGGCCCCGGGGTTGAGAACCACCGCTCTAGAAGCTATGGATTGTGAAAGCTTATCGGTCGCAAGCCTTCTAGGGTCCACAGACTTCTGAATTATTTTCGGAGCAGGAAATCTAAGGTAGCAGATATAAGCATCTGTTGGGAAGGTAATCCCATCCTTCCCAAATGTTCTTTCACATCTAGTGCCTGGCTCACCTCTCCCATTAGGCATTATTGCAGTTCCTAAGAATAGTGAACCCTTGGAATTTTCTGGAAATCCTACTTAATTGCAAACTGAAGGGTAGATCTCCTCATGGTTTTCATTCTTGGGACAAATGTGAAAATACTTTTTACTTTGTGCAATTGAGTTCTAAAAGACATGTTAAGTTTCTGTTTTCTTTTTTATCTTGAACTTTAATTTCTTCATTTCCGTTCCTTTCCTGCTTTCATTCAACCATATCCTTCACAATGCAAGTATATAGCTGATGGGGTGGGATACCCAGAGGCCAGGAACTGGCAGGAACTGGGCCTAAGAACCCCTGCTCGCAAAAGATATTGTACCCGCTTATCTGTCTTCCACCTCAGCCTTTTTTCTTACCACCTCTCTTAAAAACATGAGGAAGAATTCTGTGCACTCTTTTTCCTCACTGTTGTTCTTGTGGTGGCTTTGCATGTCTGTCAGAAGCAGGAGTCCTCTGAAGGCCTGTCAGAACAGTTTTGTCGACTGAAACATGCTATAGAAAAAGCAACAGGATATAGTGGAAATGGCCTTGGACCAGGAGTCCAAACCCAAGTTCTCCTCACTTTCCCTCTTTATAGACATTTGATCTTGTAAATCACCTTACCTTGGCTGAACCTCAATTTCCTCATGTGTAAAATAGAACTACCTGTTTGTCTCCATGGTAACTATATGGTTCAAAGGATACAGTGGGGTGAAAGCAGCATGAAACATGTAAAAGCTTTTACAAATGCAAAATGATATTATTGCTTAATTGTAGTCACGCCTCTTCAATTATTCTTACCCAAGTGTCACGATATCCACTGGATACACGTCATAGTCAAGGCTATAACAACAGTTGCTTTCTCTCGCCTGCAGTGACAGACCTACTCTCTAGGCCTTCCTCTCCAGATCTGCTATCTACTTTCTACCCTATTCCACCCTGCTCTGTGCCCTTGGAGGCTGACCCATATCAACAGGCTACCTTGTCTTCAGGATTCCAGTTGTGTTTGGCCAAAGGGAAGCACTGGCAGGGAGGAGAGGAGTGAGGTTAGGCTATTTATTCCCTGGTACCCTGCCTGCAAGGATGCTGGACATCCCTTCACTGAAGGTCACAGCTCCTATCAGGAAGCTCTCTTCGTATAATTTTCATGTTCTCTCCTCCCTCTGGTTTCTGGTATCTGCTACCTCTCCTCTCTCTTTCAGGCGTAAGGGTGGTAATGGACCCCATTATTACTAGTCCTGGGATACTTAAGCATTTCCTATGGTTTCTTTATACACTGCCCATACTTTTGTAATCAGTTGCCTTTGTTAAACTTTATTCAGTTTATCTACTCTGAGTATGTCGTGTGTTTTTTACTAGCACCCTGACTGATATACTCACCAAATCTCTTCCTTTTCTTCTCCCCTGACGTTTCTGTTTTAGTAAAATATATACTTGTAAAGGAGGGGACATTATGTAACGAAATGCAGGAGGTTTATGGCCATTAGTATTCTGTCCAATCACGTTGAGAATTAGCTCCTGAGTCACCACCTCTGAACATCTATAATCAAGCTGTATGTTCCTTATCAATTGGACAGTCCATTTTCTTTGTCCTATCCGCAACCAACCACCGAGGAACATTTAGAGGCCATGACTCTCGTGCCTACCGTCTCTCACGAAGTTCGTATCCTTGCTAAATTCCAGCAGCCTGGGAGGCAACTGTTTGATGCACACTCCAGTCTCTGGTTTGCTGTAAATCAGTTTGCACCCCTTTGCTTCCTTTGGACTAAGTTTGCAGAGAACGAGCTTACATCCTTTTGCTTCCCTTGGACTGGAGTCTCAGGAAGCCTGGGAAGGGGGGTACAGTTAAGCCTCTGGGATTCCATGACAGCTGCCAGCATTCTGGCCTTGGTGTCTCTGCTTATTAACCGTGTCCAACCTGGAATGTTTTATAGACTGTCAGAGCTAGAAGATACCTCAGAAATCAACTAGTCCAGAGGTTCTAAACTTAAGATCTATAGATGGGCTTTAGGGAAATCCTTAAACTCCCTATATTATATGCAAAATTAGCTATCTGTGTGCACATATGCATTTTTCTGGGAAGAAAATCCATAGCTTTCATCAAATTCTCAAAAGGGCTTGTAACAGAAAAGAGACCTAGACGTCAAATGGCTCTAGAACAGCATCCTCACCTTACAGCAGAGGAAACTGAGGCCCAGAGAGAAAGCAACTTATCCAAGATTTCACAGTAAGTCAATGGCAGGGTTTAACCTAGAACCAAGGTAGAGGTGAACTCCCCCCGTTTTTTTTTTAAAACAAACCTTTCCTTCCTCTACTGAATTCCAAAGCCATACTCCCACTATACTTTGTGCACAGTAGATACCAGATAACTGTTAAATGCAATTGATAACTGCATTGGGCCCTATAAGCACACTTGCTTCTTTTAACTGACCCTACCAAACAGAATCTGGAGCTGCGTGGGGCTCAGGGCCAACCATAGAGCTTAGTGGTGCCAAGGGATCAGGCAGGGTTTTTCCACCCCAGTTCTCTCTGATGAATGGAGTTCTGTCTCGTCCCTGTTTCTCTGAGCCAACTTGTCCCCAGGGCTCTGTGGAGGGGCAGGTGTCGGTCCTGGGCATGGACTCAGCAGTCCAACTCCAGCGCCTCTGCAGCTGTTCTCATCCCTGTGAGGCCCCCAGTGGGAGCTAACACAGAGACTCTCGGAAAATGGCAAAGAAAAGCTAAGGAAAAAACACCCTGGAGCACTGAGGAGTTGCCAGGCTTCTAGGGGAGCTGGCACAGCAAAGCCTTGCTCAGGTTATTAAATCACACTAGCTCCTGGTAAAATAGGGTAAAAAGTCTTATTCCTTCCCATCTTCCCTTCTATGGCCCTCTTTCCCAGGTCATAGGTGTTTTCATACTACCCAGAGTCCCCTACTGTATTTCCTTACCTCGGTCTCCTCATGTAGGAAATGAGTACCTTTGCTGTATAGCTTAGGCACCCGGTGTGGCAGAATAAAAGCAGTCTGGAATTCCAGTATCGGCTCTGTAACTAACTAGCAATGTGATCTTTTACAAGTCACTTAATCTTAATGATCTTTCATGCTTCATTAATAAAACATGGGGCTAATGAACCAAATGACGTAATGGAGGTGAGATCACTTGACAAATGCAACACAACAAAAGCTATGTGGGGTTATTATGTCCTTTCACCACTCAAAGAAAAATTATTTTAAAAGTTGAAAAGAATAACCTTGAGGGACAATAGCCCAGCTGAGACCTGGCTGCCTAGATTTCAGTCTAACTGGGTTTTCTGGGGGAAATTCTAGAATGAAGTGGGAAGAAAAGTCACCACTGGCTTTGAGTCTAAGACCAGTGGAAGGAATCAGTTGACAGAAATGTGATTTATTCCTGGAGTTTCACATGATACTTTATTTCCTAGAAACCTATGAGAAGAGCTTCTAAGGACTAGTCACTCTTCACCAGGAAAAGAAGAAGAGAGATCCAATCAGATCTAGTGCTGGAGATCAGAGGGCGTCAGCCTCAACATGACTTGCCATAGGAATAAACTAGCTTGCAGAGGGGCAGAGAATTTCCAGAGGGTGGCGCAAGATAGTGGGAAGAGAATATCAATCCCTCCCTGCACGATCAGCCACTCAACACTGTTTCCTAAGGTACCATGAGGCAAATCACGGTCAGTGCCTTCAAGAAATGCATGCCTTGATGGCTGAAAGAGAGAGAAAGGACAAAACCCGTAGGGTAACTTAGGTGCTTAAAGAAATGGTCTTTAGCTGGGGAGGGGGTGGACGTGTTTTTCAATGCATACAATTAGGAAACAAACAGATCTAGAATTTAGTAAACGAGTCAATCTTTATCTCTTTTGACTTTAGACAATGATCGCTAGTGGTCTAGAATAATCTTATTATACTGTAATATCCTTAACTATGAGACGGTTTTAATTATTATGGTTCTTAGACTCTTCCTACTCTTGTTATTACTGGTGATAATAAGATTTTTTAAATATTTGACTTTTTAGACTTAGACTTAGTGGAGATACAATGGTGAACAAAACAGAGGAGGGTTCTACTCTCTTGGATCTATGGTGGTGGTGATGGTTCTAGCTTAGATTGGGAGATAAGGAAGACCTCACTGAATAGGTGAAATTGGACTTCTGCTTCTGCAATATGGGAGACTAAGTTTTCTAAAACGTCTTCCTGCTACAATACAACTATATCCTGGATAAATTAGAGCAAAATTTTTCTTTAAATTTCCCTTTTTTAAACAGCTTTATTGATATATTGATATAATCCACATAATATAAGTTCATCCATTTAGAGTATAATTCAGTGGTTTTGGGTATATTACGTTATTAATGTTTTTAATTAGGGTAAAATATATATTACAAAAAATGTGTCATTTTAACCGTTTCATGTATGCAATTCAGTGGCATTAATTACCTTGGCAATGTTGTTCAACCATCACGACTACCCAGTTCAAGAATTTTTTCATCGTCCTACATAGAAGCTCTGTAATCTTTAAGCAGTAACTCCCCAATCCCTTTTCTCCTAGACTCTGGTAATCTCTAGTCTACTTTGTGTCTCAGTGATGTTGTCTATTCTAGATAGCTCACATAAGTAGAATCCTACAATATTTGTCCTTTTGTGTCTAGTTGATTTCATTTAGCATAATGTTTTCAAGGTCCAATTTGCATGTATCAGAACTGCATTCTTTTGTTTGTTTGTTTTTTGTTGTTGTTTTTTTATTTTTGCGGTACGTGGGCCTCTCACTGTTGTGGCCTCTCCTGTTGCGGAGCACAGGCTCCGGACGCGCAGGCTCAGCGGCCACGGCTCACGGGCCCAGCCGCTCCGCCGCATGTGGGATCCTCCCGGACCGGGGCACGAACCCGTGTCTCCTGCATTGGCAGGCGGACTCTCAACCACTGCGCCACCAGGGAAGCCCAGAACTGCATTCTTTTTGTGGTTGAATTGTATGAATACATTAATACAATGTGACTCGTATGTATATACCACATTTTGTTTATACATTCATCTGTTGGTGGATACTTGGATTGTTTCTACCTTTTGGCTATTGCAAATAATGCCGTAATGGACGTTGCACACAGGTATCTATTTGAGTCACTACTTTCAATTTTTTGGTATATGTACCTAGAAGTAGAATTGCTGGGTCTTTAGGTGTGATATTGTGATTTATACAAAGAAATATATATTTGGTCTTTGTCCCTATTTCTGGCAAAAGAACTCCAAAAACCCTTGGAATTTTCTAAGTGATGAGAGCTATAAAGGTGTTTCTATTATGTCAATGACGTAACTTTTGGAAGGCACCTGAGGATGGGGGCTGGTTGCCAGGAGAATCAACCATGTGATTAAAGGGTTAGAATTTTCAGTCCCACACCCAGACCTCTTGGGAGGGGAGAGGGGCTGGAGATTGAATGGATCGCCAATGGCCAATGATTTAATTAATCATGCCTATATAATCAAACTTCCATGAAAACCCAAAGGAGAGGGTTTGGAGAGCTTCCAGGTTGGTGAACACGTGGAGAGCAAGGGAGATTGACTCAGAGAAAGCATGGACACTCCGTGCCCTTTCCCCATACCTTGCCCTAAGCATCTCTTCCATCTAGCTGTTCCTGATTTATATCCTTTTATAATAAACCAGTAACCTAGTGAGTAAATGGTTTTCTTGAGTTCTGGGAGCCACTCTAGCAAATTAATCAAACTTAAAGAAGAGGTCTTGGGAGCCTCTGATTTATAACCCAACAGTCACAAGTACAGGTGAGAACTGGACTTGTTACCGGCATCTGAAATGGAGGAGCTGGGGGCACTCTTGTGGGACTGAGCCCTTAACTTGTGGGATCTGACACTATGTCTGGGTAGATAGTGTCAGACTTGAATTGTAGGGCATCCAGCTGGTGTCCAAGAATTGTTTGTTGGTTTGGGGAGCCTCACCGTGAACACACACACACACACACACACACACACACACACACACACACTGGAATTGACGACTGGTGTCAATGAAGTGGGATTAGCCCTGGCTCACAGAAACTTGTGGTTTGGAAGAGAAAGGATGAAAGGACAGGAGAATGATGAACCTTTGATTCCTGTGTGGCCACATGGTCACCCACAGTACGAAGCAGCAGCTATGCTGCGATCACTTCCTAAAGGTAAAAGTTACCAGTGGAATCTAGTGATGGCTCCAACTCCTGGGGAGTTAATTCACTGGATGCATAAGGAAATGTAAACTGATAAGAGCGAGACAAAATAGTCACTCCCTTGGGTATTGCGATCTATAATAGATAAACTAAAAGAGAATAGTGTGTCAGATTTTGATGCTAGACCAAAAACAGATTTCAGTGACTCAGAACTTCAGCTGCCTCCCCCCACCGCCCGCCAAGGTAAAAATCGTGCAGGGACAACACAAAGTACATTTTAAGACCTCTGGTTGCCAAGAAGTTAGCGTGGGGAGAGGGCAAAACCAAGAAACTACTGAAACCAGGGAGTGTGGTATATGAATGTCAAGTAGAACACCCCAAAGGAAGCAGCTGATGCTTGTATGCAAGCCACGTAGTACTGGCTTTGTGATGACCGGAATATTCACCTGTTGAATATGCCTGTTATCCAGGGCACTTTCACACGGGCACCCCTTATAATCTCAATGCTGTAAAACATAAAAAACAGTTCTGGAAGCGTTATGGAATTTGCTGCCTCAGCTTCCCCTCAGGGGGTCTTACAGATTCTAATAAAAACATTAAGTTAATTAACAAGGGAATAAGGAGGGGCCGAGGGGAGAGTCACGGGACCCTTCCCAACAAGGTAGAAATGTTGAAATGGTTATGAGAAATAAGGTGAATAAAGCAAATATCAATAGGACCGAAACGAAGAGTAAACGGAGATGGAAGAGTTGTCCCAGCAAGGTGGAAATCTTTAGGTGGTTATTAAGAAATGGGGTTAGACATTGATGGGGTCAAAGTGTCCTCCTGCTGGTTCCCCAACATTAGAGGATCCCAAACAAGTCTGCTCTGTTTACTCCAATTGGAAGAAATTTAACCTCTGATCTATAGCCAGTTGGTCAGAAGTACAGGTAACAACAACCTAGGCTTGTGACTGATCTCTAAAGGGTGGGGGGCAGTCTTGTAGGACTGAACCCTTAACCCGTGGAATCTGATGCTATCTCCAGATAGATAGTGTCAGAACTGAGTCGAATTGTAGGCCACCCTGCTGGTATCCAAGCTTTGCTTATTAGAGGTGTGGAGAAACCACTTCACACATACACACACCCTCCCATGTTAAAACTGGGTCCAGGGACCCAGTTATATGCAATTCTGTGTTTAGTGTTTTGAGGAACCTGCAACAAACATTTCTAAATGTTTTTCTAAGCTTCCGGAAAAGAAGGGCAGGAGAGAGAAGAGGGACCAGAAGTTGAAACTAGAGCAGCAGGCAGTACGTAAAGGCCTGAGCTTCCCTGAGGGCAAAACCCATAATCGGAGCCCGGTGCTTTGGATATTATCAGAAGCGCAGGACATGCAAGTGCCAACTAAAGAATGTCACTCATCATCTGGCTCTACAAGGATTGAGTCATTAGCCACTTCAGTTGCTGACCTTCAACCCACCCTGAAAGGAGTTCATGACAGAGATCAAGAAGGAGGTGCTCAGCGCTCTGGGAAAACTGGCAGAACAGGCCTTCAGGTAGATATTTTCAGGAGAAGTTTTTTTTTTATGAAACTGGATTCTTGCATCTTTCTATACTTAGAAAAGCACTAAAACCATTAACTAAGCTATCTATCTGTTCCTCGTGACTAGTCGCACGTACCTCCTTCACCAAAATCACACATGTATATATGTGTATAACCCGCCCCCCCCTTACTTCTTGAAAACAATTTCTCAGAGCTGTCTGAGAGGCTGTCTCCTGGGCTATAGTCCTCAGTAAGATACTGAATAAACTTGACTCAAGCTTTTTATGTTGTGCGGGGTTTGGGGTCTTTTTTTTCAGTTGACACAAGGTCCTTGAAAAGTGAGGGACCCGAAGCTGCAACCTCCGCATTAAGCCAGGACCCTTAAAAGAGGATATACCAAAAACCTACCTGTAAGCTTGTTTGTCTCTGTCATGACTCCAGGTAGGAAACAAAATAAGCAAGAGTACTACTGTTACTGTCGCTGTGTCTGGTGCTACAGACACATCCCAAAGCTTGCTCTGACACGGGTCTGGAATTCAGATTCATACTACTCATGTCACAAGGGGAACCAGAGCTGAAAAAAGGTGCTGCCCCCATAACGTTAGTGTCCCCTGGCACCTGGCAGAAACAAATTCATGTCTTTTTCAGAGAAAAGCATCCCCAGCCTAGACCCCTGAGGATTCCCAAAGATTTAATGTAATCAAATATGAGCTCATAATTTTAAAAATTATCAAACACAAAAGGAAACAAGTCACCATGAGGGAGAATAAGCAGGAACAACAGGTTTGGATTCTCAAGGACATAAGATATTACAACGATCAGATAAGGACCTAAAATAACTTAGTATGGATTATTTAAATAAACCAAACATGTAACCAAAATGGGATAAGAAAAAGAGACTATCAGCTATGACCAGGCAAATTTGGGTAAAACAATGAGATAGAATTTCTAAAAGTCAAAATTATTATCATTGAAATTCGAAGCTCTTTGAGTGGGTCAAACAGCAAATTAAATACATCTGAAGAAAGAAAGAGCAAAGTGGCAGATTTGAAGATGTTTTCCAGAATGTAGCCCTAAGAGATAAGAAGATGGAAAATATGAAGGTGAGACTGAGATACGGAAGATAGAGTGGGAAGGTCAAACGTGTTCCTAATTTTCAAATGACCCCAGAGAAATGGTGTAACGAGAAATGGTGATCAAATAGACTGGTAAATATATATGTAGATAAACTTAAGTAATATTAACTATATAAAATAATTAAAATAATAATGACTAATTTGTGGGGTTAAATAAAAGATCTGAAATTCTAAGCAACAGTGGCATGTAAATTGAGGGTTGCTCAGACTTAAATACAGCATGTGGTACTTTATTTTATTTTTGTTGCTGTTGTTGTTGGGGGGTTTTTGTTTTTGGCCATGCCATGCAGCTTACAGGATCTTAGTTTCCTGACCAGGAATTGAACCTGGGCCCCCAGCAGTGGACGCACGGAGTTCTAACCACTGGACCACCGGGGACGTCCCCCAGTATGTGGTGAAGATTTGATGGGGAAGACGCAAGCTAGGCCTGTGACTCTGGGAAGAGTACTTTCTATGTAGAGGGAGCTGCAAGAGTGAGGCTCTGAAGCACGAAAGGTCTTGATGTGTTTGAGAAGCAGAAAGAAGGCCAGTGTGACTGGAGCTAGCTAGCATATGTGGCATAAGAGATTGGATAATATACAGGCAAGATAGAAAGTGGATTTTATTCTGCCTCTGGTTAATGGGCTTTGGAGGGTTTTTAGCGGAAGAGTGATATGCGAGTGTATGTGTAGGGGTGGACTTGGACGAGGAGGGTGACAATGGACAAGATAAAATGTGACTTCTAGTAAAAAAAAAAACATGACTCCCAGATTTCTGGTTTGGGCAGCTGGCGGAATTGTGGTACCAGTGACTGAGATGAGGAAAGTTGGAGGGAAGTGGGATTTGGAGAGGGAGCAGTAAGAGTTTGGTTTGGGGCATATTAAATCCGGGATGCCCGTCAGATGACCAAATGGAGCTGTCAAGCAGGTAGGTGAATACAGGAGTCTAGAGATAGGAAACATTGTCTCCGCTCACCACGCCAACCCTGCGCCAGCCTGTGACCGGAGCCCATCCAGGGCAGGCAGGCAGGAAATGTTCCAGAATGAGAGTAGCAGTAACTTTTAGAAAAAGCCTCATCCGTAATGTTTACTGAATCTTTCATGAACTCATTTTGCAAAGCTTGCCAGCCACACTAAGGGCGGGGCGCACTGTTGGCAAGACGGGGAAATCAGTGTGGTTTTGTCTTCCTTGCCACAAGGTTCCCTCTTCTGCGCCCCTGGGGCCACTCCTCTCCCCGTAGACACTCTCTGCCCTTCCCTTCACCCTGAATTCCACCAGTAGACAGCTGTATGTTTTGTCTGTGCAGAAGGCTGGCAGATGGGTCCGGGCAGTTGTGCTATAGAGAGTTAGAATCTCTGTGACTATAGTCAACAAGATGCAGTTCTTCTTCCAGGGCTATTAAGAAAAAGGCACGTTCCTGCTTCCTTTCCTTTATTTATGCAGTTACCTGGAATCCCTTTTACTCCTGTCTCCATCAACCTATATCCCACATGCCCTTCAAGAGGCAGACTTTGTGTCATCTTCTCCGTGCAGCCGTCCCCAGTTCTCATGATTAGAATTCCTCTCTTTGTCGCCTGTGCTCTTCTTGCCTTTTGTGCCTCTGTAATGGTGCTAAAACCAGTATGCCTTGTATTCCAATTATTTGTGAGGTTCTGACTCCTTATTATGCTGTCAACTCGGAAGACAGGGGCCTTTTTCTGTACATTTCTGTATCTCTCACATAGTTCCTTTGCCATAGCAAGTGTTTTATGAATGAATATCAGTGGAATTGAACTTTCGATGAAAGTATTTTGCACGTTGGAAGTGAGTCTCATAGATATACAAGCAAGACCTTACTTAAATTTCTTTCTGAACAGTTAGACAGTGAAATATAGAATCTACCAGCAGCAGACACGTATGAGAACTCACTGCCAGCATCTGTAATATGTGGGTGGAGAATCTAATCAAGCTTAAATCAAATCACAGAGTGAATTTGCCATTTGCAGCTAATGGACTGCCACACACAGTGATCTGTTGTCTCTCTTTCCCCATTTGTACTTCGACATTTAAGCCGCTGGATGGTCCATATAATCTATTGTTCGCTCTAATGCATAACCAAGCTAGCTTCCCTTCCCCCAACTCATGCTGTTATTTTTTTTAAAGGGAGAACATTGAGTAAACGGCTCAGTGTTCACGTGAGTTGATTGACTTTATTTTGTGGGGGCATTTGATTAATTACAAAGATGGGTGTCATGCTTTTGTGTTTTCTCCTCTGACTTAAATACCCAAGTGTGTTTCAAACAAAAGCTGATGTCAGCAAGACCCTTGATCTCTGAGGATGCTGTAAGTGGTATCATAATGATTATTGTTTTTACCACTTCCGTTGCCACCTCATGGCAGAAATTTTACCACAAAAAAATGGTTTGCAAAATTATATATTTGCAACGTAACCTAAGGTGGATTTTGTATCGTGTTAACTGAGTGGGATTTTAAAAAGCAGATGCGAGTGTGAGTTTCATTTGGAAATTATGCCTTACACTCCATTCTTTTTCTTTTCCTTCTTCCTCTTTCTTCCTTTCCTCCTCCTTCCCCTTGTCCTTGCCTTCCTTCTCTACTGCATACTCAGTTACGGTAATGAATAGGAGTCTTCTCATCCATAGATTTAAAATGTGATCCATAAAGATGTTATCTTTTTTGAGTCCAATAAAATGTTCTAATGTGTATCAGGCATTGATGAGGACAAAAGGTGACTCTCCTGCCTAAGCTGTATACAAGCCTTTGAAATCAGGGATTAGGAAGGCACGTTCTCTCAGGCAATTGAATTGTTTTGTCCCGAATTGAATCGGGACACCTGAGTGCTAGTCTCAACTGTGCCATGATCCATCTGTGTATCCTTCAGCCACTTTGACATTCTGTGTTTTGGGTTCCTCGTGTTTAAGACGGAGGGCTTTCTATTTTCCCAGCTCTGTAACAAAGCAGGGGAGGGCTGCTGTGTCTCAGCATCCAAGGCATTTGGGAAACCTGGGTATCCACAGGCACAATATGAATTTGTCTACATTTGGGAACCAGTAACATGTGGGGTGGGATCACACAAGAAACCTGATGCTGAACAGCTGGATTGCAAAATGAATGTGTTTGAAGCCAGCCACACCACTGTGAATTTGTCAGAAGCATAGGGGCTTTGCCTTTCTTAGAAGCTCCCCAGAGAAGGGGTTATCCAAAGGCTTTTCCCAAAGCCTGGGCGGGGGCAGAGAGGCTTGGAGTTGGAGGAGGGTGGGTCATTGTAACAGCAACCCCCAGAGCATAATTCAAAAAGAGTCATGTATCACAGTGTTCATTGCAGCAATCTGTCACTGCCATGGCTGCTTTCGAGCTTTTGTTTTTTCTTCTTGGGAAGTGATTTCCACAAATACCTCCAAAATTAATGGTCTGGTACCTTTGGGGGAAGGGTTGCTGTTTGAAGTATTTACTAAATTCCTTCTATGACCAGTAGTTGGTTGAGGTTTTCTATTTCTTTTTGAGCTAATTTCTTTATTTATGTTTTCCTTTAAAAATGATCCATTTCATCTGTTTTCAAACTAATTGTCATAGTTACGCAAATGATAACTTCTGAATTCACAGTCATTGCTCCTTTCTTGTTCCTAAATTTATATATTCGTGTTACCTTTCAAAACCTTTGAATGCTAGGTCCTATTGTCTGCCGCTATTGATTTCTTCTTTCTTGTTTCTACTTTTCTGCCTTTGTATAGCCTTACAAAGCCTCCTTCTTATTTTCTTTACATTCAGTTGAGGCAAAAACAGCCCTGGCTAAATTCTCACTATGCGATTAAGTGCTCTACCAGGAACCACAGGAAGATATATAGGGAGCGATAAACTTGGTCTTTACATTCAGGAGAGCTGTGATTTAATGGGAAGGACTAGGTGAGTATTCATGAAAATACAGGCAGGTTTTGAAACAGAGTGCTAAATGCTAGAGACCACTAGTGGAGGGATGCCCAAGGGAGGGGCTTCCCTCACTCATGACCAAAACTAAATGAAGCCAGTCAGAGTCAGGGGCAACCTCAAACACAGAGCATGGCAGAGATCTTCAGGGTCAAGAGGTGGCAAGGGATAAACAATTCAGCGTCACACAATGTATCATAGTTAGGGGCTCCAAATTGTATTGGTCCAAGATGTCAGTGGGCGTCTGCAGAAGGGTTCAAAGCCATGTATGTAGCCTCTGTCGTTGGATCCACTACCAGGGCAATATGCAGGCTGCTTATTGAACTAACATGCCAGTTAGTGACTGGGTCACTTGGAGGTGGTACTAAATAGCTCGCAAGGCACCTGCAGATACTCCTAGCACTCATGACATGATACTGAAATGTTCTGTTGCAGTGTATCTCATTCCATCAGATTATGAGCTCCATGAAGTCGTGGCCCGAGTCTTACTCATCTTTGCCTCCCCAGTGCCTGAACCATATGTATAGTGCTTTGTATTACCGAGTGGCTAAAAGCACAGGCTTTGGCGTCACATCGATCTGCACTTATTTGGCTTCATCGCTTTCCACCTGAGTAAATTTACTTATTGTCTCCGGACCTCAGTTTTCTCATCTGTAAAATAGCGATGACAATAATGTCAACGTCTAGGAATCGTTGTGAGAGTAAAATGGGATGACAGATTTGGAAGTAAGTAAGCATTCAATTAGTGGTAGCTCTGTTTGTTATTACATGATTGTGGAATGAATGGGTGAGGATGAGTGGGCTGAAGAAGGATGGTGGCCTATTTGATGAGGTCAGGACCCAGGGATGGGAAGAGGCTTAATAGGGGTGAACCCAGCAGCCCTCCAAGTCTCCCTCTCTTCCCTTGGCATCCTTTGGGTGATTGGGAGGCTGAGACAATGCGGATAATGTTTAAGCATCTCTTGCTCTGTGTAAGGCTTGCAATCATCTTGGCTGGGGGAACAGGGATTGAATAGACCCTGGGTGGGTGATGATGTTATTAATACAAACATTTTTCAAATGTAACATATTGATCTCTGCACCCAGTTGTTAGTTTGTGAGCACGGTGCCTTTGGAAAGTCATTACTAGAAGCTTGAATGGGTAGCTTAGAACAATTAGAAGCTTTGAACACTTTCAAGCTGAGGATTGGGATAAGAATGTTTTGACTCTGGGCTTCTCTGGTGGCGCAGTGGTTGAGAGTCCGCCTGCCGATGCACGGGACACGGGTTCGTGCCCCGGTCCGGGAGGATCCCACATGCCGCAGAGCGGCTGGGCCCGTGAGCCATGGCCGCTGAGCCTGCGCGTCCGGAGCCTGTGCTTTGTTGAAAAAAAAAAAAAAAGAATGTTTTGACTCTGTGGTTTCTCCTGGGCTTTCCCTGGTGTGCTGGACTAATTATCAAATGTAATTAGGAAAGCTGAGAGGTGGGGAGACTGCAGGAGCAGCATACTTTCCCAGGGACCCTCATTTCTTTGTGCAGAAAAGGAGTTGGGGAGGACTGTCTCTCTGTTGTGGACAAGCCGCAATGTATAGGGCACTAGAGGGCGGGAAGGGTCCTGGGAACACGACTTTTCCAGCAGACCCTCAAGCCTACAGGGACCCATTGCTCTTGAATAAATTTTAAGTGGTTAGGACGGTTTTCTCCTCCTTCTTTTTCAGGGAGGAATGGTATTCTGGGCTACTACCAGGTGCTCAGTTCACTTTTAGCAAAAAGTCCAATTTTTGTGGGTCCAAAGCGGTTAAAAACTGGTGCCCTTCTTCAAAACTCGTGAAGATAGAGAGAGGGACCTCCACGTCTCGGTCAGCCAGAGTCTGTCCATCTCAGGTTGCAGAAGGTCTTTCTCATCTTCCTTGGCCTACACCCCTGCCCCCAGACTTGGGCTAGCAGCACTCTTGTCTGAGACTCTGAGGAAAGGTGACATTTGTAGGGTCCTCTGCTTGCTGACTTTAATTCGGAGGGGAACATTCCATTTGGACATGGTCTTGAAGTTACTCTTGGTGAAATGGAAACAAGATACCACACACGCAACATGGAAAGAAAATGGCACTCAGTGTATCTTTACTCACGAGGGGCTGTGGTGCAGACTGTGAGCCTGGTATTTTGAGAAAAAGGAGATCCCTGGGGGCTAAAATGTGAAACTTTTTTCCCGTGCCAACATGGCATGAAGTTCATTGTCACAAGACCATCACATATCAAGTCAATGTTTCCTGTTTCCGCCTTCTCTGTAGGTAACCTGTCTCCATGATTTCTTTGGTGATGACGACGTGTTTATCGCCTGCGGTCCTGAAAAATTTCGTTACGCTCAAGATGACTTTTCTCTGGATGAAAATGGTAAGGACAACCACTGAATTTTATTGTTCCATTGTTCTCGCTCCTTCTATCCCTTAGGATTTCCATGGGCTTATATGGCCTGGAAAACATCCATGCATGGTCCCTTTCTCTTGTATAGTTGGATACATGAGTCTCTAAGTGAAAGTTGATTGCATATCTCAGATGTTTGGCCTCCAGACTCAATAAAACTCACTACCTGCCCCAATAGTGACCATATTTCTTGACCCGTATATTATGTCACATGGGCGGACAGGCTCAATCAGACCACGGGAAGGAACATTTGGATTCAGAACTTGAATATTGTATGCATATGTTTTTTTTTTCTAGTCAACATCCTCCAGCTATTTGGCCCATGTTGATGGTTCCATTTTAGAAATATTTTCCACTGTGTTGTTAGTGTCAAACATTTTCCCTCTTCCCACCTTCTGGCTTGTTGCCCCATTCCCCCTGATTTGTCGCTCAAGATTCCAGAAGATTGTTAATTTCAGGAAGGAGGTGAACATCTGCCCATCTCCCTTTGCTTGAGTCCAAGCTCCACGTGTAAGTTCACGGTGAATTAGCTCACACAGCCACAGGACTAGGGTATGATCCCGATGGAAAGACACATTCAAAACATATTTCCCAATAATGAGGAATAAAGTGTGGGAAAAAACAAATCAAGTTTTACTAATATAGAGTTTACAGACAACTCAAGTGACAGGGACCCTGAAAGGGGTGGCATTTCTGCTGTGTTCACTTTGAGAAGAGGCAAATGACCGGAAAATAGCTAAACAAATCTCGGGCTGTGTCCAGTTTCCTGTATCTTCTACCTCTTCGGCTCTGGACAGTAATCACTAAAGTTTATCAATCAAAACGAGAAGTAGAACAAACAAAAATGAGCTTTCTGCTTAACTCCGTTTCCTGAAAAACTTAATTTACCAGAAAAGACCTAATCTTTCTGAGTAACTGATATTTTCAATGTATCTTTAAGTAGAAGGTGACAAGGAGGTGTCCAATGAAGAGACAGCCCTGTGCCTAGCTGTTTGGTTCCACTTTGAGCATGATCACGTGAGGTTGGGGAAAGTATAGTGGAAAGAGCTCTAGACTGGGACTCAGGAGACTTGACTGCTCATCCGTATTCTGCTGTTTTCTTCCTTTGTGACCCTAAGCAAGAGGCTTAAGCTCTTTGTATTCTCATCAACAAAATGAGTATAATAATCCTCCTAATATATTAGTACAATCAGCGCCCCCAAATTACCATTGTAGGGATGCTGAGTGACCTGCATTAGAAAGGGTGCTCTGAACGTGTCAGATTGGGGTCGGGGAAGTAGCAGGAACGTTTGGCAGACTCTCCTACACACCCAGGAGCTTTCTGTAAGTTCTGAGCGGCGTGGTCACTGCCGGTCCATTTATTCATTAAACCAGCAC
This sequence comes from Phocoena phocoena, assembly GCF_963924675.1. Taxonomy (NCBI): domain Eukaryota; kingdom Metazoa; phylum Chordata; class Mammalia; order Artiodactyla; family Phocoenidae; genus Phocoena; species Phocoena phocoena. Next base: position 94,056,038 of record NC_089240.1, on the reverse strand, counting down.
AGCAGATTATGATAACATGCATTGAAAATCGAAAAGAACTCTGTAAATGCAAGATGGTGGTGGTGGTGGTAGTGCTTATTTATAAAATGGCATGACGTCCTTAATATGCCTATTACAATACGTGGCATGCGATGAATAATAAATAATAGCTCCCTCCCCCTCCTTTAAATTACTCATGAATGTTTCATCTGCGTGGCTGCAGCCTCTGAGCTGTCAGTCTCTTCTCCAAGGAAATTAATTAATTATGTCAACAGGTGCTATTCTGAGACATGACTGGGTTATCCAAAAGTGATTGAGTTGGCTATTGAATTACCTGCCCGAACTGCTTTTCTACTCCTTCCCTTGTTTCCATGATTCAGGAATTGAGACACCTGGCTTAGCCCAGGTGACTTCTGAAAGTTTCTCCCATGCCTCCCTCTCCAGAGCCATCGTTCCTTCAAACAATGAGAACCATGTTGTAGTCCTGAGCCCTAAGGTGCTTTGGTATGTGGTGCTTATAGCAGTTTCCAGAGGTTGGTAAGATGCTGAGTCTTGGTTCTCCCCGGCTCTACTAAGCTGTCTGTGTCCTTTTCCACCAGAATGCCGAGTCATGAAGGGAAACCCATCAGCCACAGCTGGCCCAAAGGCATCCCCAACACCTCAGAAGAGTTCAGCCAAGAGCCCTGGCCCCATGCGCCGGAGCAAGTCTCCAGCTGACTCAGGTAACGACCAAGACGGTGAGTGCTCTTCTCCTAACTGTGCACGCTGACTTCATTTACAGAGGCCAGTACCCTCTGCATGCAGAGGAATGAGTTCCTCACAAACACCATTTGTGTCTCCATGAGACCAATTCTATCAGTTCAGAGACTAACCAGTTCAACTTGTTTGGAGTCATGGAGACACAGCTGCAACACCGATTCTACTCAAATGGATGCAGACCAGAAATCTGACCCACTTGCCATGCCTGCTGTAATGCTGTTTGTCATGGTTGTGTTCATTGCCATCATTCTCAACGTCATCCAGCCAATGCACAGTCAGTGAAATAATCAAGTCAAACGTAAATTTGAGATAGAAAATCAGAATCAAAAACAAAATGTAGAAAAAGAAGCCACCTCCCTCAAAGTGTCCACATGGTGGATGCCCTTGAGCTTCAAATTTGACTTTGAATTTTTTTAGAAGTCAAAACCAAAAGAGAAACAAAATAAATTGCATCATTCTCACAGGAGTAAAGGACATACAGGCTAGGCTCTGAAAGGAAATAAAGGCATTTGTCATAGAGGATTTTATTTAGTGGATAGTGAGCAATCTAAAAAATGTGGTCTAGGGATCACTGCTGACCCTTGAACTATTTATCAGTGTGTGATGAGATTAGGAGCTTGTGGCAAATGTAAATCATGCCACTGAGCAAACCATTTACTTCACAGCATGATTTTACTGATAAAGGCAGCAGAGTGCTGGTTTACATTCTGGTACGAGGTCTCGCACCCATAGCTTGGGTGGCACTGATCTAAAAGGCAAAAGGGCAGAGAAGGCCAAGTTTAGAAGCTTAGTAGACTCATGCACGGACAATTTGAGTCCTTCATGGTAAAGAAATTATATGCTCCAGAAGATTTACTCATTTGTCCTCCCAAAGCTCAGGGTTCACCATGAGAATAATTCTAGCCTGAGAGCCTTTGGGCAGAGAGCAAAAGCACTCTTTATCGCTTCTTCAATTTGAGGCAGCTTGAGCAGCCTATTGGCTTTGAAGTGCCCGTGGCCTGGAAAAAAAGCCCGTCCTGCTGGCCTCACACTACCATGCCTATCACTGGCCATCTCTTTATTCTCAAGCAGAAGGAACTCAACTGTGAAGAGGCAGCTCAGGCTTTTCATGCTTTCATCTCTTTGCATACCCTGTTCTCCCGCACCTGGAATGCCATCCCTCAAACCTGCCACTCTTCTTTGCTTGAAAACTCCTACTCATCCTTCAACACCTCAAATAGAAATAGTTGTTCCATTCTCCGTAACATCATAGCACGGTATTCATATCTCTGGGGTAATATTCACCACAACCGTGTTGTAAAGTATGTATTTACTTGTATGTATTTACTTCATCAACTAAATGCTGGTTCCCTCAAGGGCAAGGTGTCATGTTCATTTCTGTATCCTCAGTGCTGAGCACAGTACCTGGGTCCTAGTAGATGCTCAAATAATGCTTGTGAATGAATAGATGCATAAGAGCACCTATTTCACCCAGCATGGTACTAGAGACCCAATAAGCACGTAGGTGATATTTGCGGAAGGAATAAAAAATGCACGTGTTTGGTGATATTTTGATTAAGCGTACAGAACAGCACATGAATCTATCTAAGCAAACTCATATTGTTCAAACTATAAAGACCTAGAGTTTAGCACTTGGATTGAGAATGAAATCGTTTATAAGGTTCTAAGCAGGGCCTTGCCCGAAAAATGGACTTTAAACAGTTGATCAAGATTCCTAAAGTCTGGCAATAACCACTTAGCTGATCATTTTTTCAGAAGTATCACTGGCTATTTCTGGGATTTCTAACCTGTATTACTCATCTCTTGCTATAAAACAAATTACTCTGAAACATAGTAGCTTAAAACAACAAACATTTTTTTTTTTTTTTTTTTTTTTTTTTTTTTTTTATGCGTTACGCGGGCCTCTCACTGTCGTGGCCTCTCCCGTTGCGGAGGACAGGCTCCGGACGCGCAGGCTCAGCGGCCATGGCTCACGGGCCCAGCCGCTCCGCGGCATGTGGGATCTTCCCAGACCGGGGCACGAACCCGCGTCCCCTGCATCGGCAGGCAGACTCTCAACCACTGCGCCACCAGGGAAGCCCCAAACATTTTTTTTGTCTCACAGTTTCTGTGGGTCAGGAATCCTGGGGTGGCTTAGTTGGGTGGTTGTGCCCAGCTCAGAATCTCTCATGTAGTTGAGGTCAAGGTATTAGTAGGGGCTATAGTCATCTGAAGGCTCAACTGGGACTGTAGGATCCACTTCCAAGATGGCCATTGGCAGGATCTTCCCCACAGACAGCAATTCAAGAGGGTGAATAAGGAAGAAGATGTGGTGCCTTTTCTGATCTACTCTCCAAAGCTACACACTGTCACTTCTGTTTTAGTCTATTCGTTAGAAGCGGTCACTAAGGCCAGCCCACATTCAAGGGGAGGGGAAGAAGGCTCCATTTCTGGAAGGGAGGAATATCAAAGGATCTGTGGACCTAGTTTTAAACCATCACCTAACCCATTAGTTAGAAATGCTGGAGTGGTAGCAGTTTGAAGTAAATCGATTCTCTTTGCAGCCTGTATCCAATTGGATTACCCAGAACACGTGAACCCAACCGCCTGTAATTAAACACAGTTTAAACCTGTGTCAAATAATTGATCTCCAGCATACTACATGCAGAATTACCCTTCTAAAATGTATGCACTTCACTGATTCTAAGATGTTGGAGACAGAGAAGGAATGCATTAGGACTCAATGAATATGTGTCAAATTGAAAGGAGTTATAATAGATCCCAACCTAGGCTTAGGCAGGCAAGATCTGTTCTTATTCCTTCAGACCTCCCTTGCTAAAAGAAGGAATGAGGGTGTATTCACACACACAAGGTAAACAAAGTAACCAATTTGAGGTAGGAAAACGGGACCTTACTTTGGCAGATATCAGAATTACAAGCAGCCCCAGTTTCCTACCAGTAGAAAATCTAAAGTGTTATCCTCAGTAGAGAGAATTTAAATCTTCATTTCAGATAGTCCATGAACATAAATGAAGTCAAACTCTAGTCTAGCCAACCTTCATGGCAATTTCCGGAACATTTGAGCTTATCTTAGATGATGTATTTAGAGCCTCCACGTGATTTCAGCCCCAAAGGGTAAAAGGATTCACGTAACACAACCTTGGCCATGCCATGGGAGTTTAGGGCCAAGTCTAGGACATCCACTCAGTGAACATTGCACAGGGCCAAAGCTGGTCTCAGGCAAACGGGACTTTCGGTAAGGTTCAGATTTGACATACCCATTTTCCCTTTTCCACCCCCTCCTCACTCAGGACCATCTCAAGCTGGGAGGTGTAGGGAGATAGGATATGGAAGAGGAGGGAGAGACATCTCTCTAGGAAAACCCAATTATACCACTTCCCAGCTTTGTGACTTGGGACAAGTTTCTTACCTTGTCTAAGACTTGGTTTCCATTTTGGATAAGGCAGAATTTGCATGTCTAGACAAAAATCATTTTCCATTGTCACCGGTGATTTCCAGGGTTGTAAAATAGCTTCCACAGAATCAGAATCAGGTAACAAGAAGGGTGAGCTATAGACAATGCAGAGTTTTGCATTAGCATAAATTTCTCCTTACAGACATAAAGAAAGAATCGTTCCATAAAGTATCAAGGTTTTCTGAGCTGTTAGCAAGAGACATATACAGATGAATATACATTTAACCAAAGAATAATGGCAGTGTGTGGGGCTGAAATTCTTTGTTCTTTTGTAGTACATGGTAGTACCACCCTGTTTCCATTCTGTGTCGGTCTGTCTTAGATCTGAGACTTGCGGATGGATCCACATTTCTTCATTCAACCTGAGCGACTAAAGGTTGTGGAAGATAGGCCATTTCCAGGGAACCTTAACTACCTTCCTTTGATGGCAGACGAAAGCCAAAAGTCTTCCCCTTTAGCCGGGATTCAAACCAAATGAAACATTGGCTCAGTTCAGGTTCAGTTAAAGGAATGTTTTGATGTTCTAGTTCATCAGAAAATATATAGGTTTGTTTCTGGTTTGAACAAGTTTGCTAGCTTTTCAAATATATATATATTATATATATAATATATGTATATATAATATATATGTATTTGGTCCAATTCATGGTTCAGGTAATATCTGGGTTCAGTTTGACTTGAGGCTCAGGAAATTGATGCCATTTGGTCTGTAATTTGCGTCATAATTTGATTCTTTGTTCCTTATTCCTTAAGGTGTCTCTTTCCCATTCTGCCCATGAATAAATCAAAGTCCTTCTACTTTATTCCCTTCAAGTTCAGTCCCTACTCCTGCCAGTACCGAGTTTGCCCCCAAAGGGAATGTCTGTTGCTAAGCCCTAAACTTGAGTTAAGGAAGGATTTGATTGTCTATACAGTATTGCTATAAGGAGCTCTCATTCTCGCTGGGCAGAGCTGACAGACTCTGAGAATCCAAGTCCCATTAGCCAGGTTTGTCTTTAAAGTAGGGCAAGGGATTGTGTGGTAAGCAGATGAAACCTGAGCCCGGAAGGCTCCTTTGGAATGTTTGAAGGAAGTTTGTGCAGTGCTCCCTTTTGATTAACCTAGGACTTGCCATTTGATGGGCAAAGGTAAGCCTGGCTTCAGAACGAAAGGAAGACATTTCTGTGTCTCTCTACTTCCATTTTAGCCATTAATGTGTTAATTTTTCTCTTTATGCAGCTACCCCCCAATTGAATTGAATTGAATTGAATTGAATTAAAAGGACAAAGTCAGCTAGTTGCTGGGAAGGAATCTTTTCTTTTTCTTTCTGTTGTTTTTTTTTTTTTTAAAGGAGCCTCCAAGGAAGCTAATTCCCACTTGAGAGGATTGTAATGTGATCGTTAGTTTGCCATTCTTCAATAGTATATCATTGTTGCAGCAACCCGATGTTCTGCACCCTCCTTCCCCCAACCTATGTGCACCTATTCCTGAAAGTCAAATCTTCCCTGTTCCCAAACGCCCAAGAATGAATGTCTTCTCTACCAAAATACATAGCTTTTGAAAGGGGAGGTCAAGGGCCACAAAACGGCCAGGTGAGGGTGCCCATGGGAGAATAGTATCCGGGAGTCCTCTTCTGAACCAAAGACGCTGCTTTGGGTTGCCTAAGATGGAGGGACCTGGATGTTCTGACCTTCCTGAATGTGACTGTCTGGATGTACCAGCTCGGTCTAATAAAAATATAATGACAGCCACAAACGCAAGTCTTGTATGTAATTTTAAATTTTCTAGTAGCCACAGTTACGCTCAAAGAAACAGGTGAAATTAGCTTTGAAAATGTATTTTATTTTACTGAATATATCTGAAATCTTATCACTTCATCATGTAACCAATGTAAGAAATTGTTGAGATATTTTACATTTGTTGAAATGGGACTGTATTTTACACTTACAGCACATCTCAATTCTGACTAGCCACACTTCAGATGCTCACTAGCCATATGTGACTAGTAGACAGCACAATACCCTTCTTCTGCATCTGAGAGAAGTTCCAGATAATGATCTTTTACATGAAGTAAATGCTCTGCACTTTGCAAAATATTTCCAAACCTGTCATCTCAGTTGTCACTCATAAAAGCACCATGGCTTAAATTGGGAAAGGAAAATTATCCAGTTTTTTTTAGATTGGAGAACTAAGATATAAAGAGGTTCAGTAAATCTTTCAGTCTTCCCGATATCTATTTAGTACTCAAGAACGAGAGCCCAGCTCTCCTGACTCCCAGGTAGGCGGTCCTTGCATTGTCCTTAAATCAGGGTGTAGAAGCTCCAGAGCGGTGAATAAACAGTCTCTGTTGCATGGTCCTTGCTTCTCTGCTTCCTTCCACCTTCCCCCACCTCCAGGCAAGGGCGGTGAATAAACAGTCTCTGTTGCATGGTCCTTGCTTCTCTGCTTCCTTCCACCTTCCCCCACCTCCAGGCAAGGGCGGTGAATAAACAGTCTCTGTTGCATGGTCCTTGCTTCTCTGCTTCCTTCCACCTTCCCCCACCTCCAGGCAAGGGATGTGGAGAGACTGGGAGAGGGGGGTGGTATCTGTGTCATTCTCCTTGTGCAACATAGAGCAAGCCATGAGTAATTAAGCACCTTTGTTTCCAGTGCCCAGTCCTAGACAATCCATCAGCCTCCCCTACAGTCAGTCCAAGGGGAAGTGGTGCCCTTGGCGAAGCTATGGGAAGAGAAAAACTTGCCTTGCCTCCTCCCCCACTCTGATTCTTTCTAAAACCACAGCTTACATCTAGTTTAAGTGGAAGAACTGTCCTATATATAAGGCAACTTTTCCATTGCCGTTGGAGAGCCGTTTAGTAAATGGTTGGAGCAAGCAGTCAAATGCCACGCCCCCCCCCCCCCCCCCCCCGCCCCCGTCCCTGAGCACTCCACACAGCATGGGATGCGGTCGTGCTAACCCATCTCCCTGCAGTAGCAGTCCTAGCAACCTGCTGCAGCCGGGGACTTGTGTGTTCTTTGGCTGCGTTGGGTCTTCATTGCTGCGCGTGGGCTTTTCTCTAGTTGTGGCGAGCAGGGGCTACTCTTTGTTGTAGAGCGTGGGCTTCTCATTGTGGTGGCTTCTCTAGGGCACGCGGGCTTCAGTAGTTGTGGCATGCGGGCTTCAGTAGTTGTGGCTCACAGGCTCTAGAGCGCAGACTCAGTAGTTGTGACGCGTGGGCTTAGTTGCTCCTCGGCATGTGGGATCTTCCCGGACCAGGGCTCGAACCCGTGTCCCCTGCATTGGCAGGTGGATTCTCAACCACTGTGCCACCAGGGAAGTCCAGGGACTTGTGGTTAAATACAACTGATTCCCCAAATTTTTGGTGGAGTAACTAGTAATGCTAGGTGCTATGAGGAAAAGAAATGATAAGATGAAGCACCTGTCACTAAGAAGCTTATGATTTATTTGGGGAACCAGTATGCATATAAAATTTAACAAAAATTTTTATTTACAAATACTTACATAGTTCATATGTGCCAAGCAACCGTTCTAATCACTTTACGTGTATTAACTAGTTTAATCCTTACAACAACTTTACGAGGTAGGTGCTATTATCCCCATTTGCAAATGAAGAAACTAGGGTATATGAACAATGTGACCTGTCCAAGATCACAGAGCTAGTAAGTGGTAGAGCTGGGATTTGAATCCAGGCAATCTGGCTCCACAGTCCACAATATAACCATTGCACTGTGATGCTAAATAAGACTTAATGATAATGGTTTGTTTAAATGCCAAGTGCATGAGAGATACAGGCGGTAAGTGCTATTGGAAGTACTGGAGTTTGTGGGAAAGAGAGTTCATTGGGGGCTAGGGTGCTAAGGGAAGGCTTCCTGGAAGAACTGGGGCTTGAAAGAGAATTAGACTTCAGTTGATAAGGAAATGGGTATTTCTGGCAGCAGAGAAAGCATGAACAAAAGAGCAGAGGTGGTGATGAATATAGCATATCGGGGTACAGAGAGGCAACCATTAAATCTACGTCTCCAGCCCCAACCTTCCTTCCGGATGTCAGTGCCACGAATGCTTACCAGACAGTTCTGCTTATATGTGCCAAGCGCAACGTGTCTAAAAGTCAAAAACATCTCCTCTCCCCAGCTCCCTGACAGTAGAATCAATTCTATTCTATTCCCCAGGCGCAACACCTTGGCGTTATCTTTGATTCTTCCCACTCTTTAATCCTTCACGTCCACCATATGCTGTTCCTGTTGTTGAACATTTGAAACATCTTCACCTTTCCCACACAGAAGTCCCTTCCTTTCCCTCATCACCTGATGCCTGGATTACTCAACACACTCCTACACAGTATCTCTGCTTCAAATCTCTGTCCACTTACACATCTGCCGTGGTGTCACCACATTTTTCATCCTAAAACATGGCCATTGTGTAACTTTCCTGCTCCAGTACCTTCAGTGCTTCCACGTTGAGTTCAGTGATCACTCCTGCCCCCATGGTAAGGCTGAGCGAGTAAAAAGAGAGAAGAGCCGACAGCTGAAGACTGTTCTGGGGAGCACAGCAATAACATGCAAAAACCAGGATTACGGGCTTCACTCGAGAAAACTTCAGTCCTCTAATGCCTGACCTGCTAGCGAAAGAATTAGTGTTCAGCCGGTATAGGTTGATAAATCACCCCCTGTGGAAGGCGATTTCCTAACTTGGTGCTTCAGTTCCTTCCATTTCTAATAATGGCAGTAGTAATAGCAATAGAAGATGTCATTACTGAGGCCTCCCTATCTGCTAAGGCACCTGGCTAAGCATTTTATATGTAGTCTCTCATGTACTCCTCAGAACAACAATTGCCATATGCATTCTTTTTATTCAAATGTTACAGTTGAGGAAACAGGCTCACAGAGGGTAGGTTACACCCAAGGTCACATATCTAGGAAATGGCTAAGCCAGGATTTAAAACCCTGACTGATCCCAAAGCATATGTTCTTTCCACAACTAAGAGCAGTGTAGTTTCTTCTAGTTCCTGCCCAATAAAATTGGGAGTGAGTGTTGACAACAGGCGTGCTCCACCAGAAACATGTTCCCAGCAGAACCACCTTCGACTGGAAATAAATGTTGTCAGCATTGTCAAGCCTGAGAAAATAATCTTGGCACATCCAGCAGCCTTCTTACAGACGTCCTCTTCCTGAGGGAAACTGATCTGTGCCAAATATTACACAACTGGGTACACATATCTGTTCTTTTCTTTGTTTGTTTTTTTAAATCTTTATTGGAGTATAATTGCTTTACAATGGTGTGTTAGTTGCTGCTGTATAACAAAGTGAATCCGCTATATGTACACATATGTCCCCATATCCCCTCCCTCTTGTGTCTCCCTCCCACCCTCCCTATCCCACCCCTCTAGGTGGTCACAGAGCACTGAGCTGATCTCTCTGTGCTACGCGGCTGCTTCCCACTAGCTATCTATTTTACATCTGGTAGTGTGTATATGTCCATTGCCACTCTCTCACTTCGTCCCTGTCCTCAAGTCCATTCTCTATGCCTGCATCTGTATTCCTGTCCTGCCCCTAGGTTCTTTTTTTTTTTACATAAATTTATTTATTGATTTATTTCTATTTTTGGCTGCCTTGGGTCTTCGTTGCTGCATGTGGGCTTCTCTCTAGTTGCGGCGAGCGGGGGCCACTCCTCGCCACGGTGTGCAGGCCTCCCATCGCGGTGGCTTCTCCCGCTGCAGAGCACGGGCTCCAGGCACACAGGCCTCAGCAGTTGTGCCTAGATAGCTCCAGAGCGCAGGCTCGGTAGTTGTGGCTCACGGGCTTAGTTGCTCCGCGGCATGTGGGATCTTCCTGGACCAGGGCTCGAACCTGTGTCCCCTGCATTGGCAGGTGGATTCTCAACCACTGCGCCACCAGGGAAACCCTGCCCCTAGGTTCTTCAGAACCATTTTTTTTTCCTGTAGATTCCATATATATGTGTTAGCATACGGTATCTGTTTTTCTCTTTCTGACTTACTTCACTCTGTATGACAGACTCTAGGTCCATCCACCTCACTACAAATAAATCAATTTTGTTTCCTTATATGGTTGAGTAATATTCCATTGTATATATGTGCCACATTTTCTTTATCCATTCATCTGCTGATGGACACTTAGGTTGCTGCCATGTCCTGGCTATTGTAAATAGAGCTGCAGTGAACATATTGGTACATGACTCTTTTTGAATTATGGTTTGCTCAGGGTATATGCCCAGTAGTGGGATTGCTGGGTCGTATGGTAGTTCTATTTCTAGTTTTTAAAGGAACCTCCATACTGTCCTCCATAGTGGCTGTATCAATTTACATTCCCACCAACAGTGCAAGAGGGTTCCCTTTTCTTCACACCCTCTCCAGCATTTATTGTTTGTAGGTTTTTTGATGATGGCCATTCTGACTGGTGTGAGATGATATCTCATTGTAGTTTTGATTTGCATTTCTCTAATGATTAATGATGTTGAGCAGTCTTTCATGTGTTTGTTGGCAATCTGTATATCTTCTTTGGAGAAATGTCTATTTAGGTCTTCTGCCCATTTTTGGATTGGGTTGTTTGTTTTCTTGATATTGAGCTGCATGAGCTGCTTTTATATTTTGGAGATTAATCCTTTGTCAGTTGCTTCATTTGCAGATATTTTCTCCCATTCTGAAGGTTGTCTTTTCGTCTTGTTCATGGTTTTCTTTGCTGTGCAAAAGCTTTTAAGTTTCCTTAGGTCCCATTAGTTTATTTTTGTTTTTATTTCCATTTCTCTAGGAGGCGGGTCAAAAAGGATCTTGCTGTGATTTATGTCATGGAGTGTTCTGCCTATGTTTTCCTCTAAGAGTTTTCTAGTGTCTGGCCTTACATTTAGGTCTTTAATCCACTCTGAGTTTATTTTTATGTCTGGGGTTAGGAAGTGTTTTAATTTCATTCTTTTACATGTAGCTGCCCAGTTTTCCAGCACCACTTATTGAAGAGTCTGTCTTTTCTCCATTGTATATTCTTTCCTCCTTTATCAAAGATAAGGTGACCATATGTGCATGGGTTTATCTCTGGGCTTTCTGTCCTGTTCCATTGCTCTATATTTCTGTTTTTGTGCCAGTACCATACTGTCTTGATCACTGTAGCTTTGTAGTCTGAAGTCAGGGAGCCTGATACCTCCAGTTCCGTTTTTCGTTCTCAAGATTGCTTTGGCTCTTTGGGGTCTCTTGTGTTTCCATACAAATTATGAAATTTTTTGTTCTAGTTCTGTGAAAAATGCCAGTGGTAGTTTGATAGGGATTGCACTGAATCTGTAGATTGCTTTGGGTAGTATAGTCATTTTCACAATGTTAATTCTTCCAATCCAAGAATGTGGTATATCTCTCCATTTATTTGTATCATTTTTAATTTCTTTCATCAGTGTCTTATAGTTTTCTGCATACAGGTCTTTTGTCTCCTTAGGTAGGTTTATTCCTAGATATTTTATTCTTTTTGTTGCCATGGTAAATGGGAGTGTTTTCTTAATTTCACTTTCAGGTTTTTCATCATTAGTGTATAGGAGTGTCAGAGATTTCTGTGCATTAATTTTGTATCCTGCTACTTTACCAGATTCATTGATTAGCTCTAGTAGTTTTCTGGCAGCATCTTTAGGATTCCCTGTGTATAGTATCATGTCGTCTGCAAACAGTGACAGTTTTACTTCTTCTTTTCCGATTTGGATTCCTTTTATTTCTTTTTCTTCTCTGATTGCTGTGGCTAAAACTTCCAAAACTATGTTGAATAAGATTGGTGAGAGTGGGCAACCTTGTTTAGTTCCTGGTCTTAGTGGAAATGGTTTCAGTTTTTCACCACTGAGAATGATGTTGGCTCTGGGTCTGTCGTATATGGCCTTTATTATGTTGAGGTAAGTTCCCTCTATGCCCACTTTCTGGAGGGTTTTTATCACAAATGGGTGTTGAATTTTTGTCGAAAGCTTTTTCTGCATCTACTGAGATGATCATACGGTTTTCATTCTTCAGTTTGTTAATATGGTGTGTCACGTTGATAGATTTGCGTATATTGAAGAATCCTTGCATCCCTGGGATAAACCCCACTTGATCATGGTGTATGATCCTTTTAATGTGCTGTTGGATTCTGCTTGCTAGTATTTTGTTGAGGATTTTTGCATCTGTGTTCATCAGTGATATATTTAGTTTTTTAAGGAACCTCCATGCTGTTCTCCATAGTGGCTGTATCAATTTATATTCCCACCAACAGTGTAGGAGGGTTCCCTTTTCTCCACACCCTCTCCAGCATCACATATTTGTTTTGCAACAGGGAAAACTCTTACTTCTCTCCCCTATTTGAAAGATTCACCACTGCAATGCTGTTTAAGACTGTAGGGAATAGATTTAAAGTTCAAATTCCAACTTCTGAACTTAGGGTATCTCACAACTTATGCTGGAATTTGGTCTGAGAACCGGCCCTATGATCAAATCAGTGAAGAACTGTTTTAGGGCCCCTTAGTTCTTGCTTCCCTACTGGATGGTTCTGGGGAGAGGGACAAAGGATTTCCACTGAGCAGAAGCAATTAGCCAAACCAATCCACACACCCCGCCCAAGGGCTCTTTGGAATGAATGTGTGAAAACCACAGGCCCTGTCTCTTGGCCTTGTTCTAAAGTAAGTTGAAACCACTTTGGTTCTACTTGGATGGCCTTCCAGGAAACCTCCCTGTATAAGTAGGGAGGAACCAGGGTGTCTTTGGACTGGAATGAAGGAACACTTAGAGCATCTCAAAATGAGAAAGAAATGAGGAAGTGGCTGCTGTATCGTATATGGAGATCTCCCTCTGCAAGGCATTAGGGAATTAGAAAAGACAAGACAGAGAACCAGTCACTAAAAGGTCATGGTGGTATGTGATATGCTAACTTTGAGGGAATTTTGAAATGAATCTGTGAACAAATCCTCAAGTCCACCATCCATTGAGAAGAAGCAGTTTATACCCTTTAAGCAAGTCCTACACTTAATAATTGCAGAGGGAGATCTCCATATACGATACAGGTGGCTCTGAAATTATTGTCATGGCTTTTTTTTTGTAGACTGAGTTATTTATTTATTTTCAGTGAGCAATATTTCAAAATAGACATCAAGCCAAAACCAGTAGACTTGATTTTGAGTTGAGCTCAAGTGTTGGGATTTAGAATGGGAGGGAAAAGCCAGAGCTAAGTGAATGAGTGTTAAATCAGTTTGCTCTCCAGTCAAAGGTTGGGTGAAAACATATGTCAGACCGGCCCTTTTCTTCCTGCGCCATGCAAACTTGAACCCAGAAAGTATAATGGCTTGTCTAACTCATTGCCCAGACAATTCTTTAATCACTGTACCTGGGGCTACTTACATCCACCTTACACACAGTTGCGTCCTGATTTCCAGGGATCAGTCCAGCCTCCAGACAAGGGAATCCATAGTCTAAGAGCTCAGCATCAACTTGCCAGGCTGGTGACCATACTCTGCCCTTGGCCGCCCATGCAAGGGACTGAACTTTCTCCTTGTTCTTCGGGAACTGACTCCCTCCGCCTTGTCCCTCACTCCTGGGAACCCGTATTCCCCTACACATTTAAATCCCTGCAAATCTAGTTAATTCAGCCTAGTTACCTTACCCGCCATCTTTTGTTTGGGCTTGTCCAGTTCCATTCTGATAGAGCCAAGGATTTAAAAACAAGCGCTGGGGAATGGGCAGGTATAATCGTTCAGAGAAGCTAGTAAGCCAAGACTGTGCCAGGCCAAGCTTGGCAGTTGTGCTGCATACCTGAGGGGCGTGACAGGGCACAGATACCATCTTCCCAGAGGCATGTGGCATGAGGGTAGTTACATGTCTGTCTGGCTGCTCTGTCCGCTATTGTTTCATGACATTTTCTATGAAACCCAGTTGGTAGGGTGAATGGAAGATAGCTCTTGCTAATCACTTTCTAATCTAAACTAGATCAAGTAGGATAAAAGTCTAGAAGATGAGCATAAGCTCTGGTGTCTGCTTCTACCTGCTCCTCTTTCTTTCTTTTTTCCTCTGTCACAAACCTTCTCCTTCCTTCCTACCCGCCATCAGAAAGTTGTCATAAGTAGGAGTCCCAGAAGCAAATCATGTAAAAAAGGAAGAGCAATGTAGCAAAAACTGAAAACAAACCAAAACACACATAGACTTTGGAATCAGAGAGACCTGTGTTCAAATCCTGACTTTGCTACCCCTAACTGGAGCGAGCCTCTATTTCCCTAACAGAAATTAGAATACGACTAGATGAGGCTCTGTGTGTGTGTGTGTGTGTGTGTGTGTGTGTGTGTGTGTGTGAGAGAGAGAGAGAGAGAGAGAGAGAGAGAATGGAAAGAGAGAAAAGAAGAGTGCCTAGCTTATCACAGACACACAATAAGCATTATTATCCTGGTTTGTATTGATAAGACTGATAAGACAGCCTAGGAGATTGAAAAGTTCCTGATGTACCTTGCTGTAGAGGGAAAAAAATGAACTGCCCAATGAGAAGAAAGAAATAAAAGGATTTGGACTATGAATAAATAAAGGGGTACAACAGTGAGGCAGTGCTGTGGTTCTGAGGAGGGAAATGAGAGAGACGAGTAAAAGAGGGCAAAGACTCCCCCAGTACAAATCTCAAATTGCAGCTGAGAACTGGAACATCAGAGACAGGAACTAAAGATGTTTAGTAAAGCAGAGTAAAGGAAAATGAGGGCTATCAAACCGGTGTTATTTCCAGTCACTCTCAAAATGAACTGTGACAGCTTTCCATGTGGATTTGCCAATCCAAGGCTATGCACAGTTCGTCAAACCCTATTTTCATCTTTCCCTGCTACTTCTTTTACGTGACATTTATACGAATTGGCTTCAGAATTCAAATCTTTAAATGGCACCCTCCCAGAT
This sequence comes from Phocoena phocoena, assembly GCF_963924675.1. NCBI lineage: Eukaryota > Metazoa > Chordata > Mammalia > Artiodactyla > Phocoenidae > Phocoena > Phocoena phocoena. The sequence goes on along the minus strand of NC_089240.1, from coordinate 94,040,993 downwards.
TTTTTTTCCCACAGAACCCATAGAAGAAATGCATATGAGAATATATTTTTATGTAGTCTGCTCCTTCAGCTTGTAAGGAATTGACATTTGCCTGTACGTGTCTATATTTTCTCATTTCTCTATGTCCATCTTTGGGTTTGATTCCATCAGGGAAGTCTGGGAAAGTGTCTACGTTTTTTTCAACAATTAAATTAATTGTAGTTAAATTGTGAAAAACTGATTTTCCAAATGCTTATGGAATGTTGATGACAAAATTAAATCCTTTATTTATAAGCAACTTAAGATTGATCGATTGGGGGAGTGGCAGTGAAACATATATAAACATATATAGACATACAGAGAATAGAGAGAGGTATACATGGAATATGTATTTATGTATTCCCCGTAAAGTTTGCGGATGAGAGAGTTACAGAGAATATTGATAAAAGAACTAGAAATTGCAAAAGAAACCTGTATGTGCAGATCTATGGCCAGTAAGTGGAAACCGACTCCCATACAGATAAGCTTTGGTTAATAATTTTCCACATTTTGCCAAGACCAGTGGGCTCATTCTCAGATAAGAAGCTAGATAAGAGGGTAGGTGAAAAGGACAGTTTTCACACTGGAAGTATAGTAGCCATCCTTTTGTAGCGTGGCTGACAAATGCTGGGAAACTAGAATCTGTTGTTGCCGAAAGGTACAGTGACCACGTGGAACAACATGGCGGCACTTACCTGGGGATGCCTACATCTGTTAGACTTCCTGGCTGGGGTCAGGGGTCTTTTGGAAGACGTTCATTATGTCAGCTGACACTGATCACAAAGATTGCTCTCCCATCTTGAATACTAGGGGCCAGGTCCTGTTTGGAGACCCCCAGGCACTCCTTCCTTTTCCTGCAGAGTAAATGACTCCTTTGCCTCACTGTGGCTTCACAGACTCTTGCCTTTTCCAAAGTGCCTCTTTTATTCACCAGAAAGCCTAGTGCCCTGGCAGAGCCTAGCTCCCCCAGTCTGTGTGCTGTTTGGCACAGGTCGTGTTCCTCCTTGCGTGGCTTGCATGGTACGTGCACATCACGCTCACTCCAAACTTGCCTGGCTTCTAGGCCTCTATCTTCTCCCGATCCCTTCTCTCCCTCCCCAGTGCTTTAATTTAAGCCGTCACCGCCTCTCACCTGGACTAATGCATTGTCTTCTAACCAATCTCTTTGCTTCTACCTTTAACCATCCCGCACACACACCCCCCACCTCACCAGTCTTCCCCCTGCATCTGGAGTCATAGTTTTTAAGTGCAAATTTGATGGTATCGCTCCCAGATTTCTTTCACACGTCAAACCCAGACTTCACAAAAGGCCCCCGGGGTCTGGTGTTTATCCTCAACTCCAGTCTCATCTCTCAGAATTCACTGCTGGCATCCTCTGCTCGAGCCATTTGGAGCTATTTGCACTTCTGTAAACGTACTGTATTCTCTCACACCGCCATGTCTTTGCCCCTACTGGTGTAATTCTGAAGTCTGGAATACCCTTTCTACCCTCGCTGCCTAACCAGCTCCAGTTCATTGCCTCAGTGGCTTTATTGAGCTATAACTGACATAACAAACAGTTCACTCATTTAAAATGTACAATTCACTGGATTTTAGTTTAGCCATAGAGTGTTGTGCAACAATCACCACTATTTAATGCCAGAACACTTTCATCCCCTCAAAGAAACTCTGTACCTATTACCAGGCCTCTCCATCCTGCCCTGCCTAATTCCTCCTTGCCCCCTGCTGGCCAGCCCCTGGCAACCGTTGATCCACTTTCTGTCTCTGTGGATTTGTCTATTCCAGAGGCACCTCTCAAGACTTTTTTCAGGTGTTGCCTCCTAGTCCCCTGATTTCAAAGCCTCTCCGCTGGGCTCCAGTAATACCCCTTGTAGGGCTCTGTCATAGCACTTATTCCCACTGTATTCTTACCTGCCACCCCACTGGAAGTGACTTACTCATCTCTGAAACCTCAACGTCTAATACTTGGCTTCGCTTAGAGAAGGTACTCTGTAGCTACTGGCCAACTGAATGAATGACTTCCAGGAAGCCCTGACAGGGAGAAAGGCCTCTCAGTGAGTGGGTTAGAGATGAGTGAATACACAGGCAAGGCCAGATGGTGGATTCCTAGTGCCCGTATTTCAGCTCACTTGCACTTGGATAAACTCATCAACCACCACACTGATGTCTCTTTCATCTGTACAGTTGATACGCAGGTTCCAGAACCTAGGGAAACATTACCATAAGTGGTGCAGAGAAAGTATATCCTCAGGAAATACCCATGATACACCAGTTTAAGCTTTACCTGTGGGACTAACAGCAACACCCTCAGGCCATCTTCCTGCTTAACTTTTTCAATGTCCTTCCACCCCCCTCCTGTCTTCCTTTCCTTCTTTCTCTTCTCCTCCCCCCACCCCACCAACACCCTTGGGATATTTGCCCTTATTTTTTTTTGCAGTACGCGGGCCTCTCACTGTTGTGGCCTCTCCCGTCGTGGAGCACAGGCTCCGGACGCGCAGGCTCAGCGGCCACGACTCACTGGCCCAGCCGCTCCGCGGCATGTGGGATCTTCCCGGACCGGGCCACGAACCCGTGTCCCCTGCATCGGCAGGCGGACTCTCAACCACTGCGCCACCAGGGAAGCCCTGCCCTTATTTTTAAAGCACATTTCAGAATATCTGATGAACAATGTAGGTCCTTAGATTTTGAAAGAGATTAACGTTAGATGAGATGTCTGAACATGAATCCCCTTTGAAAGCTGCTAATTGTTCTATTTCAGTGCACCACATTTCTTTACACGATTGGATCTTTAAAAAATCTAGTCAGCAAGGGAATATAAGATAATTTTGCAAACACAGTGGAATATGGAGATGTTAAATACTAAACCATCTCATTTTCAGCATTTTACTGACTAGAGACAAATGTGGGTGCATCCTGACTCTGGCTACCGTCATCCTCTTTCTGTCTCTAAGCCTTTCTCCCGATTTCAAACTTCCTCCTTCTTCTCGTCCCCAAGAATCTTTGTCTCCTGTCTCATCTCCTCCATTCCTGATCTTCTCTCCCTCTTTCTCGATTCTCTCCTCTGCCCATTTTGCTGTAGGCACCTCCCTTTATGTTTCGCACTCTGTTTCTCCTCCACTTTCTTTTTCATCCTTCTTCCTAATTAGCTCCCTCTCTCTTTTTCTCCCCTTCTGTTCTTTGCACTCGGAATGAGGTAGGGAAGAGAGAGTGGGAGGAAAGATGAGCAGGAATAGAGAGAGGGGAGAGAGATAGACAATGGGGCTGTCCTGCAGCTGCCACGTCATCTGTCACCAAAGGGGATGTGCCCTGGTCCAAATCACCCATATTTCTTCCCCTTTAAGGTAAGGCAACATAATCTCTTTGTGCCTCAATTTTGTCTAACATATAAAATTGAAACAAAGTAATATGTTCCCAGACTACCTCCCAGAGATGTTGCTAGGGTCAAACTTGGGAATGAATATGAAAAAGATTTGAAAAGAACCAGACCCCTGTAATTGGAAGCACACGGGGGAATGGGTGGGTGGATGGATTACCGCCTTGCACTGTATGGGGATCTAATTAACTGAGCATTGCAGTTCTTGCCTTTCCGAGGAATGTGTTTCTTTTCACCTTTGTTCTGCTCGGTCACATCACTTGGTTGTCTGTATAAGCTCATTTGAATGTTCTTAGTGTCTTCGGAGGGGAAGGATAACGTGTTCCTTTGTATGCTGTTGATTTTTATCCCCTTCCTTTTCTCTTGCCTTGGGCTAGCAAACGGAACCTCCAGCAGCCAGCTCTCTACCCCCAAGTCTAAGCAGTCTCCCATCTCTACGCCCACCAGTCCTGGCAGCCTCCGGAAGCACAAGGTATTATGTCTCTTATACCTTACTAAACCCCTTTGCACTTGGACTTTTTGGAATGGCTGGTGAGGGTTTTCTCTTCCGTCTACCTCAGCAGCACATCCAGGCCAGAATTTCCCTTTGTCTGGTCCATTAGCTTGAAGTGCTGGGAATCCCTGCAGGGGCTAAGCTTCCAGTCACTGTTATTTATTCTTCTGACCCCCAGTTTATTTAATTCTGGTTATATTTAACCAAAAGGAAGAGGTATGAAGGGCCCGAATAACCATTCTGAGCTAATAGTGTCACCAAATGATGGCTCAGGGGCATTGAGGGCAACTTATGGCCCCAGGCTCCAATAAATGACATAAAGAAAGTTAGCCCTAAGCTACTCCCTTTAGATTCACAGGACATCAAAGTATGAACAGGCCCTAGTTTCATTGTATATTCTTCATTACCAGGCAGATTCTGGTACAGTGTAGGAAGAGAGGGCATATATACATTGCATTGGCCCTGGGCACCCTTTACACCTCTAAGTCATCCCCAATAAATATACCATTAAAATAATAGAGGTGTAGAAATTCTCTACCCCCGCTTTCCAAATTGATTCCCACCCAGAAATCTCTTCTGTATCAAAAATCTGGAGTGGCCATTGCCCTCAACCTCATCTCTGAGGCCATGTGAATATGGTTTCTGCTCTGGTTACCACACCCTAGAGCAGCTTCCTCTAGGATTCTCTTGTCTTCTCCCAGCTCACAAGACTTGGCGAGAGATGGAGAAAGGCAAAAAGCCACCAGTGTGGCCAACTCCATCACAGAACCATAGAGGGTAAGAGCTACAAGAGATCTGAGATGGAGATAAGTTCGTTTCATTTGATTCTCTCAATAATCTTGTGAGATTGATGTTTTCCAGACGAGAAAATTGAAACCCAGAATGAAGTTACTTACTGGGGTGACATAGCTAGGTAGCAGCAGACGTAAGACTGGCACCCAGGTTGCTACCAGTGGTTTGCTGGGGCCAGTGCACACTAGCTCCTGAGAGCTGATTGTGTGCACCGCTTCCCAACTCTGTGTTCGGTGACATCCTGTTGGTACCTAGAGCTCAGCCATGATGGGAATATTTATTTACACCATAGAATTCAGCAAATACTACAAATCAAGGTTGTTGTTTTCTCCCACAGGAAGTCGGTTGTTACACATTTAACAGCACAGCGCTGCCTGACACCTATTTTCATTTCCTTTTCTCTACATCAGGATTTTTAATTTCCTGGTTAACTTGACCATTACCTGCTCCATCATTCCTAATGCCCATTCCATTCCTTTAATGACTTCTTTACCTTCTGGTACTGACCCTGACCAGAACCTTCGAATTGTTCTGTTGAGCTATTTGGTTTCCCCAAAGGAAGATCTGCTGAACTGTCTGTGTAACCAACGGTACCCAGAGATTGTGAGATGGATGAAAATTGCTTTTGCAGTCAGCTTTCAGTGATTCTTCTGAGCAGCAAACCTTGTTAGTGTGGACATTCCAAGACGAGGAGTAGCCTACTTCAGTTGTTCTGCTGTCCACACAGAACCTCCTGGGGATGCTCCACTGTTTCTTACTGTGTCTTTGCTCTATGCATTTCTGCCCATACTTTCCTTCTGGGAAGTGTGACCTACCGCAGCACCTTCCACCAGTACCTTCTCCAAAGGGCTGAGGGCAGCCTGGGCATTTATTTGGTCTGCACGCTTAAGTCCTTCCGCTTTGTAATTGACATGTTCAGTTCATTTAGGCTGAGGCCCCACCATCCATAAGCCCATTGAGGTGAGTGCATTGTTAAACCGTTTCATCTGGTTGGGTTTGCAGGCTGTGCGTGTGTGCGTGTGTGTGTGTGTGGTTGTTTGTTTTGTTTTGTTCTTGTTTTGGACTCAATTCTAAAAACGAATTTCACCATTGAAGAACCAGAACAAGCTACAGGTGGCAGCCTTGTCAGAGCCTGTTTTCTTTGTATCATTGAGTTTTCAGTGTATCATTTTATTTTTCAAATTACACATTTTAATGGCAGTTAAGCAAACAAACATTAAATAATAAATTATATAATTTTCTAGAGCAAACTTTAAAAAACATTTGGATTTTGGTATCATTTTCACTAAGTTTTTACTTTTTTTTTTTGTTGTTGTTGTTTTTGCGGTACGTGGGCCTCTCACTGCTGTGGCCTCCCCCGCCGCGGAGCACAGGCTCCGGACGCGCAGGCCCAGCGGCCACGGCTCACGGGCCCGGCCGCTCCGCGGCATGTGGGATCCTCCCGGACCAGAGCACGAACCCGCGTCCCCTGCATCGGCAGGCGGACTCCCAACCACTGTGCCACCAGGGAAGTCCCCTACTTTTTACTTCGATATTTCAAATTTACAGTTGTAAGATTGTAAGTACAAAGAACTTCTGTATACTCTTTATGAAGATTCACCAGTTGTTTATTTTTTTCCCTTTTACTTTATTTTATTTTATTATTTTTTTTTTTTGCCCCGGACGCGCAGGCTCAGCGGCCATGGCTCACGGGCCCAGCCGCTCCGCGGCATGTGGGATCCTCCCGGACCGGGGCACGAACCTGAGTCCCCTGCATCGGCAGGCGGACTCTCAACCACTGCGCCACCAGGGAAGCCCCCTTTTACTTTATTTTTTGTGTTCTCTCTCTACACACACACACACACACACACACACACACACACACACTTTACTAAATTTTTTAACCATTCGAAATTGTTTAAGACATCATGCCCTTTTACCTCTAAATACTTCAGTAGGTATTTCCTAAGAATTAGGACATTTTCTTTCATAACCATAGTACAATTATAAAATCAGGAAGTTTGCACTGATTCAGTACTGTTATATACTCTGCCGTCCGTATTCAAATTTTATCAACTGCCCCAAGCGTTATTTTTTTCTGGTCCAGGATCCAATCTAGGATCACACATTGCCTTCAGTGGTCATGTCTCTTTAGTCTTCTTTGATCTAGAAAAGTTCTTGAGTCTTTTAAAAAATCTTCAAGACAGTATACTGTAGAAATGAAGAGCACAGGCTAGTTGTTTGGTAAATTGTCCTTCAATTTAGGTTTGTCTGATGTTTCCTTGTGGTTAACAGATTGTGCATTTGGGACAAGAAATGTCATAGAAGTGATGTTGCATCTCACTCAGTGCATCCTATCAGGAGGCAGTAGCCTCACGCTTATAACCACCAACGATGGAGGATGAACTGGTTTTTCTGAATAAGCTAAAAAGTGTGTTGTGACCTTGGCTCAGTCCCCCTGGGGCTCAGGCTCAGCTTCTTGCTCCTCCTTTCACAAAGTTACTTGAACCTTAGCACCATCGAGGTCCTTGGGCAGTGGGCCTAAGCAGATATCACCTGAACTTCCATCCAAGTGGACCTGAAAGGTGTGAGTCATGGTGGAGACAGGAAGCAGGTGGCTGAGGCCATGACTCTCCTCCTGCACAATTGGAAACAAACGTGAAGTCCCAGCATCCCTTTGGTAAATTTTGACGGTTGTGACAGGGCCCTAAGCTGTAATCAGCCTCTTGGCTTCTCCTCTTAAGCAACTCATGGAGAATCCTTTTTAATGCAGCTGCGACGAGGTTAGCCAAAGTCCGCATACTCAAGTGCTGCAATATGGACACGAAGTAAATCCTTGTATAGTTAATGAGAACAACATTTTGCATTTTCATACTGCTTTATCTTTCTGCATAGCCATTTTCTCATTTACCCTAGCGATAACCCTGTGAAAGAGATAGGGCAGGTTAGCATTTCCATTTTACAGATGAGAAAAAGGAGGTGATGAGGTTAAAGACAACCCCAGTATGATTCAACAATTCAGAGAAGGTACCGTATTAAAGATGTTCAAAATGCCTAGAAACACAGGGCCGCTTTTTCATTTATTAAAATTTTTTTTTTCCAGATTAGTGATTGCCCTCACGGCTTTAAATTTGGAGGCATTTCGCTTGCCAAGCTGCCTGGAGATTGAAGGAAAATATATTTGACATGTTATTTGAAAGCATAACTAACATTATTTAAATATACATTTCCCTCTGTGTTTCCAGACCTTTTTTTTTTTCTGTCATCCTGTAACTGCTTAGAGAGATCGTTTGATGAATAAAGCAGGGTCCTGAAACTTACATCACAGACACCACTCTAAGTGGATTTTGGTAGTGTAATCAAGAGCGAAAAAAGAACTGCAGGAGCACACAAAGGAGGGTAGGAAAGACGTCGGACTGTGGGAGGGTGGGAGACACGAAAGCTTTATAGACTAGGTGACATTTAAGTGGGACCTTGAAGCCTGGGTAGGCTTTTGATGGCTGGTGAAGAGAGCGGGCATTCCAGCTTTTAAAAAAATCAGCAAGAACAAAGCCACACCATCAGAAAAGCACAGGGCACATTTGGGAAAAAGTAAACCCAAACTAGAAGCCAGGTTTCTCAAAACTTCTCTCTGACTTCCTTTGGACTATAAGCTTCTTGGACCAGAGACCAAGTTTTTGTTTTCTCTAACGCAGTAGTATCGCCAGCACAGCTGTATTTGTTACAAACATTTTGTTCTGTAGGGCTCCAGGGGACCAAGCAAATGAATTTCAGGTGCAAATTATTTGTATTGTTAAAGCAATATGCGTGTTTCTGTATTTATACATATCAATCAACAAAAACAGAATGTTGAGATAATTCCTTTTCCTGAACATTGTTCTACCCATACAAGAAGATATATTTTGAATACTAAATAAATTGATGGAGGACAGAAGTACGGAAGTTCATACCTAGGCCTAGTCCTCTGGATTTTCTCCATAGCCTGTGCCTCACCCCACCCATTCCAAGTCACAGCAGCTGCAAGTGGAGTCGCCTCCCAATTCTACTCCCAGGCCTGTCCCCTCTTCCTCTGAGATAACAGTCTGGAACAGTCTTTCTCGGATAATTATTTCCACTAACCAGCCAGCTACACTGAAGGATCTGTTACATGAACGACTCAGAACAGGGGTGAATGCTGAAGCCCAGTGGTTCAGTGCGGTGGGACCCAAAGTGGCTTCCATAATGAAAAGGCCCTTGTGTGCTGGCTGAAAAATGCCCAGGGAGTTCACTAACTTGGTAGTGCCTGCCTCCTTTCCCTTGCTTTGGTATAACTAGAGAAAAACAAAATGTAATGATCCAAGTTATATTTTATAGAATTTTAGGGCTAGAAGGAAACTTAAAGACGTTATAGTCTATATCTTCCTCAATTTTCAGATACAGAAGCAAAGACCCTGAAAGGGGAAGTTAGGCTTAGGACCTAGGTCTCCTGGCTCTTAATCCTGTGCTGTTTCTATTACAGTGGACTTGCATTATGTGTAAGTTTAACTTATGGAATTCATCACTGGTCACAATATAGTCATAGAGCAAAACTGCTACAAAACCACCTCTTACATTTCTACACATCATTATTTACTGAATATTACTGTATACACTATGCACCAATACATGCATATTGCTATATAGGGTTACCTGCTCAGGAATCATATAAACAGTATTCAGAACCTATGAAGCAGAAACAGAATCAGGGACCTAGAGAACAGACTGGTGGTTGCCAAGGGGGAGGGGGGTGGAAGAGGGTAGAAGTGGGAGTCTGGGATTAGCAGATGCAAACTGGTGTATATAGAATGGATAAACAACAAGCTCCCACTGTATAGCACAGGGAACTATATTCAATATGCTGTGATAAACCATAATGGAAAAGAATATGAAAAAGAATATATATGTATAACTGAGTCACTTCGCTGTATAGCAGAAATTAACACAACATTGTAAATCAACTATACTTCAATTAAAAAAATTTTTTAAGTATTCAATTGTCAATGTAAAAGATTTTCAAAAGTACTATTTTTTAAAATAACATCGAGATATAAAATTCACCTTTCCTAAAGTGAGCAGTTTAGTGGTTTTTAGAATAATCATAAAGCTGTGCAAGAATGTATTCATCACCTTCGAAAGAAATCCTATGCCCATCAGTGGTCACAGCCTCTTCCCCCTCCACCCACCCCCCTGGCAACCACTAATTTACTCTCTGTTTCTGTGAGTTAGCATATTCTGAACATTTCATATAAATTTTCCTCCGAACACTGCTTTAGCTGCATCCCATAACTTTTGGTATATTGTTATTTCATTTTCCTTTATCTCCTCAAAGTATTTTCTAATTTTCTTTGTGATTTCTTCTTTGATCCATTGATTATTTAGCAATGTGCTGTTTAATTTCCACGTATTTGTGAATTTCCCAAATATCTTTCTGTTATTACTTCCTAATTTAATTCCACTGTAGTTGAAGAACATACTTTGTATGATTTAAATCCTTTCAGATTTATTGAGACTTGTTTTATGGCCTAACATATGATCTGTCATGTAGAACATTACATGGGACCTTGAGAAGAATGTGTATTCTGCTGTTGTTGGATGGAGTAGATTAGATGTGTAATTATTTGTAGTGTCTGTCATTCAAGTCTTCTCTTTCCTTGTTGGTCTTCTGCCTAGTTATTCTATCCATTACTGAAGGTGGGGTATTGAAGTTTTCGACCATTATAGTTGAATTGTTTATTCCTCACTTCAATTCAGTCATTTCGTGCTTCATGTATTTTGGTGCTCTGTTGTTAAGGCACAGATATGTTTTAATTGTTATATTTTATCATTATGAAATGTCCTTCTTTGTCTCTAGTAACAAGTTTTGTCTTGAAATCTATTTTTTCTGATATTAGTATAGCCACTCCAGTTCTCTTTTGGTTACTAACTGCATGGTAAATCTTTTTCATCATTTTACTTTCAACCTATTTATGGTTTTGAATGTAAATTATGTCTCAAACAGCATAGAGCTGAATGTTTTTAAACCCATTCTGCCAATCTCTGCCTTTTCCTTTGCGTGCTTCATCTACTTATGTTTAATGTAATTATTGGTAAATTAGGAATTAACGTCTGCCATTTGCTATTTTCTATATGTCTTATGTCTTTTTTTTGTCCCTTCACTCCTGTATTTCTGCCCTTTTTATCTTAGATATTTTTCCAGTACACCATTTTAATTCCCTTGTTGTATTTTTTACTAATTTTATTTCGAGTTATTTTCTTAGTGGTTGCCCTGGGGATTACAATTAACATTTTAACATAATCTACTTTGGATTAATAGCAACTTAATTTCAACTTTATATAAAATTTTTGCCATTGTATTGATATATCTCTGTTCCTCCCCCCTCTTTGTGCTCCTATTCACATACAAATTACATCTTCGTGCATAATAAGTCCATCAACACATCTTGATAATTACTAGTCCATGCAGTTGTCTTTTGAATTGGATTATAGAAGAAAAGAGTTAGAAAAATTAATTTATAATTTCTTTCGTATTGACCTATGTATTTACCTTTACCAGTGTTCTTTATTTCTTATGTGGATTGCTGTCTACTGTCCTTTCATTTCTCCCTGAAGGATTCTCTTTAGTATTTCTTATAGGACGTGTCTGCTAGCTCTGTCTTTGTTCATCTGGGAATGTGTTGATTTCTCCTTCATTCTTGAAGGATAATTTTCCTAGATTTCCTTAAATGCTTTGATCCAATAAGTCTCCCAGCCTTTGCTGAAGGGCTCTGTGTGTGTGTGTGTGTGTGTGTGTGTGTGTGTGTGTGTGTGTTGGAGCCTGATTTCAATGCTCCGTCAGGCAGCTTGCCTCAGGCTTCGCTTGCTGTTTGCACAGGGCCTCAAGGCCAACCAGAGGTGAGAGATTAGGAACTTCTCAGGTCTTTTCTGAGAATATACCCCAGTCCTGAACATGTGCCTGGCCTTAGAGATTCCTGGGAATATTTTCAGAACTTTTCAAAGTCCCCTATGGACATGAATTCTCCAGCTTTTCCTTTTAAGGTTTTGAGCAGCTTCATTTGCCCCAACTGTTTCCCCCGCGTTAGGCAGCTGTGATTTTAAACAATTGCAGCTGATTAATGCTCCTTGAAAAGGCTGTTCACAGTGAGTGTGCTCTGAGTCAGGTCAAATGAAGAAGAGCCCCACAAGTGGGAGCTACCAGACAAGTCAAATAGTGACAGTTCTCTGGGAATAGGGCATTTGGGGGAGCTCCAAGCCCATTCTGCATCCTCCAGTGGATGCTAGGTTTTTTTCAGAGACTGTAGTTGTGAGGCTGTTGGTTTTCAGAGATACCCTGGAGCTGGGGAGAGGGAGAATAGAAATAGGGCAAGTTAAAGCACCCCAAATTTCAGTATTCTTACTGAGATTAGGCCATTTTTCTTGAATAAACATTTTTTGGATTGTTGCAAGCCTTTGGTTAATTTCCAGAGTTCTGAAAAAGTTGATTTTGACAGTTTTTTCCAGTGTTACTTGTATTTATGTAGGAGTAGATTTTCAGAGTCTTTCTCCACTATTCTTGAAGTCTAGAGCTCAAGGATACTTTGACTATGTTCAACTTTCACTTTACTCAATTTGTGGAGAACTGAATGCCTTCAGAGATGCAACTCCATTGTATACCACTTGGCCTCAATTCAATTTTATGTGTGTTTTTTTATTGCCCTCCTATTGTTTCCTCAGTGTTGTACTTCCTACCTGTTTATCAGTTTTCTAAGAAATGTTGTTTGGTAGTTTAGAGCAAGAGTACCAAATCATGTGTATGGCCTGGTCGCTTTGGATGGCCCCCTGAAGTAAAAAATGTTTCTTACATCTTTAAAGCATTGTAGAAGAAACAAAACCCAAACAAACAAACTGTGTGACAGAGACCATATGTGACCAGCAAAGAGAGCCTAAAATATTTACTATCTATCCCCTTACAGAGCAAGTTTTCCAACCCCTGATTTACAGTGTAGGGATTATGGGTTGGTGAGAAGTGAATCTATTTGCTCTAGTTGCCTTTGTTGTGTTTTTTAATGAATCAGTCTTTCTTTAAGAGTCCTCAGAGCTGGTAGAGACCTTACAGATTGTACATTCTGTATTTTCTTGATGAAGAAACCAATACTCAAAGACTTATTCAATGTCACAGTACTACTTAACCAGGAGTAGGACCTCAAGTTTCTGAATACACTTTACTTCTCTTTCCATTCTAAGCGGCCTAACGGACGTCCTGCCCCTTCTTTCTCAGCAAAAAGCATTCTGTATTAGATAAGTAAGTCCCTCTTCTCCCCATTCTTGTCCCCCTTCCTCATCTTCACTTTTTCCTTTACCTCAAGGAGAAGCTGCATTCTCTAATTTTCTTGGGCTATCCGCTACTGAAGTTCTCTGTTTCCATTACCAAAGAGAGTCTCTTAAATATCCAGAGACTTGACCCTAACATTTCCGGTTTCCTTTAGTATTTTGCTGATAATGTAAATGAAAACAGTGGTTTTCAAACTGTGTTTCATTTGGGGATGGGTGAGATTCTGCCTCCCTCATGTCTGGTTCAACCAAAACAACTGCACTTTTATTTATTTCATATATTTGGCTTCCAAGAAAAATTTCATTTGAATAGAGAATTTAAAAGAGAAGCGAGAGAGAGATGGAGAGAGAGATTTGAAAAGCTCTGATTTAGACAATGGGTGAAGTAAGTCCAGGAGTAATCACAAGGATCTCCAAACAGAGCTCTGGGAACGGTGGGAAAAAAACAATGCCATATCATCCCATCTCCCCAAGACATAGACAAGGCTTGGGGCAGTATTGGAGCCATGAATCCTAATTCCTGGTGGGAACTGGAAGCATTAAGAAATAAATTGGACTTAGGTGATGGGGTACATTTTCTGGGTTAGCCACTTGTTCAGGGCCTGGCAGCTCTCTGGGGGCCTGAAATGAACCCATAACTGATATACATCCACAACTGATTTTTGACAAAGGTACAGAAGTCAATCAGTGCAAGAAAGATAGCTTTTTCAATAAATGGTGCTGGAGCAATTAGATGTTCCTAGGCAAAAAAATGACCCCTAACCCAAACCTCATATCTTATGTAAAAATTAACTCAAAAATGGATTATAGATGTAAATGTAAAGTATTTAGAAAGGAAACATAGGAGGAAATCTTCTGATCTTTGGCTAGGCCAAGAGTTCTTAGATTTGACAACAAAAGTGCAACCCATAAAAGAAAAAAATGATAAATTGGACCTCATCAAAATTTAAAACTTTTGCTCTGTCAAAGACCATGCAAAAGTTATGAAAAGACAAGCTACAGACTGCAAGCCACATATCTAACCAAAGCCATATATAGAATATGAAAATAACTGTTAAAACTCAACAATAAGAAAAATCCAATTAGAAAATGAATAAAAGACATGAAGAAACATTTCTGAGGAATTGTTTCTTCAGTTGAACTCAGGAGGAAGTATAGATGTCAACCATGCACATGAAAAGATGTTTAACGTCATAGTCATCAGAGAAATGCAAATTAAAACCACAGTGAAGGGCTTCCCTGGTGGCGCAGTGGTTGGGAGTCTGCCTGCCGATGCAGGGGATGCGGGTTCGTGCCCTGGTCCGGGAGGATCCCACATGCCGCGGAGCGGCTGGGCCCGTGAGCCACGGCCGCTGAGCCTGCGCGTCCAGAGCCTGTGCTCCGCAACGGGAGAGGCCACAGCAGTGAGAGGCCCGCGCACTGCAAAAAAAAAACCAACCACAATGAGGTATCACTACAAATCCACAAGACTGGCTAAAATAAAAAGTAGTGAAAACACCAAATACTGGTGAGGTTGTGAATAAACTGGATCACTAATACTTTTCTGGTGAGAATATAAATGGTACAGTCGCTCTGGAAAACATATGGCAGTCCTTACAAAACTAAACATGCAATAATACACAACTTAGAAGTTGTACTCTTGAGCATTTATCCCAGAGAAGTGAAAACTACGTTAACCCAAAAACCTGTACATGGATGTTTATAGCTGTGTTATTTGTAATAGCCTAAAATCGGAATCATCCCACATGCCCTTCAGCCGATGAATGGTTAAACAAACTGTGGTAAATCCACACTACGGAATATTGCTCGGCAAAATGAAGGAGTGAACTACTGTTAAAGGCAGCAGCTTGATGAATCTCCAGGGAATTACGCTGATGGGAAAGGCCAATCCCCAAAAGTAACGTACTGTATGATTCCACTTGTATAACATCTGAAATGACAAAATGGTAGAGGTGGAAAACAGAATATTGGTTGCCAAGGCTTAGGCATGGGGTAGGGGTGGATGTAGCTATAAAGGGGTAGCACGAGGGAGCCCTTTAGTAAGGCTACAGTTCTGTATCTCGACTGTGATGATGGTCACACAAATATACACATATGGTAAAGTCCCATAGGACTACACTACACTACACACACACACACACACACACACGAGTGCGTGGAAAACTGCAGATGTTACCACTGGGGGAAACTGAATGAAGGGTACATTGTACAAGGCTACCTTCCCTGTACTTCAACCTCCTGTGAATCTATAATTATTTCAAAATAAAAATTATAGAAAATATTAGTTTTTTAAAAAGCATCCATATAATCTTGCCCATTCCAGAGCCCAAGATGTTAAGAAAAGGAGAGTTAACTTTATCTCTTATCTTCTTACAGGACCTGTACCTGCCTCTGTCCTTGGATGACTCAGACTCACTTGGTGATTCCATGTGAAGGAGGAGAATGTTCAGAGTCCAGAGTACAAGCTTACCGTTACGATAGGGTACTTCTGCTCAAGTGTCCAACAGGGCTATTGGTGCTTTCAAGTTTTTATTTTGTTGTTGTTGTTGTTACTTTTAAGAACACACTGTAGTATGTTGGTTTTATTTTCCTGTGATTTGTCATCTGGGCCACTGATCCACAGTTACCAATTATAAGAGATAGATTGATAACCATCCTTTGGGGTAACTTTCCAAGGATGCGAAATGTGCTAGTCCATGACCTTTCTATTGAATACTTAGGCGCCTGCATTATTTTTCCCCATCTCACTTTGCTCATACATGACAGTCTTCCTTCTGTAGAGAGTTGTTTACATACATGGCACTTAAGATGTGTGTGGGGGGGAAGAAAACTCATTGGCAAATCCAAGAGTGACAAATACAAGTGCCCCTTGTCTCCCCATCTCAAGAATGCTGGAGGGTCCTTGGAAGACGGCAAGGCAGCTCCCCAGCCTGGCTCTTCACTCCTGACTGAACCCCCAGTTTGTTGTTTAGCGCCAAGTCTGGCTGTCAAGGGGGAGAGAGAAACACCAGCAACTTGTCATTCTGACACCAGATGCTTAGGACCCCGGTGCAGGGCTACCTTAAAGAAACCAGGCAAAATTGGAGAACACTGTAGACATTTCAGTAGTGTTTATACAGCACAGTGAATTCCTTGTCAACATCTCCACTGGGGCAATTTAGAATCAATAAGCAATTAATAAGAGTTGGGGGTGAGCGGCTTCCATATACCTGATTCCTCTAGGAGGCTGTCTAACACAAACCGTACGGTATCCATCTATCTCTGTTCTATTGAATGCCTTGTCAACAGCTAACACTGAAAACACTGTGAGAATTTGTTTTCAGGTCTGACACCTTTCGGTCGCTTTTTATAGCAAGAAACCAATATCCTTTTTATAAAACCTCGTGTCTATATTTCAGGAGCAAACTCTTCAGGCTCCTTTTTTATAAACTGGTGATTTTTCTTTTGTCTAAAAAACACGTGCAGAAAATTTACCAAAAAAAAAAAATGCAGAAGAATAACGTAGTTTAGAAATCATGCTGTCACTGCCAAACAGAAACCTCCAGGAAAAAACAAAATGAATAGCAGAGGCCAATTCAATAGAATCAGTCTTTTGATAACTTTTTAACAGTTATGCTTACATTAATAATTTCAATGTGGACCAGACATTCTGATTATATTTTAAATGAAATGTTATGGCATATTTTAAGCAGCTCTTTTTTATCTATAATCCTGATATTTCATACTGAAGACAGAGAGTCCTTTCACTTGTTTTTAACACTAGAAAGGATTTCTCTTTGCTAAGGACTGATCATTTGAAATAGTTCTCAGTCTTTGAGGTACAGGTTCATAACACTGCTTTTTGTCTGTAATCATAGCCCATAATAGCAAAGGCAACTAAATTAAGTGAAAGCCATGCATGCCAGTTCTGTGTTTGCTTTTAGCAGATATGAAGATGTCCTTATTTCTTTGTAATTGTTCAGATAGTTGGAAAGGCGCGGCATTTGAAGCCAGGCTGCCGTTTGGCTATTGAATGACTTGCATTTGTTCCTCCACTTTAACTAGAATGAACTTGCTCTGTGTGTGTGTGTGTGTGTGTGTGTGTGTGTGTGTGTGTGTGTGCGCGCACAGCTGCTTCATAATTAGGAGATATTACAGGACACCCCGACATGGATCGGTGACAACTTGGTGGCATTGCTGATGTGCGCTGGGTAGGAGGAAACTTGTGATGGAAGGGGTAGATCAGATGCCCCTAGACAAGCTTCAGGTGTCCTTAGCTACATAAAACAGTTTTGGTTCAAGGAAAGTCCAGACGTTGGTAGTATTGATTCCCGGTAAAACTGGTCATTGAAGAACCCCAAATTATGAGACTCTCTTTTTGCCCCTCTCCTTTATTTGTAGGCTGTTAGAAACCATTAAGAAGCCCATTGTACTTACCCCCTACTTCTTTCTAGAAGTTCAAGGTTTGCTTAGTGCCTGCCAGAGCAATTTGTAGTTAATTGGGAAAAATTGGTACTCGGGTTGGAGGATGTAGAGAGTGGTAGGAGGTCTGTTTCTAAACTGCAGGCCCGATTCCCCAAAGATTTCACCCACAATCTTTCCCCAGATCTCATTTAGTCCAGTTCCTTCGATTTAAGATGAAATGCAGGCTGAGGCAGCCAAATGACCTACTGGTAGAGAGCAGGACCAGAGGAGAAACTCAGATTTCCTCATGTCCATGCTACACCCCTGAGTGTTCCCTTGTTCCCTTGCTTGTGGCACAAGTACCATTAGAAAATATTCAGTGGCCATATCTTCTTTAGAATGATCTTTCAACCTTCTATAATAATCAAAGAATTCCTATTATTGTCTTCTATAATAATAGAATTTCTACCTTTTAAAAAATTAATAATAGAATTTCTACCTTTAAAAAAGTCAATTATAAGGAAATGTTTCTGTACTGCCACTTTAGGGGAGTTTGGTATAGTTCAAAATTCAAGCCTTTAACAATTGCATTTTAAATTGGCCCACTTTCAAGGCAAAAAGAAATCTGGTTCTTACTGAGCACCTTCACCCCTGTCATTGGTTCTCAATTTTATCCAATCCAGTTTTACTACGAAAGTCCCATTGTGTTACCTTCTGCACAGGCAGCAAGTAGCAAGTTACTCAGCAAGGATTTGCCGCCACTCCCCCAGCCCCAGTCTCCCTCCCGCTAGGACACACACACAGACACACACACAATCCATCTGTTGCTTGTTCCTACCTCCTGATTTTTCTTCCTTACAGAAATAGAAATAGGGACAAAGAAAGGGAAAATGTATATATGGGGCTGGGCTGAACAACTTCATACGTAGTGTTAACTAGGGGTAAATTGAGAGAAAAGTTCCTTTTCTCTTCACTGTTTTGGAAAGGATAGCCATTAGCATGACTGCTTTGTGTCCTTAAGGACTTTAGTGTTAGCCTAGATTGAATCATAGAGTTTTCTAGCTGGAAGGAACCTTAAGATCATATCATCTACTCCAAATTCCTCATTTTCAGGCCAGGAACGGAGATGCAGAGGTAAAGTAATTTCCCCAAGGTCACACAGCTGGCTAGGGGCAGAGCTAGGATTAGAACCCACATCCCCTGGCTCTTATTCCAAGGCCTTTTCCCACTGAACTGTATTGCCTTCCACTAGGCTCCTGAGAATTCTTTCCCGGGGTCATGTTGCATCTTGGAGCCATATGCCGCTGCCCTGATCTCAGTGGGAAATCCACCCAGCAACCTAATACGGCTCTTTCTCCCTATATTCACGTGGTTCCCATCCACATGGACTGCAGATGTCCCCAGAGAGAAGGAGGCATTGAGGACCAGCAGGAGCAGTGGGGCAGTGGGGTTGCTGACCTTGTCTATCCAACACAGGGGATCACTGCCCTACCTTAAGGAGCCCTCAGAACAGCCCCCGGAGCTCCTTCCCTGTTCAGATGGGATGGGGGAAGACTGGTGTCCCCTGTCGGCTCACTTCATCTCATCTCATACTGGTTGGTCTTTGTAGGCTGAGAGAAATGTTTCTTGTTCCTAGAGCAGGGGAAAGAAGGACGGGAGAGAGGAAGGGAGGGAAGAATAATAGCTTTGTTCATCCTGACTTTCTGAGATGACTTTTAAGTATTTTTTTTAAATGAGTGTGGCTATCATTCACTGGCAATGGTTTCTTTTAAAATATGGGAGTGAGACAAACTAGAGAAAATAACCTGACCGTTGCCCTCATCCACAATGTCCCCATAGCCATCCTGCCCTGATGGGGACAATTTCCAGGTGTAAGCAAGGGGCTTTGTGACTAAAATGTACCCTGGCTGATGTTAAACATTGACTCCTTGTGTTTGCACTGAAATAGCAAGCTATGTGCTGTACACACCATACTTACCTTCTTGTGTACGCTGCTCCTGCAGCCTTCCATGGCAGAAACCAGGGCAACAAGGTCTGAAGACGTAGTTTTCCTCACAGCAAGGTTCTTCCTGGGAACTAGGTATTCGTTAGTTGAGTTCCAAAAGACCTCCTTCTGGGCTTACCCCACTCCTCAGGAAATTCTGTCTCCTTCCTGCTTTTCCTCCTCAATCAGAACTAACCAAGGAACCTCAAAGGAGATGTGTTGTTATCAGAAGAAGGCAAGAAGAAGGGGTCTGAGCTTCTAGATCCTTCTTTGAAACACCCAACCCAAGTCTTAGACCAGCAATCCAGTGCTTGCCTTGGACAAAATTGTGTCTACTTCTTAGTCCCTTCAGTACTCTGGATGGACGTGTCCCCAGTCCCCCTCAGATTTTTTTCTAAATAGCTTATCTTTTTAAAAAAATGCATCTACCAAGGGCACAAGCATGCCCAATTCTCCAAGATGAGCTCCAGCACACTGACGAGGATGTTCCCCAAGCTCGTCGCACCCCAAAATCATCTATGCCTAGAGACTTCCCCAGACTCATGCACTGGGACAGTGGGATTTGAATGACCTCCTTCACTGTCCAGTTTGCCATGGGAATAAAAAGCATGGATATTTCTTTTAAAAAAAACATTGGAACTTGTCCTTGGCCACATGGGGCCACTTGGATTTCGAAGACCAGGCCTCACTCATGTATTGTCTTCATTGCATTAAGAGATTTGGCTTTGAGGCCTAGGCTGGCTTCCTAAGTAAACCATCACTGTTTTGAAGCTCATCTGGGACTGGGGAGGGGTTAGAGTCCTATGTTTTAGTACCAGGAAACTAGATAGAAGAAAGGCCTAGCCGTTGATATGCCGGAAGTGACCTGAGACCTCCTGTGTAGCCATGGAGCCTTGCAATTGCTGGGCTTCCTAGGTCTCTCTCCTGGTATGAAACTTTGAGGCTGTCACACTTCTGCCTCTGCCCAAGAAGGAGACCCCATATGTAGCCTCATCCACTGTTCTGTGATTCCATGCAGGGTTTCCTCTTCTTTGTAGTTGTGACCACCTGGAGCAAGAATACTGCCTTGATTCCCCTCGCCTACCTTTTGGCTGGAGATACATCTCCAACATTTTCTCTGGCTTCTGGTGGCCCAGACCCAGTCCAGTGCTGTTAACCCTCAATGGATTACCCTTAGTCAGCCCTAAGCCCTGTGATCATGGACCAAGAGAACACAAATCATTTCTTAAAAATGAATTCCCAATTTTATTCTTCCTCTGGCTAGCAGAAGTCACTTCCCCAGTAGATAGAAGGCTGGAGGTTCTCGCCATACAGCAGCCAAGATACATCCTTAGGGAGGAAAATGCACAGAGCACTGGCTCCAGCGGGCAACCTACTGTGGACTGAGACTTGGCAGCTTCTCCTAGCCCCCTCCACCTTTTCTTTTCAGAGACCAGAAGGCTCCTTTTCCATCAGCCGGCCTTTCAGTACGTCCGGCTGAAGAATTTTGCTCCTCCTGTCTCTTCAGGAGAGGGTGACTTCCTTCTCTTCTGTCTCTCCCACCCTGGTCCCCAAGCTTATCTCCATCCTCAAAGATCTAGTGTGGTCTTTATACTTAGCCTCTTGATGTTTCTTCCTGCTTGTTTTCTATTAAGGATCCAAGCAGGCCTCCCACTGTGGCCTAGGTAGTGCGACACTGGTTATCATATGACAAGACTCTTGAGCCCCTACCCCTTCTAACTGCCTAACTTTTTATTCCTTAGTCTATAGGCTTCAACATCTTCTGGAATCAGAAGCAATCTTGTCTCACACTGGTTGCCCGGGGCTAGGGGAGTATGGAATTCTCATTGGGAATTAAGGCATCTTCCTGCTCCAGATGAGAACGACAGACTAATTGGGAGAGGACAGATAGCACAACAGAAGTCAGAGCAAACATCTTGTACACTAAGACAAAGACTTAGAGGCACTGGAACTTTTCATTTATGGGTTGGTTAATAACCTGAGGAAATCAATGGCTTTTTGCCGCTCTCTACCTTACCTCCCCTGTGTATCTCTTAGTCTTTTCTTTCTCTCTCTACTTCACCATATTTGCTCTCAGTTTTATACTCTGTTTTATCACGCTCTCTTTCCACAGTACAAACATCTCTCCTTTGTCCTCTGCAATTCTTCTCTCTTTTATTCTCTCCCTTTTTAATTTTTTTCCTTCCTCCTTATCTAGGTGTTGGACATATGCCTCTTCTTAGCCCTGTGATTTTGCCTTGGTGATGAGAGGTTATTTCCAGACTCAACGAGCCCTGATCCTACCTGAGTCCCGTTAGAAGTTTGTTGGTGGGAATCAATCCGATCCTGGCCCTTTCTTCAACATTTTCAGTTGTAATTCCCCGAAGCAGGTCCTCCCAGGCAGTTTCCCTATAACTCACGTATCTCTGGGTCTTCGCCTTCCAAGCATTGTACAGAACACTTTGCGGTTCCTTTTAGTCCACCATTTTGTGGAGCAGTGAAGCGTGCTCAGAGAAATAATCAGCTGAACAGAAGAATCCACCTATGGATTCGTATCAGCTAAATACTATGAATTGATCTTGTTTAATTTGCTCATAACTTTAAAAGCTGCAATACGATGTAGTGAGAGACCACAGGTAATTTCTCCTGTCATGTGGTGTTGGGTGGGGGAACAATTTGTTTAAAGTTTTACTGTTACACAATAAGCTCTCTATAATAACCTTATAAACATAAGGCCTGCCAAATGTTGAATTTTTTAAAGTTAAACTGATGGGCAGTTGGGGTTGGTTTAAATGTTAAGGGTATTTAGCAATTCCATAATATAAAAAGAAATAGTCACATAACTGAATTGTATTTTTCCTTCTGTTACTAAATCCACCTAAACATTTACTATTGACACCAACTATTCATGATCCTGTGCAGGCAGTCCATATAAGAGTAATTAATGGAACTAAAGAAGCCATCTTGTAGGTCCTAATTTATTCAACAGGGTGCACAGCCCTTGGGAATGTCACTGCTTAGCGATGCCGTATGGAATGCCCTTTCCAATGCCGTTTCTCTATAAGTTCTCTCGAAGGGATTTGACCAAGTAAGAGGTTATACCAAAATGTCTCCAACGTACGGTCCTGTAATACATTGCAGCTTGAAGCCAATGATCCCTTATGACTTGTACACAACTAATGCATGTTTTGATTGAATTTCGCATTTCTCATGTGTGGTAAGTTCTTTAAAACGTTGTCGGTCACCTTTTTGTGCCATTAAACTTGTACAGAAAACGCTTTTATGGTCATTTTCAAAGGGAGAAAGTTTAAAATGGAAACAGCCCACCCTTTCTGCCCTATAGCTGTAGTTAGAACTCAGTTACTGTAGCAAAACAGCTGTAATTGGTGGTTGTAGTGTTAGAGGCGTTAGCTTGCTAGTGACTAGCTTTGGAGAGTAAATGCATGGTATTGTACATCACATTTCTTAAATAACTCATTTTAACCTCTGAAAAGAATATATTCTTCCTTGTGGTCCCTCTTCCCTCCCTTGCCTTCTCCCTCCCGCTGCTCCCAGGTGTCTTACGGTTGTAAATAACTGATTTAGGGGCCAATAATTTTTGCCAAGTCAAGTCAGCAAAGAACAAACAAACCAAAAAGGGGGGGGGGAGATATTTCTCAACATTCTCTCAGTAGTTATTGACCATTTCCCAAGGATTGGCATTGTGATCAAAGACCAAGCTCCCCTTTGCATAAAAATCATGGCAACTTGGGAGCCTCTTTGGCCATCTGATGACACTGCAGAATTGATTAGTTCTCAGAATCACATATAATCTAAAGACAGTGAACAAAGATGTCCCTTATCCTTGCAGAAGTTTTGAAATATTCAGAGGTCCTCAGAAGGCTCTGCTTGACCAGTGACCAATCATTATTTTTAAAACAGAAAAGGAAAACAGAGAAAGACAATAGACATTTAGGGATTTTTAGCTGCCCCTTTAGAATACTTATAGCCAGAAAAGACAAGGACATGGGTTTATATGCATTGCTGTTGGTTTCCCACGCAATGCCTAGCCCGCTCTTAGGCTGTGATTCAAGAGCAGTGTTCCAAGAGGGCATACTCCTTTATGGTTTGCTGTTCCCACTTGGACTGGTAGGTTTGGCGAGGCCCGTGTAAACCAGCTGGAGCAGACCCTTTTCATCTCCTGTGCCTGTTAATATCCCTCTTCCTCCCTCGGCGATTTGATGAGGGCTTTCTTTGGTCAGAGGACTTCAAAGTCTAGAGAAGTTCCCCACATGTGTAACGTGTTGTGAACTGTGAATGTTGTGGATTCACAGCGTTCAACACTGGGCAGCCACAGAGCTGCTCTTGCAATCATTTTGGCTCTCAAGCTCTGTTCTTCATTTCATTCTCATTTCTGTGTACATTTGCAAGATGTGTGTAATGTCATTTTCCAAAAATAAAATTTGATTTCAATATTTCTGGCTGACATTCTCTCTCTCTCTCTCTCTCTTTTTTTTTAAAAAGCATCGAACCGATGATCATATAACCACAAAATTTCCAAGCTGGCAGAAAAACTTAGACATCATATTATATTTTATCTGACCCCTTAATTTTATAGATGAGGAAGCTGAGGATCAATGTATGATGGAAACACCGTAGCTAACAGCACAGCACATTTGCGACATATATGATCTCAGATCTCCCTTCCGGAGTTGAGCAGGAATCAAAGGAACTCTTTATGCTTACCATGCTTTGGCCAAGGTCAGTCTGTGCCAACGGCATAGGTGGTCATTTCTAGTACTGTGATTTCAGTGGCCCAAGAAAGACTCCATGTGGGTTCCTTGAAAATACCTCTACCTGCTGCCTGCAATTCCTTGGACAGTGTAGCTCTTCTCCCTCCATAGGTTGATGTGCAGCTACTCTCTGGGAGAGGGAACACCTACGTATCATGTCACCTTCAGGCGTAGGTGACAAATTGAATATTTTTCTCAGATAGGGTTTCATTAACAGAACACAAGGTACTGGGCTCGTGAAGAGGTTGATGGAGAGCGAGGGAGGAAAGGGCACAGAAAGAGGAGGCGGAGATCCTGGAAAACAGTTTGGCCAACTTCACTGTGCAGGCCAACCCTACAGCTCCCATCTGACCTGTGTCTGGAGAAGCAAAGATGCCGGCAGCCTAGGTATTCGCAAGGACTAAGATGATCGAGGATGCTTCCTCCATACAGTATTTTATCAACTAGCCCCGTGACCATCACTCTGGTGGAGACAATGAAAGTATATGGGGAGGACTTCTTAGTGTTCCTAATCCAAAGAAAAGTTAGATACAACAACAAGACTGTCCAGGCCAGTGTTCATTCCCAATGTCATCAGGCCCTTCTCATCACTGATTTCTCATGGTGTCACTTTCTCCCACCTTGGTCTGTCCTGGTCTCCACTGCAAGTAAAATCTTTCTAAAGAATCATTTTGATTGTGTCATTCCTCTGACCAGGAACTTATGATCGTTGTCTATCGCCCATCAGATCAAGTCCGGCTCCTTTTCATGGTTTTTATCAAAACATCTCTGGAGAAAGAACTATGTTCCAGGTTCCCTGCCGAGGTATCTGCGAGACCGAGGTCTTGGTCTTAGGACTCCAGGAGTTCTAGTCTAGACCCGTTAATAAATGAGCCCGGTGCAAACGAGCGAGTGCTATGGAAACACCAAGTGTGGGACAATTAATGTCCCAGGAAGATGAAGGCCAGGAAAACATCATGGAACTGGCAGGATTTGAGAACAGATTAAGGGCTTTCCAGGTGGGCAGCAAGCATTCCAAGCAGACGGAATAGCATGAGAAATGGCCCTCCCTGAGAACCAAAAATGACCTGAGGTGGCAAGGTTATAGGCCCCGTACACAGCGTTCTGGGAGGAATTATAGTTTGGGTGGGTTTAGACCAGTGGTTCCCAAATGCTGGTACAGCACCCAATGGTAATCTGTAATAAAACGTTCACCAGATTATGGTGGAAAGAGAAAACTAAGGAAATACCGTGTGGTTTTTCATAGAAAGAAATGTACTCCATTTAAAGGACCATCTTTTGTTTTGCGATCATAGCCTTTTAACATTTTTCTTATTAAAATATTCTTTCTTTTATGAAATGTTGGTCATGGTAGAAGACACGTGTGTGTGTTTGTCTTTTAATGTCCTAACAAGGCAAAGGAAAAAGTGAGTAAACCTAGGAGAGGCTCAAATCAAATCGATATTTCTTTTCTTCTTAGAATTGGATGATCTGTGAACTCTAGAAGTTTGGCAACCACTGGTTTAGACTAAAAGAATGGAGGAATGGAGAAACCAGTATGAGCTAAGTTGAAAGAAAAAA
Source organism: Phocoena phocoena (assembly GCF_963924675.1). NCBI lineage: Eukaryota > Metazoa > Chordata > Mammalia > Artiodactyla > Phocoenidae > Phocoena > Phocoena phocoena. The sequence goes on along the minus strand of NC_089240.1, from coordinate 94,015,335 downwards.
GGTGTTTGGTATTTGAAGGAAGTTCTTCCTAGGAGTACTACTCTCTCTCTCTCTCTTTTATGGTTTCCTTCTTTCAACAGTGGCTACTGAAAGCCTCCTACACTCCAGGCCCTATGCGAAGGCCATGGGGATATAGAGGTAACGCAGGGTTTCTACCTTCAAGGTGCTCACAGAGCATCAGCGCCACCCAGGCACTCGCCAGAAATGCAAATCCTCAGGTCCTACACCACCTACACCGGATCAGAAGCTGGGGGAGTAGGGCCCAGCGATTCCTGTTTTTATAAGCTCTCTGGAGAATTCTGAGAACCTCTCTAGTTTGAGAACCCCTGCTCTTGTGAATTCCACTTCCTTTTCACCAGGACTCAGTGAGGATCTAAGAAGCCTACAGGAGCTCATGGGCCGTTTGAATCAGAGCAGTTTGCACCTTGCCCAGTAGAACTAGGCTGTTAACTTTGATAAGATCTCTTTATATTCAGTTTTCTGAAGAAAGACGGCCTTTTCAAGCTTGAGAACAAGCTTGCATATGTAAAGACATATTGAGAATGGATCTTTGCAACTGTTGCAAGAGCCCAGATGGGGACATGAAAAGATCCTGAATTAAGGCCAGAGCAGTGGAGGTAGAGAGGAGGGAGCTATTGATATAGAAGCATCAGGATCTGGTGGCCGGACTGGGTATATGGGATAATGTGAAAAAGGGAAAGCCCCGACTTGCACAATTCTGTCCTAGTTTCTGCTGTGCCCAGACGTGGTCCTCTGCTCTGGACAGTTCAGCAGCTTCCTTATCCAGCTCCTCCCCTGACTCGGGCGCTGGCCGTGCCATGCTCATTCACACTTCACTCTTGCTGACAGAGTCTACCCTTCTTTCTCTGCCCAGAAAAATACCCTCTGAATGCCCTTCCACATTCTCTCCACCTGTCTAAATCTCAGATGTAGCCAAAACCTACCAGTAACGGAACTTAAGGCATATTTATAAGAAAAACAAATCCAAACATGGAGAAAAACTGGCGACTTCCTATCCTGGACTTTCCAGGGCCGTCCTGATCTTAGGTAATTTTTTTCTTTTTCCAAATAAAGGTGATTTGTTAAACATATAACTAAATGTGATTTCGTTTTTAGACCTTTCTTAAAGTTTTTATATAAATACACTCAACAAATGGGAAAACATCCCTTGTCAGGACACACATCCGCAATGAGGGTTTGGAAAATGTGACTCTCTTCCGGGAGAGGCTTTTCCCTAGGTTTCCTTGTCAACTTTTCTGGCCCCATCTCCTCGATCCCATCGCCAGTGTGAAAGAGACGCTGCCCCGTCTATCTCTAATCCTCCCTTTTCAATGCTCCAAGAGGGTCTTTCAGGTAGTCTGATTGTATCAAGCCTGACTTCTTCAAGGAGACAGTCTTGAGTAAGTAGGTAATTTCTCTTCGAACCCCGGAGGCTACTGATTTTCTCCAATCAAGAAGACTTGGCTTAAGTTGTTGTAACCCCTCTTCCTTCCCTCCACCCCTCACCTGCACAACCCCAGATGCTTCTAAAAATACCCAATTTAAAGAAGGGTAAGTCCTAGGGGTCTGCATTATGTACCACTATTTACTATCCTCAGTAGTGAACCAGTTGCACACAGAATTGCAGAATGTCAAAGGTGGAAGGGCCCTTATAAACCATTTGTCCAATGTTGCCCAAACTTCCTCAGGGATGTGAGTTACATGGGATACTTGTCACAAATACAAGTTCTGGGGCCCCATCCCAGTCCCACTTGATTAGGGCTCCAGCACAGTGGCCGGGGAAACTATGTTTTTTTTTTTGTTTTTTGTTTTTTTACTAAATAAAATTTACTTTATTTCTTTGTTTCTTCCAATGTCTAATATTTTTCTTTTTTTTTTTTTAACATCTTTATTGGGGTATAATTGCTTTACAATGGTGTGTTAGTTTCTGCTTTATAACAAAGTGAATCGGCTATACATATACATATGCTCCCATGGAAACTATGTTTAACAAGAGCCTCAGTGATTCTCTCATCTGCGAAGTTCCCAGCGCTTCCCAAACTTTACTGTGGATTGAATCGCCTGAGGATCTTGTTAAAAAGAAGATTCTGATTTACAAGGTTTGGGGTGGGGCACAGATTCTGCATTTCTAACAAGTTACCCACGGATACTCCATGCTCCTGGTGCACGGATCGTACTTTAAGTAGCAAAACATTACATTCAAACTCCTCATCGTTCAGAAGAGGAGGAAACTGAGGCCCAGGGAAGGAAAGGAAGTCACCCACATTCAGACACTTGGGTAGAGGCAGAGATGGGCTAGCACTGGGGACTCCTGGGCCAGTGGTCTTTCCATATGGCCAGGCTGCCTATCACCAGCAGTCACTAAAAGCAGCCCAGCTGTAATGGTACTGTTTCCAATCAAAGGCTAATTGGAAAAATGATGCCTCCTGAAAGGGAAGCAGCCCTGGTTTGTCTCAGTAATGAGTGGACACACTAGCAGGGAGGGGACAAAGGATGGGGGAGGGGACAGAATTTATGTCTCATTTTAATTGAAGAAATGAGCCAAGGTCCCCTTACAAGGAGCCAGGAGGGTTAAGGTCACACAATGTCCTCCTACCTCCTCCAGGAAAAAAAAAAAAAAACTAAGCTAAACTAAATTAAACCAACCAACTAACCAAACAAACAAAAAACCATCACCCAAAACCTTGGGCAAGTGCCATAATGGAGGTGCTGCAAGGAGATGGGAGATCCCAGAGGAGGGGCAGTCTGACTGCTGGGGTGGGCTAATGAAGGCTGCTAGATATTGGAGTTAGAATAATAAAGCATTAATGATGAAGAATGAGCTAAGAATTACCCTGCCTAGAGTAAATCTTTATTTTAATGGTCCCCTTCAGGCACGGGCTTCACTGAGATGAAACTTGAGCCGAGGCTTCAACAAGTTGGAGTTTGTTTGAAGTTGGGGGGCGGGGACAGGGGCCTTCCAGCCAGAAAGACCTGTATGCACAAAGGCATAAGGGTCTGATCCACGTCCAATGTATCTGGGGATCAGAAAGTCCTTCAGTGAGGTGGAGGGGTGTAGAGGGCAGGGGAGTGAGTGGATGAAGACCGCGTTGCAAAGGGAAATCGGGATTCATTCATCTGACAAACATACAACATGCTTCATGCTGGGCACTGTATTGGGCCCTAGGGGGTAAACAGACATGGCCCCTGACCTCACAGAGCTCCAAGTCTAGCTAAGGGAGACAGTAATGATAACACGGTGTGACGGGAGAAAATGCAAAACGGCAGGGGAATCATATGGGGCACCTAATTCAGCCTGAGGACGAGTTAGGAGAGCCTTCCCGGAGAAAGTGACATCTTAACGGAAACTTGCAGATGAATAAAAGCCAGAGGGAGGAAGAATGTTCCAGGTTAGGGGAGAGAATATGTGAAAGCCCTGAGAAAAGTTAGTTGGAGCAACCGAAAGAAATCCAATATGGTTGCACTGTGGAGTGTGATGCGGGAGAGGCCATGAGCAATGAGGCCAGAGGCAGACAGAGGCCAGAACACACGGGGCCTGTAGGCTACGTTAGGCAGTTTGAACTTCCCCTTTGAAGAGCTCCCAGGGAGGTATTTAAAAGTTTTAAGCAGGAGAGAGAGATGAGCAGATAAAAGTTGTAGATAGATCATTTCTGCTGCTGCCCTGTGGAGACTGGACTGGAGGGACACAGGAACAGGAGATAAGGAGAGCATTTGCCCGGGGCGTTGACGTCCTTGATCCAGGAGAGAACTGATAACAGCTTGGACAAGGGTAATGGCAGTGCCGAGGTACAGGACAGGGAATCTACAGGGCTTGGTAAAGGATGAAATCTGTGGGAAGGTGAGGGAGAAAAGGTTTTATTTCTGGTTAGAGGGAAGTGAGTCAGAGGATAGGAAGAACTCCAGGCCAGGGAGAGCTGAGGGCCACTGAAAGGTGTCACCGAGGGAGGGATATTTGGGGGCCTCCTGCTGGGCAGTGGCAGCCTCTCACGCAGCCTGGGCTCTTTGGGGCACACCGCTACCAGAGGCCAGGGGCGGATGAGGGACTTCTGTTCCCGCCCCTCAGCGCTGTGCAGTCTCTGTGTGGACCGGGCCCTGGCTGGGTGAGCTTCCTTCTGGCTGAAGGGTCTGGGCCCAGAAGGAGGAACTACCAGCGGCCCAGCTCTCCAGAGGTGCGCCAGGAACTGAGTCGGCACCGCACATGCTTTATCCCGAGCAAGGCTCATCAAATCCCAGCGGGGTCGGGCGTGCTATCCTCATGCCTACAGATAGGAAATGGGGGCTCAGAGAGGTGAAGTGACCTGTCTACAGTCACACGGCCAGGAAGTGATGGTTTGATGGTCTTTCCATTAGACCTTGTTTCTCAGAGAAATTTTGATACCTCCATCAATTGGCCTCTACACTCAGTCCCACCACTATGGCTGCCACAAAAGCAGAGTTTAAACTCGTCTCTGCCTGGGAGGGCAGAGAGGTTGCAAGTGTATTTGAGGATGCTGTATTACAACACCCAAGGCTGAAGATGCTGCAGGATGAAAAGGCACATCTCACAGGCGTGGAGGAAGCAGCAAGAAAGTTATGGGGTGTTAAAGGCAGGTGGTACTTAGAATGGGGCACGTTCTCTCTAGAAGCAGTTTGGAGCTAACGGGGTAAAGACAAAAAGTGTACAAAGAGCTTGGGGGGAACATCACCAGGAGGACTGGAATTCGAGAACACAGAGTTCAAAGGACTTGGAGAAATCACCGAATGAGGCCCCCAGGCATCATTCCTGCTGGGTTCTTTCTTCATTTTATCATATTTTCCTTGTTTTTAAAAATGTGGGCTGGAGTATCAAAGGGCACAGTCAGCAAAGTGAAAAGGCAACATATGGCGTGGGAGAAAATATTTGCAAATCATATATCTGATATGGGGTTAACATGCGGGATACATAAAGAACTCTTACACTTCAACAACAACCAAATAGCCCAATTAAAATAGGGGCAAAGGACTTGAATAGACATTTCTCCAAAGAAGATATACAAATGGGCAGGAAGCACATGAAAAGATGCTCAACGTCACTAATTATTAATCAAAACCGCAGTGAGATACCCCTTCACACCCATTAGGATGGCTGCTATTAAAAAAAACACCCAGAAAATAACAAGTGTTGACAAAGATGTGGAGAAATTGGAACCCTTGTGCCTCGCTGCTGGGAATGCTGCAGCCACTACGGTAAACCGTATGGCAGTTCCTCAAAAAATTAAAAATAGGATCACCATATGATTCATAATCCCATTTATGAGTATATATCCACAAGAATTGAAAGCAGGGCCTCAGTGAGAGATTTTCATGCCTACGTTCATAGCAGCATTATTCAAAAGAGCTGAAAGGTGGAAGCAACCCAAGTGTCCACAGACAGACAAATGGATAAACAAAATGTGGCATAAACATAGAATGGAATACTATTCAACCTTAGAAAAGAAGAAAATTCTGACGTATGCTGCAATATGGATGAACCTGGAGGGCATTATGCTAAGTGAAAGAGGCCAGTGATGAAAAGGCAAACGCTGTATGCTTCATCTCTATGAAATATCTAAAATAATCATATTCATAGAAACAGAAGGTAGAACGGTGGTTACCAGGGGCTGGGGGCAGGAGAAAAGGGGAGTTGTGTAATGGGTCTAGAATTGCAGTCATGCAAAGATAAAAATTTCTGGATACCTGTTTCAGAGCAACGTAAATATACTTAAGACTACTGAACCCTATACGGTTGACCCTTGAACAACATGGGTTTGAACTGTCAGGTCTACTTAATACATGGATTATTTTTTCAATAGATACATATTATAGTATTATGATTCTCAGTTGGTTGAATCTGTGAGTGCAGAACTGTGGATACGGAGGGTGGATTTTCAACTGCCCGGAGGGTCAGCACCCCTTAACCCCTGTGTTGTTCAAGGGCCAACTGTACTTAAAAATGATTAAGATGGTAAATATTATGTTAAGTATATTTTTATCACAGTTACAGTCTTTAAAAAATATTAAATGTGGGCTGGAATCGATATTTCGGGGAGTTCCTTCTCTCTGTAGAAACCTCAGCTCCACTTTCCCCTGTTTTTCTGAGCCTCTTCCAGAAAACTTTTTCAGACAATGGGAAGAGTGCGAATGATTCTCTGACCAGGCCACTTCCAAAACTCCTCCCTCCCTCCCCAGCCTGCAGAGTCCCTCCTCTTTCGCTTACACCCGATGGATGTTCTTAGCCTGTTTCCAGTGTGTTCGTGGAATGAGCATTCTCGGAGGTACTGGATGAAGGCTGTTGACGAGGAGAAAGGTGTGGACAGCTTGTTCCAGCCCTGTAAGTTACAAGGAGCTCTGGGCTTGTCCAGCAATAGCGTAGCTTTGTAGATTTCAGGCAAGCCTATGCTTCCTCTGAAATGTTCTTTCACTGCAGGTACAAAAACACAGTAAACCACGATCCAAAAAAACCCTGTCCACCCGTGAATGGTGCTTTGTAAGCTGGTTAATGTATAACACTTTAGAAAGCTGGGCAGGGAGCATGTTTGCTTTTCCAACAGGAACCACATCAGGGGTGTCAGATGCCAATAATCCCAGGATTCTGTGGTCATGGGCTTTGAATCAGCAGCCAAACTTTGGCATCCAGACGTAGAGGCCAGTGATTTCCAACCTTTTCACCACCAAGGATCCCTTTTATTACTTTTTCCCCTGTGGGCCTCACATTTGGAAAAATTTTTATCTAGCAAAGCTACATTTATTATGGAATAATTCATTTTCCCAGTTTCTTACTCAGTGATTCTGATCCACGTGAGATAACCACACCAAGCTCATATAATTGCAGTCAAAAGCAAAGAAACGTGATATTGTACTTAGCTCTCTGTGGCTTTGTCTTGGCTGAATGTGAAATTTCTATGAGACTTTTTAAAAAATATTTCAAAAAATAGCTTAAGAACACCAGTTACTCCCTTTAGAGACCTGCAGATCGGGAACTGCCGGTACAAGGTAGTGGAAGCTCTGACAGGATGGCTATCAGCTGAAGAGGCTCCAAATCCCATGAACCACAAGTAGAACAGAATCTGTTCATCAGGAGGCCTCCCTGTTTTATTTCACTAGCTTAAGTGTTCCGTTTTTTTTTTTTTTTTTCCCCATGCAAAGGGAGTGATGAAAGAGATTGTTCCCCAAACAAAAATAACAGATGTTTACCAAGCCCCTACCTAGATGTCTGGTACTGTGACAGGACAAGTCTCAGACAAAGTCTGCCTCCCCCAGATCCTCTGCTCCCCAGTTCTAAGTCATGCTCCCTCTGGATTGAGGATCTTTGGTCAGAGGGCGTCATCTAAGCCAAACGTCCCTTCCCACATGGAATACAAATGGACACGTCTATGTGTCTGTCTACGCTACTATACTAGAATCCTCTTGAGGTCAACCACTTGGTCCTATTTTTCTCTGTAACTCTGCATCTCCACCAACCAGCGCAGTGCAGTGTCAGGCACCGGCAAGCGCTACTGGAATGAACTATGGTGAATTCTAGGCTGAGTAAATAGTTGAACTCTTGGGAACTAGACTGTGAGCTCCTTAAGGGCAGGCACTATCTTATTCACGTCTGTGTTCCCAGTGCCTGGCACACCATATGGCGCAGAGCAGTCACTCAGTAAATGCCTGGGTGGATGCACGCATGAATGGATTCCGTAATGCAGGAGCTGGTACCCTGCGGCTGGACACCCGGTGATGAAGCACAGACTGGTTAGTATAGGCACACAGGTCACGGGCCACAGGTAGAACCGCTTGTCACCATTTATTTTTGTAAGCCATCACCCTGGGCTGCCATGTCTCTGGCTAATCCTTGGCTAAACACTCCCTTCTGCAACACTCAGTATAGCTCTGTCCTCTCCCTCCTACCTCATCACCCTCCCACCTTGGCATGATTGAATATATACACCAACATGCACCGGGCTGATAAAAGAGCATGGTTCGGAGCCCTGGCACCCCATTTTGGAAAGGGCACTGACCCCTACTATAAAAGAAGCTCAGAAAGGACAGAGAATGAATGCGGCCGAGACATGTCTCTCCCTGTGGTGTCACTGGGTGTAATTTAAGCAGAGGCATTCCTGCAGTTGTTACACCCAGGCAAGTGTGGGGAATGAAACAGTTGTCTGTGACTGATTTAAACTGTGGTTTTTGACAACTGTGGCCTGGATTGAAGTGTCCCATCTGTTAAATTTAGTGTCCAAGGGAGCTGTGAACATGAGCTCTCATAGCAGGAGCTTCAGTTCTGTGGGGTCCTTGACAACTCAGGAAGAGTTCCTATCCCCAAACCAAACTGGACATTTTCTCTGCATCTAAGGGTTGTTTTAATTAATACAATTATTCCTGGCAGGATACTGGAATGCAGGAACAAGGTGGGAAGAACGTGCAGGGGGCAGGGAGGGGAATGGCAGCGAGAGCCTCTTTTCAAATATTTAAGAAATAACCAGGACTATCCTTATGCAAAGGTCACCCAAATACCCCCTTCTCAAATTCCCACCTCTACCCCCATCCTCACCCCATCCCCATCGCCCTTTTCTCTCAGCCCGAAGTCCCCTGATAACCCCTGCTTCTAGCAAAAGCATTGTAAGCTCCCATTCAGATTAAAACCTTATTAAGACATTACCAACCGTTAACATCTACTGAGCATTTTCCTTTCAGATATACGCTTGTAACATGATAGAGCCCAGAAGAAAAAAACGATATGGTTTGGATGGAGGAAAGTAAGAGAAAAAGATGCTGCGTAGAGAAGGCGGTCCTGGGTGAGACTTTGCCAGTGATAGAAGGTGAGAGTTCTGCATGGAGAAGGCAGGATGGCTCTATTGCCATCCAAAGAGAAAGGATGGTGATGGGAATTCCCTGGTGGTCCAGCAGTTAAGACTTCGGCTTTCATGGCTCTGGACCCGAGTTCGATCCCCGGTCTGGGAACTAAGATCCCACAAGCCCACACGGTGTTGCCAAAGAGAGAGAGAGAGAGAGAGAGAGAGAGAGAGAGAGAGAGAGAGAGAGAAGGGAGGAGGGCAAAACGTGCAGGCGAGGAGACCCGTGGCACACCATTTTGCCCTAGGTGGGCCCTTGCTCACTGTCTCCATTCCAGAAGAGCTTGGTACGAAAGAAGTTTCTATTATACCCATTCTCAGTGGCAGCCTTCCCAGCTGCCCCAGTCAACTAATCCATGACTGTCTACAACTATATTTGGCTAGGCAGCCTCCTGTGTCTACAAATACCAGCTTGGGGAACTCACGTGAACTCCTCACTCCTCCAGATTTAGGCTATCCCCAGTGTGATATCCCATTATTTGCCAACATGAACTCTGAAACCCAGCCCCGCCAATCCACCTCGCTGTTCTTTCCTGGAGCTCATCCCCAACACACACCACACTTCCATCTGGCTGACTCCGGGCCTGAAACGCTGCAGATCTCTCTACCCCATTCCCCAAATGCCTACTTTCTCTCAAAGCACTATGATCCTTTCAGGCCCAGCTCAAGTCTCATCTACTGCTGAAGAAGTTCCAGACAATTCTAAATTCTGCAAAATGAAAACAAAAATTACAAACGCACAATCTACTGGAGGATGTAGAAAATAAAATAGACAATTATAGTAAAAGTGTGATGAATGAAGCACGTAGGTTCAAATCCTGGTCCTGCTACTTACTAGCTGCATAATTATGGCTGAATCATTCGACTTCTTTGAACCTCAGTCTCCTCATCTATAAAATGGGGAAATGAACAGTACTTACCTCATTGGGCTAATGGAGAAATTGAATTAAATAATGCATGTAAGGCACCTGGCACAGGGCGGCTCCCTTCTGTTGCAGGGCCTTAGACATGATCCAAGAGGCATTAAGGGCTCATGGAGGGTTTGTCCCTGTTTCTTTAGGCTGAAGATTCTATAGGGAAAAGTTTTGACAGAGAAGCAGAAATACGCAGCTTAAGCAAAGTGCCCCTGGGGTGGAGGAGAAGAGTGAATGTCTGTAGGAGTGTTGGGAAAGGAAGAGGTCTGACTTCCTGGTGGAGGCCGGACTTCAGGGGCTGTTTGGAAATGAAAAGTGGAAGCACTATCTTGGTTGAAGGCCAGGCTGGACAAAGTACCGCTTGGTAGACAGCAATCGCTCCTCAGCTTCTGGAAAGGGGAGAGAGAAGGAGAAATGCACCCCACCACTTGCACCCACATTCTGTAAGTCACAAACTACAGAAGGCTTAGGGTCTTCCCTACTGAGGGACAGGCGCTACCCCTCACCTCAAGGGAAGCCAGAAACTCATTGCTGGGGGTCCGCATGACAAGAGAGTCCCCAGATCACATTTTCTCTTGGCTGCTTAGGAAGCCCCTGGTGCCCCCTTTCATTCCCACCACACTTGCCTCCTCCCAAGAGCTGATGGGTTCAGTTGTATGAAAAGTCAGCCTTCAGAAGAGTAATTCTAAGTTCAGGACCACAGGAACCTTCACCAAGACTTGGAGTAAGCACCTTAGATGCCTTCAAAAACTGATATCCTCACTATAAGTGTTTGGCTTTTTTAGTGCTCTTGTGTCTTGGTTACTGACCTTCTTCCCATGGTTCTCTAGCTTTAGGAAGTTTCACTCTCCAAGTAGGATTCTGTTAAATAGGAAAAACTATACTGAGTATCTTTCTGTCAGAGGGAGCAGCAACATCACCCACTGTTGACATCTCCAACTTGACGTCTCCCATGGTCCCTGTGCTGGGGCAGAGCCGCCAAGGGGCACCAAGGCATGAAGAAAGCTACCAGGCATAGGCCTTTGTCTGACAGCTCACAGTTGAACTTCACTTAGAGCGAGGGGCTCCAAAGGGATGAGGCACCAGCCTGGAAGTCTTCCAGAGGAATCCTTGTATCTGCGTATAATTCCCTCACCAATCTTGGAAGTGTTTGTGCATGCCCTGTTCCTGAGGGTATGTACGCTCTTCTGAAGAGGGTGTCTTACTTAGGATTAGAGCTCTATAGAGGGTGAAAGGGAAGGAATGAAGGAAGAAGTTCACTAAGATTGCCTCCAGACCCCAAACTTGGGCCCAGCTAACCACGGCAGTATGGCACGATGGAAGTAGCCAGGCCTTCCACCCAAAAGCCAGGATTTGAATCTCAGCTCTGCCACAGAAAGACCCATCTTAGTGCTGTGAAAACTAAACATGATGATATACAGGAAGCAAACTGTGCATGACACATGTTCCATCAAAACCAGCTGAAGCAGAGGTGCTGAAGAATTTACTTCCTGTGCTTGGAATACCAGCTCCTTTGGGGGGCAGCGTGCTTGTGTTCATTCTCTAAACCTGTTACTCCCAATGTTTTCCACTAGTCCAGAACTCCCACCACTCTTGTAACACTCTCCCTTTGTTGCCTGCTTAAAGGAGCCAAGATTTAGCCAGACCTCAAGGTGGGAGAAGACCTCTTGCGCACCACGAGGCAGGTCTCAGGCCTGTACTCTCTGGGCTTTGGTTTTCTCACAGTCCGGTCAGTGTGCTGTGCTCCACTATCTTTTCCCACCCCCATCCCTTAGCTATTCCTTCCTCCCCTTCATCTTATCAAAGCCATACTTATCCTTCAAGGCCCAATTCAAATTCCTCATCACATGAATCCTCCTCCCATGCTCTATCATTGTTAATACATCCCACACATATTCACCCTTAACAAGCCTGGTTGTACGAATGTGACTGTTTCATTTCCAGGAAGCATGGAGGCGATCTGAGAACTAGGGCCAGTCAAATCTTCTCTTTTTTCCATATCCTTGCATGCCTTCAGGGAGCAAGCATTATGCCAGGCTCTGGGGCTAGAGATGAACTTGACACAGTCCCTATCCTCAAAGTGGGGTAAACACCTCGGAGAAAGACTTAAGATGAGTGCTGTGCCATTTGAGGTCACTGGCCGGGGTCAGGTATTCAAGGTAGAGAAAAGGGCACTTGGAAAGACCTGGGGAAAGGGAAAGTCATGCCGTGTTCTGAGGATGATTAGAGCACTGTGTAGTGCAAACTTTGGCCACACAACAGGAAATATGGCTGGAGATGGAGAGTGAGGCCACCTCTGAAGGGCCTGGTTTTTGAAGCTAAAGAATCTCAATCATATCCTGTAAGCAATGGGAGCTGAGGGAGCTTTCTCTATGCTAGCAGTGAACATATTTTATATCAACTATCTGTCTCCTTGTCAGTTTTTCCTCCAGCACTGTTTCTCACCCAGCGCTGGTTTTGCCCTCTACGAGAACTTTGGGCAGGTCTGTGGACATTTTTAGTTGTCATAACTTGGAAGATGCTACTGGCATCCAGTCAGTAGGGGGCCAGGAATATTGCTGAACATGGTACAACATACTGAACAGCCCCCACAACAAAGAACTGCCCAGTCCCTAATGTCAATAGTACCAAAGATGAGAAATCCTGTCCTACAAGAATGACTACGGTCTCTCTCTTCAAGGTCCAGCAGGTTCTCAGATACTGTGAGTGCTTAATAAACATTGAATGAATGATCTGAATGTCCCAGATCCTCTTCTGGGAAAAGTGTGTATCTAAATAGCTACTGCTCTATTTAATTACTCTCTTTCCCAACACATTCTCTGTGTGTCTGTCTCCATCTATTAGATTGTAGTTCCATGAGGGCATGGACTCTGGCTGGTTCACTGCTGTCTCCCCAGCAGTTAGGTGAGTGACTGGCAAATATTAGGTGCTCATAAATGTTTGTTGAATCACTGAATGGTAGATTTGATGAGTGGGGCTGGGGATAGAGACCAGAGGAAGCTAGGGTTTGAAGTAATTGAGATTTCTCCTTTCCTGGCAAGAGGCAGAAAGGGGAGACTGACAGTTCTGAAGATCTTCTGTACTGAATTTCCCCAAACCTACTCTGTCATTTGGACCATGACTTCCAGTTTTCAGAAGTTTAATTATCGTGCGTCTTGGATATTTTTAGGCTAATTCTGTTTGGGGTTCACTCAGCTTCTTTAATTTGTAGGTTTATATCTTTTGACAAATTTGGAAAATTTTAAGCCACTATTTCTTCAAATATTTTTTCAGCCCCACACTCTTAATTCTCTCCTTCTGAGATTCCAATGATACAAACATTAATTCTTCTGCTATTGTCCCACAGATCCCTGAGGCCCTGTTCACATTTTTTTTCAGTCTATTTCCTCTCTGCTTTTCAGATTGGGTAAGTTCTATTCATCTGTCTTCACATTCCCTGATTCTATCCTGTTATCTCCACTCTATTGAGCCCATCCAGGAAGTATTTTTGTTGTTTCTGTTATTGTATTTTTCAGTTCTATAATTTACCTCTAGTTCTTCTTTACATTTTCTGTTTCTTTCCTGGGATTTCCCATGCTTTTCATTTGTTTCAGAAGAATTTGTAATTGCTCGTTGAGGCCAACTAACCCTGCCTCACATTGCCTTGTTCAGTCTTCTCCCTGCAGGATGGGCATGGAAACTCAGCACAGCTAGACTAGGCTGGTAGCAGGGCATAGAAGATCAGCTCCCCACTCAGCTCCACTGAAACCCCAGGGGAGTGGTGTGCCGTTGTTCCATTGATGTTTAGTTGGAGTAGGGTGGGAAGTGCCCCCCAAAAGGTGTTATATTATTAGATGACCCTTTTCCTAGGCCTTTGACTAGGAGGAACGGGCTTTCCTTAGAACTATTTTTGGTTGGTGCCTGTTGGAAGTTTTGGGTTGGGGTTTCTGCAGAGTCCTATCTGGAATATATGGGGAGGAAATAAGAAAACCCAGGGGACTCAAGGCTGTGTTGTTCCTCAAGTCCTGAGGTCCTTATGTTGCCTGCCTTCTTCTCACCTTTCAGTCTTCCTATGTTTGTTTGTTGTGGTAGGTCCAGTGTTTTTTAGTTGTAGGAGGGAGGACCTGGGAGGGAAGGAGGGGAGAACGGTATTATTCTATTTTGGCCAAAGCCAGAAGTCTGGGCCATGAATTTTAACCTTATGTCTCATTTTAGGCATTAGAGCAGGTCAGTCACCACCCGCTAGGAGAGGTTTTGCGATGTGTGTGTAATAAACATGTCTTACATTTCTATACATCGTGAGAGTTTTCCCAGTGCTTTTATCCAGGATTTCATTTGATCTTCATGACAATCCAATGAGGTAGGTACTATTGTTAGTATCTCCATTTTATCAGTGAGGAAACGGACACACTCAGAGATCAGTTAATTTGCCCAGGGGTGGCAGAGCTGACATTTGAGCCCAGGCCTCCAGGCCCTAGTTTAGGGCTCCCTTCATCGTACACGTCAGGAATGGTCACCAGCCTGATCTACCTCTCACCCACCAGCTTCCCTTAGCCAATGGGCACCCAGGGTTTTCCAGCCTGCCTTCCCCCCTGGACTCCACCCTCCTCCCTCTTTTGCTCTAGATCAGTCAGCAGGGATTTTACAAGTGCCCAGCACTGTGACTTCACAGTAATAGGTTCCAAAGGGCCTCTTAGACCTCAGTCATCCCAGTCAATCCAGACCAGCAGGGAGGGGCTGGCCAGTGGGAGCTGGTCCGTATTCTCTAGGCATTGCAGCTGGGGGATTTAGCAGAAATGTTAGCTGGGGCCAGGACTTGTGCAGTCACACAAGGCCCTGTGCTTCGAGAGGTCCCGGGCCTGGCTTAACGCTCTGCCATCACCATCGCGAAATGACTTATAAATTTGAACAAGCGGCCCTGCATTTTCATTTTGCACAGGGCCTCACAAATGATGTAGCCGTTTGGGGCTGAGGCCCAACCTAGTCACCTCTCTGGGAGCAGGGTTCAGTCTCCCAGAAAAGAGCAGAGGAACCTGCAAAGTTATGGCCTTGAATGAAAGGCCCCCAAGCATGAAATCTGTTCCTGTGAATTTCACACCACACTCCCATTCTTTTGTAGTCAGTCAGGCTCAGTGACCTGTGTGAACTTTCTCCCTGAGCCGAGAGGGCCCTGCCACCTGCAAGTCTTGGCTACATTGCTCAGCTCTACCAGACCACTAGCACTCCATCTCTCAAAAGTGGTTTCTGTCTGATTAGACAGAATATATCTGATGCATATATAAACCCCCCCACTACATATAATCTCTTTTTTTAAAAATCGAGGTAATATTGATTTATAACGTTATATAAGTTTCATGTGTACAACACTGTATTTCTACTTCTGTATACACTACAGTGTGCTCGCCACTCAAAGTTTAGTTTCCATCCGTCACCATGCAGTTGAACCCCTTCACTCCTTTAGCCCTCCCCACACCCGTTTCCCCTGTGGGAACCACTATTCTGTTCTCTGTATCTATATGTTTGTTTTTGCTTGGTTTGGTTTGTTCATTTATTTTACTATTTAAAATTCCACTTAAGACTGAAATCATACAGTAATTGTCTTTCTCTGACTTATTTCACTTAGCACAATATATGCTTATTTCACTCAGCGTAATATATGCAGATGGCCAACAGGCACATGAAAAGATGTTCAACGTCTCTAATTATTAGGAAAATGCAAATCAAAGCCACAATGAGATATCACCTCACACCTGTCAGAATGGCTATAATCAGAGGAAAGAAATTTTAGAATGCTGGAGAGGATATGGAGAAAAGGGAACCCTCATACACTGTCGGTGGGAATAAATTGGTACAGCTAGTATGCAAAATAGTATGGAGATTCCTGAAAAATTAAAAATAGAACTAGCATATCTGATCCAGTTATTCCACTTCTGGGTATATATCCAAAGAATATGAAGACACAAATTTGAAAAGATATATGCACCCCCTGGTTTATTGCAGCATTATTTACAGTAGCCAAGATATGGAAACAAACAAAGTGCTCATCAACGGGTGAATGGATAAAGAAGATGTGGGACTACTGGGCATATACCCTGAGAAAACCATAATTCCAAAAGAGTCGTGTACCACAATGTTCATTGCAGCTCTATTTACAATAGCCAGGACATGGAAGCAACCTAAGTGTCCATGGACAGATGAATGGATAAACAAGATGTGGCACATATATACAATGCAATATTACTTAGCCATAAAAAGAAACGAAATTGAGTTATGTGTAGTGAGGTGGATGGACCTAGAGTCTGTCATACAGAGTGAAGTCAGAAAGAGAAAAACAAATACTGTATGCTGACACATATATATGGAATCTAAAAAAAAAAAAAAAGAAAAAAAAGAGTCATGAAGAACCTAGGGGCAGGACGGGAATAAAGACGCAGACCTACTAGAGAATGGACTTGAGGACATGGGGAGGGGGAAGGGTAAGCTGGGATGAAGTGAGAGAGTGGCATGGACATATATACACTACCAAACGTAAAATAGGTAGCTAGTGGGAAGCAGCCGCATGGCACAGGGAGATCAGCTCGGTGCTTTGTGACCACCTAGAGGGGTGGGATAGGGAGAGTGGGAGGGAGGGAGACGCAAGAGGGAAGAGATATGGGAACATATGTATATGTATAACTGACTCACTTTGCTATAAAGCAGAAACTAACACACCATTGTAAAGCAATTATACTACAATAAAGATGTTTAAAAAAAGATGTGGAATACTACTCAGCCATAAAAAGGTGAATTCTTATCATTTGCAGCAACATGGATGGACTTTAACAGTACTATGCTAAGTGAAATCAGTCAGATGGAGAAAGGCAACTACCGTATGATTTCACTCCTTTTGTTTTTAAAATTGAAATGTTTGAGATAGTTGAAGAGTCTCCTGCAGTTTTAACAAATAGTACAGAGAGATTCTGTTTACCCTCTCCCCAGCTTTTTCTAATGATAACATTTTGCAAAACTCTACTATATCACCACTAGGATATTGATGTTGATACAATTCACAGATCTTATTCAGATTTCCTGTTTCACTTATACCCATCTGTGTGTGCATCTAGTTCTCTACAATTTTATCACACGTGGGTTCGTGTATTCTCCACCACAGTCAAAATACTGAACAGTGCCATCACCTCAAGGGTCTTTTGTGGTATTACCGCACCCACATCCCTCCTGCAACCCTCTTCCCCACCAGTGGCAAACACCAATCTGTTCTCCAGTTCTAAAATTAGGACATCTGGGCTGGTTGCAGGTTTCGGCTATTATGAATGTCACCTCTGTTTTTGACCGTGTGTTCTTATGAATTCATGGCCACTTTAAATGAGTTACTAAAGCAAGATTTGTCAGGAAAAGTCTTTGAATCTCCTATCAGTCAATGTTTTGTTTTTTTTTTCAATTTAGAGGCAACACAGGCCAGGAGAAAGTTATAGGGCTTTGGAGTTGGGAGAATTGTTTTTTTATAATAACAGGGCTCCATTATTTCCTTCCTGCGTGGCCTGGGGCTGGTTACTTAACACTCCACAGCCATCACCTCCAGGATCATCACCCCACCCTCCACTCAGCATCTCCCCTATCTTTGTTTAAAAACCTCTGTGCAGAGCTGTTTTTGTGAAGATTAAAAGAGATAGCACATGAAAGGTCCCAGTATTTTGGGGCTTTCCAGAGTCCCTTCTTTCTTGACACCAGCTGAGGAGGGGGAATGAATCAAAAATAGTGAAAAGTTGAAACTGTACATTTTAATAATGCAGTTTGAATACTCCTAAGTATTTGCAACAAGGGGAAAATAGGACAAGAATGAGTGTACAACTGGGACTTATAATTAGCTTAATGAGACTTCTAAAGAGCTCTAGGAGGGAACTGGGAAGACTTCTTTAAACTAAGTCAAACAGGACCCTGTCCCGTCCCTCACGCCCTCTCCCAACACTGGGGAGGCTTAATTAGTTTAGCAGCTCTTTTCTTTCAAGATCTGCCTATAACAAGCTATAGTCTCCCTTAGTCCAATTTTGCAAAAATCCTAGATTAGTAGAGCCCAGATGAATGACGTTTTTTTTTTTGTTTTTTTTTTTTTTTTTAAAGAAGATGGAAGTTTATTTCTCTCCAGTGTAACAGGTCAAAGTCAGTAGGATGGCTCAGCCCCGTGTGATTATCCAGATGTCCAGACTTCCTCCGTTTTGTTACTCTGAGAATGACGTTTTATTGGGATTGAAAAAGAGTCCTTTACCCCATGTTGGAAAACTTTCATAATTCTGTTTGTTTTTAACCCCCTCCCAATCTTTCCTTCACTCTCTGGCTCAATGACAGCTCAAGGCTGCCTCCACCCTTTTTGTTCTAATTCTATGAGCTTTCCCCGGCACTCAAAGGGCGGTTGATGGATATGTAGCTTTGCCAAAGAGATATTGGGTTGGCCAAAAAGTTCGTTCGTGTTTTACTGGAACATCTCATGGAAAACCCTGAACAAACTTTTTGGCCAGCCCAATGCTATCATTCCCCTCGGTCTGCCCCTGCTTCTCAAGTTTTGAAATCCCAGAAGACAGTTCTGCTTGATTTTCTAAGCACTTTCTGTGAGTGTGTGATGGGTCCATCTCAGGGAGCCTTGCTAAGTTGCTACTGACTTCCATTCCGAGTGTCTCTGGAATCCATTGCCAAGTATTTATTGCACATCTACCTGGGGCCTTGCCCTGTGCTCCACACTGTGGGGAGTGCAGAAGCCAGAGCTGTTGTCCTCAAGGGGTTTGCAGTTTGAGGAAACCCAAGTACACACACGAAACAGTTGGAGAATGATTACGAAGAACCCTGTGGGATATGACACTGACTCAAAGTGAGATGATTGGTCAGAGTTTGGAGATCAGTGAGGGAGGAAGAAGGCTTCATGGAGAAAGTAAGGTTGGAGGATCAAAGGATAAGCCAGACATGGATAGATGGAGGAGTGAGAAAGGACAGTCCCAGTAGGGGGACATCTTGAGTAAAAACATGGGGGCAGGCGGAGGATTGAACCATGCTTCCTGACCTGAGTTCTGGGTCGCCTCAGTTCCTGACTTCTTGTCTTGCCTTCTGCTTATGGCCTCGCCCACCCTCACCTGGTACCCAGTGCTCAGTTCTCTGGGGCTGACACTCAGCTACAATGCATGCTTAAGTTTTGAATGCCAGCTGTATCCAAAGAATCATCCCCACCCAACCTTCCCAACCCTGAGTTCCCTACCCCAGCACCCATCAGTGGTGGTGATGTTCCTGAAAACGTCCAGCCTTGAGATTTGGAACACAAAGGCCAGCTAGACCAGCACCAAGGAGTAGTGGGGAAATCAATCACAGGAAATGGCTAAAATGACATCCCATGGTGGAGGAAGGGCCTTGGTAACCAAACAGAGGGGTACAGATGTGATATAGTCAAAGATTAGGAACCACCGTTACCATTTATTTCTATTACTAGGGACAGAGGTTTCCTTTGACTAATATTAAGAAACTAGAGCCCTTTAGTTGACAAGGAAAATGAACTGTTTCCCCTAATTAAAGGAAATTCTGCCGACAGCCCAGTGAAGACTATTTTTGTGTTAACCAGGCCAACAGGGAAGACATCCAATTTACCCCCTCCCAAAGTCTTGGTTGAACTCCACCCCACACTGGCCCAAGGCTATTTGGTTTGGAAGCTGACAGTCCAACCTCTTCTGTGGCTTCTGTTCACACTCTCACTGGCCTTGGGGGATTGTAAAGTCAAAAGAAGCAGGGACTGCAGTCAGCTGGCCAAAACCAAATGCTGCCCCACACCACTGCCGTACCACACTCCACACCGGGTGCAGCTGGATTTTCCCCATAGGGGAAGTCGATTTTACAACCTAGGGGTGGAAAATGCCCGAGATGGGAGAAGAGATCGGGCGAGGAATGCAGCTAGAGGATGCAAAAGGGCAGGCTCCAAGACCTCGGTGTGTGTTGAGATGGAATTAACCAGAATCTTATAGCATCTTGGACAGAGTAGCCACCAACGTGCTCTACCAATCCTGGGCTACTGAATCAAAACGATTCTTACAACTATCCCCGCAAACTTTTGAAGGAGGTTGAGAGTCCGCCTGCCGATGCAGGGGACGCGGGTTCGTGCCCCGGTCTGGGAAGATCCCACATGCCGCGGAGCGGCTGGGCCCGTGAGCCACGGCCGCTGAGCCTGCGCGTCGAGAGGCCACAGCAGTGAGAGGCCCGCGCACCGCAAAAAAAAAAAAAAAAAAAAGAATAAGTCAAATGTACCACTTTACCCGGAATGTGAAACAAACAAAAAAATAGCACAGACTGAAAACTTCCACAAAATAAATGAATGGCTGATCTTTAACTCATTGAGGGCTGAGATCATGTTTCTTATTGCTCTCCATTATATCCCCAGGACCTAACATAGTATCTGGCACATAGTAGAAGCTCAGTAAATGCTTGTTGAATGAATAAACGAATCACAGTAATAATAGCAATGACAGTAATAAATATGTATTGAGCCTCAATTGTACCCCAGGCAGTGCTCTAAGTAATTTACATGTGTTAACTAGCTGATTGGATCCTCACAGCAGCCCTCTAAAGTAGGCTCATTATTATTCCCATTTTGTAGAGCAGGAAAGCAAGACACAAGAGGATGGTTCCTTGCCCGAGGGTATAGGACAACTAGTAAGCAACAGAGCTTGAATCGTTACTTACTGAGAGAAGGCAGGGACACCCTGGCTATCTCTTGACCACTTGTGGTCAGTCAGTGTTCATAACGATCAACCAAATGTACTATGAGGCAGACCCAAAGTGGCGATTATTTATTATTTCCCCTGCCTGGGATGCTATCCTCAATCTCCTGTATCACCCTACCACAAATGCACACATCACTCCTTTCTTGCTATTAGAATCCCACTCATGCTTAAAGATGCAGTTCAAATTTCACCTCTTTTACCAAGCCTGTGCTGACTACTCTTGCTGGAAGAGCTCTCTCCCACTTTGGAACTCATATGGCACTCGTGGGCCATACCACTCATTTGATACTTGGAAGCTAGATAGCATGCCAGTTAAGAGCCAGACTTTAAAGTTGGACACGGTTGGATTTAAATTCCAGCTCTGCCGATTTACTAGGTGTGTGACTGTGGGCAAGTTACTTAACCTCTCCATCAAGGAGCATGATCTTTGAACTGGAAAGAGAATTAAAGCCCAAGATAGATGAGGAGATAATAAGGGAGTACTTAGTTGCCTTCAATGAGTTCAAGTTTCCAGGCCCGGACAAATTACATCCGAGGCTACTGAGAGAATGTGCAGATGTGATCACAGAGCCAGTCTTAGTAACCTTTGAGAAATTATGGCAAGGGGAATAGGTAAGAGACGCAAAGAGGCAGGCAAACGTTGTTCCAAGTTTTATTGAAGGGGAGGGGGCTGGTGTTGCAGAGTGCAAAATGTATATCCTGGAAACTGCAGACCAGTGAGCATGGCATTGGTCTTTGGCAAAAGCATAGAATGCACTATTAAGCAGATTGTTTTTGAGGCTTTAGAAAGGGAGCGGAAATCACTAGGGGTAAGCATGAGCTCACTAAAAGCAAGTCATGCTTAACTAAGCCCATTTCCTTTCTTGAATGGATATCTAAAAGGGTAGATGAAGGGGATACCATAGTGTAATGTATCTGGATTTCAGTGAGACATTTGAAAAAGTCTTACGGTATCCTCGTGGAGAAGGTGGAAAAATTGGAGCTGGTTGGTGGCAGAAGTTATATGGGTTGCTTCAAGTTTGAACAACCTTATTAAAAATGATTTTTAATAAGGGGAGGGCTCTAAGGTCATGCTGCAGTCTTCTGTCCTGGACTCTCTCTCATTCAATATTTTTATTAGTCGAGTTGATCAAATATGCAGATAAAAGGAACTTGGTGATACAGAGCATGCACTTTCAATGGAGGCGATATCGCCCCCAAGAGGGCAAAATTGCTTCTTGAGGAGTGAAAAAATACCTTTACATATAGAGCACAGACCTGTAGAGAGTAAATAAACATATACACAGCATATCAGTATTATTAAAATTTCACAGGCAGAGATTAGAGAAAAATGTCTTAGAAGGCTCCTTAGAGGTGTAAAAATGGAAAAAAAAAAGGTTGAGAAACATTGGTATAAAGAATATGGTATTTTAGATGACAGACTCAAGATCTAGAAAAATCATAAGAGAGGTAAATTGAAATACAAAAATAAACAAAGTGGGACTTCCCTGGTGGTCCAGTGGTTAAGACTCTGTGGTTCCACTGCAGGGGGCGCAATTTCGATCCCTGGTCGGGGAACTAAGATCCCTGGCACAGGGCCAAAAAAAATAAAATAAAATTTAATTTAATTTAAAAATAAATACGAAAAATAAACAAGGTGATGGTTATCGAGGATGCATGTAAGGCCCGGCACCTAGGCTAAAATAAAAGTCAATTGTATAAGCATAGAATCAGGCAAATAATAGTAGTTCGTGCAAGAAACAAAAGAGGGTTTTAATTGAGCTACAAGCTCCACATTGAGCAGACAACCCAAATGGAAGATCTGGAAACCATGTCCCATGAGGCATGATTTAAATGAACTGAGGATACTTGGCCTGAAGGACAAAAGACGTGGGCTGACATGACAGATATCTGTCATGTGAAAGAGGAATTAGAAATAGTTTATGCAAAGCTAACTTTTTGCTCAACCTAAGGAATACGTTTTTGGTTTTTTTTTTTTGTTTTTTGGGTTTTTTTTTGCGGTACGCGGGCCTCTCACTGTTGTGGCCTCTCCCATTGTGGAGCACAGGCTCCGGACGCGCAGGCTCAGCGGCTATGGCTCACGGGCCCAGCCGCTCCGCGGCATGTGGGATCTTCCCGAACCGGGGCACGGACCCGTGTCCCCTGCATCGGCAGGCGGACTCTCAACCACTGCGCCACCAGGGGAGCCCAGGAATACGTTTTTTTTTTTTTTTTTTAACAATTAGGGGATGTCCAAACGTGGAACAAGCTGCTTTACAGAGGGATGAGCTTTCCAGATTACCGGGATGATATTCCTGCACTGAGCGGGAGGGTAGATAGAACCTCTAAAGTTTCTTCTAAATCTCAGATTCAACGATGCCCGACTCATTTGAAAGTTATGGACGTGGAAAAGATGGCTGATGAACCCAGACAAAACACCGTCCCTTGGTTTCAAAGCCAAAATCCCACAATATGGGGCATACTTGCTTGAGAAATCTGTCACTCAGGAACCAAATCAGGTGCCGATATTGAGAGCCCTCATTCTCCCGGGTTCTGGTGTTTTGTATTGCCCCCTACCTGTTGCTCAGTTTCCATCTTGGCATAGAGGGCGAGAAGGCACAGAGGGAGTTGTGGTGAAGTGCCAAGGAGGAGGTCGTAGAGATCAGAGTTAAGAGAACTGCTCAGATCTGTTTCATGAAAATATTGGGGCCAGTGAGTAGGGCAAGCACACTCCTTTTCCTTCTAAGTCTCTCTTTCTCTCCCTCTGTCTCTCTCCTCAACTAGCCAGCAGCAGATTTGGTGCAGGGATGGGGCAGAGGGTGGTAATTTCTGGTCAAAGGTTACCACCGCATTGGTTGGGAGAGCTGGGGAATGAGACAATGGGAGTCCTCACCGTTTCTGAAAATTGAAACAAAAAAAACGACTTGAGAAGCTAGCTGTGTTCCAGGGAACAGGACCTAACATCGCCAGGCAGACTCTTCACAGCCCCATTGCTAGAAATTAGGTTTCTTACAGCTGCCGTGCAATCAAACTCCATTCACTTTCCTCTTACTGCTCCCTTCTCTCTGCCCTTGGCCAGATGTAACCTGTTGCTTCACGAAGCAACCTTTTCTTGCCTGTGCCCCACCGTCTCCTCTTTCACACCCACCCACTCGCTGAAGTCCTCATCACCAGCGTAGATCCGTGTACAGGGCCGAGCCCACAAGAACTCTGCCAGCGCTTCAAGAGTTTTCTCTCCATGTCCTCTCTCGAGTCATGCTCAGGTCTGCACTATTAACCCTGGGACAGAAAAGTCAGAAATCTCTCAGACCCCTCCCTGAAAAGTCCTATTTCTCCTTGGAACAGAAAGAGCTTTGGAACGTGTTTTCCTGGGTTTTTCAGTTTGCTGGTGGGTGGGTCTGGAGTGGGCATCCCGTCTGCACATCTGGTAGGGGTGCTTTCCAGATTTTCCTCATGACTCTGGATCAGTTTCTGACTGCTAGGCGGGGCAAAGTCTCCTGAATTTTCTGCAAGGCACCTCCCCCTGTGAGCAGAGCTTGGTACAGCCCAAATAGTTTTCAGGTTAAGAAAGCCAGAATCTTTGTTCAGCCGCACTGACTGAACAGACTTTGTAGGGGTTACCTGGCTAAGAGCAGCGGCAGCGGCGGCGGCAGCAGCAGCAGCAACAAGGCTCCTTGGATAACTCAGGTGAGGAGAGAGGACATTCGCAAACTCATCCTGCAATTTTATTTGCTGGATAACTTAGAGTCTAAATGAAATTAAGGAACTTGCGCTTTATAGGTAAACTCCGCAGCTATCATTTTATGGTTTGTCTGGATCGAATGTATGTGCGTAATAGCAGTTTAGAAACTTCAAAACTAATGGAATTTTGGATTGCTTATTTGGAGGGGGGGGCAAGGGGTAATTGTGGTTGTCTGGCCATGAGACTTTTCTGGTGGTATCTGCTAGGGTTTTGTTTTGTTTTGTTTTTTGGTCTCCTGTTACTTAAAATACCTGGTAAGGAAGGACAAACCTGGGAGGCGAGTGCGAGGGGGGGAGAATCCCCATTTTTAGGGCTTTATTCTACCTTCTGCTGACCCGCAATTGTAGGCAAATTGTTGAAATGCAGGCAGAATCTTGGAGCCACATTGTGTGCAAAAGGTCTTTAAGCCCTGGAAGTGGGGTCCATAGGTGGTACACTGTTGCACAGGAGGGAATGGTAGCAGAGTCTGTCCTGTCTGCAGAGCCGGGGTCTTCCTGTCCTGGTGACAGGTTGATCTTGGCTATTTCATGATCAGCCCCTGGCTGGCCTGGTTTTGTTTTTCTCTGATTCTTTCATTGGTGTAAACTTAGATTTGCAGCTGGGGGCTCTATCCGTCTCTACCGCAACTACATTGTTCTGGGGGCTTAGCTGGACTACTTGACCAGAGCAGGCTGGGGTGAGAACGGGGTGGCAGAAGGACTGGAGCATTGCGCTTAAAAATTGGTTCTGAGGATTTGGAGCTTGAAAGATGGTGACAAGCACATAGGAAAATTAAACAAATTCTGCCATCCTGACAGTCACTTCTGGCTTCAGGATAAAGCATCCTGGTTTGTAATTAATGTTTTTATTGAAATTTGACTAATGCCTCATTTGCTAATATTTGTTGTGAAATTAAGGACATTTTATAGTCTGAAGGAATTTAGGGAAAGATTCTACGGGGGACGGCTAATTAACTTGCATTCCTCTTGCAGTTTGTGTTTGTGTGAGTGTGTGTACACAGACGCGCATGTGCGTTTATGAATACTTTGGATTTGAATAGCATTCTTTATTTATCCTTAGAGTCCTTAGCAGGCGAGGCAGAAGTCTAAACACTTGTGTAGTCAGGAATAGGTTAAAAAGCAGGCTTTCCGTATCCTTGGGAGTTTTCAGTCCCTAAATTAAAAGCAGAAAAAGCCCCTTTGTGACCCCAAAACAGTGTTTCTTTGATTAGCCTTGATTTGAAATCATCTCACCTTCTGACAGCAATTCAAAAACAAAACTCCTAAGTGCGTTCTTGTAAGAAGAGGACAATAAGAATTTTCAAAAGCAATGTCTTGAGGTTTTGTGTTGGCATGCTCCCCCAGCTTTTTTTTTAATTGTGGTAAAACGAGTCAGGAGGTCCAGGTTTTAGTGCTAGCTCTGTCACTAACTGTGCAACCTTGGACAAGTCCCTTCACCTTCCTGTAAAAGCAAGGAATTGGACTAAGTGATCTATCTCTAAGAGTCCATCCAATGTAACATTCTAGAAAAACTGGAATTAGATTTTCGCAGGGCTATAAAATTAGACTTATAGGATGGGCTTATTCCAGCCAAGAGGGAAAAATAAAAGGGGTAGTGGGGCAAGTCAGCCAAAATGGAGAGGTGGAAGAGAGAGGAGGTACTGAATGGCAGAGGGGCCATTTTATATTGGTCTTTCAAATGTTTGTGTGTGTCTTACTTAAAGTATGTGATCAAATCTCCTCATTTTCCACTAAGGACAGAAAAGGGATTTTACTTGCTTAGAACGAGCGCTTCCTAATACTACTGCCCTATATTGGTCTTATCCTTAATAGTTAAAAAGCATGTCCACATTCCTAATTTTGTTAGATCTCCCCAATAACACCCTGAGGTGTATATGGGGCAGCCATTTTATTCCCATTGCTCTTATGGGGAAACTGAGGGACAGAGATGTTATCTACACTAAATGATGGTATTTGGGACTGGATCTCCTGACTATGTGTGCTCTTTTCATGATTTTGAATTGCTTTTCATTTTTTGATAGAGTTCTGCAACGGAATTAAAGGAAATTGTGCACTCTTTTTCTTGGAATTTCTTTGAACAGGGTCTTCTCTATGGGCAGAGTAGATGTGTTCTATATAAGGCTGGATCAGAGGACTTTTGTGGTCCCTTTCAGACCTCAGAATATCTGGCCAACAATTTGAATCTGAAGAACCATATGTTCCTTGGTTAGATGCATTCTCTAAGGTGTGCCTATGCTTCTGCCTGTGTAGACGTGGAAAGCAACTCTTCTCTGGGTAAAATGTGGATGCTGAATTTTGATTACTTCTCCTTCTCCAAGCCCCATTTCTCTCCTCACACCACCCCCAGGGGTGAGGATAGAGACCCCCGATTGAGGTGAAAGTGGCTGCTACTTCATGCCAGGGCAGAGTTAAGTCTTCTGTATTCACTCTGCTCTGCAAACCCCCAATCGCTTTGACGTCCGATTTTGCCCCAAGTAGAATACAAGGGGGAAACTGGGGAAAAGGAGAAAACAGCCAGGAACAACACTCTCGGGGGCCCTGTTCTCTCTCTCTCTCCCCCTTAAATGCCGTCCCCTGCCCTCCCACTCACCGCAGTGGAAAGCAGGTTGTAAACCACAGACTGGATTTCCTCTTATCAGATCATAATTCTGAGTAAAAATTCCTCTTATCAGATCATAATTCTGAGTAAACTGAGGCAGATTTCATTTTTAAGAGCAAAATCTGGTTTCTACTCTAAGGCTGACCCACAGGTAAAGAACAAACGATTTTCCTCTTAAGACTTTGTCCAGCTTCCCAAGCTTTCTAGTCCGGTGAGTAGCAAAAGCCCCCTCTCCTAACTGTGGCCTCGTGTTCCACGTGGCAGGCTCCCTCAACTTTCCCTGGCAACTCCTAACTCACCGCACCCTGGAGCCACCCCTCCCACTAGCTTTGGTTCACACGGCCTTCTTCATTCTCTCTGGATGAAGGATCCCCACTCAAACGGTACTTCTTAAGACCATTGTCTCAATACAAAACTCCACACTCTTTTTCACCCAACCACCCATAATACTAGCCCTCAGGACACAAGGTCCCCCTTCTTAAATGTGCATGTTCCCTTTGTTAGCTGGAGGCCTTCTCTGGTTGATACTCAAAACCCCAGCTTTGCTTCTGTTTACTGACTTTCCTATATGTGGTCTTTAACCTAAAGGCTCTCTTGTCTTCACAGCTGGGTACAGTAAGATAGCAAAGAAGGAACATTCCCTTCTCCACTCTCCTATACCCTGACAGGGCAAGTTGTTGATGACAAACCCAAGACAAATTTCTGACTTTCCAAAAGTTTTCTGAGACTTAACTGATGAACCCTGAGATGTGAAGTGTTTGGATTCTCCCATGCTCATCAAACCATGGAAATAAAGAACCTTTTCAATATCTACCACGGCAATGAATTCTAGGCAGAATGCCTCCAAGTTAGGTATCATGTTTGCTTTGGAGGGTTTTCCTCATTTGAGCTAAAAAAAAAAATCCCTTCTTTAAGAAGGCAGTGAGCAAAAGAAGCAGTGTGGTGTGATAGAAAGCTGTAGACTAAATCGGGTGTTAACACAGACCAGGCTTTGAGTCAGCTCCGCCATTTTCTAGCTGCCCCTTGTCTGAGCTGCCGTTTCTGGAGATACAAAATGAAGGGCACAGATAACATCTACAAAACATGGCTGCCATGAAGAGGACATGAGCTGAAATGCACCCTTCAAACAATAAATTGCTACACAAACATTAATTTTCTACATAAGACATTCATCCATTCCACAAATATTTCCTGAACGATGGCTGGGTACCTAGCTCTGTGCCAGGCAGTGAGAGGGCTTACAGTGTGTATCTTGCACTTATGGAGCCCTTTCTGCTTATTCGAAACACCTGTACACTAGCCATCTCATTAGGGAGAGCCACAGTGTAAGGAGGGCAAGATAAATAACCCCACTCCCCTGTTGAGAAAACCGAGGCACAAAGAAACCAAGGTCACAGCAAATGGAATAGAGTTTTCTGCTACCTAGTCAGAAATTGGGGGCAATTCTACTCTGCAAGTCCGACGGGGTGTGGGACTGCAATTGTACTCTAACGAATGCCTGTCGAAGTTGAGGCTATTGCTCGCTATTCCTTATTTTCTGTGTGCCCCCAAAATGCATGTGCCCTCACCCAAAAAGCTTGAATTCTCTGCACCAGCTGTACATTCTGTCTCTGATAAAGTCGACTGGAATCATAGCGGTTTTGAAAATCAAACTTGATTTTCTTCTCAACTGATGCTGTTTCTATCTGTAGACAGGCCTCTTTATATAATAGGGATTCCCTTTGCAGGCTCCTTGCCTGCCTCGCCATTTGACTAGGTAACAAGGTAGACTGGCAGCAGCAGCGGGCCTTCCCAAGAGCAGGAAACGCTCACTTATCCAAAATGTTCAGGAACTAGGAGGCTCTGGGAAACTAAATATCCTAACTGTCCCAGACGATCCCCCATTTGCAGTCCCCAGCCTCTGGCAATCCACCCAACCTTCCAGGAAAAGCGAGAGGCACGGTAGGATTTGTTGTAAGTTTGAGCACATGTAAAAATCGGGGTCCATTTGTAAAAGGCCCCAGAAAGGAGCCTGGGCATACATTCAGATTGGCTCTGATGCTGCTTAATGGAAAACTATTACTGATACTGTCCACGACTTCAAACACAGTGAAATACACGTTAATATCTAAAACCCGTGGACAGACTTAAATCTGATGACTGAAAGCATTTCAGTACCTCCAGTTTCCTGTAGCCTTCCATTTGAAAAACAATTGCCAATAAACAAGGCTATGGAAAAACTGGTTATTTTCAGCTTCTTATTCCTTGGATTCAGAGAAAGGGTAAGTTTGTTTACATATATTGTAGGTTGCAAATAACATCGAATTAAATTTTTTTATGGTTTTCAAATGGGGAGACTTCTTTACCAGTAAGGCATTTCAATGTAATACTAAAGGAACAGGAAGTAAGATAGTAGACAGGTCTGATTAATATTACACATTTTATAAAGTAGCAACTGCCTCATTATTAACTGAGTTTTGAGCTGTGTTACCTACACAGATATTCTTTAAAGTGCTAATGAATTAGCCTTTTTTTTCAAATTTCATCCATTTTTTAGCAGACACTCTGACCTTAGCCAGATTTTTTGTTTCAACCCTCATGTAATCATAGAATATAGACACCGTTATCCTTAAAATATACTTTTGATATACTTGGTGCATATAGATTTTACAGCCCCCTTCTATTTACCATTGACTGTCATCAGAAGATCATTAAAATCATTACAAATCTATCTTTGTGAATCGAGCAAAGTCATTGAAAACCCTATTATCAAACCAAAGCTGTTTAAAATCAAATTTACCTTTCAAATTATCCTCAAAAAAACCAGTCGTCAGGGGCATTTGAGTGTGGCGCACTCTGACAGACATTGCCTGAAGAGCCACTATATTAATTCTCTGTATAGCCACGTGAGAGTTGTTTTGTTGTGTTTTTTTTTTTTTAAGAAAAGAAAGCAACAGTGTATTGACATGGAATAAGAATCCACCAAATTAGTGTAACTGAATTTCGGAGTCTGCCTTTTACGGTGGGCCAATGATTGCACACTAGACTTTGAAGAAGACAGACACATACAATCGTTCTATCTTTCCTTGTCTTTGGAGGCCATCTGCTGAGCTCCGTTTCTTGCCTTAGTCTTCCTGGCCAGTAATAAAAACGCAAACCTCTTTAATGATAAAAGGGAAGGAATTGTGTAAAAGGGCTTGTTAGAAGTGAAAGGGGCTGCTTCTCTCCTCAAGCACAAAGTGTGTGGCCCTTCAGGGCACCAAATTATTCTGAATGTAGTAAAGCGATTTTCCCCCTTTCTCTTCAAATTTAGAATTTTTCTGTGCTTGAACTCCTCCCTGCCAGTGGAAGATGGAAGATTGCCCTTTAAATTATAATGACTCACGTTTAACTAGCAATCTTAACGTTTATTATCTATTTTTCCAATAAGATTGCTAAGGCCCATATTATCCCATTTGGCAGATGAGGAAACTGAGACCCAGAAATGGTTTAGATGCCTTATCCCAACCCCCAAACGAATTTGCTGCAGACCCTGGGCCCTTCTTTCCCTGAACATGGTGACTTTTCCTTTAAAGCTAAAACCGAGGTGCCCGGCTCTGGGAATAAATCACGGGGATGACAACTGTTTGTCTAATCTCAGGGAATCTTTAAAAGACTTGAGAACTTCTTCCTTCAATAACAACAATTTTCTCATTCTAGACATAGTTTGACATTATGGGTCCTCCTCTGAAGCTCTTCAAAAACCAGAAGTACCAGGAACTGAAGCAGGAATGCATCAGGGATGGTAGACTTTTCTGTGATCCAACCTTTTTGCCTGAGAATGATTCACTTTTCTACAACCGACTGCTTCCTGGGAAGGTGGTGTGGAAACGTCCCCAGGTAACTTTGTTGTTTCAGTTTCTGTTTCCCTCTTGATCTCTTTCATCATAAATCTACTTGGTCCACTATTTCACTCACACAGCCCACTGCGTATAGACCAGTTTAGCAGACAACTTTATTTATTTTTTTATAGCATAATATCCTTTTGATATTTTTAGAGCACAGCAAAATTAAGAGGAAGGTATAGAGATTTCCCATGTATTCCCTGCCCCCAGACATACAGAGCCCCTCCCATTATCAAATGCCCCCTCTCAGCGTGGTACCTCTGTTACAACTGGTGAATTTACACTGACACATCATAATCGCACAAAGTTCATAATTTACATTAGAGTTCACTCCTAGTGTTGTACATTCTGTGGGTTTGGACAAATGTATAATGACATATAACCATAATTATGGTATCCGAATATTTTCACTGCCCTAAGAATTCCCAGCAGACAGCTTTAAGATGGGAAGTTTTATGGATTTGTGCTTCTGGCTCTAAGTTGAGGAATCTTGAATTTTAGTCACATTTTATCAGATTTAGTAATCTAGAAAGAACAAAAAAGAGATATACCATGCTTGTTTTCTCTTGGAAGTTCATTTGAGTAAATATGGTAACTCAGAAAGCAACTATACTCTTGTTTCTTTACTGAGTTACCTATGACAGCAACTTCAAGATAATCTCAGACCATTGAAGAGAAAAACTTATATGGTGAGCATAAATGAAATAAACTCAACAAGATGGAGTTTGAATTGGGGGAGGGAGACTTCTTTGCTGCTCTTTGGATACCATCGTCTGTATTCTCCCACAATTAGCAAAGCGGGATCCAAGTAAGACTGTGTATCTTTCACCACCTATTCATAGTTACTATGGTTCTCTGTGGAACATCTGCATGTTGTGTCTCTAAAGCAAGTCTCAGAAGCCCTTTACAAGTCCTACATGAGTGGGAGGTCAATGTACAAAATGATAGGATGTCGGAATCTGGAGAATAAACAGTAACCTGGTTATATCTAAAGGGTATGACTAGATAGAAGGATAGTCAACCTGGGCTCCTTCCCAAAGTGGGTGACCAGGTATATAAGCCACCAAGGGCTGTTATGAAATGCAAATTCTTGGACTTTCACCATATCCTGAAAACCTTCTGATCCTATTTCATGATGTACCTTTTTTACGCACTATTAACCATCTCAGTCAGCAACTCAAGGTTCGCTTTCTTCAATGAACAATTTCCACAGCTTGAACTCCTGAAGGGAGTTCTTACAAGAGCTACTTCGGTTTATGTAGGTTGCCACCAGGGGGTGCCAAGATACATGGGTCACGTCAAGGCTCTTGTTTTCTGTGTGACTCAGAGGACATGTCTCCATTTTTGCCCATAATGTATGATAGTCGCTGAGAATATAAGAGTTGGAGAAGTTCTCTCCATCAGAAGGAAGATTACACTGCGGCTCAGTTTCTGTGCCTCCAGCTGTTGACATCCCTGTAGATCACTGACCTGCAATACAAATCTGGAAAACAAATGCATGGAGAAAATAGAAATGTGCTGTTTGGGAGCCACTCTTATGAATGGATGGTGATAATGAGGGCCAGCCACCACTCTTTGTTGATGGTTGGCTATGAAAGAAAGGAGATCGATAGGGCAGAAGTAGCTGAAAAGAAGGCAGGGAATCGAGGGAGGTTTTCTGGGGGAGGGTGTCTTTTACAAATAGGACAGACTTGAACATATTTATAGGCTAAGGAGGAAATAGTAAAGGAGAGGTTAAAGACCCAGAAGAAAGAAGGAATAATGGATGGGGGTGAGGTCCTGGACGAGGTGGCAGGAGATCTGACGGGCAGTAAAATCGCAAGCCAACATGAAGCCATTCTCCTGATGTGAACCAAGCCAACAGTGCTTCCTGTATTGGCCCGTCTTTAGACGCACCCTCCCTCCCCCATCTTGGCTCAGTCCTTTGTCCTTTGCCTTCATCTTCCAAATTCTGTGGATTGAGTCCTAGGTGAATTAGCAGGGAAGGAAAAAAACTTAGTAACCACTGCAATAATCCATCTTGCCTCTGAGGCAAGCGATACCCCTTCCAAGGTGAGGGAGTGTCAGAAAGAGAGAGTGAATGGGGTGGAACAAGGCATAAGCATTTAGGGCATGCCTACTATGGGCCCAGATACTGTGTTTGGAGTTTTCTATACATTTTTTCATTTCATCCTAATTTGCTATAGCTTAGTAAGGTAGGTATCTTTAAAAACCACTTTGATGTAATTCTTTTATCCTGGTGTGAAAAATAAGGGTAGATACTATGTTCATTTTATTGATGAGGAAACTGTGTCTCAGAGGGAAGGTAAGAATTTTCCCAGGGTCAGACTACTAACAAGCTGGGATTTGAATCCAGGTTTGACTCCAAAGCCTGTATTAGTTTTTACTCTACCATGCAGCCATGTCAGGGAGATAGATTTGCTCGTGTCTCTTTTGGTAAAATAGGTAGCTTCCCTCCAGTAAGTTCTCACATTCCCCCTCACTGTGTTGATGCTGTACACCCATTAATTGATCCAGACTCTCCCTTTTGAGAGCATACTCTGAGCTTGGTCTTAATTAGGCCCAAAGAGAGAGTCAGTTGAGAAGCATTCATCGAGCGCTTACTCTATGCCAGCCTCTGTGCAAGATACAGACGAGGCCTGGGGCGAGGGATTCCCATTCCAGCTGACGAGATGGATATTGAGCTATCGAAGAGTTAAATAAGAAATTACTGCTACACAGAGGAAATGCTATTTTCAGGCATATAGCCAGTAAATCATAGAGGGTTTTGAAGAAAAGGAGATCATGGCGGATTGGAGCAGTTGGGGCGGGGGACTCTTGTGGGGAGTAGGGGGAAAAACAAGGTTCCGGACCACCATCTGAGTCTCTTCTAAAAGCTGGAGATTCCTCTCCAGCCAGAGTGGAGGCCAAGCCTAGGGGCAAGAACCACGTCCAAGTTCTCTGGCCTCCCATCAGGAAAGCCAAGAGACGGCCTCTCTAAATTGGCTCAGGAAGACCAGATGGGTCGTTGGACTCACCTGCCTCATTGGCAAGGTTGAGATCCTCATCTACAGGGAAGCTTACAGACATCTTGTCCCTTGGCATGCCACCTCGCCTCGTACTCAAACAGGGTTAGCTTCTGAAGTCTCTAAAATGGAAGAAACACGATTAACCAGATATTTTCTGTCTCTTTCCCTGCTGGGTTGTGAAGCCTCCACGTCTGTAAACACCACTGCTAATCAAACCAGCCAAATGCAGTCCAGCGCCACCATCCTAGGGCAGGATTGAGCTCCCCTCTTCCCACTTGCCACTTCCCTGCTGCACCCTAAGGAGCCACTTTAGATAGGCAGGGATTATGAGAGTGTTTTGCAATTGTTCGGTGCCACTTCACCTGCCCATACCTTTCAGAGGAAGATCCTTCCCCTTAACACCTCCATTGGTCCGATGACCCCAGCTACTGGCCTAGCTTCCTGGGTACACAGCTATATTGCCTGATACCTGTCCTCCTGGGCTTTCCTGTCCTCCTGGACCTTCAACTTATAAAGTCTTAGCAGATTCTAAGAGCTGAGTTCCCCTGAGTTACAGTGTGATCCTAAGGCAGCAGGTAGGATTTTTAGGCTGAAATCTAGCCACCGAATTCCCACAGAAAATCTCTTCTCCAGCGACTCTCCCCCCCACCCGCCTCTGGCTTTTTTCCTGACTGAGTCGTACCCAGCTACAATGGTGTCTTCGAGTCAGACACAGCTATTCTCCTGCTAAAATGGAGCAAGGCCTTTTGGGGATTGCACAGCTGGCTGTGGAGGAAGCCAGGGCACCTGCACAAGATCTGGCAGCTCTCCTGGTCAAGTTCTGAGTTCAGCCTCCACTACCATGGCCCTTGCCCAGGTCTTTTCACTACCTTGGGTGAGAAGAGGCCGATGACGTTCTGGATTAAAGCAAAGGTGGGAGGAATGGGAGGGATCGGTTGAGAGGGGACATTAGAAGCAGAGAGAGATTGCATATGAGGGACCCCGTTAAATGAGGAAATATTTCTCTCTTTGTGCTAATAGAAATTTCCAACACCCAGCTGAATGGGACACCTGTGTAGAGTAGTTTTGGCCTAGACTGTTCATGAATTTCTTTTTCTTCCCAGAGATCATGTGCCTCCACGTGAATGGTCCTAAGTGTTTTTCTCTGTTGACACAATCGAAAAGAGTTGAATAGGCCAATATTCTCGCCATCTGTCCTATTTATTTTAGATTCCGAATTTAAAAAACGCTAGCAGCTTTATCAAAGTACAATTTATACACCATAAAATTCAGCTGCTTTAAGTATACTAAGCAATGATTTTTTAAAATAAATTTACAGAGTTGTGCAAACATCACCACAATCCAGTTTTAGACCAGTTGCACCATCCCAATACAATCCCTTGTGCACATTTGCAGGGAGTAAACCCCTCCTCCCCCCAGTCGCAGGCAACCAGTAATGTACTTTCGGTTTCTGTCTAGATTTGCTTATTCTGGACGTTTCACTTAAAATGGAATCATAAAAGTAACTGGCTTCTTTAGATTAGCATGATTTTCAAGGATCATCCATGTTGCAGCATGTATGTTTCTTTTTATCACTGAACTGTATTCCATTGCACGGATATATAAATTTTTCCCAATAAAGCAGTTTGGGATTTACACCTGGAGTCTCCTTGCAGAAGTCTGAAGGTTTAAAGAAGAAGATAATTCTGTAGTGACTTGCTTGTCCAGTTTGGAAGTGGAAGTTGGGCTTAAGATATTATTCTATGGTTCCATATTGAGTTTCCCTTGGAGGGGTTAAGAAGGAAGAGAATGTTTTACCAATGACAAGATCGTCATGCAGAAGCAAAACTCCCCAGCAAGTAAAGTTGACTCCTTGTGCAGGTGGTTCAACATTGGTCCCTGAGCCGAGGTCCACCTATAAATGCCGTGTCTGGAGATGGTACAATTTTCTAAGGGTAAGATAATGGTTGCTTGGACTAGCTGATAAAGCCCTCAGGCCCTGGATGGCAGCCCTGGGCCTTCTGGGACGACTTAGAGCCTTGGACTTAGTCCTAATGTACCTACTGCAGGGCCGGCCTCACTTGTAAGTGTCCACACTGTCCTCATCCCCATGGGACTGCTAGACTGCCCATAGCACTTTTGAAATGCCTCCACTCTTCCGGCTGCTGGTTTTCTAGGCAGCCTTTCATTTTACTGTGGTTCTTGAGGTTTACCCTGGACCTCAATGTTTATTGTCAGCAAATTTCACCTGTGTAAAAAAAAAAATTGCTAAATATGTGGATGTGGTAGGTGCGAAGAGAGCCACATAGAGTGACGTGCGTGGGGCTCCAAGGCTTATAACTGTATGCCTCCCTCCCCCCACCCAGAGGTCTCTGGGAAAGGAGATGAGGTAAGGACGATAGGAGGATCTCTCAATGCTCAGCTAAGAGAACATACTTCCTAGAGGTGCTGCTTTGCTTGTATCAGTAGAAGGCTTTGGCTCAGGGATAGGGGTCTGCAGAGACCATTCCTGGATTTACTCTTGGTGCTTGACTTCCTAGTTGCGTATTTTCCCCCTAAGAAATTATTTTGCCTTGACAAACAGCCCGGTTCAAGGATCACGTTGACTAGGCCAACACAGCTGGGAACCATTAGAGGTTCAGCAATCTTCCCTACCTCTCAAGCCACCCAAATATGTGACTATGTGAGCTGTGACCTCTCCTCCAGCTCCACTCCCTACCATTTCAGCAGAGCTTGGGCTGAAATGTCCCATCTGCACTCTGCATCCCAGCTTTGACTTACAGGAAAATGTCTCCAGCCTTGCTTCCTTACCCCCGCAGGAATTATAGCCAGTTGTCTAAATCTAGGGGAAAATTCAATAAATATCCATTTCATTGTTTTCAAATTTGTCACCAAAAAGTCCATTTGGCTGTTAGATTTGCATTGGCTCATTACCCTTTACCCTTTCTACCTCCTTAGCTATTTCTAGTCTTTCACTTCCTTAAAGAGGTAAAAAAAAAAAATGTGGCTTAATAAAAATGTTCTCCCATGCTTCACATCACGGTGCTGACATACCTAAGAGTTTGATTCATACTTAGTGGATGAAACTGAGGAGATTAAAGCACATTGGTGATATCTAGCCTAGAACCAAAAGCTAAGACATGAGTTAAGCCAGTCTTCCAGAATGATGGAGAGCTTTTAGGTGAGCATTAAGCGAAGAGACATAAAACACTGGGATGGATGACTGAGACAATGAATTGCATCTCCACCCCTGAAGAGCTTCACAGTACTATCCTTTGCATGGTGACCATTGATCAACTTAAAGGCAAAAGGATGAACCAGCTGATGTCTAGAGGTTCCTTCTCTAACTGAAGAACCTAAAACTTTAGTCCTAGGTCTACTAACTAGCTAAATGACAGGAGAGGCAAGTTACTGCCCTTCTCTGAGCCTGTTTCCTCATTTGTAAAATAAACAGGTTGACTAAATTGTCTCTAAATTCCTTCCAGGTTTGACAGTCTATGGACTGTTAACTCATTTTTAAAAACACATTGTTAAGAAGTAGCCATCCATCATGTATGAAGAGTGGTGAAGTAAAACTGGGGCATGGGCCAGTTTATGAGAGGAAATGGAAAATAAGGTGGATTTTTTGCCCAAATGTATATTCTCCCATGATTACACACAGCTTTACACACACACACACACACACACGCACACACACACACACACACTATATATATATATATATATATATATATATATAAATCACATTCACATTAGTCGACAGGAGAATAATCATCCAGTTCCTCAATTTGAGTTCTGTTTCCATGTCTTTTTGCTTATTTACATGATCCTTTAGGTCTTAAATAGAAGTTGACACGCCAAAAGTGTTTGCTGAGCCTAGATCCCTGCTGTGAATTAAAGCCTTGTGGAAAATCAAGACACTTTAATGTCACCCCAACCACTAATAACTCTACATAAAACCAGCAAA
The DNA here is from genome assembly GCF_963924675.1 of Phocoena phocoena. Taxonomy (NCBI): domain Eukaryota; kingdom Metazoa; phylum Chordata; class Mammalia; order Artiodactyla; family Phocoenidae; genus Phocoena; species Phocoena phocoena. The sequence continues at coordinate 93,977,724 of NC_089240.1, read as the reverse complement.
TAATTTGCCTTAATAATCTAAAAACACACTTTTCCACATATCGATGTTCACTTTATTGTTTTTTCATGCTTGGAAACTATTATATGCATCATCTAAGTCCCAGAAATCACTGTATAACTTTACATCTTGCTACAAATAAAATGGTAACGCCTGACTCAGAAAGGAAAAACTGTATTTCGTCTCATCTTAGAAAGGGCAAAGAAACAATCAGAAGAGAAAGGATATCAGGACTGAATCCACCCAACACACCTGCTTTATGTTCAATAAGTGAAAACACAGGCAGCTCCCAACGCATGAAAAAATTTAGTAAGATAGAAGCCTTCTACTAAGACAAAAAAGTAATGAGACACCAGACATGCATCTAAAAAAAAAATAAGACCAGAAAACCAAAGCTGATGACAACCCACCTAACTCTCCTTTTGGCAAAGGAATGACCAATTAATCTTCAGTTTGGACGTGTCCTTGCCCAGAATGCCTATTCCTTTCCAGAGTTATTTTGGCTTTTAAAGAATATATGGAATGTTTCATTCTGTAGACCAGACCCTTCATCAAGGAGAATTATGTCCATTAAAAAAAAGAGGTTTGAGAACCAGAAAAATATAGCTGTCTCTATTTAATAATTTTTAAAGGATATATGTCTAGATTTTCTTTCCATTTGAGACTAGGATTTATTTCTGCTGGGTAAGAAAAATGTCAAGGTACTGGCCAACGGCCTCCTCCATGAAGCTCTCTCCATCTACCCAAGACTTCATTGGTATTTCCTGCCTTTGAACTCTGCAAGGGCCGATACTCTGAGTCACGCAAACGTGTCTTCAATTATATGGTGTCATGTATGTGACTATACCTCTGTCCATGACTGTCTCTCTACTCCTTATGCCTCCATCCCTCTCCCTTGTCCAACTGCTAACTCTAGTCATTCTTAAGGCTTCGGCGTGAACATTACCACCACTATTCAAATTATTTTGTCTACCACCAGGGAAATTTTGGGGATCCTTCCTTTAGGCACTGATTATACTTTGAAAATTCCTCCATTACATTGTGCTGGAATTGTATTATTTGGGCCTCATTTTCCTACTTGCAGTGGGAATGGCACAGCTAATGATATGTTGGGGAAAGACACACACATACGCCTCAAACAAATACTTGCCCCATTCTGTCCAGGTTCTGAACATCCCCTGTGGGAAAAGAATGTCTGTTGAAGTGCTCCTAGATGCGGTCTATTACCACCTGCTATTCGTGCTGCTGCCATCTGTATTCATCCAAAGATGTGGGGAAATCTTGCTGCACGGACACCGCTGTTGCCTCTGCTTTGTGTTAGGAAAGGGCTTCACGTATAAGGTCTCCTAACTCATTTTTCTGGAGAGGGAGAAGCATTAATGTCCACCTCTATCAGGCCTTGTCTTTTAAGTGCAATCACCCATCTGAACACAGGCGCTTCAGAAAATCTCATCCTGACAAATAGGATCAGAATGTAATGTGCTAATCCCTCGTTCTCTACCAACTCACTGCTGCAGTGAAAACTCTCTAAACCTCAATGATAGCTATGTCTGAGGGCTCCCACCAGCACGTCTCATCCTGTCTCAGTCGCATCCTCTTCTTCCATTTCTCCTGCCACCTTCCCACATGACCCTTTTTCCTGTGTCTTGATGAGCTACTGCTTTGTGTTTGTTTCCACAACCCCCCAACCTTGCCTTTCTCCTACCTGTGGAAGTCCTGGTAATCTTTCCACCTTACCTCATCTGTGAAGTCTGTCCTGCCTAGCTGAGCTCACACTGACCCGTGGGGAACACTTCCCAGGCTCTTAGAACGAACTGTTGTATCCACAGGACATCTGCGATGACCCCCGCCTGATTGTGGGCAATATCAGCAACCACCAGCTGACCCAAGGGAGACTGGGGCACAAGCCAATGGTCTCTGCATTTTCCTGTTTGGCTGTTCAGGAGTCTCACTGGACAAAGGTACCGACCTCACTCGGTTTCCACCTTCTTGTCTTCTTTAGTAACTTTAGGAAAAGTCAGCTCGTAACTGTCTCAGATTGTTTAATCCCTGAAGTCAGAAGTATTAATGATTGAAGGCGATTTCCCTCAATTTTATTATGAGAATGTTCACAAATACAGAAAGTTGAAAGAATTTTACAGTTAACACCCATTTACTCACCTAGATTCTACCGTTAACATTTTACTCTATTTGCTTTGTCGCACATATTAGGTGATCTTTTGTCACTTGCAGTACTTTGACTCAGTAGCTCTGCATACTTGCATTCTCAGTACCTACTGGGGTAAAAAGCCACTGGGGGCCAGGAAGTCACTGACAGATGTGAACAAAAGAAAAGGTGAGAAAGGTGGAACTAGATCCTTGAAAAGGTTCTAATAAATTATAAGAGTACAAAAATTCCTTTGGCATTTAGGCAGAGTTCAAGGCAATGAAGTGTTGACCTGGGAAAAATTAGAGCATTTTCTTCAGAAAATAACAATTTTCGAAGATGAATGTGTAGTTGTATTTAAAAAGGAGACTTTCCCAAATATATTTTTATTCAAGGTGTGAATAAAATCTATAGTCTATAGATTCTGCACGAACTCTCTAGGATGGACCTTTAAAAACTGAAACCACAGGGGACCTTGTGTTTTGATTGATTTTGCTTTTTAAAATGCCTTTGTTTATGTGGTTAAATATGCAACCACGAATACGTTTGTGCCGACAGTCTCTCATGATCGAGTTTGTAGATTAACTGTGGTAAATAATTTAACCCATAACTTGCTGCCCCCAGTCACCCTGTGTGTATTCAGGGCAAGCATGGTAATACTATCCTCAGCAAAACTGAACTGGGGGAGCAAAAATTGCAGGAAAAAATGCCCTACCAGGGACTTCCTACCTAGACCCAAACCAAATGTATTTGGTGTGCTTCCTGTTGCCACATGGGATTTGTCAGAAGTCAATTGTAATCTCAATATTTGGATATGGTCTGGTGAATAACAGTTGATTGAATGTCCTTATATTTCCAGACAATTCCCAACCATAAGGAACAGGAATGGGACCCTCGAAAACTAGATAAATATGCTGGGATATTTCGCTTCCGTTTCTGGCATTTTGGAGAATGGACCGAGGTGGTGATTGATGACTTGCTGCCCACCATCAATGGAGATCTCGTTTTCTCCTTCTCCACCTCCATGAATGAGTTTTGGAATGCTCTGTTGGAAAAAGCTTATGCCAAGTAAGGAGGGGGACTGGCTAGTCAGTGGTCAGGCTACACAAGGAAAGGAAGGTCACATTCGTCCTTGGGAACTCATGCTCTCCCAGCTTAGCCTTGGGCTTTAAATTGGGTAGGATATCAATCAGATCCAAGGCATTGCTTTGGACCTGGGAATGGCCCTCCCTGATTCCAGATGAGAAAGAAATCAGCTGTTCCAGTTTCCGTTAAGCCCTTACTGCTCCCAGGTGCCCTCTTCCTGCTGCTGATCTACAGATCACATGGCATTATGGCCGCAGATTTTCTCCTTGTCTAATATTTACCTGTAGAAAGAAGTTTCTGCATGGACCGTCCTAGATAACATAGCCTAAACCTAGAAATGTGGCTATATTCTCAAAGTATCTCTCATTTTGTACCTAGAGGAAAGCTAGCCGGTAAAGGCTGGCTGGGCAAGGACTGTTTTAACTTGGGGGGACAAGATGTCCTTGACCTGGAAAAACACTTTTACAAAGATAACTTTGCATATTTGCCCCCAGGCTGCTTGGCTGTTATGAAGCCCTCGATGGTCTGACCACTACTGATATCATCGTGGACTTCACTGGCACATTGGCTGAAACTGTTGACATGCAGAAGGGAAGATACACTGAGCTCGTTGAGGAGAAGTACAAGCTGTTTGGAGAACTGTACAAAACATTTACCAAAGGAGGTCTGATCTGTTGCTCCATTGAGGTTTGTACTCACCAAAACCACTCTTCGCTCACTTCTGGCAGAGGAGACCGTGGCATTTAGTGGAGAACATCACCCTCACCCTGGAGATCCAGGACAAGTCATTATGAAACTCAGAAAGCTAACAATAGGCACTGAGCCCTGGCGCAGAGGCTAAGGAGCTTTAACCTATTTTCCTTTTGTACCAGTCATCCCGCTGGAGGCCGATGCGCATCCGAGCTGATGTAAATAGTCTCTGCTAAATTATTCCTCGTGCCTCTGCTCCTGGGTGTGGCGGTTATAGCTGTTTGCTCAGAGAATTAACCAACCCCAACGACAAATTTCAATGCTCTTCATATCAACGTACTACCGTGGGTCATTTGAATTGTTTGAGTTGTTATATTAAATTCTTTATTTCCTTTCCTTGGCTTGCTTTGTGTCAAGTTAGGTGGCAGGATCAAATTTCTATTTGCATAAGAGAACTAATTCCAGCCATACTCGGGTAAACCAATCAAAGAAGAGGAAGAACCAAGCCTTGGATCTCCCAGTCCTTGTGCCCTTATGTATCTCTCTTTGCTCTCAGTTTCCCAATCAGGAGGAACAAGAAGTTGAAACTGATTGGGGTCTACTGAAGGGCCATACGTACACCATGACTGATATTCGCAAGATTCGTCTTGGAGAAAGACTCGTGGAAGTCTTCAGTACGGAGAAGCTGTACATGATTCGTCTGAGGAACCCCTTGGGAAGACAAGAATGGAGTGGGCCCTGGAGTGAGATGTGAGTGGCTTTCCACTTTGATTCCTGCATCCCCAAAGCCCTATACGTTCTCCCGATCCCATCCCTCCAGACTGCTAGTGGGCTGTCAATACTTAGTGACATCTGTGGGTCCTTCTCGGACATGGGGCCTGTGACTTAGCTGGTGGTGAGACAGAGCTGTCCCAGTCCTCATGTATTCTGTTCCTTTGGCAGCCTGCTTACTGTAGGAAGTCAATGGCAAACATAATGGCTTATCCCTTTGTTCATTTGCCTTTAGTTCTGAAGAGTGGCAGCAGCTGACTGCAGCAGATCGCAAGAACCTGGGGCTTGTTATGTCTGATGATGGAGAGTTTTGGTGCGTAGAGGTTTTCTGTGCTAAAGGGAATTGGGGCTTCCACACGGAACCGCAGGGGTGGGTATTAAGTGTCATCTTCATTTCTTTCCTTCCATTCAGGATGAGCCTGGAGGACTTTTGCCGCAACTTCCATGAACTGAATGTCTGCCGCAATGTGAACAACCCTATTTTTGGCCGCAAGGAGCTGGAATCGGTGGTGGGATGCTGGACTGTGGATGATGATCCGCTGATGAACCGTTCAGGAGGCTGCTATAACAACCGTGATACCTTCCTGCAGAATCCCCAGGTTTAAATCAAATTCTTTTTCTTTGCCTTCAAGTTATCAAGGCAATAGGAAGCCAGGTCTCACCTTGGAGTATTTCTTTGACATCAGTTCTCCCATTTGCAGCTATTGTGTAATATTCATCAACCAAGATGCATAGGGATTGCCTCAGATGCCTGTAAAGCAGACTGTGTCTCTTTGTAGAGACGTGACTTGGTGACATTATCAAATCCAAGCCACCTCCTCTGGCTGCCTCTCTCCTGACCGTATTGCTGGGTATGCTTTGACACTCCCTGCTTCCTTGTGATGGTCCCACATTAGAGAGAAAGGACCTGCTCCCTGACGTTTTCTCAATTCTTTTTCATTTCTTTACTGCCTAATTGCTCTCTTGGGTACGCATTTACTATATGTGTCCTCTTTCTCACGCAGGTGATTCTTCTGAACCCCATCATTAGGCCTCCCTTTTCTCATCTAGAATACCAGGTCATTCTTCTCAGGATTTGAATCGCTACCCTGTCAATGACCCCGTTCCATCCATCTCCCATTACAATGCTATTCCAGATGACACATTAGAGGTCAAGCCCAGGCACACCCCAAAGCAAAAAATCCGAACATCCAAAGCCTGAACCTATAATAACCTTGATGGTTTCATCTGCAAATGTGCTGATGAGCTAACCACAGGAGACAAGACTTCTGACTGTATTGCAGCCTTACACGAGTGTGTCTTTTCTTTCCATGAGCTTCATTGGCCAGCCACTTCGAAGGATACTAAAGCTGGTGGGCTGATTTACGTAACTCATAGTTGTCTCCATTCCTTCCACCTTAATTGCCCCTAAAGAAAAGAAAGCTCCTATTGCCACCCCCCTTCATTTACAGCCCTGGAAATGCTTTAACTATCAGGAACGTATACCAAACTGGGGAAATGGGCTTTTTGGCGTCACTGTTTAAGTGTCTGTGCAGGATGAACTGACGGGTGCCTCGTGAGCGCATGTTTCTGCATCTGTTTCCTGTTTCTTGGTGGGAGGGTTGGGGGAGAGAGAGAGAGAAATCTGATGCCTTTTAGTCTTACTTCCCAATGGCACCATGATTCCGCAGATGATGTTTGGGAAGTCTCTAGAAAAGGACTGCAGCATCCTTAAAATGGTGATAGCAAAGCATCAGTTCACCAAGGTAATGGATCCGGCCCCTTCCACAAGTCACACATCTGGGCTGGCATTAGGAGGCTAGCCTAGGGGAATGCTGCAGTGTCAGGTTAAGTCAAGCAAGGATGCTTTCTGTCTTTGTTGATTCTCAAATTTTCCTGTGTACAGCTTTTAAAAACAAGGGGACAGTTTATACGATTTAAAAAAATGTTATGTATTTAATTTATTTATTTTCGGCTGCGTTGGATCTTCGTTGCTGTGTGCAGGCTTTCTCTAGTTGCGGCGAGCTGGGGCTACTCTTCTTTGTGGTGCGTGGGCTTCTCATTGCGGTGGCATCTCTTGTTACGGAGCACGGGCTCTAGGCACGCGGGCTTCAGTAGTTGTGGCTCGCGGGCTCTAGAGCGCAGGCTCAGTAGTTGTGGCACACGGGCCCAGTTGCTCCGTGGCATGTGGGATCTTCCCAGACCAGGGCTCGAACCCGTGTCCCCTGCATTGGCAGGCGGATTCTTAACCACTGTGCCACCAGGGAAGCCCACAAGGGGACAATTTTTAAAAACCCAAGATCCTACCAAGAACTTATTAAAACAAAGCATACCCCCTTTGGCATCAAAGGCCTAGGTATGAAGTTGGCTCTCTCAGCACATGCTGAATGCCATAGGGAGAAGCAAACATTAGGATCTGCATTTAGCAAGTCAATGGCAAAGCCCAGAACATGACCCAAGTCTCTGCTTTGCAAGGTAGAGTTTTCTTCCCTGAAATTTGAGCTGGCTCATCTGAAACAGAAGTGCTAACTAAGCTCCTTGCTGGCCTCTTTCCCTTAGTACATCTTCACTGTGCCCGAGGATGGGCACAAGGTCATCATGTCTCTGCAGCAAAAAGACCTGCGCACTTACCGCCGCATGGGAAGACCCGACAATTACATCATCGGCTTTGAGCTCTTCAAGGTAAGAATGGGCCTTTGGAGCAGAGAGAATGATGGCAAACAGTGTCAAAATTAGGACGGCTTGGGGTTAGGGGAATTAAGAAAGGTCGAGGGATAAAGAAAGTAGAAGAGCTAGGATCTTCAAATGCAAAAACTATGATTTGAGTGCAATGGAGCATCTCCTTCTCTTGCATTTCCAGGTGGAGATGAACCGCAAATTCCGCCTCCACCACCTGTACATCCAGGAGCGTGCGGGGACCTCCACTTATATTGACACGCGCACCGTGTTTCTGAGCAAGTACCTGAAGAAAGGCAACTACGTGCTTGTCCCAACTATGTTCCAGCATGGCCGCACCAGCGAGTTTCTCTTGAGAATCTTCTCTGAAGTGCCTGTCCAGCTCAGGTGCCGTTTCCTCGGCCAGCCCTGCCAACTCCCATTCCGTGCCTTGCCTCCAGTCCTAACCCTCTTGGCCCTCTTCCCCTAGGTGGACGCTCAAAGGGACAACTTATTCAAGTCAGATTTAACTGCAGTGATGGCAGGAGAAAGATTTCTCAAAGTGGTGTGGGTTGAGAGAAGTTCCCTGCGGAGGTCAGAGCTTCAGCACTTTGAGCTGCCATTTAAGGAGAACAGGCCTATAGCCTAAGCTTTTCCACTTATATTTTATCTTCTGTTCTCTGGCTGACTCTTTCTTCTCTTAAACAGCTGGCACTCCTCACTGCTCCTCTATTATGTTCTGAGTGCTGGGTCACCAAAGCTACCTTTTCACCCCAGCCCTGCCTACTCTGATCTTTATCTGCTGGGCCTTAAAGCAAGGGGAAAGGAAAACATACTCATAAAATATAAGCCATGTCAGAGGAGGAATGGGCTAGGTCACTTGGCATTTCGTGTTTTTCAACAACAGGGTCTGCTTTGGCGAGCCTATCTCCTCATCAAAGGGCATTCGTCATGGATGACGTGTCTTCTTTTTGATGTTCCAGGGAGCTGACTCTGGACATGCCCAAGATGTCCTGCTGGAATCTGGCTCGTGGCTACCCCAAGGTTGTCACCCAGATCACAGTGCACAGTGCTGAGGGCCTGGAGAAGAAGTATGCCAATGAAAGTAAGAACTGCAGGGGTGTCTGGGAAAGCAAAATCAGTTTCATTTATTGCATATATGGTTAGAAAAAGTGGTCACACATGATTCTCTCCAATGGCGTTTTCCGTGTAGAAAAGTCAGAACGGCTGTCAACCGTGGTAGGAAAATGGGATATATATAAACAACAAGGTCCTACTGTATAGCACAGGGAACTATATTCAATATCCTGTGATAAACCATAATGGAAAAGAATATTTTAAAAAGAATGTATATAACTGAATCGCTTTGCTGTACAGCAGAAATTAACACCATGTTGTAAATCAACTGTACTTCAATTTAAAAAAAGAGAAAATGGGATATAAAAGTCTTGGGGCAAGGGCCTATCTAATATTCATTTCTATATCCCTATATAAAGTATAGAAAAGAAAAGGGAAAGAGGAACCAAAGTCCCAGAATAGACTTAGTGAGATAGTGTCTTGACTATCTAGAAAGAGGACTTTTAATCACTGTGTTAAAAATAAATGTTACTTTGTTCCAGCTGTAAACCCATATTTGGTCATCAAGTGTGGAAAGGAGGAAGTCCGTTCGCCTGTCCAAAAGAATACTGTTCATGCCATTTTTGACACCCAGGCCATTTTCTACAGAAGGACCACTGACATTCCTATTATAGTGCAGGTGAGGATGTGAACGGGGACCCTCACGTGGCTCATATTCAGTACCAGATACTGGATGATCCCAAGTGCCTCACAGATGTCTAGGATACGGAGCAAGGCTTATCCTGTTTTGTTTGTTTGTTTTGGTTTTTTTTTTTTTTTTTTTTTTTTTTTTTTTTTTTTTTTTTTTGCGGTACGCGGGCCTCTCACTGTTGTGGCCTCTCCCGCTGCGGAACACAGGCTCCGGACGCACGGGCTCAGCGGCCATGGCTCACGGGCCCAGCCGCTCCGCGGCACATGGGATCCTCCCGGACCGGGGCACGAACCCGCGTCCCCTGAATCGGCAGGCGGACTCTCAACCACTGTGCCACCAGGGAAGCCCTATCCTGGTTTTTTGTCTGTTTGTTTTGTACTGGAAGACACCTCCCCCCAGGCACAATCACTGGCTTCCTTTCGAACCTCCATCCTAAATCTCCTCTCCTCTGTTCTTTCATTGTGGGCAGAAGCCCGCATGCTGGCAGATACGCATGTTAACACAGGTACTGAAGTATATGCCAATTCACATGACCCTCGCCCTGCTGCTCGGAATGGAGCACTGTGGTTTGGCTGTTTTTCTGACTTAATGCTTCTGACCAGCTGCCTTTCGGCGGCCATCTCATAGATCAAGGTTGATTCTGAACTCTGACTGGTGGCTTTTCGTCTCTCCTCTTTGAGGTACTTTCCCCTTAGCCAGAGAGGTATCAGGAAGTACAGTCTCTTGGTTTTTAAACAGACCTTCCAAAGCCCGGCATTAGGTTCTAGATGCCACTCGGCAAAGTCCAATGTTACAGAGGGTTGCTCATCTTCACTTTCTTGACTTGTCTCTCCAGGTCTGGAACAGACGAAAGTTCTGTGATCAGTTCTTGGGGCAGGTCACTCTGGATGCTGACCCCAGTGACTGCCGTGATCTGAAGTCCCTGTACCTGCGTAAGAAGGGTGGTCCAACTGCCAAAGTTAAACAAGGCCACATCAGCTTCAAGGTTATTTCCAGTGATGATCTCACTGAGCTCTAAATCTCCAGCTCCAGGGAATCCTGACAGAGCTTTCCCATCCTTTTATTTTCTGTCAGATGCTAGATCTTATCTAGGATTCATAATCTTTTGAAAGAAAGAAATTCACAGTAATTAACTTTGCCTTTCTTCTGATAAGTTCCCCATACCTCCCCATCCGAGTAGCATAAGTAGCTACATAACCTATATACCTCCAGCAGCTGGACAGGGGGAGGTGACAGTCCTATCTGAAGATCAGACAGATGTTGGCCAAGGAAAGATCTCTGGGGCTTCCGGGGGTGAGATTCATGCAGGACAACGACAACAGCCTGGATACCCTACCGATGTCTTAGCTGTTTTCAGGTGCCCAAAATGTCTCCCCTGTAGGGCATGTTGAGGAAGGCGGAGGGGTGATCAAGGCCAAGCAGGTCTAGCCTGACATCCCAGCTCCTGACTGAACACTACAGGTGTCCCAGCAGCCTTTTACCCAGCAGCCACAGCCTGTTTATACATCCCCAGCCCTTACCGCCGGCACCGCCATCACCACCACCACCAACCACCACCTCTGGAAAGTGTAGTCCTGCCCTGACCCAAGTCACCCCCCACGGTAGGTTTTACCTTCATGTTGAGGAAGCTTCCTAGGTGCTTAATCAAGAGCTGGAGTTCCGTGAGCCTCAGACAGTGGGAAGGGCCCGAGCTCCAGCTCCGTGGAAGCCAGCTGTGTGCCACAAGAGGGAAAAGTGGAAGAAGCTGCAGTGGGAGACAAAGCCTCGGTCCCCCACGCATCCACACACACCTACACTCACACACGCGCACGTGGGCGCGCACGAACTACCGTTCAGGCAGTCAGCGGGCAAGAGGAAGGATGAATAAGGACCACGCAGGATAAAAGGACGAGAGACTCCATCCAGGCATAGTCTCGCCAGTTTGGGGCCCCTGACTGCAAATGTGACCTCCTGCTGCTGCTAGGTTTACAAACAAGCCCGTTGTCCTGTGCCTCCTAATATCATTGGTACTGAAGACCCCATCTGGGGGGCTTGAGACCCCTCAGGCTTTTCTCCCAGTTGGGAGCGTTCACTCCCTGGGGGTGTTTGTTTGCCCTCTTGTTTTTTCAGTCCTTCTATAGAATTTTCTCTAGAGTCAGTCATTCTGAAATGTTCTTCCCTCCATCTCCTCTATCAACATTCTACCCCTCCTTCAAGGCCCAGCATAAATGCCACCTCCTCCATGAAGCCTTTCCCCATCCCCCAAGCTCCACCTCCTAGAATATTTCAACGCTTCTGCAATGATAAATAAAATGACATAGTTGTAGTATACTTAGTCTAGTCCAGCACGCGATCATTTAAAAAATTTTGTAGTTTTCTTAGCTCGCTCCTTTCCCTACCACGTTTTTCAGTCTAACTTCTGCAGTGCCTTCACCACACTGCCTTACATAATCCAAACCACAATAAAGTTCACGTTTAATAAATTGACCAGTCTTGACTTGATTTGGTGGCACAGGAGAGATGGCAAGAGTGGCTGTCTGCTGAGACTCCTTTGCGAGCGGTTAGAGGTGGGGGTGGGAGGAGGGGTACTTCCTGCAACCGGAGCCCAGGCTTAAGTCTGATGGATGCAGAGCCCTTGGCTGTATTCATCCAGGTGGGGGAGGGGCTGGTAGAATGGAGAGGGGGTCCTTTTCTAGTCCATATTTAGGGGTATTTGTGTGATATCAGGGGTTACATGATTTTGAAACCCCTCTGAGATTGGACTCAAGGCCAAAGCTACAGTGGCCAGATCGTTCAAGGGCAGGCCTTCCAACAGGAGACAATACCATCCTCCCTCCCACCATATCCCTGAGAGCAGAACGGATGTGAAGACTTCATTCACTTGCTTCCACACTTAATTTGTCATCTGCCCATTTTAGGGTTAGGCTAGGAGGGAAACTCCTCTCCTTTTTCCTCGAGCTCTTCCTCCTGACAGGACAGGATGCCCAGACAGTGGAGGCATCTCCAAGCCCAGCAGAACTGACCTCAAGCACAGTCCTCATTCCCTGTCCCTGCAATACTAAGCCAGAACACACTAGAGATGACATCTTAAAGACAGGCATTTAGATGTGGTAGAACTTTTTCAGAAATGAAGTCTCTGATACAGATAATGTAATAGTTCTATATGGTCACCAGATGGCACTATGATATTATGATTAAGCTCAAACGCTCTGCCACTTTTTAAGGATGAGAAATTTTCTCCCCAAATAAGAATAAAGACACAGACGTAGAGAATGGACTTGAGGGCACGGGGAAGGGGAAGGGTAAGCTGGGACGAAGTGAGAGAGTGGCATGGACATATATACACTACCAAATGTAAAACCGATAGCTAGTGGGAAGCGGCCGCATAGCACAGGGAGATCAGCTCGGTGCTTTGTGACCACCTAGAGGGGTGGGATAGGGAAGGTGGGAGCGAGGCTCAAGAGGGAGGGGATATGGGGATATATGTATATGTATAGCTGATTCACTTTGTTATACAGCAGAAACTAACACAACATTGTGAAGCAATTATACTCCAATAAAGATGTAAAAAAAAAAAGGTAGAAAAGAAAAAGAACTAACACGTTTTTGATTGTCTGCTATGTGTCAGACTCCATGCTCAGTGCTTTATATATGTAATCTCATTTTAATTCACATGACCACCATATGAAGTGTTGTTATTATCTCTGTTTTCCAAAAATAAGGAAATGAAGGAACAGAGAGGATAAGTAACATTTATCACACATATCAGAGAGGATAAATAACAAATAAGTAACAACTCAAGCTTGTTAGTCGGTAATCATATAATGAGTATTAATCAGATAATGATGTCTATTCGACTCCTAAACCTTGAACTTTTCCATAAAAATATGCTGTCCCCCAGAAAGTGGTAACATCTTCCCTACATCTGTACCAGCTATGTATCCATAATATTATACCAAGAACTGTACAAATACCAAATGTTTCTCTCAGAATCTTTACCTCTCTAACTTACATACGCATGCGTATATGTACGTATGCACACATATAATGTGTCAGTAGACTTCGTCTTCCCAAAAGAATCCAGTGCACTAATACGTATCAATATGTATTATTTGATAACAACATAAATGACTCTCAAAATAATTATGCTGGCTGAAAGAAGGCAGAACAAAAAGGGTGCATCCTGCCTGGTTTCGTTCACATAAAACCTCGAAAATGTGAACTACTCTGTAGTGACATAAAACGTCTCATTGGTTGCCTGGGGAGGTGGGGAGGGGAGAGAGGAAAGAAATACAAAGTGACCAGAGGAACATTTGGGGAGTAATGATTAGGTTCATAATTTTGGAACTACTGTGTATCTTAGTTGTCTCGTTGGTTACACGACTGTATGCATTTCTCAAAACTCAACTGAATTTTACTAAAAATAAATTTTTAAGAAGTGGAGCCTTATAACCACTTTACCATCCCCTTCTAATCTTTTAAAGTTTCATAGGTATTATATCTGAATAGATTAAAAATTCCTCCAGACAATGTTATAATTTTTTCTTTCAACAGTCCTACATATTTTAAAGAACTTAAGGGGAGGAAAATAGTATTTTATACTTACTATTTCTGTTTTGCGTCTTTATTTCTGAAGTTCCAAGATTCTCTTTGGTATCATTTATATTCACCCTGAAGGACTCCCATTAGCATTTCTTTTAGATCTGTTGATGAATTCTCTTAGCTTTTCTTCATCTGAGAATATCTTTATTTTGCTTTCATTCCTGAAGAATATTTTTGCTGGATATAGAATTCAGGTTTGGCAGTTCTTCCCTTTAAGCGATTTAAAGACATTATTCCTTTCTCTTCTGCCCTCTGTGGTTTCTGCTGAGAAATCCACAGTATTCAAATTCTTGTTTTATATATATTATGTTTCATTTTGCTCTATCTTCTTGCAGAATTTTTCTTTATCTTTAGTGTTCAGCAGTACTATTAACTGTCTAGGAGTGATTTTCTTTATGTTTATACAGTTTGGAGTTCACTGAGTTCTTGAATGTGTAAATATATGTCTTTGATCAAATTTTGGGAAGTTTTCAGTAATTATTTATTCAAAAATTACTGCACCAATTTCTTTTTCTGTTCCCTCTGGACCTTTAGTGACATGACTATTAGACATTTTTATATTGCCCCATAGATCTTGGAAGCTTTGTTCATAATTTAACTTTAATTTAAAAAATCTACATGGGGTGAATGATTTGATAGAAATAAGCACAGAGAACTGTTAGACACCAAGGAGGTCCCTGGGGTCAGGGAAAGCTTTCTGGAAGAGGTGATGTCTAAGCCGAAACCTGATGGATGAATACAATTGGCCAAATGAAGGAGGGAGGGACCAACAGTGACAGGCAATGAGAATGACGTGTGCAAGTGCAGGGACTTGCAAGGGAGCATGGAATGTTTGGAGAAAAACAATTCGTTACGGTTGAAACATATGGTGCCAATGTGGGAATGATGAAAGATGACGTTCAAGCAGTAAACGGAACGAATCATGAGAGGTCTTATATTTCAGGATAGGCATTTTTGACTTAACCAATCCCGAGGACAACTGGGAAACAGAAAAAAAATTTTTTTTAATGTGAATGGAGTTTCTTTTTCTTCTTTTTTGCTTTTCTGAATTTTCTCATGTCTCTATATTGGACATGTATCATTTTTATTATAACAGCTTTAGTAAAAATATAATTCACATATCATACAACTCGTCAATTTAAAGTGTACAATTCAACGGTTTTTGGTTTATTTACAGAGTTGAGCAACCGTTACCACAATCAATTTTAGAACAATTACATCACTTCCAAAAAAGAAACCCTGTACTCCCCACTTCCTCCTAATCCCCTTCTCCTCCACTTTAGGAAACCACTAATCTACCTTCTGTGTCTATGGATTTGCCTATTCTGGACATTTCATGTAAATAGGGTTATACAAAGTGTCGCTTTTTGTGTTTGGCTTCTTTTTTTTTTTTTTTTTTGGCGTTACCCGGGCCTCTCACTGTTGTGGCCTCTCCCGTTGCGGAGCACAGGCTCCGGACGCGCAGGCTCAGCGGCCATGGCTCATGGGCCCAGCCGCTCCGCGCCATGTGGGATCTTCCCAGACCGGGGCACGAACCCGTGTCCCCTGCATCGGCAGGCGGACTCTCAACCACTGCGCCACCAGGGAAGCCCCTGGCTTCTTTTATTTAGCACAATATTTTCAAGGTTCGTCTATACTGTAGCATGGATCAGTACTTCATTTCTTTTTATCTCCAGATAATATTCCATCGTATGGACATACCACATTTATTTATTTATTCATTCACCAGTTGATGGAAATTTGGGTTGCTTCCCCTTTTTGGCTATTGTGAATAATGCTGCTGTGAACATTTGTGTACACGTCTTTGGGGGGACATATATTTTCAAGTCTCTTGGGTATGTAGCTACAAGTGGAATTGCTGGATCACACAGTAACTGTATGCTTAACTGTTTGAGTAACTGACAGATAGTGTTCTAAAGCTGCTGCACCATTTTGCATTCCCACCAGCAGTGTATAAAGTTTCCAGTTTCTCCACATCCTTGCCAATACTTGCTATTATCTGTCTTCTTAATTATTTCCATCCTAGTGGGTGTGAAGTTGATATCTCATTGTGGTTTTGATTTGCATTTCTCTAATGGCTAAGAATGTTGAGCATCTTTTTTTTTTTTTCGGTACGTGGGCCTCTCACTGCCGTGGCCTCTCCCACTGTGGAGCACAGGCTCCAGACGCGCAGGCCCAGCAGCCATGGCTCATGGGCCCAGCCGCTCCGCAGCATGTGGGATCCTTCCGGACGGGGGCACGAACCCTCATCCCCTGCATCGGCAGGCTGACTCTCAACCACTGTGCCACCAGGGGAGCCTGTTGAGCATCTTTTTATGTGCTTATTGGCTATTTGTACATATATTTTTAAAAAATGTCTATTCAAATCCTTTGTCCATTTTTAATTGGGTTGTCTTTTTATTATTGAGTTATAGTTTCTCTTTATATATTCTGCATCTAATTCATTTAATAGATATGTGATTTGCAAATAGTTCCTCCCATTCTGTGGGTTGTCTTTTCTATTTCTTGATGGTGTTCTTTGAAGCAAAAGTTTTTAATTTTGGTGATGTCCAATGTATCTATTTTTGTATCTTTTGTTGTTTATGGTTTTGGTGTGATAGCTAAGGAACCACTGTCTAATCGAATGTCACAAGATTTATGCCTATGTCCTCGTCTAAGAGTTTTGTAGTGTCAGCTCTTTCATGTAGATTTTTGACCCATTTTGAGTTAATTTTTGTATGTTGATATATAGCAAGGGTCCAAATTCATCCTTTTGCGTATGGGTATCCAGTTGTCTTAGCACCATTTCTTGAAAAGACTATTCTTTCCACCATTGTATAGTTTTGGCGCTCTTACTGAAAGCCAGTTGACCACAAATGTATGGGTTTATTTCTGAGCTCTCAATTCTCTTCCATTGATCTATAAGTCTGTCTTTATGCCAATACTAGACTGTCTTGACTACTGTAGTTCTGTAGTAAGTTTTGAAATCAGGAATGGGAGACCTCCAATTTTGTACTTCCATTTCAAAATTGTCTTGGCTATTCTGGCTCTCTTGCACTTCCATATAAATTTTAGGGTAAACTTGTAATTTCTGCAAAGAGCCAGCTGGTATTTTGTCAAGGATTGCTTTGAATGTGTAGATCAAATTGGGTAATGTTGCCATCTAACAATGTTAAATAGCATTTAATTGAACAACATCAAAATGAACATGGGACATGCATTACTTTTTAGATTAAAGTAAAACTAATATTATTTGTCTATAAAATGGTGCACTAACCTCATTTAAGGTCCCCTCTCAGCAAGTGCCCCATCTCCCTCTTGTGTCGTTTCTTTTTTTTACTTTTTTTTTTTTTTTTTTTGGCGGTACGCGGGCCTCTCACTGCTGCGGCCTCTCCCGGTGCAGAGCACAGGCTCTGGATGCGCAGGCTCAGCGGCCATGGCTCACGGGCCCAGCCGCTCCGCGGCACGTGGGATCCTCCCGGACTGGGGCACGAACCCGCGTCCCCTGAATCGGCAGGCGGACTCTCAACCACTGCACCACCAGGGAAGCCCCGTGTTGTTTCTAACTGGTCCTTTAGAAACAGAAACAAAGACCTTGCTATTAGAACTGGGGCATATCAAAAAGAGGCAGTTCTGACCCTGAGAATTCTTGGTTTTGTAGACTCTCTGTTGTATAGTCCCATGCTGTGCAAGGGTAGAGGAAAACTATCATTTATCAAGAGCATATTGTTTGCCAAGTCCAGTGCCCTGCATTTTCCCACAACATGGTCTCATTCGATCTATACAATGACATTTTACATGGGTATAACAATTCCAGTTTTACAGATGATGAAGTGAAAGCCTTGGGAGGCTAAGAAATTGGATCAAACTCATAGGGCTATTAGGTGGCAGAGGTGGGATTTGAAACAAAGTTGTTTTAACTCCAGAGCCTCTGATAGTCCCAGTGCTCCCATGCCCTGAGACCACTGTGAGTATGAAAACATCTGTCCAAACCCCTTTTAAACCTGCTTCCCAGACCTAGCAGAGGGGTCTCACCTCCTTTCTCTGGACCTTCTTAGGCTGTTGAGTTGCTCCCACATTCTCCTTACAGATGTCGAGGGTCACAAGGGAAGTCTGTAGTCTGTGCCAGGGTTCTTATCCCAGCTAACCTGGACTCTGGCACAATACAACTCTCCAGAGTCGCTCTGCCCAGAGATGGGCATTGCCTTTTGTCCCAGGGCTGGGCCTATAGACAAACCAACAACACTCATACTTTTGGATTTTAGGGTAGACCTCTCACCTGGTAAAACCTTTGGGATAAAGGTCTCAGTGACAATTGTGTAAAGAACCCATTTTACCCCGTAATGGAAAATTTCTGTGTGTCTATCTCTAGACCACTATAAGGCCATTTCCAAGGATTCTGAATATATTGAACCCATCGAGGTTATTGGCCAAGAACCATACCTTCTTTCTTAAAAAAATTATTTATTTATTTTTTAATTGAAGTATAGCTGATTTACAATGTTGTGTTAATTTCTGCTGTATAGCGAAGTGATTCAGTTATACATATACACATTCTATTTTTAATATTCTTTTCCATTATGGTTTATTACAGGATATTGACTATAGTTCCCTGTGCTATACAGTAGGACCTTGTTGTTTATCCATTCTATATATAATAGCTTACATCTAATAACCCTAACCTCCTACTCTATCCCTCCCCCCACCCCCACCCCCTTGGCAACCACAAGTCTGTTCTCCCTGAAGGACTATACCTTCTTGAGCATCAAGGAGAGAGGAGAATTAGCTTACCTTCCTGGATGGAGGCTGGCTCGCAGCAATTGGAAGGGCAAATCCAAACACTACAAAGTAGAGAACATGGTGTGATTTCTTCTGAATGTTGCCCAGTACAAAGATGCCCTCCCCTCTTTATCAGTCTGTGCATTATCAGCCTCAGAACTGATTATATCATTGGCCTTATATGCTTTTCCTATGGGATCATTATACGGGGAGAGTTTGCAATCACGAACTACAGTCGATGTTCTTCAGCATCTTTTTTCCACTCCCTACTAGCATAGGGATCATTAATTTTGATTTATTGATGTGACTTTGTTATGTGGTTCCCATATCTCTCCATGGATCTATAAGCAGGGGTCATGGCTTCTGTTTAGAAAGTATTAGACAAGCTTTTGAACTTGATATGAGGATCCACATGAAGGGCATATAATGGAGAGCAAGGGGTCCATGCTGATGGTGCCAGAGAGTCCATGGAAAGGATTTAAGAAGGGTCATGACATGGTCAGGTTTGCTTTTCTGAACAAACACTAGCACAGTGTGAATCAGAAGAGTGCCAAGAATGGAAACTAGGAGACTGGTTCCTTCAGGCCTTATTTATTTTGCTGTAATATTCCCCAAATATTGGGGATAAAGAGTAAGGGATAGTTTAAAAGATATTTAATAGGAGGAATCATAAGAACTTGGTAACTGAGGAGACAGTAGGGGTAAATAAAAATGAAGAGAAGCTCAAGGATTATGCCTAGATTTCTGACTTGGGTAATTACGGGAGACAGAACACAGGGAGAGGCTCTGATATGGTGAATATGAACTAATGCATTCAGTTTGCGACAGTTTGAGTATCGAGTGACTTTGGGACACAGTGGAGATTTCAAGTAGGTAGATGTATTTACATAGGATCTGAGGCATAGAGGAGACATATGGGCTGGAGATATTAATTTGGGAGTTATGATATAGGTGGGGATAGGAGACTTGGGTGTGAATAAAATAAACCATGAAAGAATCCTGGGAAAACACCTACATGTGAAGGATGGTTGGAAGTAGGACTCTGAAAAGGGAACTGGAGAAGTGGAAAACAGAGAAGTAAGAGAATGATCAGGAAAGAGTAGTCAGAGAACCAAGACAAGATAGGGTTTCAAGGGCTTCCCTGGTGGCGCAGTGGTTGGGAGTCCGCCTGCCGATGCAGGGGACGCGGGTTTGTGCCCCGGTCCAGGAAGATCCCACATGCCGCGGAGCGGCTGGGCCCGTGAGCCATGGCCGCTGAGTCTGCGCGTCCGGAGCCTGTGCTCCGCAACGGGAAAGGCCACAACAGTGGGAGGCCCGCGTACCGCAAAAAAAAAAAAAAAAAGATAGGGTTTCAAGAAGAAAGGAACAGCCAACATTCACTGAGTCAACTAAGGTTTATAGAATGACTGCTGTGTGCCTGGGGATGCCTCAGGGAATTAAAAAAAAAGATATTTGCCCTAGTGGAGCTTACATTCAACTGGGAAGAGTCAGACAACAGATAGAAGAAATAGATGAAATGGTAGAGCATGAAAGAAGTTGATAGATATTATGAGGAAAAGGACCAGAGGAAGCATATCAGGAATTCTGGTGGGGGGAAAAGCAGTTGAAATGGGGTAATCAGGTAGACCTCGTTGAAAAAGAAATATTTGAGGAAAGACCTAAAGGAAGTGAGACATGAGATGTGTGGCTACCTGAGGGAAGTGTTTTCCAATAAGAAGGAACAGTCATCACAGAGGCTCTGAGGCAAACACATGGCTGAAATGTTTGGGAACTAGCAAGGAACCAGTGTTCCTGGAGCAGAACGTGCGAAGGGGAGAATAGAAGGGGATGAAAAGGGGGGGGTACACACAGTGGAGGGCCTTGTAAGTCATTATAAGGACTTTGTCTTTACTTTGAGAGGAATATGAAACCATTGGAGAGTTCTGATTTATGTTGAATGTCCCGTTGAGACTATAGTTAGGCAAGCATAGAAGCAAGGAGACCAGTTAAGAGGCTACTGTAACAATCCAAGCAAGAGATGAAGATGCCTTGGATCAGATTGGTTGCGGTAAAGGTGGTCAGATTTTATATACATATATTCACACACACACACACACACACACACACACACTCTCTCACACTCAAAATCATATACAGATGGTACCTGACTTATGATGTTTCCACTTACAATTTTTCGACTTCACGATGGTGCAAAAGCAATATGCATTCAGTATAAATCATACTTTGAATTTTGAATTTTGATCTCTTCCCAGGCTAGTCTCTTGTGATGCTGGGTAGTGGCAGTGAGCCGCAGCTCCCAGTCAGCCATGCGATCGTGAAGGTAAACAATTGATACACTAACAACCATTCTTTACCCGGACAACCATTCTGATTTTCACTTTTTTTTTTTTTTTTTTTTGCGGTACGCAGGCCTCTCACTGTTGTGGCCTCTCCCATTGCAGAGCACGGGCTCCGGACGTGCAGGCTCAGTGGCCATGGCTCACGGGCCCAGCCACTCCACGGCATGTGGGATCTTCCCGGACCGGGGCACGAACCCGTGTCCCCTGCATCGGCAGGCGGACTCCCAACCACTGCGCCACCAGGGAAGTCCCCTGTTTTTCACTTTTAGTGCAGTATTCAATCAATTACATGAGACCTGAAACACTTTATTATCAAATAGGCTTTGTGTTAGGTGGTTTTGCCCAACTGTAGGCTCATGTAAATGTTCTGAGCACATTTAAGGTAGGTTAGGCTAAGCTATGATATTTGGTAGGTTAGGTGTATTAAATGCTCTTTCAGCTTACAGCTTAAAATGCTTTCAACTTACACTGGTTTATTGGGATGTAACCCCATCAGAAGTCGAGGAAGATCTGTTGTTTCTTTTTAGTCAGTTTCATTGAAGTATAACTTAAATACAATAAGATTGCCCAATTTTAATTGCATGGTTCAGTTATGGGTCAGCTATGTATTATATGTATGCTGTAATGCCTCCTGCTAAAATTAAATTGAAATAGCTGGATTTTCCCAAGAGTATTGTCTTATGGCTTTAAGAGTATTACGGAATGGATTTAGCAATATAGGAAGGGAAAAGATTTGGTAACTATTAAAGAACTGGTTATTTCAGCTAAAGATGGATAAGGACTTGAAATACAAATGTGCGGCACACAGCTGGATGCTATCCCCAGACGCAAGCCACCGGTGTTAGCAAAGATTTCTTGCTTTTGGTTGGAGGTGGGGAAAAAATGGGGTGCATACTCACACCGTCTACACACTTCACCAACCAGGGCCCTCCCAGTCTGGTCCTACATAGGACTAGAAGGTCTCTAACAATGGCTACTGCACTATGGAAGAAATACTTCTCCGCATTTGGACTGCCAGCTGAAATTCACTCAGGGCAGTGGCTACTCTTTTTTTTTTTTTTAAACTAATAGGGTAAAGTTTGGTGGGGAAACAGGTATTTATATAATCTCAAATTGTGTCCCCACAAAATATTTATTAATTACTTTTTAAAACATCTTTATCGGAGTA